>NC_057862.1:56231979-56831979 GCF_019393635.1 Dromiciops gliroides | reverse complement strand
ACTAATTCGCATTTGATTTTTAAAGACATAGACACAGAATTTCTAGCTATTAATAGAGAAGGAACACATTAGCTATGGACACATATGGTAATTTGGTCTAACTCTATGCCCTTGAAAATCTTCCAGACCATAATTCCAGACCATTCCTCCCATCCAGCACAGCGTAAAGTGGTTTCTGAGGCTAGGAGCTTGTTCACTGGAATTGATAACATAGAGTGATTTGATTCTTGCATTTCTGCCATGGCTGCCAAGCCGCCATGGCTACAGCCTGTGTAGGATACCATGAAGGATGATATGGGATAGATCCTAGAGAGATGTGGAAATTATAACAGAGCACCAGAGCAAAGTCAAGGCAACACTTTGAGAATGTAAGACAAGCCAGTAATATAAGGCAAAATCTGAGCCAGGATTAACAGATTAAGAGCATCTACCAAAACACTCCAGCCATGACCAAACAAGGATGGCAGCCATTGCCCAAATCCAGCATTTCTTTCTGTTTTTTTCTATTTATTCTCCAAAGTGATGTGGGTTAGTTCTGAACATGTGATCTCTTCCATTAGTCTTTTCTCCCGTTTACTGGCTAAAAGGAGGCAAAGAGGATGGAAGCTGATTAAGTAAAGGTGGCTCATTACAGCTTTGCTATCTAGCTGTTCTATTTGTAGTTATTTTCTTTAAGGTATCTAAATAAAACATATAGACTTATAAAGAGCAAGTCATTTAAGACTACAAATAAAGTTAATAGGTCAAGAGTAAGAGGTTTTCCAAACATAAGGTAGGTACATATGAACGTTGATGAAAACTTCCTGATTTTGGTAATTTTGAAGCATATTCCATGACATACCCTGAGATCTCTCTTGAATTCAGGTTCAGTTCCGAAGCTACCACGTGCTGTACTAGCTGTCATGGTAGCTGGGGGTAGACAGAATGTTAAGGGTTTATAGCCTGAATACTCCTCGTACTAAGGAGACACCACTGAGAAGCCAAGCATATGCATACTCTGATAAAGTCCCTTGGTCTGTGGCCTATGCAGTACTATGTGGTGGCCAAAATACACACTGTACTTTATATCTTATTAAATAATTGAGAGCCTGCTTTTCTATAGGCAGTAACAGCAGGGCCCGTCTTCTTATTATTTATGTAGCAGCAAAAAAAAAGATATATCCAGCTCATGTCAACTGTCACATTATTATCATATTTAATAAATTGTGCTGGTTATAAATATGAAAAATTGTGACATTATCATTAAATACCCATATGCTAAATTATTTTGGTTACATTTTATTCTATATTTTGTTTATATTTATTAGTGTTGTTATAAAATAATTTTTAATTTTATTCCAATAACATGTCAACTGGCTAAAATTTTATTTTTAAAGGTTGTTTTGTAAAGCATAGGGGGTGTGGGGAGGGTGATAAGAAAAGCAAATGTTGTAAAATAAACTTTGGAAATCAATGTTGGGGAGGAACCAATGGCTTGGCTCCACATTAGTCAATTCATCCTGGGGTAGCTACAGTCTCTGAGTCCTTATCAGAAGTTGCCTTTATCCTTTAAACAATGAACAAATGAGGTAAAGATGACAAAAAAGAGAACGGTCAATGTTGAATGGATTCTGGAAAGATGAGTTGTGAATCAATACAACCTTTGTGGAAGGCAATTTGTAATTATGCAAATAAAGTGGCTAACTCCAGAAATTCTCTTGCTAGGTGAATACTTCAAAGAGATTAGGGATAGGGAGACAGGCTCCATATACATCAAAATAGTTATAACAGTAAAGAACTGGAAACAAAGTAGATGCCCATACACTAGGGAATGGTTAAATAAATTGTGATACTTGATTGTAATGGAATATCACCATTCTTTAAGAAATGAGGAATATAATAAATAGAGAGAAGCATGCAAAACTTCTATGAACTGATGTAACTGAAGTAGGTAGAGCCAAGAAAAGACTATATATTTTGACTACTACAATATAATGTAAAGATCAACCACAATTAAAAAAAAAACTGAAAAAAAAACCTAAATGTGAATAGGGAAAGTTACAAAAAACAAGCATAACCCCAAGAAGAAATATGAGAAAATACCCTATCCTATTCCTTTGGAGGGGTGGGAAGTCCATGGGTATGGGATATTAACATACATATTTTTTTGTATATTGTTCAGTTTCTCTGCCTTTTTCTGTTTTTTTTTCTCTTTTTCTTTTTACCAAAATGTCTTTGTTATGAGGGACTACCTCAGAGGCATTATTTTATTTCATTTTATTAATGTAATAAACATTTTTATTTATAGTTTTGGGTTCCAATTTTTATCCCTCCTTCCCTGCCTCCTCTTCTCCCTCCCTGAGGCAACAAGCAATCAAATATGATTTATACATGTATGGTTATATCATTTTGTATAAGAAAACTTGATTCAAAGAAAAAAACTCAAAGTAAAAAATAGCATGCTTCAGTCTGTTCCATCAATATGAGTTCTTTCTTTGGAGGTGTATAGTATGTTTCATCAATAGTCCTTTGGGATGTTCTTGGATCATTGAATTGTTGAGAATAGTCAAGTCATTCACAGTTCTTCATCAAACAATATTGCCATTTCTGTGCACAATGTTCTCTTGGCTACGCTCACTTCACTATACATCATTTCATATAAGTCTTTCCAGACCTTTCTGAAGTCATTCTGCTTGTCATTTATTACAGCACAACAATATTCCATCACCATCATATAACACAATTTGTTTAGCCATTCCCCAATTGATGGGCATTCCTTTGATTTTCAGTTCTTAGCCACCACAAAAAGAACTATTATAAATATTTTTGTACAAATAGGCCTTTTTCTCTTTTTTGGGATGTCTTTGGGATATAAACCTAGCAGTGGTATTGCTGGATCAAAGGGTATGCAAAGTTCTATAGCCCTTTGGGCATAGTTCCAAATTGCTCTCCAGAGTGGTCTCTTTTCCCAACTCCACCAACAGTGGTTTAGCATCCCAACTTTCCCACATCCCCTCCAATATCCAAGTCTGTCTCTCTGTGTATCATTTCTGTCCATCTATCTCTGTCCATTTCTCTCTGTTGGTCTGTCTCCAACTGTCTGTGTTCCTGTTTCGGTTCATTTCTATCTTTCTCTTTCTCTTTGAATCTTTGCTTCTCTCTGTCTCTCTTTCTGTCTCTGTCTCTATCTCTGTCTTTCTCTTCCTCCCTCCCTCTTCTCTCCCTCCTCCCTCCTCCTTCTCTTTCCCATCTCCTTTTGAAGTGTCTGATATATACTTAGTTCTTTACATTTTCTATCTTTCTAGCAGAATATAAGCTCATTGAGGACAGGGACTGTTTTTATTTTCCTCCTTTTTTCGTCCCTATACCAAACCCAGCATGAACCAGCTGGGGAACAAATTTACAAATTTACACAGCAGACAAAGCCTTTCATCCAGGAAGAACATACCATCAGCTTATACCCTTTAACAAATTATACTTTTGATACAAAAAAGCCCCCTCATGAGAAGGGCGGTTCTGCTCTGGTCCAATTTCAGGATATATGGCAGGAGTTTGACAAAATTATTAAACCCATAGCATAAATGTAATAAATGTGTGTTGGATTAGACTGGATTAGAACTGAAGAATTATGGAATTTTAGAATTGGAAAGGAAGTTGGATTTAGCTTAATACCCTAATTTTATAGATAAGGATTTTGTTGCTTCAGGAGCAGAAAGGAAATTGAAATGCCCAGACACACATCTAGTTAGTTGTAGAGCTGGCACTAGAACCCAGGTTTTTTGCCCACCTGAGCCAAATTTCTTTCCATTATAATATCCTGCCTTAAGCAACTCTTGGTAATTTCCTGTCCAACAGCCCACAACTATTTGTTATAGGCCTTTCCCCACATGCACTTTAGAAGTTCTAATTCCAGGACACCTCCTTTCTCGATTCTTTGAGATTAAATATAATTTTTAAATCCCTACAGTTTTTATGACCAAATGCTCAACTTAAAGGATGGTCTCTATGAGAGGTATATATCATAAAATGATTAAAACCTAGTAAGGAAAGCTAAACTGTTTAATTATCAACCTCCCCATTAAGATCATCTATCACTTAGGGGAAAAAAAAAAACACTGCCGCCACATGTTTAAACTGTATCTTTCCTTACAAGGACAAGCTCCCTGACTTTCCTTCCGACCATGCTGATAGTGCTTTGGCCAACCAGCCAGAGCTTGCCCTGTTTTCCCACCCAGAAAGGCCTAAATAAATTAGAACAGGCCACCCGACCCTCCTCTGGAAGGGTCAGCAATTATTAATGAAAAGCTAGCCTCCAAACTTGCCACCCAATGATTAAAAGACATTTGTTCCCGAACAGTCTCCCTCGCTCTCAAATAAAACAGATGAAGAAGGAAATTAAATTCCTGGAGAAATAAATTTTGACTGAAGTGAGAAATCACACTAAGAAGCTAATTTAAGGGAGATGAAATTAATTTTGGTGACATTTATTCTATTTAGCAAAAATGGTGACAAAACATATAGGGGCTCTGTTCGCCAGAGATAAGAGGCGAGTAATTTAAGGCTGGGCACAACTACAGTCTACAGCGATTTAATCCTGCTGTTACAACATCCCTTGTGACCTATCATTAAAGGTTTAAAGTAAAACTGACAATTATTATTAGCTGGTAATTGGATTTTGGAGATTCAGTATAAAGTTAGGATAATTTAAATGACTGTTGACATCGGAAAGATTATGTAAACGCTCTGAATCAGCTGAATTTATCAATTTATTTAGTCTTATAAAACCCAACATATCTCCATCACCAGGAGCCCAGCAAAAAGGGCTACAAGCTCCCTTGGGATTCTCTTCTGGGAAATAGGGAAGGCTGAGCCTGCCTCTGATATCAGGGTGATATCGCCAGAGCCCATACCAGGGCTAACCTCCAAACCCATCGCTTTTCTGTCAAGTTAAGCCTCAGCCACCCAGCTCCCAACAGAACAGATTTCTCCACCCCCAACAAGGAGGGAGCATATGTGTCGCAGAAAATCATGGCATCCTTGGAGAAAAATAAAATTGTCAGGGTCGAATATTTTATGATATGGATTTTTAATTATAAAGGCCAAATTTCCAAATCTAAAGATGGAATCGAAAAATCCAGCAGCCCTCACAGATTTATAGAGCTGTCCTCTGGGGCTCAATGAACCAGTCTCCCATGAGGCTCTGCTCTCTAAACAATGACACAAAGGCTGGCTGATCTTTGGTTTAATGCTGAGCACCAAGCAGAACAGGTATATTTGGGGAAATCCTTTCTTGCTGCTGCTACTGCTAATATTTATAACAGAAAGAAGAAAACAATAGTGATAACAATAATAATAAAGCTAAAAATGTCATGGCATGAAAAGCATTCTTTGGTGAAGCCAGCTATATAGGATCTTATTTAGAATGAGAAAGGATCTTGGCGGTCATGTCATCCAACCTCTTCATATTACATGTGAAGAAGCTAAGGCCCAGGGAGTATTATACATTTAGACCTAGAAGGGACCTTGGAAATCATTTTGTCTACCACCCTAACATTACAGATGAAGAAACTAAAGTAAAAACAATTTAGTGACTCGCCCCAAATCATTCAGACAAAAAAGTGGTGGAATCAGGAATCAAACTCAGATGCACTGATTGATACCAAAAAAGGGTCCTTTGCACTGTCCCCTGATGCTTCCCATTATAGGAGGAGTCTGGCCATATGCATGCTCCCTTAACATGAAAGGGGGTGGAGAATTGTTTTCATTTTGAAATTATTTTACCGGATTCCATGTTTAAATCTTTTGCCATATCAAGTGTCCCTAAATTAAATTGATTTCCCCATATTCAAGTTTTGCAAGAAGGGTAAGCTGTTGCCTTCTATTTTCTAAGCAAGAAGAGCTCATAATTCTCAGCATTTACTATCATTAAACTATGGAAATCTTCTTATCTAGAAAAGTCCCTCAAACTAAGTGTTGAGAACCTGAGACCTGAGCCCTCCCTCTACCAAGGCAGAGGGATTAGCTGTCTATTTGAAGGGAAATATTCTTCCCTCTCCTTAAGAGTGTATCTGGTTTACATCCCATTTGGAGTGAAAGGAGCAGATTTTCCGATCTTAATTTCTACAGGTTAACACTATAAAGATTAGAACCATGCACTGTTGCTATGTAACTTTTTTTAATGTGGATTAAATTTAACAGGGTGGTAACAAAAATAACTTCCCCTCTAAAGTTACTTGTCAAGTCAACAAGCATTTATTAAGCATCTCTCTATTGCAAGTACTCCGCTAAGTGCTAGGCATATGAAGAAAGAGAAATATATTTCCTTTTCTTAAGGAGAAACTGAGGCAGGGAGACCAACCAGAAGGCTTTTGCAGTAGTCCAGACATAAGGCAATCAGAGTCTAAAGGTAGAACTGAGAGGACTTGAAGTAAGTAGATAAGATTGACGTTAGGTTACAAGCCTGGGTGACTGGGAGCATGTTGTACCCTCCACAGTAAGAGTAAGAAGGGAAGTCGGGAAGAGGGGAGGTCTGGGGAAAGGAAGCGAATGAGTTGATATTTGGATATGCTGAATTTAAGATGAGTATTCAACATCTAGTGTGAGATGGTAGTTAGAGATTAGAAATTGGGGGTCAGGGGAGAAGTTGTACTAGATAAGCAGATACCAGAATCATTTACATAGAAATCATTGGATCCATGGGAGCTGATAAGATTACCCAGGAAAAATATAATAGAGGGAGAAGAGAAGAAAGTCAGAGCCTTGGGATAAGCCCACAGTTAGAAGTGACCTGGAAGAAAGTACAACAAAGGATCCTGAGAAAGAGCAATGTGACAGGTAAGAGAACCACAAGGAAGGAGCAGAGTTGCAAAACCTTTGAGAAAAAAATACCAAAGAGAAGAGGGTAATCAGTGTCAAAGGCTGTAGAGAAGTCAAGAAGAATGAGAATTAAGAAAAACATTAGATTGGGTGAATGAGGGATCAGTGGTGACTTCAGAGGGGGCAATTTTGGTTGAACGGTGAGGTCAGAGTCAGATTGCAGAGAGGTAAGAAGTGAGAAAGGGGAAAGGAAGTGGAGATACTGATTGTAAATGGCCCTCTCAAGAAATCTAGTCATGGAAGGGAAGAGAGGTTTAGGATAATAGCTAGTGGGGATAGTTGGATCAGGTGAAATTTTGTTTGTTTTTGAAGCTAAGGAAAACATGGCCATGTTGATAGATAACAAAGAAGCAGCCAATAGATGAGGGTGATTGAAAAATAAGCGAAAGATTAAGAATTATGAAGGGAAAAAATTTTAAAAAGAATTGTGGAGGGGGAAAATCTGCTGGAGAATACTTATACATATAGAGGGGTTTGCCTTGACAAGGAGAAGGGCCACTTCTTCACATCAGACAAATGTGAAGAAGGCTATAGTTCAGGATGGCATCTGAGTGATATGAGATAAGAAAGAGAGAAGAAGAGGGAGCTCTTGGCAAATGGCCTCAATTTTCCTTAGTAACATATGAAGTAAATTTCTCAGCTGAAGTAGAAGGGGGATGGAACGTTATGGAAAGTACAGAACAAGTCGAAAACACTAGAAAAAGCTACTCTGGTCAGTGTAATACTGAATTGATTAGGGAGATATAAAAGAATTGATTTGTAACAGTGAAGTCAAAGTTGAGATAATATGACATCAATTTGTAATGGACCCAGTTGATATGATTTCATTATTTTTCCAACCTTTACCAGTATGTGAAGAGAAGCAGAAGGAATGGATTGTGTGAGTAATGTAAGCCTGGGGCTTGGCAGGGACAAATTGATGATAAAATAATAGGTTGAAGAATTCAAGAGGAAAAAAAAGAGTATAGAGTTGACTTGGTGCCTCAAGCGGCTATGATGGAGAATGGAAGAGAGTACAACCAGTGTAGGGGTGATAGTCTCGGGGGAAAAGGGGATTCAGAGGTCACAGTGACAGATGAAAGGTCACAGTGATGATGAAGAACAATGGTATATGTCAAAAGGAAAGATGGAATGACAAAAGACTATGATCAAATAAAGGAATTTCAAAGTTCTTGAAGATTGAAGTGGGATACTTTTACATTATGGCAAGATCAAGTGTTTGACCACCTCTCTGTGTGTAGCAAGGTTGGCTGGAGGAGTAGGTCCTGAAAATAAGTCAGTTGAGGAACTGGAAAAATAGGGCATCGATGGGAGTATCAATATGTAAATTGAAACCCTATAAGATGAAGACAGAAATTTGGAAGTAGAGAAAAGAATATGAGCCAAATTTTGAACTCAACATAGAAGGTAGGAAAATGCCCTCGAGGTTGACAGATAACAATTACCAGAATCTTGATTTGGTGATAAATAGGAATTCAATGAGCCTCTGTGGAGGAGAGGTGACTGATGGTGGTAGAGGGAGAATCTGGAAATAGCAATCAGCTGCAAGGAGTATTCCAACTCTCTGAACACAACTGGTCTGAGGTATGAATATAAGTGCAACTGCAATTAAGGAAGAGTGACCAGGGATGCTGCCTCACCTGGGGGGAGCTGGGTTACTGAGAGCCAGAAGATGGGGGAAAAAAGAAAAGGCTTAAGATAAAAGCAAGTTAATTATGTATGGAGCAAGAATTTCATAGAACACAATGGAAGTGTTGAATAGTTCTTGAGTGGGATGTTGGGGTGGGAGATGGGAACAAGGGAGCAGTCAGTGGGGGATGGAGAAAATGGTTTGTACAATATAACCTGGAGTTCAGGATCAATGAGACAGGAGTAATATAATAGATGAGAATATGTTAATCACTGAGAAGTTATTTCATCATCTGTAGAAGGTTAGCTGATACTGGGGAGTGACCAGAAAGGGTGGACCTTTTATCCAACATGGGGGCTGCAGGTAAGGACTTGCCAATCTTTGAGTCACCTTCAGGGTGAGGTCATCCCAGAGCATAGGCAATATAGTGTTTAGCTGGAAGGCTGGAAAGTGAGTATGGAATGGGATGAAGTAAATGTTAGAAATTTGCTTGTATAGGAATATGCATAGAGTTAGAGATAGGTAGTAGATCTGTGATGTCATAGGCATAGTAAACTCCCAGATGAAGACACTCCCTCTACCAGCACAAATTTGCACTTTCTCTGTCATTTATAGTCTTAGAAAACTAGCTATACTACCTAGAGGTCAAATTCTTGCCCAGGGCCATAGAGCCAGCACATATAAGAGAGAGGATTTGAACTCATATCTTGGCATGAAGGATAGCTCTCTATCCTCTATGCTATACTGGCTTCACTAAGTATATGAAAAATAGATACAAGATAGATAATTGTAGTTGTAGGAGAAATGCACTTGCAGCTGGAAAGGTTTCAGGAAGGGCTTTACAGAGATATAATATTTGAGTAAAGCTTTGAAAAACTAGAGTAACTCTAGGGTAGAGATGAGGAGGGACTGTACTCCAGGGATGAAGTCAATGCTAAGACAGAGATAGGTGATTCAGAATTGTGTAGGAGGAAGAGTTCAGAAATCATTTTGGCTGGACTTCAGTTCCCCTTTCAGCTATCTTGAGAACCAATCTCTCAACACCCTCAAAATTGTGTCACCTCCAGCGCAGACCTCCTCTTTGTGTACTTGGTCCAGCCCAGCTGCGATTTCCATCTTTGTTTTCTTTCCTGTCATTTCTATTTCTTCACATAGTACTTCTGGGACTGTAACATTGGAGTCCAAATGTGGTGGAACCAAGGAAATAGTTCAGCTAATTTTTAAAAAGTAGTAACTCCCCTGAAAACATTTACATTTAACTTTAGCATGAATTTTGTCATTTGGAGAATGAAGATTTACCTTTTGGTCAGGCTGATTACAAATACTGTTTGTTTTTTCTGTGTGTTCACTAAGCATACAAAGGGAAAAGATACTGATTAAGAGCAGCTGAGAGATGAGGGGATGGAGGAAGGAAAGCTTATCCAAGATTAAAACAAACATCTATGAAACATCTTCAAACAAATACAAACAACAACAACATGTAACTTGCATGTGAAAAAATAATTAACTGGCATTCTCAGGCTAGGATGAACCTCAGGAGATCATTAAGTTTTATGTTAAGTCTAAAGGGATGGTTTGTCAACAATTAGAAAGGGAAACAGTGATCCTTCAAAACCAGCAAAGCTTCATCAGGAACAGGTCATGCCAGACTAATCTCATTTTCTCTTTTGATAAGGTTACTAGATTGGCAGAGCAGCAGAATGCTGGAGATAAAGCATACAGGGATTTCACAGAGGCATTCAGCAATCTTTCATGCTTATCCCTGAACATAAAAGAAAAGAATGTGAGTGAAATTATATTAAGGTAGATTCAGAACTGGTTGAAAGGCTGGACCTAAAGAGTAGTCATGGATCAATGTCAGATGAGGAGGAAGCCTCTAGTGGTGTGCCACCAGGGATTTTTCCTTTGCCCTAACCTATTCAGAATTTTTTATCAATGATTTCGATGAAAACATTGGTTGTATGTTTATCCCATTTACAAATGATGCAAAGTTGGGAGAAAATAGTGGTGGTGGCTGTAGTGAATGCTTAATGTCCTGGATGACCATCAAGATCCAAAAATCTTTCAACAGTTATGAGTTAAGGCCTAAATCTAATAAGATTAAAATTTTAAATGGATAAATCTAAAGTCTTACTAGCGGAATCAATTATACAAATATATAGCATGAGTCAACAGGATGATTTGGAAGCCAAACACTACATGAGATGGCATTATGATGTGTGAACTTAGACCTCCTTAAGAGTAGTATCCAGAGATTCTACAGGATGTCCAAAAACTCTCAGTGCTCTAAGAACCAAGACTTTGAGGGAATTCTGCATTTTTGTAACTGCCTTGGTCAGAGTACATATGACATTTTTGGATACCACATTTTAGTAAGGAAATTAATCAACTAAAGTACATCCAAAGAAGTGCAAACAGGGAGAGAAAGAGAATCAAGACCATGAGCTATGAGGGGTTCTGTCAGGTAGCTGGATGGTGCAGTGATGAGAGCGTCAGGCCTGGAATCAGGAAGATTCATCTTCCTGAGTTCAAAACTGATCTCAGGTATTTACCAGCTGTGTGACCCTGGGCAAATCATTTAACTCTGCTTGCCTCAGTTTCCTCATCTGTAAAATTAGCTGGAGAAGGAAACGGTAAACCACTCCAGTGTCTTTGTCAAGAAAATCCCCAATAGGGTCATGAAGAGTCAGACAAGACTGAAAAAATGACGGAGCAGCAACATGAGTTCCTTAACTGTGAAGAGGAGAAAAGCCTGGAGAGAAGGGAAGACTTAAGAGGAATATAGTTATTATTTTTGAGTATTTGAAATCATATCATGTGGTTATTCTGTTTGCTAGATGGCAGGATAAGGAACAATAAATGGAGGTTAAAGAGAAAAAAGTTTAGGCTAGAGCTTGGGAAAAACAGCCTAATATTTCAAGCTATCCAAAAGTTTAATGGTTGTCCTTGTTAGGCAATGAGTTCCTCATTGACAAAACTATTTAAGAAAATGGTCACCCTTTGGAGATGGTGAGCAGTTAGATTCCTGCTTCAGGTAATGTTTGGACTGGATAGTAAACTCTGTGGTCTTGCATTCCAGGGACATTTGGATGAGGCTGTCATTCCATAATCACTATGACAGCATTGGCTATGTGGAAGGGCCACCCATCCATGCCCTCACATGAAGAGGAACACAAAGACATCCCATTTTAGTGTTTTTCATTGTTTTAAAAAGGAGCATGGGGGCAGCTAGGTGGTGCAGTGGATAAAGCACTGGCCTTGGATTCAGGAGGACCTGAGTTCAAATCCAGCCTCAGACATTTGACACTTAACTAGCTGTGTGACCCTGGGCAAGTCACTTAACCCTCATTGCCCTGCAAAAACAAACAATAAAAACAATAAAAAAGGAGCATGTCTAAGGTTCTAAGCAATTTTTATCAGTCAATAAAAGCTAAATCACTAGAGCTTTAGGATGAATAATGCTGCCCTCTATAGTCCTGTGTATTTCATCCAGTGGAGGTTGATAACAATGGCCAAAGTAGCCAAAAGAAAAGGATCAGGAAGAAATAATACCATTCAGGGGGTAGGATAATCTAATACATGGGGCAAGTAGCCAGGACAACCAAGATGATTAACACTAGCACATCCAAGGCAAGCCCAAGGCAGAACTGGAAAGTAGACAAAGTTTGTCTTTGAAGCCTTTCCCAAAGTCACTGTGGGTACCTCTGTCCTAATAGGTTAGTGCCATACCTCTCAGGCATGGGGACTCCTCCCTGTTTTGGTTCCTGGGAGGTCATCAACCAATCTTGTTAAGGAGTTAACTGGAATCCTTTAACCCATCAATAACACTACTACATCTATATCCCAAAGAGATAATAAAAAATGGAAAAGGGCCCACATGTACAAAAATATTTCTAGCAGCTCTCTTTGTGGAGGCAAAGAATTGGAAATTGAGTGGATGCCCATCAATTGGGGAATGGCTGAACAAATTGTGGTATATGAATGTAATGGAATACTATTTTGCTGTAAGAAATGATGAGCAGGGGGTGGATAGGTAGTGCAGTGGATAAAGCACTGGCCCTGGATTCAGGAGTACCTGAGTTCAAATCTGGACTCAGACACTTGACATTTACTAGCTGTGTGACCCTGGGCAAGTCACTTAACCCCCATTGCCCAGCAAAAAAAAAAAAAAAAAAAAAAGAAAAAAGAAAAAGAAAAAAAAGAAATGATGAGCAGGCAAATTTCAGAAAAACCTGGAAAGATTTCAATTGACTGATGCTGAGGGAAGTGAGCAGAACCAGGAGAACATTGTACACAGTAGCAACAACATTGTGTGATGATGAACTGTGATAGCCTTAGCTCTTCTCAGCAATGCAATGATCCAAGACATCTCCAAAGGACTCATGATGGAAAATGCTCTCCACATCCAGAAAAAGAACTATGGAATCTGAATGGAAATTGAACCATACTATTTTTACTTTTTTGTTATTTTTTGAGGTTTTTTTCCCTTTTGTTCTGATTCTTCTTTCATAACATGACTTATGTGGAAATATGTTTAATCTGATTGTACATATATAACCTACATCAGATTGCTTGCCATCTTTAGGAGGGGGGAGGGAAGGGAGGGAGGAAGAAAAATTTGGAACTCAAAATCTTATAAAAACAAATGTTGAAAGCTATGCTTATATATAACTGAAAAATACTTTTGTGGGGGGACAGGTCAATGAGGGTTAAGTGACTTGCCCAGGGTCACACAGCTAGTAAGTGTCAAGTGTCTGAGACAGGATTTGAACTCAGGTCCTCCTGAATCCAGGGCCAGTGCCTTATCTACTGCACCACCAAGCTGCCACCCAAAATACTATTAAGATTGGGGGGGAAAGGAGGTAACTGGAAATCAATGTGTGACCACCTCTCCCGTGGATTTTGGCGATAGAAAAATCTCATCGCAGCAGTTCCTTGGTTCTTAGAGTAGCATAGGTTGAGAGCTAGAGAAGATTGAAGAGGTGACTGAAACTACTCCCCTCAGTTTACAATTTGCATATGGTTACACAGCTAGTAGATGAATGAAGTGGGATCTGAATCCAGGTGTTACTGAATTCCAAGTCTAGTGTACCATCTAGCATACCATGCTACCTATCATCATTCCATAACCCATAAACAAAGTCACCGGCTCTACACACTCACTCCTGAAAGGCAATTAAAACTCACAACTCCATGCTAGAACTTCAGACCATCAATAATAAAGACCTCATTATGCTTTTCTTCTTACCATGAAGCCCTACCCTTCTAAAAACGTTTATTCTGTCTCTTGTTTTTACACCATCTTCATTTCCCAAAATATCCCTCCCCTACCCCCACCAAGCAAGCCATGCTGCATTACAAGGAATTTTTTTAAAAGGCAGGAAAAAGGTATTTGAGCAAAAATACTAAAATATTAACTGTCTGATGGTATATATGCAATATTCCACACCAATAAACCCCCCATTTTTGCAAAGAAGGGAGGGAAGAAGTGCAATTCTAAGCCATTATTTGTCATTTAGTAGCCAACAGTCCTCTTTTTCAGTTCTCTTTGGTCTATATGTTCAAGAACAACTAAAGATCTGGGACAGAGTGGTGTTTCTCTTTCTGGCAATGGGTATTTTATGAAAGCCAAGCTGTCATCACTGTGATTCATAAAACAATACACCTGCTTGTGTGCGTGTGTGCGTGTGTGCGTGTGTGTGTGTGTGTGTGTGTGTGTGTGTATGTGTAAAGGGGTGGAACTGTCCGTCCAGCACCCAGCAGGCATGAGTCTCCAGAGGTCACTGTAGCAAACAAAAAGCCTGGCCTCAGGAAGGTGCCCCTCCAGAACAGTCTTCTAGACTTTTCGGTTTGATTTATTATAATCTCTGCTTCCCACTCATCCACAAAAATCCAAAGGTCTCCCTTTGTATCTCATTCATTCAGGATGGTTGTTTTCCTCTCAGGATTTCTGGTCATAGATCAGGATACCCAGGTTGGGGTTTGGGGATTTGGGGGCTCTAGTATCTGCTCTGCTTTATCCTCTAAGCTGGGGGAGCAGTGATGGTGATAGACTCCAGACCCCTGAAGCCTTGCTTCTGCTCATTCATCAGCATACGTGGGTAGACAGAATTGCTGTATGATATTTTCACCATCCACTCAGCACAGCCTTCCAACTCATCAAGCTCTCAAAGGATCATAGATTTGGAGATGGAAGGGTCCTAAGAGGTCATTCAGTCCAAACTCCTCATTTCACAGAGGCCTGGGGACATTGTGACTTGCCCAGGGTCACATAATTCTTGAGTGTCTGACAGAGGATTCAAACCCAGGACTTCTAGACTACAACATCCAGCATTCCCTATCATTGGAAAACACTCTACGCACATGTACCAAAAACCCAACTGGGCCAGTGACAAATCAATCTTAGGAGGCCTCTTAAGAAGGCTTGAACTAATACCTCTCTGCCTTTATCTGTTGGAGCTCTGTACACTGGCTCAGTTGGGTGGAGGGAAGGAGGCACTCTCAGGATCATTGAGCACAGCATCTGTAGTTGGGAACAGTGGGAGGTGATTTAGTGGCCACACAGGTGTTTTCTTTAATTATGCAATATTGGTAAAGCTACTGGGCTCAATGAGTCCCGCCTTCCCATTGCTTTTTACATGCTTCAGGAGTTCAGGGCAGCCTACAGAGGATGGATGAGAGAGGCAGGCAGATACCTCAATAGGCTTCCTTGCATCACAAAGAGCCAGGCTAGGCCTCAACTGTTTCTAAGAGTTTCCAAACTATTGAACAGTTTGGGAGTCTTGATGTTGAAAGCCAGTAAGTCATTTCCAGATAATTTTGGTCTTTATTTGGGCCTCCCCACCCTGGTAAAAACTGGAGCAGATTAACAGTCAAGAAACCAGGAAAGGGGGTGGCTAGGTGGCGCAGTGGATAAAGCACCGGCCCTGGATTCAGGAGTACCTGAGTTCAAATCCGGCCTCAGACACTTACTAGCTGTGTGACCCTGGGCAAGTCACTTAACCCCCATTGCCCCACAAAAAAAAGAAAGAAACCAGGGAAAAGGAAGGTGGTAAGTGGTAATGATGCCACAGTTATTCTGGGTTTGTGTAATATCACTGAAGTGGTTAGGGTTTTTAATGGAGGATTTATGCTTCTGCTGTGAGGGCTTCCTGAGCCCTTTTCAGAGCTGCTTATCCACGTGTGATGTCCACCTGTCACCCAACTCTCACCTGTGGCCCCAATAGGCTATAGCATGTGGAGCAGCCACACCCCAGTATAACTGTCTCAGGAGATGGGCTAAACCAGGGTGAGGGTAACCAACAGGCCTCAAACCCATTGGTGAATTAGGGGGATTTCTATCCCAAGCATATGAAGGCCTCCCCCTGGTGGAGTCAGCAGAGGAGAACGACTTGTTCCAAAGGCCACGAACGCAGCTGAAGCAGGCACTCTGGAGTGCTTAGAACTTGGTCAGACAGCCAAGATGCCAAGATCATCCACTGCATCCTGGGCTATTGCCAATCACCCTGATTTTTGTCTTGCCACTGGTCTTCACTGACTCTGGAAGACAGAGTGAGGCTGATGACTTTATGCAACTCATTCCCACTTAAATGGAGTTTGTGCACAAGTCAAGCCATCACCCAGTGGTTCTCTTCTTTTTTTTTTTTTTTTTGAGAGCAATGAGGGTTAAGTGACTTGCCCAGGGTCACACAGCTAGTGTCAAGTGTCTGAGGCTGGATTTGAACTAAGGTCCTCCTGAATCCAAGGCCAGTGCTTTATCCACTGCACCACCTAGCTACCCCCCCGCCCCCCGTGGTCCTCTTCAAAAATGGACAAACAAAAACAATGTGATATTAAAAGAATAATCTCCAAGTTTCTTTGACTGGGCTCTCATTTTATGTTTCACCCATTCTTCTGGAAGCAGGAAGTGTTCTGACCAATTTTCCAATGGAAAATCCAAGGCTTAAATAGCAGTTTGCTCATTATTGGCCAGAGAATAGAATACATATGGGCCATCTGACTCTCAGGCCAGGACTTTCTCCAGGACTCAGTTGAGTAGTGGTGACTGAACAGCAGCTTTTCTTAGGGGTTTGAGGAGAATCCTCCAGGACACATTGATTTACCTTCCCCTACAGGGATGGACCCAACACATGCACTAGGAAGATGTTATACTTTAAAAATCATAGCCCTGAAAATATCCAGGAATGTCAAAAGGTGGAGAATATCTCCTAAAAGAAAGCAGGTTGGCACTTGACCTCAAGACCATCTTGTGAACCATTTGGTATTGCACCAAGGCAAATGAAATGCCCTTCGACATCCAGGAACTTATGAGATGTTATCAGAATAGGAAAAAATTTAATCTGGAAATGTGACTCCAGTTGAGCTCAGCTTTATTGGGGTTCATCCTTCAGAATGATGAAGAGGATGACGATAATAATAATGATGAAGTTTATGTAGCACAGGAAAGGTTAGAAAATGCTTTATCTTATCATGTTGGATTCTCACAACTCTTTGAGGCAGGTATGATTATTATCTCCACTTTACATATGAGAAGATGGAGGCAGGCAAAGGTTAAATAACTTGCCCAGGGTCACATAGTTACTCGGTGTCTGAGGCATGATTTGAACTCAGGTTTTCCTGAATCTAAGTCCAGTAATCTATCTACCACAACACCTAGAAAGTTAAGAATGTCTTGCGCAGAGTAGTTCCTTATTAAATGTCTACTGAATTGAATCAATGATAAGGGAGACCCATCTGATAGCTGAAAAAAATGGGGCATGGTGGAAATCCCTGCAATGTATTTCCCCAATTAAGGGGTGCACCCCTAGATTCCCTCTGCCTCTTGCAATCTCTAGCTTCCTGAAAGGCTCAGAACATGGAGTTCTTCTGGTGTCTCTTTTCTGGCCCTTCCCAGATGTTGCTTTTCTTCCCTCCTTCCTCCTCCGTGGAATAAAAAGTTCATACATCTTTATTTTGCACACATTAACAATGTCTTTGCATTCATGTAGAATGTAGGATCTTTTGGGTAAGAGGCTATTTAATTTTTGTCTTTGGCACCTCATTGCAAGACTAGCACTATGGCACAGTGGATGGAACCTGAAGACAGGAAGATCTAGGTTCAGCTCCTACCTAATGGCTGTCTACTGGTTGTATGACCCTGGACAAGTGATCTAACCTCTTAGTGCTCTAAGCTAATGTCTGAGGCTATAAATTGAAAAGAAAGTGCCAATCTCTATTAGCAAAAAGAGTTTCTTCACCTGGAAGTTCTGGAAATCAGTGGAATCCTCTATCCTCTATTCTATCCCCAATGCCTCAAACACTGTAGATGATTAGCACACGCTTGTCAAAAGGATGATGGAGAAGAGGGAAGGGAAGCTTCTTATATGATTGTAAGATACAATGTGTGTGTGTGTGTGTGTGTGTGTGTGTGTGTGTGTGTATTTTACAGTGGCACATCAAAATCCACAGCTTTGGAACTGGTGGAAAATGTATCAATCAAGAAGCAAAAGAAGCATTCCTGAAACCTTCCAAAGTCCCCATTGTCCATTTAACAGTCGCTCTCATATCTTTTATATCCTTTTTTGGGGGGAGGAGGGGCAATGAAGGTTAAGTGACTTGCCCAGGGTCACACAGCTAGTAAGTGTCAAGTGTCCGAGGCCAGATTTGAACTCAGGTCCTCCTTAATCCAGGGCCGGTGCTTTATCCACTGTGCTACCTAGCTGCCCCATTCCCTCTCATGCATATTATGATCATGGGTCAGTCAGTCATGGGCTGGTAAATGTTTAGCAAGCTTTCTGAAAAAAATATTCCTGACACATCAATTTAATCCACATGATTAATATTTTCGCTATAACTTTCTTAAAGCTAGATCATCAACAAAACCATAAATCACCTTAATTTGTAGCATTTGTTAATTTTTAAGGGGGTAAATATCTTGTTGAATGTCTCACAACTGACTTTCATGATTTGGCATAGTCCTGCCTGGACCAACACTAACAAATTGAGGGGAAGTGGAATATTAATTTGGGAAGAGTTTGAGGTTGGGGTTGAGGAAAAGCCTTGTCTAGGAATTAGCCCTGAGTTGAGCTCTGGAGGAAACTAGAGGTGAAAAGGGAGAGTAATGTAGGCATGGTGGACAGCCTTTGAAAAGGTGTGGAGGTGGAAGGTGGAATGCTATTTATAGGAAATAGCAAGCAGCTCAGTTTGGCTGGAATACAGAATGTGTGAAGTCAAGTGACATCAAATAAGTTTGGAAAGATAGGCTAGAACCTTTCAATGGCAGAGTGAGTGTTTTATCTTAATCCTGGGGGCAATAGGAAGCTACTGGAGCATCCTGAGCAGGGAGTGCCCTGCATTTTAAGAGTATCAGTCCTACAGTTGTTTGGAGAATGGATTAAAAATGGGGGGCATAGGGGCAGCTAGGTGGTGCAGTGGATAAAGCAGCAGCCCTGGAGTCAAGAGGACCTGAGTTCAAATCTGACCTCAGACACTTGACATTTACTAGCTGTGTGCCCTGGGACAGTCACTTAACCGCAATTGCCTCACCAAAAAAAAATGGGAGGCATGGTAGTTAGAATGCTGTTGCAATAATTTAGGTTAGAGGTGATGAGAGACAGAGACAAAGAGACACACAGAGAGACAAATAAAGAGAAAAAAGATATAAAGTGAAATATAAAAAGATAAAAATAAAATAAAAATAGAAAAAGCTATAAAGAGAAATAGAAAAAGAGACAGAGAGACAGAGGCAGAAAAACAGAGAGAAGGAGAAAGGAGGGAGGGAAGGAGAGATGAAAAAGGAAGAGAAGGAGAAAGAGAAAAGATAGGAAAGGGAAAGGCCAGAGAGAAAGAAAGAGAAGTTGTAGAAGTGAGAGGCTTCTTAATCAGCTGCTACACAGTGTGTGTGTGTGTGTATATATATATATATATATATATGTATATATATATATATATACATATATATATGTGTGTGTGTGTAATAAATATGTGTGTATATGTGTATATATAGAGAGATAAATGTGTATATATACATGCACATACATATATGTCTGTGCATAGCCTCACTATATTGAAGACACACCCCAATGTGGGCCTAAGTCTCCGTTACATCTTCCCTGGTTCTCAAAAAGCATGTTGAAATCAATATCACTTCTTCATTGTCGCCACAGCTTCAATCAGGGCTCTTTCAACGTTGGCGGATGTTCTGCCAGGCTTTTCATAAGACGCATTACTGAGAGATTCAAATGGTTTTCAAATGCAGCCTGGAGGGAAGTGAGATGGAGCCCAGATAAGAATCTATATCTAACATTTTTTTATGAGGCTTCTCTGTTCCTGTTCTCCACCGCTCTGGAAAGAATCATACATTTAGAGCTGGAAGGGGACCTTGGGGGACCCAACCTTCTTATTTTACAGATGAGAAGGTGGTGAGATCCAGGGAAATGAAGGGACTGGTCCAAAGTCAGAGGGCTAAAAAGTGGCAGAGCTGTGATGGGCACCCAGATTTTAGATGCTATTCAAAATCAAAGTGAGAGGAAATATCTGTGAATGGGCATTTATAAAATGCCTTGTATCTCTGACCTGAAAAGGGCTCACAGGCTACCAGCTGCAATGAGTAGCTGAGTGAGTCCCTCTTAAATAGCAGACAGCCTGTACAAGGAGTGATCCAGTATCTGTTTGAGCACTTCCAGTGAGGGATTAGAGCTGGAAGCTACCTTAGAGATCACCTGATTTAGTTCCCTCATTTGGTTCCATTAGACTTACAGTCTAATGCTCTTTGAGGGCAGGGACTGTCTTTTGCCTTTCTTTGTATCAGGTTTTAGCATAGGGCTTGCCTCCTAGTAGGTGTTTAATAAAAGTGAACTGATTGAAAGACTTCTTAAGGCAATCCTATAGGGACAGGCACAGTTCCTTGTGCCTGTTGTTCAGTCTTTTCAGACTCTTAGTGACACCTTTTGGGGTTTTCTTGGCAAAGATGCTGGAGTGGTTTGCTATTTCTTTTCCAGCTCATTTTAGAGATGAGGCAACTGAGGCAAACAAAATTAAGTGACTTGTCCAGAGTCACACAGCTTCTAAGTGTCCAAGGCTGGATTTCAACTAAAAAAGATGAGTTTTCCTGATTCCAGGCCCGCTGCTCTATCCACTGCAACGCCACCTAGCAGCCCCCAAAATATTGTACAAAGACAGAAATTATTTCATCCACTTAAGGAGCTTACAATATAGCAAGAGCAAGGCTTCTTAAACTTTTCCCATGCTCAACCAATTTTCACCTGAGAAATTTTTACGTCACCCTCAGTATATAGGTATATAAAACAGGTATATAAATCAAACATTTACTGCCAAATTTTTCATGACCCCCACATTCAGTTATGTGACCTCATATAGGGTCACAACCCACAGTTTAAGAAGTTTTGAGCTAGAGGATATGTATGCAAATATAAGTATATAAAAAGGGCATAAAAGATTATTTGGGAAGGAGGAAGGTCCTTACAGCTAGAGTGTTTAAGAAAGGCTTCACATAGAGGGTAGCACTTGAGCTGAACCTAGGATATGTTAATTCAGCCTAAGATGTGATATGTGTTCTTTCTTTCCTTCTTTTCCTTCTTTCTTTCCTTTTCTTTCTTTCTTTCCTTCCTTCCTTCCTCTCTCTCCTTCTCGCTCTTTCTCTTATTTCTCCCTTTCTCCTTTTCTTTTTCTTTCTTTTCTTTCTCTTATTTCTCCCTTTCTCCTTTTCTTTCTTTTTCTTCCTTCCTTCCTTCCTTCCTTCCTTCCTTCCTTCCTTCCTTCCTTCCTTCCTTCCTTCCTTCCTTCCTTCCTTCCTTCCTTCCTTCCTTCCTTCCTTCCTTTCCCTCTCTCCACTTTCCCCCTACATACACATACACATACTGTTGAATCATAATGAATAATATGATCATAACTTTTCTGGATAATGTAGAGCACCACCCCCTGCCCCCAAAGTATAATGGATGTGATTCTAGCCTCATGAAGCTCATAATTTTGTCGGGGAGACAAAACACAAGTAATTGTTAGAGGCAAATACAAGACAATATAGAATGATGCTCTTGATTGGTGGAGGTAACTTGTTCTAGTAATAAATAGAGGATGGTTGGCCTCAGAATTAGCTTACCTCTGACATATACTAGCTTCTTCTTCATCATTATAATCAGCAGCAGCATCTATATAGTACTTTAAGATAAGCAAAGTGCTTATTAAGTATGATCTCATTTAATCTTCACAACAACCCTGAGAGGAAAACCCTGTTATTATTCCCATTTCAAAGATGAGGAAGGTGAGGCAGTGAGGTGCCCAGAGTTACACAGTAAGAATCTGAGGCAGGATTTGAACTTGGATTTTCCTGATTCCAAGTCTAGCACTCTATCCACTGTCCAATCTACCTGCCTATATGATTCTAGGCAAATCATTTACCCCTAATCTCTCAGTGACCTCAAGCAGATCTTTTAAGTCTACACAACGTAGAAAAGTTGCTGATTTGCTACTTTAGCAGTAATACCCTATACCAATGAGGTTATAAGTCTGGATCTCAAAAAGTATATAGTACAAATTATAGGTTGAATTAAAATGGATAAACTAGAGACAATAAAGTAGGTTAGACTTTGCAAGGAAAGCTTTATGGAGGAGTTTGGACTGTGAGGGGAAAATATTGGGAAAGCATTCCAGAAAATGGTAACAGTATAATGTAGAACTGGGAATTAGTACGGTGTTTTGGGGGTAAAAGGGAGGGTAGCAAAGAGATTTGCCTGAGTAGAAGTTTGAGGTTGGGATATGGTGGGAAAAGTGGAGCCAGTTTACAAGAAGCCTTGAATGCCAAGCTGATAAATCTGGATGCGATCTAACAGGAAAATCAGAAATCATGTTATGTCTCTCTAATCAGGCTGGAAACTCCCATGTTTCCTATTTCCTTTGGACCTAGCACTATGCCTATTACACAGTGGGTGCTCAGTACACATGACTAACTCACTGTCCAAATTGCCTCCAGTGTGTGGATAATTGAGAGTTGATTGAACTACTAAGAAATCTTTGGAAGGTAAGCTAAGGAGAAAAAGTATAGGCAACAGATATGTCCTAAGGATAGGGAAATGTGGGTGGTGGAGGAACCCAATGCAGCTAGAACGATTTTCATTAGAAATATGGCCCCAAATGCAAAACTGGCATTGTACCTATATCCCCTGTACCCTATCTTTCCCTTCCCCCCCAAAAAATGCATTTTGCAGCAGCACAAAAACACATAGAGCATTTATTAAACAGCATGAAATCCATTTAACGCTTCTCTGGGTGCTCTAATTAGGTTTTGTATTTAGGGGCAGAGCAATACAGTACCGAGGGCAAAATCCGGGGTTTATTAACATTCTGTGCTTCTATTGCTGCTTCGTCCATGAGGTCCATGGTCCTACCTCCTTCCCCTGTCCCTGGGGGCAGAAAAACTCTTCTTAGGGAGGGGAGGAGGAGGAGGGAGGAGGGACCTTTTTAATACAGTTGAAAAATAATAAACACTACAAATGGGATATCAGATTAGAAGACATTACCCCCAGTATGGCCAACTTCTCCGTTTCCATCCATTAATAAATGTCTGCAGGAACACTGCAGTCACTTTGGAAAATTGGAAGTTGTTTGGCCAGAAGATCTTTGATTGTCAGCCAGCCCTTATTTGGTGTTGTGTTTAGAGGGTCTGTTAAGCTTCATGCAATTAGCAGGCGGAGACGGGCAGTGAGAGGAGGGATATTTTAGTTTGTGGAATCATAGCAAATCCCAATCTGTTTACCCAAAGACATCAGGAACGTACAGCACAGTCTGGCTAAGCTCTCCTTGGCTTGGGAGGATGCTGGGAAAACCTTCACATTTGGGTATAGGTTTTAAATGCGATTTTTGTCTTTAAACTCAAATTGCACAGTCTGAATTGAGCTTCAAATAAAAAAAAACTTAGACAAGGCTAGGGATTGAAGAAAGTTTACTTTCCTCTTAAGGATGATGCTTACAAACTGAAGATTTTTGTCTACACTTAGAAAGTTTAGTGTGGTGTTGTCCAGAAGTGGGGAAGAAGAAAAGGAGAGAGGGAAGGAGAAGGAGAGAGAGAGAGAGAGAGAGAGAGAGAGAGAGAGAGAGAGAGAGAGAGAGAGAGAGAGAGAGCACAAGACCCAGGAATAGAGGAAAGCAAGAAGAAAGGAGGGAAGGAGAGAGGAAAGAGGAAGGAAAGAATAGAGGGAGGGAAGGAAGGGAGGAAGGAGGGGAGAGTGGAAGGAGGGGAGAAGGAAAGAGGGAGAAAAATAAATTCTGGAACCAAAGCTATCGCATTAGTTTTTACCATAGCAGTTTTCCAGGTCCTTCTAACAAGTTGCATGAGTGATTAAGCTGTGCAGTCATCTGTGAGATCTTAAATGGTATTACCAATTGTATGTGACTGATGGGTTGTTGGGTTGGGAGGTTGATTCCTTAAAGGCATGGGTCTGTCTAAGCTTATAGGACCTAATATAGTTCTTGTCCAAGAGCTATGCCCCCATGGTCATCCTCCCCAGCATTCAAAGAACAAGGGGACCATATGGTAGTAGCAGCAATGTGTATGTTGGTTCTGTGCCTCACCTCTCATTCTATGATGGCTAAATCAATAGAACTATTAGAAGGATGAATATTCCTGAATTTGACAAGATGTATCAATAAGCTGCTCTGTGTATAGACTATCAATAAACTGTTTTATATTCATTTCAATGTTTACATGTAACTAAAAAACAAGAGTGGGTTCTTCCAAGATTGATTTGTATTGGAAATGAAAACAGTATTAAATATCCGATACCCGGTCTTGGGATCTGAGATTTATTTGAACAGTCAGAATCCAACCTAAAACTCAACAGCATGCCCTTGTTTGGGTGAGGGCAGTAGGCTCCCCTCCCCTGGCCCTTATACTGCAAACATACACAGTACACCCTTGGCCAACCATTTTAATTAAACAGCAGCGTTTTTGGAAAGCACTTGGGGTGTGAACAAAAACAAGCGACAAGTCCAAGTGAAATGGCTGAGAAAACCATGAATTTCTCTTTGGCTTAGGAAAGAAGTCCCATTTTGAGGCAGCCGCTTCCCAGTTGGCCCCAACTAAAACAACACACTGTCCACATGTGCCCCTTCTTCCCAGACCATGGTGGAATAATATCAGATGAGAGAATCCTTGGACTGCAAAGGCCCTCCAGAGGTCAACCAGTTGAGGCATCAGGCACCCATACAGAATTGCCCTAAGCCTCTTTCAGATCTAGGGTGCCTCTAAAACTCTTTAACCTCTCTGTTGCTGGTGCAGCATTTTCATTACAAGGGCCGGTTTGGAATGGGACTATGCCAGAGAAAATGAAATGGAAAAAAAAATCTCAGTAATCTGTTCTTGTTGGAGACCAGCTCTAAACACGTCATGGACGTGTTGAGGACATGACCATTGGAACAGAGACGTCTCAGTGAAACTGACAATTTTCCTTCAGAGCATCATAGATTTGGAGCTGAAAGCAACCTTAGTGGCTGTCTAGTCAAACACCTTCATTTTACAGACGATGAAATTGGGCAAAGAAAGTCTAATATTCTATTACACAACAGTTTCCCCAGTCTCCCTTAATGCTAGTGCTTCCCCTCTGAGAATAACTCCAGTTTGTCCTATACAGAGATATATACATCTATATGTATATGTGTGTGTGTGTGTATATATATATATATATATATATACACACATACATATATATGTATCCCTATGCGTATAGCTATGGGTTTATGTATATCTATAGCTATCTATGTGCCTATATAGTATATATGTAAATGTATATGTTGTTGTTCAGTTGTTTAAGTTCTGTCTGACTCTTCATGATGCCATTTGGGGTTTGTTCGGTTGTTTTTTTCTGCAAAGATACTGGAGTGGTTTGCCATTTCCTTCTCCAGCTCATTTTACAGATAAGGAAACTGAGACAAATAGGATTCAGTGCTTTCACCCTGGGTCAAACAACTAGTAAGTGTCTGAGGCCAGATTTGAACTCAGGAAGCTAAGTCTTCCTAACTCCACGCCTGCCATTCTGTGCACTGTGGTGCCCCCAGCCACATATCTATCTTTCTTTCTTTCTATCTTTCTATCTATCTTTCTATCTATCTATCTATCTATCTATCTATCTTTCTTTCTTTCTTTCTTTCTTTCTTTCTATCTATCTATCTATCTATCTATCTATCTATCTATCTATCTATCTATCTATCTATCTATCTGTCTATCTGTCTATCTATCTATATCATATATATATCATATATGTGTGTATGTATCTCTGTCTCTATCTCTCCTTATAAATATATGTATGGTATAACCTAAATCTGACTGCTTTCCACCTCAGGGAGGGAGGGAGGGAAAGGAGGAGAGGAGGCATAAAACTTGGAACTCAAAACTTTTATTTATTTATTATGGAAATAAATAAATTTATGTATGGTATCCCAAGGCCTTAGCACAGTTTTAAGGTATAAAAGTTTAAAACGGCACTAACACTTTTTGGACACCTCCTCTCTTGTTTATCTATAATAGTGTTCCTGTTATCTCCCCAACTTGACTATGAGCTCCTTGAGGGCAGGAACTGTTTTTGCCTCTCTCTGGTTCTCCAGCAATCAGCACAATGCCTGACATATAGTAGGTTTTCAATAAATGCTTGCTGACCTGATTTGACACTGCCTTTTTTTCCCCTCAGATATCCAAATCACTGCCCAACACCAAGTATGCTTGTAGACACAACTACAGTTTTCTCCAATAAATAAATCCACTTCTGTTTGATAAATTTCAACATGGCCTTCTTGACAGTCACACACACACACACACACACAAATTAAAAGCAGGGATAATTTTTTTTAAACTCCGCATCTCACTCAGGCTTTGTCTCCCCAAACTCCCACAGTATAGTCCCAGGTTTCAGGGAAGAAGCAAGGTAGAACCAATGGAAATAGAAAGACTATGGGAGCCCTTAGGAACAAGAAATAATAATCCCATGCCAATGCAAAGAGAGAAAGTCCAAGCTGTAGATGGATGGTCGGCGATTTCTTTTGAGAGCCTGGTGATCTCAAAAATTCCCACGTAGGCCTCCACCTGTCATCTATTAGAGATCCAGTCATTAAAACCTACCTGTCTTCCGAGACCTGCTTCCTTGACGGGACCAGATTCAGAGATGGAAAGCAGTTAAGATGCCATCTAGTTCAACACCTTCATTTAACAGATGGGGAAACTGAGGCCTGGAGAAGAAAAATGTTTTTTTCCTAACCAAGCCAGTAAGTGGAGGAGCCTGGATTCAAATCTGCATCTTCTGATTCCAAATCCTGTACTCTTCATTGCACCATACTGCCTCCTTTTTGTCACCAGCTCCCCTGCTTTTACAGTTATCATATAAAGATGAAGAAGGTATCCCAAGTAACAGGATTTTTTTAAAAAAGTGTCATCCCTTTTCCTGGACCAAGAATAAATTCTTTCAGTACATTTCTGAGTAACATCCCTGAGAAAGGGTCTTTTCTTTCCCCTCCTCTTGGTGCTTCTTATATACAAATCTATAATTGCTTTTGCAGCTGTGGAGTTAAATTCCAGGACCCAGCCTCTGCTACTTCCAAGTGCTGTGGTGGCAAAGGCTGAATTTGTGGAGCGTACTCTTTGGCCCCTATAAAATAACTTCTCAGAGGGATGATGTACTGAGGTATGTTCAACTGCAGGACATTTCTGCTTGATTAAATAAAAATGTTAGGGAAATCACTGGTGGAATCCAGTAAAAAATTAAAAAAAAAGATGTGAAAGGGGTCATGTTTCAATGCCATTTACCAAGTAACTATTGCTTCCCAATGACACTATAGGTATTTTATTTGCATGTAGCTGTTTGTATGTTGTTTACCCTTATTAGAATGTGAGCTCCTTGAGACAGGGGTCTCTTTTTTCCTTTCGTTATAGCCCAACACTATACACAATGCCTGACATACAGTGGAGGCTTAATAAATGCTTGGTGACTGACCTACTACTTGATGACTGAACTCCTACTCTATCTGCCAGGCACTGGAAATACAAGGACAAAGTGAATATTAGTTTGTATCCTCAGGGAAATTATATCCTGCTGTGGTTATTAACATGAGCACTAATAAGTTAATATAAAAGATATGGAAAATAAATACAAAGTAATATCCTGGGGTGGCATTAACTACTGGGGAAATGAGGAAAGACTTCTGGCGGGAGGTAGCATTTGAAAAGAGCCAGGAATTCAATGCAAACACAAATCTAGATATTGAGATTTGTGGTCTAATAAACACCACATTGAACATGGAAATCTGCTTGCTGTCTCCTCATCCACATCCCAATTGATTCTCCCTGTCCTACTGAGTATTTAAGTGGTGGGTGGATGGCTATTTGTCAAGGATTCTCTAAAAAAGGATTCTTTGTGTAGATTATGGCGCTCAGAGGGGACGGCGGTGCGGGGGGAGAGAAGGGGCCCAATTTTTCTCAGGTCCATCAGGTAGAAGATTCTACATTTTTATTTTCCATGAATGTCATTGGCCCCCCCAAAATCCCAGATGCTATTTTGGGGAACAGTAGGGGTTCAGTCCCCAGTGCATGCAGGTTCCCAGCAAGTATCCTTAGTAAGGGACCACATAACACATCTAAACTACACCTTGGTGAAACAGAAGAGAAGCTCCCCCAAAAAGCTTCTTTTACAATGTTCACTGTGGTCATTCTCCACATCAGGAAAGAAACATAGATTTCTTTTGTGCCTACTATTGGACAGGCACTGTGCTAAGTGCTATACAAATATTATTGTATTTGACTGTCACAAGAATTCTGTAAAGCAGGTGCTCTTATTATCTCCCATTTTACAGATGAGGGAACAGACAGATGGAGGTCAAGTGCCTTGCCCAGGGTCACACAGCTGGGAAGTGTCTGGGCCTGATTTGTTGTTTGTTTTGTTTGTTTGTTTTTCAGGGCAATGGGGGTTAAGTGACTTGCCCAGGGTCACACAGCTAGTAAATATCAAGTCTCTAAGGCCACATTTGAACTCAGGTCCTCCTGAATCCAGGGCCAGTGTTCTATCCTCTGGGCCTGATTTGAACCCAGGCCTTCCTGACACCAGGCCCAAGGTTCTATCCACTATACCATCCAGGACTCAGCATTACACAACCCTGGTAAACACAAATACCCTGCTTGAATTCTTTATCAAGGAAAACAGATGGCAGAAACTTCAGCCAGGCTGACCCTCTCTCCACATCCTTATTCTACTTCCCTTAGTAACATCCCTCCATCCCTGCCTTACCCCTGTTACTGTGAAACTTCAGAATTTGCTCCTCTTGGTCTTTGGGTTAAACAAGAAGCTGGAAGATAACAGACCAACTAAGAGATTTCAAGAAAAATCCACTCACTCATTGGGCAAAAAAAATGAGAAATAGAACATACCTGGTCCAAGGAAAAAGATACAGAGAAAAATGAGAGCAAAGCTGAGTCACAGCAAGCCCTGCCTGAACTTGGGAGAAAATAGACCAAAGTGTCATGGAAATTCATTTGGGTCTTTCCTACCTTACCCTAGAGGGTTTAAGGGTCCTCCTCCCCTTCACCCAAATGTCTATTCATTGTTTCAGGCTGTCTTTCTTTCCTTCCTTCTTTCCTCCCTCCCTTCCTTTCTCTTTCTTCTTCTTCTTCCCCTTCTTTTCTTCCTTTCCTTCCTTCCTCTCTCCATTCCTTCTTCCCTCCCTTCCTTCCTTCCTTCCTTCCTTCCTTCCTTCCTTCCTTCCTTCCTTCCTTCCTTCCTTCCTTCCTTCCTTCCTTCCTTCCTTCCTTCCTTCCTTCCTTCCTTCCTTCCTTCCCCCCCCCCTTCTTTCTCTGCCTCTAGGGTCAGAGGACCCGAGTTCAAATACCAACTCTGACACTACTTATATAACTTCAGAAAAACTCCATGACCATCCCTGGCCACTAGTTTGTTCATCTGAAGAATGAAGGTGTTAGAACATATGGCTTCTAAGATCTCGCTTAGCTCTGGGTTTCTAACCTTATGATCTCTACACTTCAGCTCCCTTTGCCTCAGTTTCTACATATTTTACAATCATATTCTACATATTTTACAATGAGGGTATTGCCATTAAGGTCCCCTCCAGCTCTAAATATATGTTCTTATAGCCAGTCTCAATGTCATTTTTATCTGACTAATGTGAAGTATCCCAAACACTGGAAGAAAAGGAGAATGCAAACAGCTACTTTAGCAGTGACAATGTTTTATCCCATAACTCTTCCCTAAGACTCCTCATGAGTCACCAAACATCTTTAAAGAACTAGAGATTCCATAATGCTTTCATCTTGCTTAGTCAGCCTTGGCTAGTCAGTCCATCAGCAAGCATTTATTAAGCTCCTGCACTGTGCTAAGCACTGGATATATAAAGAAAGGTACAAGATCATCCTCGTCTCCAAGAAACTCACAGTCTAATGGGCTAATGATCCTGTGGCTTATTTTGTCTCAGAGAAGGCTGAGAAATTTGAAAGTTGGGTTTTGTTCTGTGTTCAGTTACCTCTCCACTGCTGTTGATGGCCCAAAGTTGCCATTTCAAAAGTATTCCCCAAGCAGGACTTTCTTTGGATAGGACTCTGGAATTGATCACCAAGATGATTTGGGGATTTGCTTTTCCTCAATCTTCATGGATTGGTAGGCAGAAACTGTTAGATCTTGAAAACCATTAGGAATATCCAGTTGAGTCCTGACTTAATAAAGGAGTTTCTGGTGTCCATGCACCCCAGTGCTAAGTCTCTGTGGATAACCATGATATTGACTATTTAAAACATAAATTTTTGAGTGTCTACAGGAAAAATCACAAAGACATAAATTTGTATTTAAAACCAAGTCTCAAACTCGGTACTGTGGTTACTGGTGCTATCCATCCTGTATGATTTATTCATAAACAATGTAAGATGAGATAATTCATAACACTGCAAACAAATGTGTTCTGGTTTCATTCAGATTGTCCCTGTGAGCAGATGCTTATCATAGCTCCCCCAAAATAAAACAGATGTTCTACTGCTGAAAAGCTTGAGAGTATACATTAAGAGAAAGATGTGTATGTTACAGCACCCCAACTGGGGAGAAAGCACCCCAAACCACTAGGATTCCTAGGACTTTCCTAGACTTCTTTTCAGACCCTCAAACAGAGAGTCCCTCTTGTCCCTCCCCGTCAAGGAAACCCACATGGTGCTCACACTGAGGCAAGCTTGAGCTCCTAGACCTAGGAGGGACAGATTTAGTCTCTCAAAAAAAATCCAGAGTAACTATTGTGGGGTGTGGCCATAGAGAACCTGGAGGGAAAGTCATGTTCAGAAGAACTTCCCAATTTGGTGACTACAGAATTTCCTACTGTGTAGGCCAATGTTGGCTACAGGAGCAAGGCATACTCTGGTAGTAAAAGTGGTGATAGATATGAGCCAAGTATAGGTCAGCTGATCTGTGAGCTTAGCAATGAAGTTATTCTCTCCAGTGCTGCATATAGCAACCCATCCCCACCTTGTTTTTTGAGGCAATTGGGGTTAAGTGACTTGCCCAGGGTCACACAGCTAGTAAGTGTCAAGTGTCTGAGGCCAGATTGGAACTCAGGCCCTCCTGAATGCAGGGCTGGTGCTCAATCCACTGTGCCACCTAGCTGCCACCATCCCCACCTTCTTATCCTACATGATTCTTGTCCATATCTTTCCATAAACCCTTCATAAATGAAGCATTGAAGGTTTTCCTCTAAGACTTTGAACATTTCATGGTTACTAAAGCAGCAAGCTGCCCCTCTTTGATCCTCATGGCTAGGCAGCCACTGAGCACTGAACCTGGAGTCAGGAAAACCAAAATTCAAATCAAATCTCAGCCACTTACTAGCTCTGTGCCCTGGACTAGTCATTCAACCAACCTCTGTCTGCTTCAGCTTCCTTGACTGCAAATAAAGGTCAGGATAGCACCAACATCCCAAGGTGATTGCAAGGAGCAAATGAAATGATATTTATAAAGTGCTTAGCATAGTGCCTGACACATAGTTGGTGTTTAATAAATGCTTGTTTCCTTCCTTCCTCACTCTTTTTTGTTTTCGTTTTGCTTTTTTGGTGAGGCAATTGGAGTTAAGTGACTTGCCCAGGGTCACACAGCTAGTGTTAAGTATCTGAGGCTAGATTTGAACTCAGGTCCTCCTGACTCCAGGGCCGGTGCTCTATCCACTATGCCACCTAGCTGCCCCCTTCCTCACTCTTCCAACAAGAATTGCCTACCTCATTTTCCAATCTCACACTTCCTGAGTAATATATTGTATGTCTCTTTACACACACACACACACACACACACACACATATACATACACACAATCACAATAGTTTGGCCTACTTATGCCCATCAGGTGTATTTCCATTAACTTTTGGATCAACCCCCATTTTTTTTTTTTTTTTTACAATTTGGAGGCTGAAGTGTTCCAAGATTCATAGCCATTTACAAATCAAAGTTCTATTGTAAAATTCCCTCCATCAAATCAGGCCAGCACCTCCTGTCATAATAGAGAGTTTTGAGGGTGTATAGAGAGAGGCTAAATGACTTCTTCCAAATCCCAAACTTAGTATGTGTTAGAGGCAGGATTCGAGTCCATTTTTTCCTGACCCAAAGGCTGGCATTCTATCCACTTGTCTTAGAAAACTGAATTACATTTAGCAGCATCTTGGCATCACTGAAAGTGTTTCCTTAAGGTCCTGGATAGACATAACGAGCATCAATTAATATCATTCACCCACAGTAAAAAGAAAGAAATACCTTAATGAGGAAATTGGAATAACTGACATAAGAGTCATTTCTGAATTAGCTGTCTGTGCAAACAAATCAAAGAAAAGGTCAAAATAAATGCTAAATCAGAAGCAAGGATGAAGATGAGATTACAATCCTGGTTTCCATTACAACAGCTCTAACTTGCCCTATTTAAAGGCATCATTGACTGAAAAATGAGAACTGAATTAAAGCAAAAATATCAACCCTGATTAACACCACTTCTTAGACAATGTATAGTAATATGAAGAAATAATTAATGGAAAGATGCCTCTTCTGTTCCCTCTGACCCCAAAAAAGTACTTAGAATAAATAGGAATTACAGGTGCTTACTCGTCCAACACTGTTGACTGACCCTCATCTCTGGCCATACCAAACAAGATTCCTTCCTCACTATCTTTGAAAAAGATTCCTTTCTTTTCTGTGGGATCCTTTGAGTACAGAGGAAATGTGATGCATTTGATAAGTGAAGAAGTCATGCCTATGACATAAGCACTAAATCTTTTATTTTGTGGGGAGTATAATTTATAAACCTTATAGTATATAGAGGATGCTTCTCCCCCAGTGAGTATGTGTAATAAAAGGGAAGTGGGTATAGGGTTACAGGACCCAGGCTGACAATCTAGTTCGATGCTCCTTTGGTGGAGTCTGCCCCAATACCAGGGGTTCCCTTTCCCTTATTAGACGTGAATAGATCCATCTGGTCTGGCCCTGAAGTTCCTGCTTCTATAAAACACTGCAGTTTCTCCCAGTTTCAATCTGCCATCAATTTATCCTTTGGAATGGAGGTCAATGCTAGCAGGTCCTTGATTTAAATCTTGGCAGACCACTGGAATAAGATATTGTCCAGGGAGGGCCCCTGATTCAATCTCATTTCCTCTGTGGGGTCTCGAAACTCTGCTTTGCCGAACTTCTGGCTGGAGAGCAAATCCCATCTATATTCTCAGACCTTTCCCAATGGGCAGTTAGAGTAATGTAAGCTATAGTGTGGCTGTGATTAACTCTGGCAAATGAAGAGTTTACTGCTCTCCATGTGTCCTGAGTTTAGGCAATAGGCAAATAAACTGAGCCGCCAACCCATATCTGCAGGGTCAAAGACAGACAGCCTTCTGAGATGACTCAGAAGTATAAAGAAAGCTAAAAGGACTGGGACCTGGGATTTTAAGCCCTTAGATGCTGCTTAGAGGCTACCTTCTAAACAGATAAGCATTAGTTCCATATCCTGAAATGACTCAATGATGCCACCATCTTCAAGGACAAAGGTGCCAAAGTAGAATATGACTATGACTAAGGTTCCTTCTTTCGGCTCTATTCCCCTGACAAGATCCTGGCCAGGATTCTCCTGCCTCGAACCCTTAATGCCCTAGTGAGGCCAGGTACTCCTGGAGTCTTCAGAAGCTTCAGTTCCTGCGCTTCTACCCCTCCAGTGGTATTGGCCACATATCGTTGTCGTCTTGCTTGCAGAGGCTGTGTGGGCCAGTGGATAGAGAGTTGTTTTTGAGACCAGGAAGACCCGGTTTCAAGTCCCAGCTCTGGTGTGTATTGACTTCAGGTATTTGACCCTGGCTAAGTCACTATAAGCACTGAGTGCTCTAGACAACTCCCTAAGACTATGTGGTAGAGAAAGTGTCAACTTACATTAATTAAGGGAATTTTCTCACCCAGGACTTCCCTGTATAAATGAAATCACGGGTCCAAAGTCTTTATTTTTGTTTTCCTTTCTCCCTTACTAGATAATAATGATGATGATAGCTAACATTGATTTGATGCTTTGAGATTTATGGGGGCAGCTAGGTGGCGCAGTGGATAAAGCACCAGCCCTGGATTCAGGAGGACCTGAGTTCAAATCTGTTCTCAGACACTTGACACTTACTAGCTGTGTGATCCTGGGCAAGTCACTTAACCCCCACTACCCCGCAAAACAACAACAACAACAAAACACACACACACACACACAAGATTTATAAAACACTTAAACGTTTATCTCATTTGATCCTCATAACAACACTAGGAGGTAGATGCTATTTTCTCCCCCATTTTGTAGATGAGGGAACTGAGGCAGACTTGCCAAGGGTCACAGAGCTAATAAGTATCTGTGGCTGCATTTTAACTTAGGTCTTCCTGACTCCAGAGGCAGTGGTCTATTCATTGTGCTATTCCCAGCTGCCTGTGATCTCTTACATTCTCCTTGAAGGCAGGGGTTATGCCTTACTTACTTTAGTGTCCCCCTTAGCACTTAGAACAGGACATTAATAGTCAGTGCTCAGTGAATATTTATTATTATTGTTAATATTAAGAATGAGTAAACTCTGCAAAGTATTGGCATCTCCATGTGGCATCTCATCTGATCTTCACAACAATCCTCTGAGCTAAGTGCTTCTTCCTATCTCATTTTCAGATGAAGATGCTAAACCTGAGAACATATAAGTGACTTCCCTAGGTCACACATCTGGTAAATGTCTGAAGCAGGGTTCAGACTTGGGTTTTCCAGACTCCCAGATCCACCACTCAAACCACTACCCCACCTGGGAATCCTAAATGAATTTCCATGAGCCCTGGGCTTACCACGTTTACTCTCATAGGTGATATACATGATCATTCAACCTTCATAGGTGTCCCTGGTGTTCCCAGGATTCAGACTGAATGGCCGTTTAAGGTCTCTTCCTACCCTGAGATCCTAAGTTTTTTTGTTTTGTTTTTTGTGATTTTCTCAATCCTTATTCTCCTTGTTCTCTCTTCAGCCTTTGATGCTATTGATCTCCCTTTCCTCCTCAATACTCTCTTCTAAGTTTTCCAGACTCTGTTCTCTCCTGGTTCTGTTCCTACATATTGGGCCATTCCATTTCTGTCCCTCTTGCTGGATTCTTTTTCGAGATCATGCCCCCTAACCATAGGTGTCCCTCAGGGTTATGTCCTGGCCTCTCTTCTCTTCCCCCTCATATTACTTCACTTGGTGATCTCATCAGCTTCCATGTGTAAAGAATTAATTGTTATTTGAGGTTTTTATGCCTTGAGCGCACTGGCCTGGGGGGCTCCGCAAACTGCATGGTGCTCTACCCACTGGTTGTAGCCACTGCCAGGGCTCTGGCACCTCACGTCATCACCACGCGCCAATGCCTACATAAGCCTGGCAAAATGATAATGATTGGAAGCCTAGTGAGGGCAGTTATGTGACTGTCAGAGCGGCCATCCCATTGGCTGGGGCTGTGTGGGGTGTTTCTAGGTTTGGGGGAGGAGAATTGGGTATTGTAGGTGGAAGCTGGAAAGTGACAGGCGTTCTGCTGCGTATTTTCAGCTGATTTCTGGGCGGTGGTATTTTTTCAGGTATTATAATTTCCCTTTCCCCATTTTATTTCCTTTCCCTTGATCCTACTGATCCTGTTTGTGTGTGTGTGTGTTTTTTTAAGTTTGTTCTTGTTAAAATAAATCTTGTTCTGTTTTGAAGGAGGCTGCCGGTCTCCTTCCTTGCCCCAATATTGCGGTGAGCCGCTTAGCTAGCACGCCCCAATTAAAAAACTGGTCCCCACACATGGATATAACACATCCATACTGTTGAATCTCAGATCTATCTTTCCTGCTCCAACCTCTCTGCTGACTCCCAATCTTTCATCTCCAACTGCCTTTCAGATGTCTATGATTGGATGTCCTGTCGACATCTTAAACTTAACGTGGCCCAAATAGAACTCATTATCTTTCCCTCAGACCTTCCCACCTCCTCCTACCATCTGTATTACTGTGTAGGGCAACACCATCCTCCCAGTCCCTCAGGCTCACAGCCTCAGAATCATCCTGGAATCTTCACTCTCTCACCATGCTCCATATCCAATCTCTTGCTGTGGATGGTCTACTTCACTTTTGCAACATCTCTTGAATTCACCTCCTTCTCCCCTCTGACACTGCTACCACCATGGTACAAGCCCTCATCACCCCACCCTTGGATGATTGCAATAGCTGCTGGGAGATTTGCCTGCCTCAAGGCTTCCTCCACTGCAATCCATCTTTCATTCAGCCACCAAAGTGATTTTCCTAACATACAGGTCTGATCATGTGACCCCACTACTCAAACTCCACTGGCTTCCTATTGCCTCTAGGAGCAAATACAAAATCCTCTGTTTGCATCCAAGACCCCTTTCTAACCTAAGCCCCTTTTATCTTCCTAGTTTTCTTGCACCTTACTCCCACCACATACTGTTAGATCCAATGACATTGGCCTTCTGTCTGTTCCACAAGCAAGATCTCTTAGTTCCAGGCATTTTCTCTGGCTGTCCCTCAATATCTAGAACACTCTCCCTTCCCTATTTTGCCTACTGATCTCCCTGGCATCCTCCTTGTTTCTTAGTTTGGTTTTTTTGGGAGGGGGGGGCAACGGGGGTTAAGTGACTTGTCCAGGGTCACACAGCTAGTAAGTGTTAAGTGTCTGAGGCTGTGTTTGAACTCAGGTCCTCCTGACTCCAGGGCTGGTGCTCTATCCACTGCGCCACCTAGCTGCCCCAATCCTCCTTGTTTCTTAAACCATTCTCCCCAACACTTTGATTTAGTGATACTGGCAAACAAAAATAAATTTTCCCTACCTTGAAAGGGCTTTTATTATCTTAGGGGATGGGGGTGTGTGATAGGGTTATAGCAGATTTGACTATAGCTATTCCCTGGGAAGAATTAAAAGACACAGAATAAATTGATATCTTAGCTGGTATCCCAAGTGAATTCACTTTGCAAAGTGGTTCTTTGTGCACTTTAAGAAATGTTTCTCAAATTCTGTATTCCTCTGCCTTATTCTTAGCCTACCCCATGTCTTCTCTCCCTACCTATCCAAAGGGAACTCAGAGCAGCCCCATTATCATTTCTCAAATATACCTTAGCTTGTGTGAACCCCATTTACAACCCAGGACCACATCATTCCAGCTTTGTTCTGAGTTGGCACTTTGTACTAATTTCCCCAGCAGAGCTCAGGAGAAGCACTGAGATGAAGAGGATGAAAGTAATCGCCTTCTGAGACAGCAGAGGCTTTCTATCAGGCTCAGATTAGATGAAGGCAAACTGACAAAGGAGCAAAACTCCTTCCTGGACTCCCCCTTCCATAAATGCCGCTTATTTTTCTCAATAGGAGAAAAGGGGAGAGTAAATGCTCTACCCACAGAAGAGTGGAACAAATCACTGGGCCCATAAAAGGGCTTCCCTGGACACTGACCAAGAGCCTATGGTGTCTATGGTCCATCCTTTCTTTGATCACAGTGACTGGTGAATTACAGCAAAAAGGACTTTCATTCCTGATGGCTTCCTTTCATTTGACCTTTCTTACAACAAAGTGAAAGACAAAAGATCCAGTTATCTGGCCCCTAGTGTGTCTTTCTCCCTCCTGTCTGATTTCTAAAATCTCAGCATTTGCAGGAAGCCTTTCTTGATGCCCTTAATTCCAATGCCTTTCCTCTGTTGATTATTTCCAATTTATCCTGTTTAGAGCCCATTTGTACATAGTTGTTTTCATATTGTCTCTCCCATTAGACTGTGAGCTCCTTGAGAACAAGGACTGTCTCTTACCTTTCTTTGTATCCCCAGGGCTTAACAAAGTGACTTGTGAGCAGAAGGTACTTAATAAATATTTACTGATTAACTGACTTCAACCCACAAACAGACTTGGGTAAAAGGCTCTGAGAATGTTTCCTCTCATTCAGTGATGAGATTTATACAGCATTTTCCAAAGCTGTGTTCATCTCAAAGTTCACCTGCTCTTTTTTTTTTTAACAAATTATTAACAACCAGGGTTTAATTAGAAAGACACTTAATGAAAGAAAAACCAAGATAAGAAACCAATATAAACACAAAGCATAGTAATAAATTAGCTAATTTACCATTTCCAAGCACTTAGTAGATAAAATTGTGATGTTTTCTCAAAAAGCATCTTCAGAGACAATAGCATAAAGATGAAAAGGGTGTTTACAATGTCCAAGTTTATCCCAATGGCCCAATGCCAGCTCCTGTCTAGGTTATGAGGAGGGATTTCCTATGTGTGTGCAGGTTTACCAACCGTGTCTAGGAGAGGTTAAATTGTGACTGGAACATAAATGCACACAGCAACACTTTAAGTTCTACCTTCCATGGACCTGACAGCTAGAGAAGTGATATTAAAGAGGGTCTCATCAGTTAAGTTCCCTTAGTTTTTCTCCATCAGCAATCCCGCCATTACCTGCTTCATGGACTGTCTGCCTGCCAGCCCAGACAACTAACTAGCTTCAGCCGGCCAGCAAAGTACCAAACTGCAGCCACAAATTCCAGATAAAAGCACAAGCCTCACTCAGCACATCACTCAAAGGTGTTGGCTGAGGATCCAGGGAAGGTCATTGCCCAGGAAGTGTCACAGACATCCTACACATTGGCTTTGTAAGGGGAAGTGAAATCCAAATTTGAACTCAAGAGAACATTGAGCTGAACAAATATTTAACTATTAAGCTTAGAGCTGTACACTGGCATACATTCAGGGTCTTGCTTGGAATAGGGGATATTTATCAGGTCACCAATATGACCTAAGGCACATATCCATGAGGGGTTATGATTCCATGAAATGGTATGGTGTAATGGAAAGAATATTGGATTACAGTAAGGAGAAATGGGTTATAGTTCTGACTTTGTCGCTAACCTGCTGTAGGACCTTGGGCATATTTTAAGCCTCATTTACCTCATCTATACAATGAGGAGATTGGTACTTCTGGCAAGATGGTAGAGTAAGAAGGGACAAGGGAGAGTACTTAGTCAACATTTCTCTCTAAATAATAAAAATAAAAACAAAAACCCTTAAATGAAACAAAACTGCCAGAAATCTTCAAAAGGCCATCTTTTAAAAAATCTTTTCAAGAAATTAACCAAAAAAGAGTCCTGAAACAAGGAATATCTATTCTAAAATTAAAAAACTACAGCTACTCCAGAAGAAAAAAAATTAATGGAACAATGTTAACATTAGAAAAAGACACAAAAAGTTAAAAAAATATGGCATAAAAGTAAAATAAACTGAAGGATTTAAATGGATGGAATTGGCCAACAGAAAAAAAAAGAAGAAAAAAGGAAAATGGGGCAGCTAAAGAATTTCAGGAGAAAATGATGATGAATATCAGCACTTTAGATATATATCCATGCTGTACTTGTAGCTAACTTAAACAGGAGTCAATTGTCATTTTTTTTTTCAGTATTACTGTTTATGCCTGGGAAATCAGCAATTGCTACAAATTAGGACTTGATTTATTTTGATAATTATATAGACTTAAGAAAGTGATGGGGCAGGGTGAATACAGACAGAAATTATTTTTCCAGCTAAAGACAGCTTGGGGTAGGGGGTGTACTGGGCTGCAAAAAGAGTCCAAGACCGTGATTGTGCCAACACAGCCCCCAGGCAGGCTGCTCCAGAGAAACCCCCAAGCCTCTGAATCAGCTGCAACACTGGAGTCTTCTAAACTAAACTTACAGTTGGGTGAGAGGGCTGAATACCTGTCCCGGGGTGGGGGTGGGGTGGAAAATACAGGGGTGTCTGTGGGACCTAAGGAGGAATTCAGCTATCCTACTCCAGCAGGGAAACAGGAAGAAATCTTGAGCAGCAGGAGACCCAGGCAGGGGAGGGGCTCAGGCTCATTGGAGCTAAGAACCACAGCACACAAACTTCTACTGGCTAGTTAATTAGCAAGTTTGCTTGAGGTTATCTTTGGACCAGAGAAGAGGCCAGGCAAGCGAAAAACCTGCCCTCCCTCAAACCAAAACACCTGGGACCCTCTGAAGCTTGGGACAATGTAGCTTGGAAGTAGGGTCCCACTCTAAGAGGGACTTGAAAGTCAAGTAAAAGATGGCAAGATGAGCAAGCAAAGAAAGCTGAGATCTATGGAAAGTTTCTTTAACAACAAGGAAGATCAAGGTGCACCCTTAGAAAAGAATAGCAACATCAGGGATCCTACATCCAAGGCTTCCAAGAAAAATCTGAATTGGTCTCAGGCCATGGAAGGACTCAAAAGGGACTTTGAAGAGAAAGTAGGAGAAATAGAAGGAATATTTAGAAAGGTAGAGGAAAGAATGGAAAGAGAAATTAGAACTATGCAGGAGAGTCATGAGAAAAAATTCAACAGCTTGGAAAGCCAAATGGAAAAGGAGATAAAAAAGCTCTCTGAAGAAAATTATTGCCTAAGAATTAGGATTGAACAAATGGAAGATAGTGACGTTATGAGAAACCAAGACACAGTAAAGCAAATCCAAATGAATAAAAAATTAGAGGGAAATATGAAATATCTCCTTGGAAAAACAGCTGACTTGGAAAACAGATCCAGGAAAGATCATTTGAAAATATTGGACTACCTGAAAACCATGAATAAAATAAGAGTTTAGACGTCATTTTCCAAGAAATTGTCAGGAAAAAAAATTGTCAGGGAAAAATGTACTGATATTCTAGAAGCAGAAGATAAAATAGAAATTGAAAGAATCCACCCATTACCTCCTGAAAGAGATCCCAAAAGGAAAACCTCCAGGAATATTATAGCCCAATTCCAGAACTCCCAGGTCAAGGAGAAAATATTGCAAACAGCTAGAAAAAAAAGGAATTCAAATAATGTGGAGCTACAGTAAGGATAAAACAAGATCTAGCAGCATCTACATTAAAGGAATAGAGGGAATGGAATATGATATTCCAGAGGGCAAAGGAACTGGGACTACTGACAAGAATCACATACCCAGCAAAACTGTGTATAATCTTTCAGAGGAAAAAATGGGACTTCAATGAAAAAGAGGACTTTTAGGTATTTGTGAGGAAAAGACCTGAACTGAATGGAAAATTTGACTCAAATACAAGACCCTAGAGAAGCATAAGAAGGTAACACTTTCAAGGAAGGTGAAGATATTCTGTATATGTATTCTGTAAATGTATGACATATTGAATTGCTTGATTTCATAGGGAGGGTTGAGGAGGGAGGAAGAAAATTTAGAACACATAATTAGCTCAAAGCCCTTAATCTCATCAGAGTTGGTTCAAGGAAGGAATAACATACACACCCAGTTGGGAGGAGTAATCTATCTAACCCTGCAGGAAAGTAGGAGGGGAAGAGGATAAGGAGAGAGGGGTGAAAGAAGAGAGGGCAGACCCAGGGAGGTGAAAGTGAGAAGCAAAACACTTTTGAGGAAGAATAGGGTAAAAGAAGTTAGAAAATAGAATAAATATAATGGGAAGGAAATAAGATGGAGGGAAATAGTTATGATGATTGATTATAATGGCAAAATGTATGGCGCCTATTTACTTTGCTATGCTATTGTTAAGAAAATTCTTTGTCAAGTTTAAGGCATTAAATAAAGGTTATGATGAATAGAATGCTATCAGAAAAACCTAGAAAGACCTACATGAGCTAAAGCTGAGTGAAATGTACTGTATACAAAAGAACAGCAATGATGTAAGATGATGTGCTGGGAAGCACATGGTTATTTTCAGCAATGCAATGATCCAATATAATTCAGAAGGACTTATGAAAATTGCAATCCATCTAAAGAGAAAGAACTGATGGTATCTGAAAACCGATTGAAGCATATTTTTGGTTGTTGTTTTGTTTTGATAGTTCCTTAATCTGAAGTTTTGTTTTTGTCTGTTTTCTCTCACAACCTGGCTAAAGTGGAGATATTTTCCATGACTACTCATGTCTAACTTATATTGAATTTCTTGAGTTCTTGGGAGAAGGGGGGTGGGAATGGAGGGCAGAAGAGAAGTTGAAAGACAAAGTTTTTAAAAATTGATGTCAAAATTTGTTTTTACATGAAAATTGGAAAATAAAATTCTAAACAAACAAAAAAAAGAACGTGATGGGGGGCAGCTAAGTGGTATAGTAGATAAAGCACCATCCCTGGAGTCAGGAGGACATGAGTTCAAATCTGGCCTCAGACATTTGATACTTACTAGCTGTGTGACCCTGGGCAAGTCACTTAACCCTCATTGCCCAACAAAATAAATGAATGAATAAATAAATAAAGTGATGGGTAAAATGTTAACAAATACAGATGAAACTTCAAAGTGTTTTATATGTTTGGAAAACTGGTTGTTAAATATTTACTTAGACCATTCTGAATATACCAATCCAAAGAAAGCCTTTCCTGTACCCCCAGTTGCCAGTGACTTTTCCCAAAAATTACTTTGTATCTTTGCATCTTCTTTATATGTATTTTGTATTTAATTCTCTTGCACACATTGTTTCCCCTCAATGGAACATAAACTGTTTCATGGCAGGGATTATTTTCTTTTTTGACTTAGTGTCTCCAAACCTAGTGTAGTCTCTTTCACATAGTAGGCATTTAATGAATCTTTGCATAACTAATGAATAACTCCATAAAGAATAGAAACCTAATGATGGAACTGAGGAAAAGTCAAGTTATTAGACCAGAGGATAAAATGGTCAAGAAAACATGATAACCTAGAAATTTGGAAGCAATGCAGACAAAAGTGAAAGATCTAAAAGACAAATCAAGAATATTGAATTGGGCTTCCCCCAAAAATGGTAAAGAAAATTAAGAAATTAATACAATTACCACATATCAGAAAGTAACAGAAAAAATTTTCTGAAAATTTGAAAATGAAGAACAAAATGCCAACAAGAGGCTCCACAGACACAGAGAGAAAAAATAAAGCCAAAAATTCAATTAATTCAAACAAATTACTATGGAGATTTAAGACTACTATGATAAAAAGTTGATTCTACCAGGAAGAGCCAAAAGAAAGATATCACATATCAAAAACACAACTATTCAAATTTCATCCTATTTCCTTATAAAAATAAAAAATGACAACATAAATTAGAATGAGACACATGGAAAATCAACTATCATAATTTTTTTGATGGCATAAAGAGGTGATATTGTCAGATCAAAACTGTTAAGTCTTATTTTTCAAAAGGCAAAGAAGGGCATTGAATTTGGGAAGTCAAATTTGAACTTGGGCCTCTAGTGATTTCAAGTGTAACACTGTTTTCCTCTATACCATAAGAGACAGGTAGGGGGCACAGTGTATAAAGAACTGGACCTGAAGTCAGGAAGACTTGAGTTCAAATTTGACCTCAGACACTTAGTGGAGATATGATCCTGAACGAGTCAGTTAACTTTGTCTGCATTATTTTCCTCAAATGTAAAATGGTGATAATAATAGCACATACTTCCTGTGATTGCTATGAGGATCAAATATTTGTCAAGTGCTTAGCACTGGGTTTGGCACTTAGGCACAACAAATACGTGTTTCCTGCCTTTCCTTCCCCTCTAAAAATAATGGTGATATTACTTTAGTTTTTCCATGAGAGTCTTCAATCTATATTTTATCACCATCATCAGAAGATGACTTTGGGTTCCCAAAGAATATGCCATCAGAGCTTACACTGTGACAGGTCTTATCAAGCTGAGAAGACTTCAACAGACAAACAAAAACAAAGAATGAGAACAAGGAAAGAGGTTGGGAAGACACTCATAGAGAAACTATTATCTCCAATCAATTCCATAACTTTTTTCTTATTGTAGAAAATTTAGTTCTTTTACATCTCAGGTGATACTTGTTAGTTTATGTCATCTGCTACCATTTAATTATTTTTTTAGAAAAAAATAAAACATCATCAAGTTTTTTCTTAATTTTAAAACACACCCACATTTGTTGCCAAGCTCTGCTGATTTTTACCTTCTTAACACCTTTCCTTTGGGCTCCTTTCTTTCCCCTGACGCTGCTACCACCCTAGTGCAGGTCTTCATCACCTCATGCCTGAATTATTGCAGTACTTGCTGGTTGATTGTCCTGCCTCAATTCTCTCCACCCTAGTTCATTTTAACCTTCCTAAAGTTCATATCTGACAATATCACCTCTTTATTCCATCAATTCTAGTGATTCCTTTTTACAACAAATATAAAATCTTCTGTGTGGCATTCAAACCCTTCACAACCTGACTCCCTCCTATGTTTCCTTCCTATATCTCCTACCTTCTTATACTTGACTCCTCCTGCTCCCATCCCCCACTGCACCATCCACAGACCTCCTTGCAGTTCCTCAAATAAGACATTCATCTCCAGACTGCAGGCATTTTGCTTAGCTGTCCTCGGTGCATAGAATACTCTGCCTCCCAGCTTTCCTGACTTCCTTTAAGCCCCAGCTAAAATTCCGTCTTCTACAAAAATCTCTTTCCTGACCCCTATTAATTCTAACATCTTCTCCCTATTGTTTTATCTCCAATTTATTCTATATATAGTTCATTTATAGAAAATTGTTTTCATGTTGCCTCCCCCCATTCGACTATGAGTTCCTTGAGAACTGGGACTGGCTTTTTGCCATTCTTGCATCCCCAGGGTTTAGCATTGTGCTTGGTACATTATAGGCACTTAAGATAGCCATACTGACTGACTGACAAGTCTCCAAGTGCATTCACAATAAAATTGCTATATTTCACACCAATATCTTATGAAAACCTAACTTTTTGGCTTAAAAGATTCACTCTATTATGTTGATTGCCATCCAGTATTAGGAGCTATTTCCCTTTCTTTTTCTTTATTTGAATTATCCACATTCAATTAAAGCTTTTGTTATTCACTCCCATCCCTCCACTAGTCCCTCTTTTTATTTTTTTAATCCTCAAGTCTATCTATGTCCTTAGGTAAACCAAAACAAAATGTTTTAAGATGTGCAATTAAATGATGTTAACACATATATTGCCAATAGGAAACACATTTCATGCCTAAAGTTACACATAGATCTAAGATGAGAAGATGGCCTAAATTTAGCCATGCTTCAGCTAGCTTCTGAAACTTGGATAAAAGACACACGGGATGAGAAGCATGATGGGAGGGAGTGTGTATCCATAATCAAATGATATAGTTCTAGATAGAACCTTAAAAAATGATTTGTTGAAAAATGCTTGGATTAAAGAACAAAGAAAAGAAATAAAATAGATTATATTAAAGATTAACAAAATATAAATGCAACATATACAGCAATAGGATCAAAAGATTTAGAGCTGGAAAGAACTGCCCGAAAGGTCATCTTGTTCAACCTTTTCATTTTATAGATGAGGAACTGAGACTCCAGAGAAGTTAAACAATTTGCTAAAGGTAGTACATACATAAAAAATGATAAAGCTGGAATTTGAACCCCACCCTTCCAACTCAAAATCTAGCTCTCTCCTCAGAGGCAAATTTGCATTACTACCTACCTCCAGTTAATGTGAATAAGAGAGAAAAAAAAAAGAAAATTAATGAGTTGTTTACAGTTAAATAAATTAGAAAATGAACAAATCAACAAACCAAAAGCCAACACAAAGAAGGAATTGGTATGATATTTTTGGAAAACAATGTGATAATTTTAAAGCCATTCATAGCTTTTGATTCAATGATTCTACTACCAGAACTATAGCCTAAGGATGTTATAGGAAGGAAGAAATGCCTTATGTGGATAAAAATGTCCATGGTAGCTTTAATCACAGTCAGAAAACAACTATTCATCCATTAGAGAACAGCTGAACACATTGCTATACATGAATGCAATGGAATATCATAAGGCAAAGATATGAATATAGAAAAATTATATGAAATAATGTATGTTTGAGGGGGAGAGTTGCTAATATACCATAAGGATATGTTAGATACTGTGAAAAATAATAAATTATATGAATTTTATGTGGATGTAATCCCTGACCCAAAGGAGTACTATGTAAAGATCAGGCAAGTGACCAAGCAAAAATAGAATATCCAATAAATGTTAGGAATGAAGGTTTTTACATTTGTATGTATATGTGGGCATCCATACTACACAAACATTTTACATTTGAAACAATGATAATTAACAATTCAAATTCTGAATAGCATTCAGACAAGGAAAACGAAAATAGTTATGCATAAAATAGAAAAAACAAGTTCTAGGATTATGCTTGGGTTGCAGCCTAGAAAATTTTCTAGCTCAGACAATAAGATGGAGGAAGAAATCTTTGGAAATGTGGGGAATTTCAGTTAAGTTAGACAGAGGCCATAGAAGTTGTAGTGTTTTCTCTAATCAAAATTGGAAGTTTCCTAAAAGGTTGAAAGGGTAGGGAGGAATCTCATGCTGTTTAAATGATGAATGGAGGGCAGGGGTATAAGGCATTGTGATAATTATTTGTTGCATGTGGGAGAGCCAGAGTTTGAAATGGAGCCCAGTTATCCTATCATTACATCCTTAAATCTAATCACCATAAATGTGACTTGAACCTTGGATACATACTCCCTCCCATCATGCCTCTTACCCTGTGTGTCTTTTATCCAAGCCGATACCCCATGAGTAATGACCAATAAAAGGCATCTCTTAAATTGTAAAGGAAAAATTGTACAAGAAGACTTTCCCAATCCTTTGCCTCTTTGAACCATTTCCTAGGACAAACAAAAACATTTATCCTGTATATAATTTGTTTATACATATTTGTTTGCTTGTTGTCTCTCTCACTGGGCTGTGAGTTCCTTGAAGGTAAGGATTGTCTTTTGCCTCTTTTTGTACTCCCAGAGCTTAGTATAGTGTCTTGAACAGAGTAAGTACTTGATAAATGTTTACTGACTGCACTCCTCTTAGAAAACAGGTTTAGTAGACAGGACAAAGAATGAGAGAGGTATTCTTCAACAAGAATGACAATGCCATTGGAAGTGAGCATAGTGTCCTTCTTAGTAAATAAGGAAGAACTACATTGAAGGAAAAAAATTTGAAGGGAAGAGAGTCTAAGAAGGTAGAATCCATGCTAAGTGCTAAAGATTTCAAGGTGGGTTTGATTATGAGACCAACCACTTGTGAGTAGCACAGTTTGGCAGTGCTATAAATAATACCTTACTGTCAATGGAGATTTTTTTTTGTTAGATTTATTGTCATAGTCACATGATAAAAGGAAGTCTTTGGAGCTCATATGCACTACACAGGAATAAATATACTTGGAATTTTTATGAATTTGAGAACTTCAAATAGGATGATGGATATAAATTATCCTCTCTGCTTCTTTAATCAGAGATAAGTCATTAATACTACTATAATAGACTATCACTATTATATGTCAAACTTTATAATGTGTAGCTATAGATAGTTGTGGTCAAATGGGAAAACATCTACATAACATCTAAACTCATGTAATAATGCATTTGTGTATGTTGGGGATACACAGAATGATAACTACAGCAGCAGAAATATACAACATGCTTCAAGGTTTGTGAAGTTTCATAGATTTTATTTCAAATGATCTTCACAATAACCGAGTAAGGTTATTTAAATCTTCTTATCTCCATTTAGAGATAGGAAAAGTGAGACTTAAAGAGTTTAAAGTCTTGCTTATGTTCACCCAATAAGTGAAAGTTTTGATGAAGGTTTCAGACCCAGTGCTCTTTCAGATTCCAAGTCCAGTACTCTTTCTCCTCTACCAAACTACAGCTTAAAGACAAAAACTATCTAGCAACCATCTATCATAACCATACGATCAACTAGCATTTATTAAGTGCCTACAATGTTCCAGGCACCATGATAAATGCTGGAGATACAAAGAAAGGCAAAACAAACAAAAAGCAAAATAGTCCCTACTTTCAAGGAACTAATTAGGGAGACAAACAAGATAGATATGGGATAAGTTGAGTAGTTTCAGAGGGAATGAATTAAGTCTAAAGAGAACTAGGAAAGACTTCTTGAGGAAAGTAAGGCTTGAGCTGGGACTTGGAAAATGCCAGGGGTTATAGATTTAGAGCTAAAAGGAACTTCAGAGGTCATCTAGTCTAACCCCAACATTTTATATGTAGGGAAATTGGGGATTTGAAAGGTTAAGTGGCTTACCCAAAGACTAAGAAGCAGAGCTAGCTTTCAAACTCAGGGCCACAGACTCCAAAAGCAGTGTTTTCTCCATTTTATCATGCTAAGTGGAAAAGTTAAGAGATGTAACCAGGGTCCCATATAGGTCTGGTGATGATTCAGTTGAAATGAGGAAACTCAGAGATTTCTTAACTTCTTAATATTTTAAATCTAGTCTTTACAAGATAGAGCAGAAAACTAACCCTACTTTGGGTTAAATTACCTATTAATTCTCTAATTTCTATTTTCACATATTGTTAAGTAGTTTACCCCCTGTCAGTTTATCCCCAGATCATAGGTTCCATCAATAAATTTGAGAAGATATTTGTGGTTGTTGTCGCTATTCAATCATGTCCAACTCTTTGTGACCCCTTTTTTGTGTTTACTTGGCAAAGATACTGGGGTGGCTTGCCATTTCCTTCTCCAGCTCATTTTATAGATAAGGAAACTAAGGTAAACAGGGTTAAGGGATTTGCCCAGGGTCATACTGCTAGTTAGTGTCTAAGGCCAGATTTGAACTCAGGAAATGAGTCTTCTTGATTCCATGCCCCAGGCTTTATGCACTATGGTACCACCTAGCATCTGAGGTGTTACTTATTCCTAAAGCCTTTTATCAGTCTAGTTGACTAACACTGACATCTCCACTCTGAATTTCCATGACTCAGGTTTCTACTACTCTGTTTAGCACCTTTAGACCATAAGTATATTGTAATGTTATTTAATTATCTCAGTGTATGGCCTTTCTCTCCTATTAGACTGTGAGCTCTTTGAGCAGCAGTTTTATCTGTTCCTTATACTATGCATTTCTGTATACTGTGTACAGTGCTGTAGAAATAAGGCCCACAATCAATGCTCCTGGGATTGTACTGAACTGATTCATTGGTTTAGAATGCTGGAAAATAGCTGATTGGCTATTTTAAAAAAAAACTATATTGTTTTGTTTTTAAGGAAATATTATGGTTATATTCTGAATATCAATGAATAGCCTTAACAGAAATGAGCAATTAACCAATTAATGAGTACACCTATAGCCCAAACTATATTTATACACTAATTATATATTTAAATAACACCTTTCACTTGATTAAAGCTAATAGTGACCATCAGGAATGCTTGCATACCTGCTATAGACCAGTTGAAGATCTGTCTGCCTTGATGGAAGAAGTTTTCACACCAGCACTTAAGGAAAAAGAAGAGAGAAAGAGACAGAGACAGAGACAGAGACAGAGAGGGAGGGAGGGAAGGGAGGAAGGAAGGAAGGAAGGAAGGAAGGAAGGAAGGAAGGAAGGAAGGAAGGAAGGAAGGAAGGAAGGAAGGAAGGAAGGAAGGAAGGAAGGAAGGAAGGAAGGAAGGAAGGGGGGAAAAAAGGAAGAAAGCCCCAACTTTCCTATGTGTGATGATTATGGCAATGATCTTGCAAAGATATATTTAAATATCATTCCTATAGAATTATTAAGAAGGAATTCAGGAAGTTAATATTTTTGCTGCCAAAATGTATAATTAAGTAATAAGGACTCAATTCAGCTTACAATTAAGTCAGTTAGACCTAATCTGTGCTCAAAAGATGGGTTTGAGTCCCAGCACTTCCTATCTAACTTATTATGGGAAAATCTCTTAATCTCATTAAGTCTCAGTTTCTTCCTATGTAAAATGCTGGCAAAAAATAGCTAAATTAAGCAGGCAGTAAGTACTCAATATATGTCAGGCACTATGCTAAGAGAAGGGGATAGAAATACAAGTAAGCAAAATAGCCCTGCCCTCAGGTAACTTAATATTACAATATTTCCAACTACTCACCTCACATGGTTGTTTTCAGAAAAGTACTTTGTAAATATAAACTAATAAATGATTACCATTTATAACAGATGTAATCTGATAGATGAATTTGGTAACCCTCCCCCCCCACCAAGCATGGATCTTAATCAGTGAATATCCTTTAGTCCTAACACATAAGACATAAGGACAGTCAGCAGCTGTCCTGTACAGTTTTTTCTAAGACAGTTTGAAGCAAAACAAATCCCACTCCGCCCCCCCAAGTCTCTTCTCCCAGTACTACGACCAATGAATGGGAGCCAGCATGGTCTATCTTTTGTTAGTATCAACGCAGAAGGCAAGGCCAGGGAATTCCAGGAGTTTATGACTCTACCGGTGTGAAATAATGAGCATTCCTAAGACCTGTGCAATTTATCAGAGCCTCATTAGCCTTTGTGCCCAAAGATCCTAATATTGAGAGCTTTCAAAGAATCACAATGATTTTAGCTCTGCAGTTTACACTGGAATTCAGTAACATGAAGGACTGCATTTTCTGTCTCCTTTGGAAATTTACGAGCCTCTCTGTCTCTTGTTCTTGCTCTCCTTTCCTGGGACTATATCAGACCATTTACCTGCTTCCATCATCTTTTCATCATCACCTGTGCATCATTTGGTGTTTTTTGAATTGCTGAGATCCCAAGGGCACAGATTAATTATTGGGAATGAACAGCTATGCATCTCATGCCTAGTAACCAACGGCTCAGGCAAACAATGATTGTGTAATTGGCTCTAATTAGTAAAATTAATAGCATAATTGGAGAACAAGCTGAGCTGTTGTATTGACACACCTTGTAGCAGATCTCTCTGCATGCTCACCTGCCTAGTGGTCTTGGGATGCATTTAAAGGCCGCCCATCCGTGGCCATCTTTTAAATGCACATTCCTAACAATAGCAGCTTCTCGGAGGCTCTCAGATTCCTTTCAGAGTCTGGATTATCTGGGTACTTTTATGTCAGAGTTAAAGTAAGAGATAAGTAGATAAAGTTTTCTTTGTCACGACCCAAATTTAATTTAGACACAAATGTTAATGGAGAAGGAGACTAAATATAAATTGCACTCACATATTTACATTTTCTAAATCAAATTTGAATTCAAATACAGAGTACACATGGGTTTTATGATGACTAAACATTCTTATAGTTCACTTACACTCAATTTTATAAATAGACTATATGTGCATATAAAGTACATGTATATATATATATGCATACCTATAATATGCAACATATACCTATTAACTCTCAGAGGATTGATGAATTTTATTTTTAAAATCTGCATGTGAAGAAGAATTCCAAACCCATCTCAGTGTACATTAACATTTACATTCTGATTCAGATTTATGAAACAGCATGAGAAATAGCTTTCTTAACTCCACGGTAATAAAGAATCAAGAAACAGATATTTTTTCAATTTCTTCCTATTACATTTTATGTCCACATTTAGATGTATCTGGGAAGATCTGAAAACTGACACCAATGTGAGAGGCCCCTGGGATTCACAAATATCATTTCCATGCCACTCGGAAAACTGGGGGAAAAGAGGAAAATGTGAATGGTGATAAATTGGAACTAATCTCCTTCTGCCACAACCTAAAATGATACTCAGCTGGGTAATCTCCCCATCCTCCATGCTATAAGAAGAGCTTGTCTATCTCAACCTCATTGGCCGTCACAAACATCAGTGCTGTCCCAAATAATTAAACTCAGAAATTTCCTTTGAGGAGTTCAGCATGCCAAGAAGGAGAAAACACCAAAAGACAATCTGAGCAAGCTACATTTTCATGCTTCAATGATCCATGACTTTGTTGGCATGGACACCCCTCCTCAAATATAGCAACACAGTGTGCAACTCCCATACAACTTAGTAGACAGTCGTAGAGGCTGAAAAATTCATCACCTGCAGCCAATCTGGTGCTGAGCCTCTCCTAACTGGTGTTCAAATGATAGATATACAATCCATCTCTGGGCCTATATTCAAAAACCTTTCCAACTTGGCAGAATCTGCCATTGCTTTTGCTCCATTGGCGGAGCCTTCAACAACCCAGGGTAACCTCCATGCCATGATGAACATCACATAGGAAGTAATATAATCATGTACCTTAAATCTAGCAGGAAAATAAATGAGCCCAGAGTTAATAATGCCATAAGACAGCTGCTCTGATGTAGACCTAATAATTTTTCTGCATACAAAGTCAAAACAACCAAACTCCGGTATTTATAATTTCCAACCTCATTTCTCACACTATTTATTGATCTTATTAATTATTAATTCTATTAACTTCTTACTTAGATGCCTTACTGAAGTACAGAGGTCAGGCTGGTTTTTAGGCCAATAGACCACAAGGGTTGGCAGGTCTTACCAAAGTGAAAAAGCTTTCTATGTGGGCCTGATGACCTGTAGTCTATAGACTGACCTAAATTTAGGATCCTTCATTACCAGATTGGCCCCAGGAAAGTTGATGGTGATGATGGATGATGATGATGATTGCCCCAGAAACCCTCTAGAAGGTTGTAATCTATATTACAATACTAGACTAATGAAACCAAAGGTCCTTGGAATATTAAATATTAAGTCGTATAAAAAGTATCAATTATGCATTGTTAATCCAACTATGGCCAATACAAAGTACCAGTAACAAAAGCCATTGATTTTGATATTTTCATAGAATCTTGGGTTTATAGATCTAGAAAGGGCTTCAGGGATCATTTAGTCCAAACTCTTCATTTTATAGATAAAGAAACTGAAGTCAACACAGGTTAAAAGTCCAGGAGTTAGAGTAAAACCTTGGTCCAAATCCATTACTCATTCAGACTCATGCCCAACCAAGCAAAGACATTTCCTGAATTATCCTTGAAGAACTTTGGAATGAAACTCTTGCTGTGATGGGTCCTCTTTTAGGGAAGGATTCTGGTTAAATAATATCTTCCTGTATGCATTGTGATATACAGTTTAGAGTGCTTTAATATATATTATCTCTTTGGATCCTCACAACAACACTATTCAATAAGTAAGGGCAGAGATAATTATCACCACTTTACAGACAAGCATAATATAGTCTTGAGAGTATAAGTGCCAAGGGCTGGATGATGCCATAAGTCACCAGAGGAGGGACACATCTATATTTCCCGACTCCCAATCTCATTTGTTGTTTTCCCCTGAAATATGAACTTTGGTAAAAGAAATACCAGGAATTCAAAGGAGTGAAGCAGGATATATGAGGATGCATGGTATTATACGAGACTGGAGAAAACACTGAATTGGATACCTAGACTCTAGTTCTGGAAGCAAATAATTAACTGTCATGTTCTCTTTAGGTCATTTGGTCTCTTTGGGCTTCATTTTCCTCATCTGTAAATAAGGGTTATAGATAAGATGATATCTGTTTACTTTTAGCTTTAAAATTGTGTACCTCTATTATGATGACAGGAAAGGGAAGAAGACCCATTTCTACTTGGTTCAATCTTCTACCCTACAAGGAAACTATGCACCAGTCCTTTAGAGTTACTTTTGAAGAGTAAACAGCAGTTTTTAAGAGTGGGAATAAGGAAGCTTAGGGAGCTGAAGTCTCCACAGGGGGGAAAAAAAAGGAAAGAGAAGACCCCATGACTCTAGCTCAGGATTCAATTTTGCCTGAGTGTTGTCCAATCTGACAAATTGAAGGCTCAACCAGATTTATTATTGTTCTAAACTCAATCAGAATGGAGCCCGCTCTGACCTAGAGAAGGTCACTCAACTGTATTGAATATTTGTCACCATCCCACGGCCAAAGTGAGTGAATATCTAAGACAGATTTAGAAATGTCCCTGTTTGTTCCTGGAAACTCTGATTGTCTGTGAGCTGAGCACCATGGGGATGGCTTTCCTTCTGCTGAATGCAGCTGATTCACGTACATGTATATAAGGCGTCTGTTCTCAAACTAGTCCCTTGTCACCAGACACTCAGCACCTCTAATTCCCAAGAATCAGACCTGGAAGTACATCCATTTGTATCATGTTGGCTACATGGTGTTTCAGCATAAAATTCCATTGAGGGTTAGTGATGGAGGAAGCTACAAAAAATTCTCCCCTGTGGGGTATCTGATCCTGTAACACAAAATCCATAGTGATGACCATCATCACTGTCTTCCTCATTTCAACTTAGAGGGCTGAGCCCTTCCTCCTCTGTCATCATTCACAAACACACAGACATCGAGCCTTTTCCTCACCAATTTGCTCTTCACTCCAATGAGCAGTTAATTTATTCTAGTTAGCACTGTCAATATCAGAGAACTAGACACCATCTCAACAAGTTCTACTGTAGCACCTTCCTGTTCACTCGCCTTTGTAAGAACCACAAGAAGGGGAAAGAGCTCACATTAACAGCAGCATATGACACAGAAATTATATGTTAGCCAAAATCAAAGGCTGACAACACTCATTATTATTTTGGGATGATGGACTAGTACCACTGAAATGGAAACATCAGCAAACCCAAGACAATCCAGCTTCTTTCAGGACAGGCAAAGCACTATCTCTATTCCTTTACTTTTTCTCTTCCATTTGGTTCTTTGACTACCACTGTGGAAAAGTCAAGTGGTACAGTGGAAAAAGCTATGGATTGGGGGTAAGAGGATCTGGGTCCAAATCCACCTCTGATATTTACTCATTGTGTTACCTTGATCAAGTCACTTATTAGTTGTTGACTAGTTTTATTATATGGACCAGAGAGCCTCGAAGGCCTAAATTTTTTATTGTATAATCTTCACTTTAAAAAGGAAGCTCAGAAAGAAGTAGAGGGGGCAGCTAGGTGGTATGGTGGATAGAGCTCTGGACTTGGAATCAAGAACTTGAGTTTCAATCCTGATTCAAATATTGTGAAACCCTGAGCAAGTCATTTAACCTCTGTTTGCCTTAGTTTCCTTTTCTGTAAAAATGGAGCTAATAATAGTCCCTATCTCCCACAGCTGTTGTGAGGATTAAATGAAATAATATTTGTTAAAGCCTCTACAAACCTTAAAGCACTATAAAAGTACTGGCTATTATTGTAATTATTATTTTATCCAATGGAGACTTTCCAATAGCATGGATTATTGATCATAGAAATAAGACATAAAGGTTCATCTATATAATACTTCCAATGGCCAATTAGCTATAGTATTACAAATATAATTCCATGCAAACATACAGCTAGGTAAAGGAGAAGAAGCCACCTATGTTTAAGAAGAGGTGAGAGAGAAGGAGAAAGGGAATTGACTCCTTTATAGAATCATGCAATATCAGAACAAGAAGGATCCACAGAAGTAATCAAATCAAACCCACACCTCAATGAAAATCCTTTGTACAATATACCCACCAAATAATCATCCATGCTTTGCTTGAATTCCCCCACATAAGAGAAACTTCTTCCTTAATCAGTCCACTCCACTTTGGGATAACCATAATTATTTGGAAAATTTTTCCGTACTTTGATTCTTTGTAACTTCTACCAATTTTGCCTGGTCAAAAGACCAATATACTCTGTCTAGAGTTTTGAGGGTGGGGAGGAGAGGGAGGAATCTCATGTTCTAGAGTTTTGGATATATAGGATGCAAGGGCCAAAATTAGTATGGGGAGAGTCAATTGGGTAGCTCACCATAATATTGGGGCAGGAAAGGAGATTAAAAGCCTCTTCTCAATAAACAAAACAGGGTTTATTAAGGGGAACAAATTTAAAACACAAGTGAAGTTAAGGAAACTAGGGACAATAAAGAATGGAATTGGGGAAGGAAAAAAAACAACCCGCAAACTCACCACCACCAAGGATCAGTCAAAGAGAACCAGCTGCAAGGCGCTCCCTGGTCCGGACCACAGGTCTGCCACACCAGTATCTCACTCCCTCTCTCTCTCGAGCACCAAAGTGCCAGCTGTCCTCCCTTCTCTTTCCCAGAAGCCCCCCTATCCCACAGGAAACAGGGCCATCCACATACATAGCCCCAAGCTAATTGGCTAGCAGCCTTGATTGACAGAACTAACAGGCTGCTCTACAAATGCAAGCCAGCCTCTTCCAGATTCTGAAGACCATCTGACTTGCCCTCACTAGGCTTCTTGTCATGGCAGGGCTTCCCTACAGTAAAATGTGGCCAGGCCCATGCAGGCGTGCAGGTGGCTGGCGTGAGGTCAGCACACACGGGCGCACGCCAGGGACTCCAACTCTAGCCAAAGATAGGGGCATAGAAACCCCAAATCATGATTAATTCCTTACAAGGATTAGAAAGATAGGTTATTTGGGGGTACAATGGAGAATCTTGGACACTGGCTAAAATAAATAGATTGAATTTTAGAGAAATCTTTTCCCATATATAAGAAGGCATAGAGGTAGACCAGATAATCAATGCACAATAATTATGTTTCCTTTATAGTTAATAATAATCATTCACATTGCTGCAATCTTTTAGCCTACAAAGCCATCCCCTAGCAATAAAACTATGAAGCATGATTATAAGGAAAGATCAGATGGCCCTTACATACCCATTCTATTTATAGACAAGGAAAGTGAAGACTATGCAATGACTTGTCCAAGATTATAAGGTGCTAAGTAGCAGAATCAGGATTCCCACCTAGTTCTTTTGATGCTAGATCTAATATTTTTTTTCCATCAGGTAGATAATTCAAATAAGATTACCTTATCTTACATATGAAGAAACTGAGGCTTAATTAGGTTAAATGACATGTCCAAGGCCACCCAAGTAAGATAATATGGACTCTTGATGTAAATCCTGGATTGATTATTCCAAGTCTCCTGTTCTCGTCACAATATTGTCACACATCTAGCGCCTCCAAAAAAAGTCCTCTATTTTTGAACTGAGGATTACTTTCCTTTAACAACTTTTCTTTAAAGGTCAATGTGATAATAGGTGAGAAGGTTGCCATTATCATCCAGTTCTACCAGATATTTACTCTAGAAGAATCAGATACTTTTAGTGTTTCTCCTGCTGTAAGACAGAACTGTACTCATGCCACTATTCCAAGAGTATCCATGTGTGCATACATACATGGACTTATTTGAGAGATACCTAGGAAAGGAGATATCATAACTTCTGCCCTGGGTACATTTTGATTAGAAAGTATCCATGTTCTTTAGGTTATGTGAGGGACCTTTGATCTTTTAATCACACAGAAAATCTCCCTATGGGCTTATTGGTTTTGCACCTTTCTGTAGAAAACTAAAGCTGAAAAAAATGACCTCAAGTTTGCAATCACCTCTCCTACCAAGTGAGAATGTCTTCTCATCCTTTGCCATGTAGAGGGTCAAGAAATCCCCAGGAAGTAGTGGGCAGAGAGAAGTGGGAATATAAGAGAGATGTACAAACAGAAGAACACAGTAATTGTGTTCTGAGATTCCTGTCCTCCAAATGCTAGAGAGGGAAACTTGGTAAAAAAGCAAACAAAATATTAATATTTTGTGTAAACATTTAAATAATAGGATTGAGGGACAGGTATTTTTAAAATGGCTATAAATTCAAGTACCGGTTAAAAACTGCTTTTAGTTATCTTAAGACCCAATAGAGAGATTAACCCCAAAGTGTATTCCTATTATGGAAGGGACAGCAGTAGATAATCTTCCTTGGGGAATCATGAGTAATAGTCTAGGATGGATTGCCAGGGTTACTGGCAAGAAGGCTGTAATTTCATTTATACCTAGAATGTTTATCAAATAAATACAAGATTACCAAACAATATTTGATAGAGGATGTGACAATGAACCCAGTCAATGTTATGAACTGAGAGGGATTCATTTTAATAAGCCATTGACTTGGTCATTAGACTTCCGTTACAGTTTTTAGCCTCATTTGAGAGAAAGTAAAATCCTTGATCCTAAGAAACTATGTTCTTTTTTCAGAATCTTTAGTATTCCCTTTTCAGTCTTTTCATTCTCTATTTTGTCTAAACATTGCCCATTACCTCCCAAGAAACAGATTATGACTACTACACTACCCCCCTAGAGGTATGACCAGATTCATGTGCCTTCCATGTTGTGCCTTCCACAAAGTCTTCATAGAATATCATTAGCTGTACTCCATGTATATAGATGCAAATAATATTAGGGCTGGACATGAACTTGGAGGGCATCTCAATTGTGTCATGTGCATTCAGAAACTGAAAGAACAACAACTATTTCTAAGCTCCACTTGAGCAAGGTAAAGGGAGGACTTTTACTGGACTGTGACTCCCAGGTTGGTGTGGAACCTGGGAATCAGCAAAACTCATAAGTAGAAGTCCACCATTAAGCCATAATTTGCCAAGCAGGAGTTGTGCACCCTGAGCAAATGAGAGATTTGATTGTACCAGTTTCAAGTGAGTTAAAAGATTAAATACCATCGCATTGAAATGCTCTGAGGGAGACAACTATTTAAATGGACACTGAATCCTTCAGTTATACAAACAATTACTTACTAATTGGCCTGTTTTGTAATTCTGGATCTATGTATGTGTCACATACACACATACAAACATATATATATACATGTATATGTATGTATATATATGCATACTCTATATATAGTATACATAAATATATTAAAATATAATATATAAAATATACACACATGGGTTTATATACTTATATATACATGTGTGTATATAGATATATAAATAGATATATAAGTATATATACACATATATATTCATATATAAGTATATATAAAATATGTATACCAAGCATATATACATATATGTACATGTATCTGTGTATGCAAATGTATATATTTCTATATACTTATGTATAGATGTATGTGTGTGTGTGTATATATATATATATATATATATATACACACTTCTATATTAAACCAGAATATATGTATATATAAAACCTGAATCATGATTTCATTGGTTTAAGGAATTCTTGATAAAGAACGAGTTTTACCAATGTAGATGGGCATTTGGTCTGCAGCTTCTAATCTTAGAGTTTTATGGGACCCCTGAAAAGCTAAGGTGAGACAGAAGGAAAAGTCAAAGATATTCATGAGACTTCAAACATGGCAGAACTGCCAGGAGATATGACAATGCCCATTAGGGAAATGGTGCTAAATTAAGCAGTTTAGAGGAGAAACTGGGAGTGCCCATTTGGATATTTGGAAGTCATCTGCATAGAAGTGACCATTAAATGAAGTCATGAAAGGTGAAAAAAGAACTGAACTGAACCCAGAGCCTTGGTGGGGGTGGGGGTGGGAGAGGGTCAATAGGGAGACAAATGGATAATGAAGACCAAGAAAGAGTGATCTCACCAGGAAAGAACAAAGAGAGACCAGTTACACAAGCCAAGAGAAGAAAGAATATTAAGAAGGAAGGGGTGGCCAGCAGTGTCAAAATACTACATCAAGATCAAGGATAGTGAGGGCTGAGAAAAGGCCATCAGATTTGACAAAATGTTAAAGGTGACGTTGGAGAGAACGGTATCAGCAGTGTGGTGGGGTAGGAATGCTGATTGGTTGAGTGAGTGGAGGTAATGAGCATAGATTATTAATGACTAATAATAATAATAATAATAAATTTGTAATAATTTGCAAGCAAAGGTAAGAAGAGATATAAGACAATAGCCTGAGGGGATGGCAGGATCAAAGGGGAAAGTTTTTAGGCTTTTTCTGTTCTGTTATGTTTTTAGGATTGAGGTATTTTGGAAGGTATAGAGGTAGGTATTGGATAGGCCTCCTTCAGGTATGATTTGTATTAGTTTATCTCTGAAGTCCCTTTACCCAGGTGATTCAGGGATCTCACAGGCAACATAGTTAAAATGACCTCTGACCCTTCTAAAAACAAATACTGTGGGAAAGAAATCGGATTTTGGTTAATCCTAGAGTGCATTTTAAAAGCATCATGATTCTGGTAGAAAAACCTGGGTCTCAGAGGTGCCAGATATCAAAGACAAGGTAAATCAATGTCTCCCATGTCTGTTTAAAAAATACTGTTGAAGTTTCCTTGACCTACCCTCCCTCAGGGGGAAATTCCTTTTTTCAAATAATGCAATGATACCCCAGGCCTTAATTTTTGAATTTCCATATCAATGTCCTGACCCATCTTGGGAAATCACAGAGCTAAATAAGTGTTGGAAAGATTACTACAGGGGCTCTAAACCAGTTATCCAACCCCATAAACATTTTAAGCCACCACTGTGTTTGTCCCAGGCTGGGTTCTGGCCTCAGCTGAGTTTTTTTGATACTACAAGATCCCCTCTCACAGGGAAGCAAAGGGCAAGGCAGGATCTACCCTAATTCAAAAAGAAATTGAATGCCCAGAATCACTGGGTTCAGCAGTACTAGAAATAGAGACAGGCCTCAGGAACTAGCATGAAGGCCTGGGAGAAATCAGATATCAAATAGAATTAAAGTCAACCTGTCTGGGCCTTCTGCCCCCTTATCACGCTTGGAGTAGTCAACCACCATATATCAGGGGACATTTCAAGACAGGAAACTCTTTGGAACTGAATGAATGTTTATCAGTCGGAAAGAGGAAAGAGAACAGATCAGGGAAGGAAAAACTAGACTATCCTGGTCCGGGGAAGAAGTCTAAGGATGAGGATGTAGGACAACCATCAAGACTATTACATCCTAACAGCAAACAAGCCTCTTTGCTCCCATACCTCTCACTCTCTTTCCCCCACATTTTTTCCTTGAAGAAGATGGAGCAAGAATGTGAAGTCCCTGATTTCTTCCAATTCTAACAACTAGAAAAGACAGCCTGTCTAAAATGGTGACAAAACCCACATACAACTAACAGCTTCTTCACCAGGGCACTGCTGGCTGCCCACTTTGATTAGCTCTCTGCTGCTTTGGAAGATGAGGAGTATTCACTTTGGAAGCATAAGGAAAAAGAAAAGGAACTGAGAAGATCTTGACAGTTGTTAATAAGACTCCTGACACCATTTACTCTCCTTAGTTTTCATGGGGTTTAAATTAAAAGAAAATCACTCAGTGATGGAGGGGTCAGATGATAACAAGTTTATTAAGGAAGAACTACACACTCTAATCTGGTGACTATATTAGAGGAAAGACATCATCATTACATTGCCAAGTACACATGTACACATGTCTGCTTCTCAGATTCTATACAGCACTTGGCATAATGCTTGGCACACTGGTGCTTTGAGATGTTTATTGATTCACTACACAAGCACTCATAATAATAGCTAGATTTTATAAAGCCCCTTAAGGTATGCTAAGGGCTTTAGAAGTGTGATCTCATTTGATCCTCACAATGAGCCTCAGAGGTGGGAGTTATTATTTTCCATTTTACAGATAAAGAAACTAAGGCAAGACAGAAGTTAAGTGTCTTTCCCAGCTAGTAAATGTCCAAGGGTGGATTTGAACTCGGGTCTTCCTTGCCTCCAGGTCTACCACTCTAAATATTGTGCTACATAGAGGCAGCACATTATTAATAACAGTAATAATAATAATAACCACAATTGATTATATTTATATTTAACTTATTTAGCACTTTAAAGTATGCTAAGGGATTTCTACATGTTATCTCATTTTCAAATAGTAAGGAGAAGGCTGGCTTTGGGCATAGGAACTCCTGCCTCTGACAGATACAGTTTGTGTGACCCTGGACAGACAAATCACGTAACCTCTTTACATCACAGGAATATTACTAGGAATGTAAATTTCATTCCCATTCCAAATTTAGATCAATTAAGAGAGTTTCCAAATTGGGAATTCCCCACATTGATAATACAACTCCAAATCACCTCTCCCACCTCCAAAAAATAGATAAGAAAGAAAAATGTAGCTTGATGTAAACCCAAGAATAATGATTTAAAGGCATTCATCATAATCAGAAAACAACAATTTGATTTGAAGGCAGATGCCAACTAGTTCCTATATAGAGCTAGTTAGGTGGCAAAGCAAATTAGAGAATCGGGCCTGGAATCAGAAAGACCTGAGATCAAATCCAACCTCAGATAACTGACTAGCTTTGTGACCCTGGACAAGTCTCTTCATCTCTGCCTCAGTTTATTCCCATTAGCAAAATGGGAATAATGACAGTACCTACCTCCCATGGCTGTTGCAAGGATCAAAATGAAATGATAAATGTAACAGGCATCCATGTAGTAATCTCTATAAATGTAAGCTGTGGTGATGAGGAGGGTGATCCCATTTACTAGAGAAATCATACCAACTAGTCCAGGCCTCCTCACCAAAAAAAACCAAAAAAAACCCCCCACAAAATAGCATCATGATCCCTATCTGGGTTGGTAATTTCAATAAGGAATAACTTATTTCTATTTCCCAGACTGTTCTTCAGAGTGGTACTGATTACCAGATAGAGAGAGGTTTGCTCTTTGCCCAAGTCAACAGCTGGGTAGCCACCAGGTGACAAACATCAATACGAATCTCTGGAGCCCATCTGTAACATACCCTGAGACAAGCACTGCTCCACCTGATTGTTCAGGGAACATTCTGCCAGCCCTCCCCATGGACACCACTAACCCTGCTCCTTAGCTGCTTCCTTGCCCCATAAGTGGTCTGTTCCATGTTTTCGGCTGCCATTGTGAAATTCATTTCAATGTGGATACTGAAGCCTGATACTTTAACACTTGCCCAACAATGATTGGATGTGACACTGAGACAGAAAACAGAGAGTTGGGAGAGAAACAAAGAAACGTGAAGGCTGAGGCTCAGCCCACAGCTGCCTGAGCTGCTCTGTGCAGGGTCTGCCCATCACCACCAATGACTGTTAGTGGAAAGCCTAGTGTCACATTGATGGAGCACCCAGATCATTCATGTCAGAACTCCATTTGACTGGAAGAGATCAATCTTCCCTCTCAACCTAAAGAGAGGTGGAAAAATACACTGGGCCTTTCACTTGCCCCTTCTCCAATTTAATTTGGGCTTTCCACCTGCCTCTTGCCTCCCACCCACCCCTACTCCCCACTGATTCCTCCCCCTCCCATTTCTTCCTCTAAGCCCAGCAGAAAAATTGCTTCATTTTATTTTGTTTTTACTACAGTTCTAGGGAAATTACCTTTTCCTGAGGTTACTGATAACCCACAGTCTAGCATAATACTCTGTACAAAGTGGTTGCTCCATAAGAACCCTGCATTCAAAATGAGAAAACCTGAGTATGAATTTGGGCTCTGGCACCTAAAGACCAGGAAAGTGTCCCTTTCAAAGGAGGCTCAGGTTATAGATTCAGAGCTACATGAGTGCTTAAAAGCCAATTAGTCTGACCCCTTCCTTTTTGGTTGTGTTGTTCAGTCATTTCAGTCTTGTCTGACTCTTCATGACCCCTTTTTTGTTGTTTTGTTTTGTTTTTTGGAAAAGATCCTGGAGTGGTTTGTCATTTCCTTCTACGGCTCATTTTTTTTTTTTTTTTTAGTGATGCAATTGGGGTTAAGTGACTTGCCCAGGGTGACACAGCTAGTGAGTGTTAAGTGTCTGAGGCCGGGTTTGAACTCAGCTACTCCTGACTCCAGGGCCAGTGCTCTATCCACTGTGCCACCTAGCTGCCCCTCCAGCTCATTTTACAGATGATGAAACTGAGGCCAACAGGGTAAATTGACTTGCCCAGGGTCACACAGCTAGTAAATATTTGAAGCCAGCTTTGACCTGAAGAAGATGAGTTTTCCTGACTCCAGGCCTGTCACCTGGATATCTTAACCCTTTAATTTTACCAATGAAGAAACTGAGACCCAGAGAGGTTAAGTGATTTGCCAAATATTTCATAAGCACTAAGTGGCAGGAGTGGGATCTGAACCCAAGAACTCTGATTAAAAAGGTAGTGATCTATCCACTCTATAACACAGTACAGAACCTAAATATTCTTACCTGTAAAATAGTAATGCTTCCACTTCCTGATTCCCAAAGCTATTGAAGAAAGGGGCTAAAGAAATGGAGGTTATTATCATTAATATTATTTCACAGGGGGGCGGCTAGGTGGTGCAATGGATAGAGCACCGGCCCAGGAGTCAGGAGTACCTGAGTTCAAATCCAGCCTCAGACACTTAACACTTACTAGCTGTGTGACCCTGGGCAAGTCACTTAACCCCAATTGCCTCGCTTAAATTAAATATATATATATATATAATTTCACAGGACCTATTCTCACATCAATTAAGTGAGACAAATATTAGATGCCAAGAACTATTCTAGAACTATTCTTTCCCTATCCTACCAGAGCTTACAATGTAATGAGGGGAAATGTGTGTGTGTGTGTGTGTGTGTGTGTGTGTGTGTGTGTGTGTGTGTGTATGCGATGTGGCAGGACAAGATGGCCTCTGTGGTCCCCTCCAGCTCTAGAACACACCCCCAAATGCTCATTCAGCCTTTGCTACAAGACTTTCACTGAGGAGTCACCCACGAATTCTCAGGGCAGCCCAATATACTTCCAAATAATTCTGTTAGGACTTTTCTTTTCTTGATATCAAGTCTGCACTGACCTCTTTACAGATTACACCCATTGTCATGATGTCTGTCCTTTAAGTCCAGAGAGAACCCCTCTAGTCCATCTTCTTTATATATGATGTCCCTTCAGATGTGTCCCAGGAGACAGCTCTTCTGTCCCTCTAAATTGTCCCTTCTCCAGGCTAAACATTCTTATTCCCTACTGATGTTTGAAAAAAAGAAAGTGAATTTTATTTTTTTATTTTTTATTTCTGGGAGAAGCAAATGATCACTGAAAGCACTGGGTAATTTCCCAAATATAATGCACAGTCATTCTCCTCTTCTTATTCAGTTCTGGGGGCAGTTGATGGCACATTACAGTGACGTTCCAAAGTATGTGAAATTGCTAAAACATCACTCTGATCTGTCCCTACAAGTCTCTGCTGTAGTCTACACCACTTATTCTCAAGGTGTGGCCTATGTACCCTTGGTGGTTGTCAAGACTCTTTCAGGGGGTCCGTAAAATCAAAGCTATTTATTAATGATACTATGCTGTTTTAATTTCTCATATGATCAATATTAGCTGTAAAACTCACATAAACAAAAGCTCTTTGAGGAGTAGTCAGTGATTTTTAAGGATGTAAAAGGGTCCTGAGACCAAAAAGTTTAGGAACTGCTGGTCTAGACAATAGGCATTCTTCATCCACTGGATTTTTCCTGGCCAGCTATTTTGAGTAACTGTGAATGTCATTTATGAGGCCTTGATATGTTCTAGATATTGATACAACCAGCCCAGTAACATCTGCAAATAGAAAGTCCATTTGGACCCAGTGGTAAACATTCAGTATGACTATGACAGACACCTTCCAGGAGCATACAGCCAGTAAAATGTAAGGGTAGGGTCTGTCTTTATTTTTGATGTTATTTTCCAGCACCTAATGGGATGCCTCTTCATCTGTTTCCTCCTTTTCCATCTCCTTTTCCTTCTCTTCTTCCTCTTCATCTTCTTCCTCCTTCTTTAATATTAATTATACCTAGGATTTACATAGCACTTTAAGGCTCCAATATTTTATTCTCATAACAACCCTCTGAGGTAGATGTTATTGACATCCCATTTTACAACAGAGGAAACTGAGTCCCAGCTAGGTTATGTGGCTCCTCAGGATCATATAACTAGTAAATGTTTGAGACGAGATTTGAACTCAGGTCTTCCCAGAGTTAAGTCCAGAGCTCTATAGACTGCCACTTAGCTCCCAAGGGAAACCACATGGTCCAATGGAATGAGTGCTAATTCTGGAATCAAGAGAATATGGGTTCAAATACCTGTCCTGGGACTTAACACCTATGTTACACTTGGCAAGGCATTCTAACCACCTCAGGCCTCTATATCCTCAAATGCATAATAAGGAGGTTGAACTAGTTGTCCTCTGAGGTCACTTCCAGCACTAGGTCTATGGCCCCTTTATATTTAATAGACACTCACTAAATGAATTGAATATTTACACTCATTTTATCCCTCACTTGCTATTAATAATCAGAAGAACAGCCATTTCTGTTATTTCATCCATCAAGGACTCTTATAAAATTGACAAGTGCATCTTAAAGCCTCTGAGGCGGCATGTTCTGAATATTACTCTATTGAATCAAATTGTATTTTTTTTATTAGTCTACAAAGAGTAAGCAAAGACAGATCTTGTATTTTCTGCACCTTTCAGCCCATTGTGTGACTGTCAAGACTCTGTTAAAGATGTGACCTTCGGATCACACACTTTGATTAATATTTCCTCTGCATGTTAAGACTTCTCTGAGTTGTTTTGTTCACATCTGGTCTCTCCTTTTACAAAGTAGAAAGATACTTCCTCAAAGCACTATCTGTGCCTACTTGGGAGGAAACAGAAGCACCCCAGCCTGCTCTCACTTCCTTACTCCTTCCTTTTTCTGCTTGCCCTGAAGAAATCGCTCAGCACCAGTAATGAGAGGATGCAGCTGCTAATTTTACAACATAAATCATAAACTTAATACTATGGCTAAAAGTGATACCATCAGCCTTTTCTCCTCCAAGGCTGCTAGATCTCAGTCAATTACTTAGGTGCGAAGATTTAAAGACTTCAGAAACCACTTCTTCACAAGAGATGCTTTTTCGATTAGGAATTTCCACTCCCCTCCACCCAAATTGTCTTCTCGCTTCCCTGAAACCATAGCCTATTCCTGACATTCTGAGAAGGGAAGGTTGAGGGGAGGGGACCAGTAATTAACAGAGAAACATTAATATACATCCCATTACTATTATATATGCTGGAAGATATACTGCAAAGGGCAAAATGAAACACACACACACAATAAAACAGCAATAGAGAGAAATACACACCGTTTCAGACATATTTTTCAAGCTGTTTAAATATGAAACAAAATCTTGCCAGGCTCTGAGTTTCCAGCTGTTATGATATCATAAGATAAATTTACAGCTACAGAAACAGCATGTTTGCTTGGATAAAGTATGGAAATATAAATGTTTCAAGTGTTAAAACTGTCCAAACAAATTAGTTTAAGTAAAAATAGTTTAATCTGATTTGGTTCTTTCACATTTCCTTTCTTTTTATAGTGCTCACGAGCCTGCTTCCATCGGCACAAATAGGCGGGTGAGCGTCCTTCTATTTCCATAGGAAGCATTTATGCAAGTTGGAATTGAAGCGGGCATAAAGGAAGGAATCTAGTGGCCCCTACACAGGCACACGTTTTTGCTCTATTAATTACCATCCTAATTCAGTCTCCTAATGAGGGAAGAAAGACGATGCATGCAGAGGCCGAGGCAAGAAATCGGATTTGTGTGCCCATCTTGAGGTTTCATCTTGGGCTCAAATGAAAAAGGAGTTTCTTTCCACAGTGACTTTGAAAAGAATAGAGTGGTGATTAACAGCAATATTTTTTTTAATGAAACACAGCCCTTCGTCCCTGTCATCTTCTGACCATCCTCGCTCGTCCGCTGCTCCCTGACAAGAAGAATAATAATGGTCATACATCACTGCCTTGCAAGTCCAATCATCTAAATCTTCCCTTGCTGCAGCCTCTGAGACTCAATTACTTTATTGACATGCAATCTTCATAAGGGGAGAAATATTGTGCATGTAAGGTCACTTGGTTATGAAGACATATTATCATATTATCTGCATGAGGGTTGTGGGGCTAAGACCTGACAGAGCTAATTATAATGGTACATGATAGAGAGCTCAGTACATATTATTTGCTTGGTTGCACTAAAGGTGAGCTAAGTCCATGACATCATGGGTTCCTGAAAAAATAATGCCCCTGCTTTTCAGAGGCTGTACCTATTTAGTCCCCTCTATTTTCCTTATTGGACCTGCCTAGACAATGAAAGGGATAGTTCAGTGAGAAAGAATCGTGGGTGGATCCCTCTGATCAGGGCCTAGAGCGTGGGAGTGAGTGTGAGTGTGTGAGAGAGAGTGTGAGTGTGTGTGAGAGTGTGAGTGTATGTGTGAGAGTGAGTGTGAATGTGTGTGTGTGAGACAGTGAGTGTGTGTCTAAGAGTGAGTGTGAGTGTGTGTGTGTGCATGAGAGAGAAAGGGGAGAGTTGTGTGTCTGTGAAATTGGCAGAATGATTCCAATTACCATTCATTATGCACCTTTTATACTGACTCTTCTATCTAATACCACTAGGGCTTTGGACAAATCAGATCATCTCTTTAGGCCTTGCTTTGTACACCAGTAAAAGGATGAGATATGACCTCTAAGGTCCTTTTCAAGTCCTATCACCATAGTAGGCCCTGGGAAAGAGAGAAAGATGCGGCATAGGCCATGTCCTTATATAACTAAACATCTAATAATGGATCTGAAGAGCATACAGAAATAATTTTAATACAGAAATATAAAGTATTAGATAGATCATGATATGAACATAATCAGATAAAATCAACATGACTATTGTCTCTTTGTAAATGGGTTATTATTCCATTCTCTATCCTTATGCAAAATCAAAGTACCCTCCTCCTCCCCAGCTACCATTGCCACATGGCATCTCCCACTATTAGACTGAAAGTTGTTTTTTTTTTTTAAGAGTAGCCACTGTCTTCTTCTGTGTATCCCCAGAGCTTAGCACACTGCTAGCATAAAGTGCTTGTAAATGTCTAGTGTTCATTCATTACCCCCCCCCTTTTTTTGTGTGTGGCAATGAGAGTCACACAGCTAGTAAACATGAAGTGTCTGAGGCCAGATTTGAATTTAGGGACTCCTAAATACAGGGTCAGTGCTTTATTCAGTGCTCCACCTAGCTGCCCCTAATTCATTCACTTTTTTTTTTTTGGTGGGCCAATGAGGGTTAAGTGACTTGCCCATGGTCACACAGCTAGTTAAGGCCGAATTTGAACTCAAATCCTCCTGAATCCACTGCACCACCTAGCTGTCCCTATTCATTCACTCTTTTTTTTTTTTTTTTTTTTGTGAGGCAATTGGGGTTAAGTGACTTGCCCAGGGTCACACAGCTAGTAAGTGTTAAGTGTCTGAGGCCAGATTTGAACTCAGGTACTCCTGACTCCAGGGCTGGTGCTCTATCCACTGCGCCATCTAGCTGCCCCTTATTCATTCACTCTAAAGTAAGGTTCAAGTACTTTGCAAAGTCTGAGGAAGTAAACCTCCCAAGAGACAAAGAGATATTCACTGGATAGAGGTGAAAGATTATGGGTGTGGAGCTCTGTAATGCTCTACTTGGATAATGTGATGGTTAGTTTTGCTGACTAGCCTGTTTCCTCCCGCCTCTCCCCAACTTTTCTATTTTATTATTTTTTAATGTAACTGGTAGTTCTCTGGATAGGGGAAGGGGATAAAGATATATTGAGAAACTGAAGTAATTTAAGAGCAAAGATATCAGTGAAAATAAAACTAAAGAAGACCATTCATATCCAAGCTCTGATACTAACTGACTGATGGCAAGATGCATAGAATCATAGACGGAGAGCTGAAAATGACCTTGCCGATCACCTACGTCAAAACCTTTCATGTTGCAGGTGCAGATGCGGAAAAGTCATTTAACCTCATACTTTTTGTTCCTCAATTTGTAAATTCTAAGCTTCCTAGAAACAAGGCGCAGTAGCTTTTCTCCCCAGGTCATTGCATGAAAAGAGTTCTATAAACTTGAATGAATTATATGAATATTAGTTAAAATTCCAGGAGAAAGAATCAGAGGAAAGCTTCAAAGAGAAAGAGGAGGAATTTTATTGGGTCTAGCATAACATATGTAGAGAATCACGTGAGTAAAAGCATGAAGGCAGGACATCCTGACATAAGTATGGGAGACACTGAATAAACAGATTAGCTGAAGCATAGAGTACAGTACATGGTGAATAATGTAAGATAAGGTTGGAAAGGAAGGTTTGGGTCAGGATGTAGAGGAGCTTGAAAGGCAAGCAATAGGGTGAATTGATAAATGGATGGATGGATAGATGGATGGATGGATGGATAAGCATTTGTACCAAATACAGTGCTAAATGCAGGAGGTACAAAAGTAAACATGAGAAAGTCCATGCCTTCAAAAAGCTTATTAATTTTTGCTTTTTTTCTTTTCCCTTTCTTTTTCTTCTTCCTTCCTTTGTTTCTTTATTTTCCTTCTTTCATTCCTTCCTTCCTTCCTCCCTCCCTCCTTCCCACACTGGGTCTCTTTATCTCATTCAGGCTGGAAGTACAGTGGTCCCTGATACCATTACTGTTGATTATAGAAGCTTTGTCCTGTTCAGTTTCCCTCTTCTTAGACACCCTGGTGTCTCCCCACTCCAGGGGTCTCAACTCATTGGTGTTGGACTCTGTGCGGACATCTGATTGACTTTTAGCCTGAGTGTAGCTATCTACCAGCCTCAGCCTCCCCAGCAGCAGGTACTATAAACAGGCACAACCAGGTCCATCCAGAAGTTTATATTCTAATATGGAAAAACAAAACATACAGGGGAGAGTAGCCGGCAAAGGATGTTCTGGTCTAGGAAGTCGAAGGGATACTGAGCAGAACAACAGGACATTTTAGTGACATACCCTTCCCAGGGAGAACAGTGCTGTCAGTACGATAACAGCTCTCTTAGCAGGAAATGGAAAGGGAGTGGGGAGAAGATGGGAACAACAGTGAGCATGTATGATCCCAGGGAGCTCAAGAGGTAATTTGCTTAGCTCTCCCCAGGAATGTTCTCTGAAGGTCCAGAATGGAGAAAGGATCAGCTGTAATCAATTAATGAATCTGTGTTAGCTTCAGTGAACCCCTTCCTTGGTACAGATTGCCACCTAGCCATACCTTTTCACCTGGTGTGATTGTTGGCAATAATCTCCCTCTGATCATGCACAGAAGAGATAACCAAAGTACTGTATGCCTGCCTATAGGTAGATTGTAGATTATAGGTAGATAGCTAAGGACAATCTTAGCTTGAAGTTTGTGAACATTATACATACATACATATATATATATATATTTCAATATAATTGGTTGATCTGTATTATTATTTTATGCATCTGAACACATCATTTTGAGACTGTGCCCCTTAGGCTTCACCAGAGACCATGACACACACACAAACCTTCCAAAGGCCGACTTACTTATTTTTCACATTTCAAAGGTTCTAGCAGCATCCTATGGCTATGCATCTGTTATCCCTAATCCAGGCTAGATGGCCAGCTCACCTTCTTTTCCTATATTTCCTGACTTATGGTTCCCTTAGGTTTGATGGGATCCCGGTTTTGAGGATATAGAAGGATTGTTTCTCCAGGTAGATGGGAAGTAGAACTGTGTATCCTATTTAGACAAGGTTTCAATTCCTTTTTCTTACAAAGGAAAATAGAGACTGGAGAAGATTCAAGAGAGAAAAGACAAAAAAAGGTGGGGGGTGTGGGATAAATAGGTCAAATAAGAAGGCTACAAGTCTTACCCCACACTGGTGGAGAGCAAGTGGTCTTGCTCCAGCGTGCGTGGTTCCTTCTAACCTCCCTGGCAGAGATCTGGCCAGGACTTGGAGCCCTTGGAGAAGGGTCTGTTTCTAAGGCAGTTACTTTAGCTTTCACCACCAGACATATGCTGGCGTTCTGATGCATTTCTGGAATGCTCACACATCATCTCGCTTGCCTTATGCCTCCTCCAACCACAAGACATGTGTCTTATCCTGAAACCAGGCAGAACAGCTCCTCTGCAAAGCCTGCCAGGGAGAGGTACTGAGGGAAACCTGCCAGACAAGCTCCTGGGGGCTCACAGCCCCCACATGTGTAGGTATAGTAGGTCTGAAAAACAAACTTGGGTGGATTCGTACATTCTTCTGCCTCCATGCGGTTAATCAGGGACCAGGTAGCCAAAAGCACATTTTCTAAGTATGGTCACACACCAGCATCTGGGCATGGGGCCCTGCCCATGTGTGCTGGCTTAGAGAACTTTCTGCGAGCTGTCGAGATTTTTTGTTTGTTTGTTTTTATTTTTGTTTTGTTTTAAATACTAGTCAGGTGAAGATGGCAGTCCAAAGCTCAGACTCAGATGCTTTCCAAAAAGACTAACAAAAACAAAGAAGGCTGTGTCATTTCTAGTGCTCTTCGAAATTAACTAAACAAAAAGAAACACAAACCCTAATCTCAATCTTTTTGTAGGACTCCATGGCCTAACAGGAAGGAAGAAAATCATGACCATGAACAATCCATACCTTCCTTTACAATTAGATTTTACAATTACAATTACAGTTTTTAAGGAAAGGTTGGATGGCTATTTGCTGGAGATACTATAGAGGGAATCATTGATCAGGTGTGGATTGTTCTAAATGGACTCTGAGCTCTCTTCCAGCTCTTTGAGTTGTAGAGGTGAACTATGCTTAGGTATCGGTTGGACACAGTGGTTTCTAGGGTTCCTTAAAATTCTAAGATTCTGCTATTATTATCATTATAACTAACATCTTCGTCCTCATCTTTATCTTCCTCCTCATCCTTCGCATCATTATTTTAAGTGAGACCACCCAACCCCAACTAGGTAAGAACACATCTCAGTCAGTTTATCAGACAACTTAAATTAAGTGCCAAAGATGTTTGAAAGCAATGTGAAGAAGCATAATGATGTCAGGCGGTCTATTTCAGTTGGGCATGAGAGAAAAGGGCTCAGCTCCAGCCTTCTCCCTAACTCCTTTAACTGATGAAGTACCTCCAAGCCTTGGAAGAGTCCAGGTGAGTTTCCCATCTTCCCATCAGTGCCCTAAATGGCATCTCTGGATCAGCTAGTGGCAATGTCTCCACTGGGAACTAAGAAAAGATCAGACTCACAGTTTTGTGAGTAACCTGGAAAAGAAACTCTTGTCATGCCCAAGAGGAGATTATTGGAATTCAAACCAAGGTCTCCAAATGACCAGTCTGGGCATTTCAATTCTAGAGCTCCCCCAAATCAACAGGGTTTGTATTTGGGGCTGTGGTGGGGGAGTCATCCCTTGTGGTGGTCACTCTTCAAGGGAGAGGAGAAGAAAGAAAGTAACAATATCATCTATCATGTCATTAACCGTCTGACTCAGTCGGGTCGGATAGAAGACCAAATTTAAAGTTTGAGGATCTAGGCTTAAACCCTGGCTCGATAAATTCTCTATTTGACCTTGAGCAATTCTCTCTGTTTCTCTAGGCCTCTGTTTCCTCACCAATAAAATAACAGGATTAGATGAGATAACTCCAATGGCTCTTTCTAGCTCTAAATTCTAGAATTGGATGGCCCTTATCTTGGCCAGTCTGGGTGAATCAAGTTTTACAGCCCAATGCTGATTATAAAGGGGGTCCAGAATCGAAGGGTACAGGAAAACCCCCTTCAGGCCTATTTCCATCCGACATATGTGGTGTATCTTCACAAAACTCAAATGGAGGTGGGAGGGGTGGAGATGGGGTGGATAAAAGCAGGTCCTCAGACCCACCAAGAAGAAGCCAATGTAATGTGTCATGGTATTGGTTTTCATGGAGAATAGGTCAGTGAATCTTACACATGAGGGAACATGTGGTGTGCTAAGATGCGATGCACAATGAAGGATGGGCAAGTTGACAAAGTGTGGAAGGCATATGGCTTGGGAGGAGCACTCTGCTGTGACTGGAATGTAAGCAAATATGGTGATGATAATGTTCATTGGATACCATGCCCATCTTTTCTCTTTTTAGGGTGGGGGGGGGGAGGGATAGTGGTTAGGGGAAGAAAATTCTCCAGAAGTACTAACACAACTTAGAGCTGGGAAGGAAAGTCCCTTAGAGATCAGCAAACCCAATCCTTGCATTTTGCAGATTAAGAAATCGATGTCCACCCAGGGATAAAGTGACTGGCCTCAAACATATGGGCAAGTCTGTCTAGCCACTGTTTTCATTACGTACTCCCAGAAATCTAGATCTGAAAAGGATAACAACAAAAATCCTAGCATTTTCTTAGGGCTTTAAGGTTTGCAAAGTACCTTACAAATATCATTTTATTTGATCCTCATGACAACTCTAGGAGGTAGATAATATATTAGTGCCATTTTTTAGATGATGAAATTGAGGTGCATCCCCAAGGGCTTCCTAGCAGTGGCAGAGTAGAGATGAGTATTTTGAGGTGGTGCACAGAGCTCCAGATCCAAAGAGCACCACTGCAGAGGTCACTGGGACAGAGACTGGTCACTCTGGTAATGGGGAATCATCCCTGCCCCACTCCAGATTTCAAAGGAAGCTACAGTTAGCTTAGATAATCAGAAAAATCTTTCAGACTCCAAAGAAAGTAACTCCCATGGCAGCTAGGTAGCACACTTGACCTGGGGTCAGGAAGACCTGAGTTCAAATTTTACCTCAGACACTGTGACATTCTGGGCAAATTACTTAACTTCTGTTTGCCTCTGTTTTCTCAACTTTAAAATAGGGATAATTACATCACCTACTCTGCAGTGTTGATGTGAGGATCAAATGAGCTAATATTTGTAAAACACTTTGCACAATCCCCAGCACATAGTGGGTACAATATGAATCCTTATTACATGCCTTCCTTCTATTGATGCGGTAACTTAGTATTTCCAAACTCCAGATACTTAGGGACTCTGGGAATCCAGAACACATATAAGGAATGAGGTTTCTACAAATAGCTACAACATTGTGATAACATTGAGATTTTCAGGCAAGGAAAATTTGTGACTTTGGATCAGAGGTGACTGAGGGGAGGGGTCAAAGGCCCTAATTTCAACCTTTTGCCAACTTTCCCTCTAAAAAATATAGATGGGTTTGTTGTGTGTGTTCACAGGAATAAAATGCCCGAGACCAACTTGGGGACATCTCTCTCATTGCCAGTAAGTTGTTGGCAGTGTGGGGGCCAAAGCCACCAATCTATCCCCATTCTCAAAGCACTTCTTGTTTTAAACCCAGGTAATATCACACAACTAAGCCTCAACCATCAGTTATTTCTGAGTTTGGTGGAAGATAGAGAAAAATGAAAAGAATTCTCCTTTATCTCTGTTAGTACAGTCCTTCTTATCCTTCAAAGCCCTCAATGCCCTTATCCTCCTAGGAGCTTTCCCCAATAACTCAAAGTCAGTGTCTCTCCCCATTAATGCCCTTCTAGAACATATGTTTTTATGTCTGGGATTTGTTGTATATAATCAAATTATTAGAAAACTTGTATTAATCTCTGACAGTCTCTTATATGGAATCCTTGCTTCCCCAATAATGCTAGAACTTTGATGAAGGGTAAGACCATGCACACTCCACCACAACCAACATTGTTAAGTATCTTCAGGCTCAGATATCACTGTGCTAAAATACTGGGGAGTTCTAAGGTTTGTTCAAGAGGTCATAGTTTTCAAGTAAAATACACCACGAAGGGGGTGGTGGTGGTGATATGACCAACACAGGAAACTGGAATACACCGTATCACATGGCCATTTCATTAAATTACCTCCTTCCCCAAAAATATGTAAATATGACGCCTCAAACACATTCAAGGATTGAATTAACAACAGTGACTGGTGTACAGAGCTTTAAGACTGATGAATTGCTTTGTATACATTATCTCATTTAAGCGTTGTCCCTACCTTGTGAGGAAAGCACTACAAGATACTTCACCCCATTTTATAGATAAGAAAACTGAAGTTCAGAAAAATGAAATGTTTTGCCCATGGTAACTGAGCTAGTAAGTGTCACATAGGTTCCAAACCCATATCTCTCTTGATGTAAGAGCAGCAGCGCTCTTCCCACTTGACAAGAGTTAGATGGTTAATACTAAGTAAATTATTTCTAAATGTTGAACTAAAATTAAGGGAATATGCTAGAATGGGAAGTGTCGCTGATGGTAGCTCACTTTGTTTCAAATTCTTTGGTAACACAAATAGCAGAACATATTTCAGAGGAAGATTATTTCAAATGCATGAAGGCAAACAGTTTGGGGAGATGGAATGGTTCTCCAGGATTCTTTAAAGTGCAAAGGGAAGAGGTCATGGAGACTGGACCCAGCATTAATGAAGGCAATGTTTCTTTTGGATTTTGGCTCTAAGCAGAGACAAAGGCACCTCCAACTAGAAGCCAGCCTGAAGGCCCGGAGTCCGGCTGCTCTCCAAAAACAATGCCAGGAGGAAGCCTGGGTACAGATGCTGGAGCAACAGCCACCAGAGGTTCCATGACCATCGCTCATAAATCAAAGATCATTCTTGCTGCCAAAAACCCAGCAGCCTCAGCTTCCTGCAGAACCAGGTGACAGGGAGGGTGTCAGACCCTTGATGGGGGACCCACTGGGAATTCTAGAATCCCTTCCCCCACCAACAACAGCCAATCAGTTGCCAAGTCTCAACAATTCTGCCACTGCAACGTCACTCACTTCTGTCCCTCCCACTGACACTACCCCATCTCTCGCCCTCACCACCTCTCACCTGGACTACATTGCCAACAGATCTTCCTGCTTCTGATCTCTCCTTTTTCCAATTCATCCTCCTCACTGATGATGGAATGGTCTTCCTAAGGCCCTGGACTGACCATATGCCCTCCACGCTTGGAGACCCTAGTACCTCTTGGATAAAATGCCAACTCCTCAGTATGTCTCCAAAGGCCTCTTAAATCTCACTCCCATTTGCCCTCCCAGGCTTATTTCATCTTAGTTCCTTTTATGGCCTCTAATTTTCAGCCAAGTCCTTTTACCAGATAATTTCATGAACACAGCATTCCATTTCCCACCCATGTGCTTTTTAAATAAGCCACACTCCTGCCCTCCCACTGGGTCTGGAATGCACTTCCTCCTCCTCCTTGCTTTCTATTCGAAATGAAATCCACCCTTCCTTCAAAGCTCACTTCAGAAGCCCCTCTTTCCAGGAAGAACTACGTGAGCTTCCCAGATGTTAGGCCTCCCACTTTAAGCTATTTTGCATTCTCTTATCTGTGTTCATGTGGCACACCATCCAGGGAATGCATCGCTCTTTGAGGGAAGGGATGGCTTAATTTTTGGTTTTGGATTCCTGGGACCTAGAACATAGTAGGTGCTTTGCAAAATTCAAATAAAGTCAGAAGATACCTTATATGTTCACTTATTCATTCAATAATTAACATACATTTTTTGTTAAAATCCTGCCTCTGATACATGCTAGTTGTCATTTAATCTCTGCCTCACTTATCTCATCTGTAGAAAAAGGAGATAATAATACCTCCTAGGCTTGTTGTAAAGGTCAAATGATATAATATTTTAAAGTCTTGCAAAACTTATAGGTCTATGTAAATACTTATCATCATCATCATCTGAAAGTCTGCTTGCTATACTATGTACAGGATACCAAACTAGACATTGGACAGGGGGAGGTGGTAAAAAAAAAAAAAAAAACATGATTCCTATCTCCAATTAGCTTACAATAAAGTAAGGAGAATAAAACATAACACACACACACACACACACACACACATAAAAACATACAAGAACAACCTTAAATACTAAGCAGTATATGATATATGTCACATGAGTGGTTTAAGCTGATTACTTATAGGAGTACACAAATGAATGAATGGGCTGTATTAAGAGTGGGTTCCATCCAACTCATCAACAGATGCTGGAAGATGATTGATTAGGTGGTAAGGGAGATATTGGTTTAGGTAAGGTTTGGAATAGATGGTCTCTGGGGTCTCTTCTAACATTGAGTTCTCTTCTGCATGTGTCTATACCCACATTTAACTTTATTTGCCATTCATTTTACACCTAATACTGGTATCATGAGCATCTGATCTTATCTTTCTAGTCCTCATATTAACAGATCAGGTACCCAGAGGGAGGTTGGCTACATCTTCCCTTCTAGATGTACCCCTGCGAGGTTGGAGAATATATTTCTTTTTTTTTTTTTTTTTTTTTTTTAGTGAGGCAATTGGGGTTAAGTGACTTGCCCAGGGTCACACAGCTAGTAAGTGTTAAGTGTCTGAGGCCAGATTTGAACTCAGGTACTCCTGACTCCAGGGCCGGTTCTCTATCCACTGCGCCACCTAGCTGCCCCGGAGAATATATTTCTAATGCTTTTATCTCAGATCTGTAGCCTCGTATGTGTTCCCCAATTTTAACTGCCAGTGATCATCTCCTTAATTTCATTTTACCAGTTGACAACTGTGAACTTTTACAAAGTGGGCATTTTCTGAGAAGTAGAAACATTTCTCCCCAATATCCAGGGTCACACTGTTCCCCCATACCACCTTGGTCTCTGGGGAGAGTGGGCCCAGATGTAAAGTAGCTTCTAGCATTATTCCCACCAAGTTCCCTTATGATGGATGAGTTGCCATTCTCTCTTGGCTATCTCTGATCCATTTCTATGCTTGGTCAAGCTGGACCAGACTCCTCACCAGGCTTGGCTGTCTACAAAATTCAGCATGAACTCCGGTTCCAAGACTTCCATTGGCTTGCTTTTCTAAACTTTCCAACCCCACAAAATCACGAACTGTTCCTACACTCCTTCCCATAAGAGTAGGAAAGTACAGACACAAGAGAAAAAGAGCCACCAGTAGACTGAAGCACTCCCAGACCACAGGATGGCAGTCCACCCTGAGTCTCGCAGTATTCCTTTGTCTCCACTGTCCAATGCACTTGCAAGTCAAGACATTATCCTCCTGATGTCATTGGTCCTCTTCAAGAACAAAGGATGAACAACAACAACCCCAATGCAACTAGAAAATAGTAGGGACCAGATATGCAGTTGGTTCCTTTTGTGAACATTCTCAATTTTGGCTCAGCAGCTAATTAAAAGGCTACTCTTCTTCATATGGCAAAAAGAGAAGAAATAGTAACTGACATTTGTATAGGGGCCTGAAATAAATAGAACCCCATTGCACATACTAAGAAGAATGGAGGGGCAGCTAGGTGGCGCAGTGGATAGGGCACCAGCCCTGGAGTCAGGAGTACCTGAGTTCAAATCCGGCCTCAGACACTTGACACTTACTAGCTGTGTGACCCTGGGCAAGTCACTTAACCCCAATTGCCTCACTAAAAAAAAAAAAAAAAAAAAAAAAAGAAGAAGAAGAATGGAGCTCCCATTGGCTAGATATCATTAAAGTGTTAGCTGCTCTATTCTATAACTTTCTTGTGTCTCGTCCATGACATTACTACTGTAATGCCTCATCACAGTGTGAAGCTGACCCGAGAAGAGGGGGAAGGAAAAAGGGAAAGGTGATCTTTTGGATTAGGGGAACATAGGAGAGACTATTACATATTCTCCCAAGATGGAAAGTCTTTGAGTACAGGTCTGGTATTGTTTGTTCACAAAGTATATGGATATGTTACTCATCCTATTTTCCCTCTTAGACCACAGTTAAGTCAACAACAAGCACTGATTATTATATACTATGTAGCAGGCACTACACTAAGTGCTGGGAATATAAAGAAAGAAGGAAATAGCAGTCCCTACCCTCAAAGAGCTCACAATCTAACAGGGGAGACAATATACAAACAACAATGTACAAACACGATAAAGTAGGATAAATTTGGGGTAGTCTCAGAAGGAAGTCACTAAAGTCAAGGAGAACTGGGAAAGGATTATCAGTGAGAGGAGAAAGTGAAAAAGGAGAAGATCTAAGATGAAAACTAGTTCATTAATTATGGAGCAGACATTGCAAAGAACAAAGGGGAAGAGGTGGGCAGCTTTGGTGTGGGGCAGGGTTGAGAAGGATGAGAATAAGAAAGAGGTCATTGGAGGATGGAGAATGGAGTTTGAACAATGGCAGCAGGGGGCTCACATGAGATCATATTTGTGAAGTACATAGTAAGCACTTAATAAATGCTTATTTTCTTCTACTTCCCTTTAGAATTCCCTGGAATATAGGAAAGGAATAATTGAGTGAGACTCATTGAAGCATGAGTTCAGGTAGGTAGTCATTGTATATAAAGATTCAGCCTTATGGCAAAGTTGTCCCAACTGAAGCAGTCTAGGACTGAAAAGTGGGGTTAGGGGGAAGGGAAGGCAAGAAAACAGATGTGAAGTGATAGGAAACCTGAGAAAATGCCTGAGGGATGACAGAATGGCTCCTCAAGGACAAATAGCATGGACTCTTGTTTTCATAACTAAAGTCAGGGTTCCACAGAAAATATTCCACTGAAGAGCAAAGAAATTATCTCCAGGGCCCATGAGAATAAATTAAAGGGGTTGTGGAAATAATAATACAATTAGCTGTCATGGGATAGTTATATATATTCATATATACACACATTTATATGTATGTTTCATATATATAATTTTAAAATTTATAAAGTATATACATAAAATTACATGTATATTTATAGATATACTCTTATTTAATTCTCACCAAAGAACTCTATGAAGTAGGTCCTATTATTTTCCCTATTTTTACAGATAAGGAAACTGGAGCTAGGAGAAATTAGTTGCCTTAACACTAACAGTTAATGTTAAAAGCTATATTTGAACTCAGGGATTCCTGACTCTAAGTCCAGTACTCTATCCATCACTATACCACCTAATAAAGCGCGCTGACATCTGCCTCCCTTGGCTTAGGTGAAATGCTCCATAAAGACAGAAGTAGGGATAAAACAACTTTGCCAGCTCCCATCCAAACATGGGCTTGTACTGTTTATAGTTCACAGGATCAGACTCTACCTCCGCAATTGGCCTGTGGATCCAAGATAAAATGAGATAGCTTCTCTTATTCTCTGCCTCCAGCCCAGTGCAATCCTCTTCACCAGTTGGAATTTGGAAAGATTCAGAATTCTGAGAGACTCTAGAGTGAAATCATGCCTCTAAACCATGTCAAGTGGAAGCCAGGATGCATCTCACTTGTGCTCTGAGCTTGGGGAAGTCTCTACAAACATTCTTCATTTCCACAGTGTATTTCTCACCACGCAAAGCCCAGAGCTTCCATCTGGTTTCCATCAGGGCACATGTTGTAACTCTGCTGCAAAGTTATGCCCGGGTTACATTTGTTCTTCCTCCAAAGTGGCCTGTCCTAAGCAGAGTATGGAGAAGGAAGGGCTATGGCAAGGAATCCTCATCTGGTGGTTAGATCACAAGACTAAGGTTTGAATCAGGGAGCTGGCAAGCTTTCTAGCCATGGAGGCCCATTCATTTCTGTTTTATATACCTCCATTTTGTACTGTTGCGATACATAGATAGTTATAAATAATTAATATGTCTTTTGGAAGCCAAATCAGCATGATTACATTAATACACCTGATTCTATGAAAATAAACATGGTTGATGAAATGTACATAGAATCTTATAACCTGCTGGTCTATAAAACTAGGAACCATTATTGGCTGGGATAATATACTCCTCAAATATTGCTATAAGATAATGGACTAGAATCACAAGAGGCAGAGGGGACCTCAGAGACCATCTACCTGTGCTTGTATTTTTTTTGTAGGGCAATGAGGGTTAAGTGACTTGCCCAGGGTCACACAGCTAGTAAGTGTCAAGTGTCTGAGGCTGGATTTGAACTCAGGTCCTCCTGAATCCAGGTCCGGTGCTTTATCCACTGAGTCGCCTAGCTGCCCCTACCTTTGCTTGTAAAAGCAATTTCCTCTACAATATCCCCAAGAAGTAGCCATCCAACCTCTTCTTGAAGATCTCCCTTGATGAAGAACTTATTCCCCATTCTGTTTTTGGATGGCCTAATTATTAGCAAGATTTTTCTAAGTTTAAGAGGAAATCTGCATCCCTGTAATAATACTCTCCCTCCTCACCTCCCACTCCTAGCTTTCCTTTCTCCCTTCAAGTTCTCACTAAAGTCTTTAGGAAAGCTTTTCCAGTCCTCCTTAATCTTGTTGCTTTACTTCTAAGATTACCCCTGATTTATCCTGTCCATAGGTTGTTTGTACATAGTTACTTGCACGTTGTCTTCCCCATTAGAATGTGAGATCTTTGAGGGCAGTGACTGATTTTGCTTTGCTTTGTTTGTTTCATGTAAGTCTGTTGCCCCCCCACCCCCACCCTTTTCTTTGTATCTCCAGCCATTACATAGTGCCTGGCATGTAGTAGGTACACAATAAAAGCTTGTTGACCCTCTGCCTCACTATAACTCCTGGGGTGATTTTCATATGAATTATTATCCAACCTACATCTCTTCCAACTTATATTTTTATAACTGATTAAAGTAGAGTCATCCCTTTCAAATACTAGAAGATAGTGCATCCTAGTTTTGTTGTGTTTTGTTTTTCTATTAAGAAAGCAAAATATGGGGGGGGGGCAGCTAGATGGTGCAGTGGATAAAGCACCAGCCCTGGATTCAGGAGGACCTGGGTTCAAATCCATCCTCAGACACTTGACACTTAGTAGCTGTGGGACCCTGAACAAGCCACTGAACCCTCATTGCCCTGCATAAAATAAAAATAAAAAAGAAAGAAATATATACAGAGATCTCCTTGTTTAATATTACTTTCTCTGCTCAGTTTTATGTAATCTGGTTCTACATTGCCCATCATAATTGTCACTCCCCAATTATCAGTGTTCTTCTTAAAATATAGCATCCAGAATTCTTAATTTTTTCTTGTTCCAGTATTAGGATCAGATCTACAAGTCTCACTTGAAATATATTCTTCCTATCCCTTGTTAGATGTACTTCATCTGTGACCAAGGACATGCATCTCAAGCCCTTTTCCAGATAATCAAACACCATTTTCCAACACTATTTCTTTCTTTTTTTTTTTTTTGTGAGGCAATTGGGGTTAAGTGACTTGCCCAGGGTCACACAGCTAGTAAGTGTTAAGTGTCTGAGGCCGGATTTGAACTCAGGTACTCCTGACTCCAGGGCCGGTTCTCTATCCTCTATGCCACCTAGCTGCCCCTCCAACACTATTTCTTAACTAGTTATTTAACTTCCCATACTTATCTTTCTCTTCCAAAGCTCCTACCTTCAATCAGTAACAATGATGAAACATCACCAAGGTGCCTATAAGGTTTTCAGTTTCTTGCCAAGGAGTTCATCATCCCTAGTTTTTCCTAGGTTCCAAATGGTAACATAATTTGTTCTCATCTGAATTACAAAAAATAGGTATTTGGCATCAGTTTTGACAATTCTCTCCATAAGTACCTAGATAAAGTCACAAGGGGGAAACAGTATACCTCCTCAACTGTTGATTTCAGACCAACACACAACAAGGTTGTATCCTTACTCCTATCTAGAAACAGAGAGTTTCCAAACACTACAATTATTTGCATCATTCCATAATTAAAGCTAGAGTATCTTTGTCATTGTATTACTTAATGTATCCTCACCAATATTCCATGCAGCATAGGAACCTGCTTCCTATTCAGTGTCTACCATTTGGGTAAAAAGCCTCAAAACCAATAACCTTCCTCCAATGGTTGTTTCTCCTTCCTCTTTTCTCACTGATACATGACAAATTTATATCCCCTCCTGTATCTATGAGCTCATTTACCTATTTCTCCTTTGAAGGACGTCTTCCATTCTTTTGAAAATTATCCAATTCTCTATGAAAATCTCGGAAGTATGAAAGTTCATTCTCTATGCACATAGTTGTTCCTTGGCACTGGGAGATATACAAAAATAGGAGCATCTCTGCACACTCCTGGAGCCGTCTGCTTGCCTTCTATACCTCTTGAAATGGAGATTCTTCATTTTTGATGTCTCTGGTTGCTATTTGCTTCATTTATATAAGGTGCTTGTTTGGAGGGGACTGAAGACCCTGTCATCAAGAGCTCTTGAAGAGGGGTGGTGGTTGTTGCTGTTGTTTTAAATAGCAAGTTTTCCTTGCCTTTAATAGGACACTCCTATTTGTTCTGTTTCTCTTAAACTGCTTGGTCAGGTGAGTTTGTTCTACAATTAGCGTATTTCTGCCAATGCCTAATGTAAACAATAAAGGTCCTCAGCCTTTATCTAGTTGACTCTGGGTGAACCTTTACAATCCTTGTTTCTAGGCAACATAATTATTTTGTGTGTAATCATTCTAACTATGTTGTATTCATTAATCAGCCACATAGACCTGGCGCTATGCTTTAAGTAAGATTTTAGGTTCTGACAGATGTTACAGCTCTGGGAATTAGTAAAACTAATTTGGAGCTTTATGCATAATATCCTTCCTATTCCTACTTTGTGCTATTAAAATATCTTTTGGAAGAGGACAATTGTATTAAATTCCAAGATCCTGCTATTCTATATTGTCCATTAAATCATCCTTTTACCTGCTATAAACACTGAAAATATGGCAGAAATGTCCAAGGACTGCAAATGGGAAGTAAAGATGAATGAGCTTGGATTGTGGGGACGCCTTTGAAGCAGCAGGAAGTAGTAGCCAGTAGCCTAGAGGAGCACTTCAAATCTCCTTCCTCTCTAATTTTGTCTTCCACGTAACTGCCAAGGTGATATTCTGAAAGCACAGGGCTGACATGTCACTCCTCTTCTAAAACTTCTAGTGGCTCCCTATTGCCTCTAGGCTCTAATTCATACTTCTTTGTTTAGCCTTGAAAACCTTTCACAATCTGACTCCAGCCTTTCCAGTTTCGTGGCATATTACTCTCTTTCATGTGCACATTGGAGCCAAATTAGCGTATTTGCTTTTCTTTATGCATGACACAGTACTCCCTATTTCTCTGCCTTTGCACAGACTGCCACCTCTCATGTCTACAAAGGATTCCTCCATCCTCTCTCTTAGACTCCCTAGCTCTTTCCACATATCAGTTCAAATGCCACTTCCTCTAAGAGGCCTTTCATCATCCCTCTTCACATAGTTTGGTATGGCATGGCATGTTATCATATAGTATGATATAGCATGATAAGTTATAACAGGATATGACATAGCATGGCATAGTATAGTATAACTGTAGAATAATATAGTATGTCATGGCACATTGTATGTGTCACATCATATATTTTACCATATTACATTATGCTATTTTATATTATATTATACTATACCATATCATGCTGTATTATGCTATATCATATTTTAAATTTATTATGTGATGATACAAATTATTACTCTTGTCGTTGTTATTGTTATTATTATTATTGTTATTACATATTGTTTCTCCAATAGAATTTCTTGAGAAAGAAGGAAATAAGCATTTATTAAGTATCTACTATATACCAAGTACTGTGCTAAGAACTTTACATATATTATCTCACTGGATCCTTACAACAACCCTGGAAGGCAAGTGCTATTATTATCTTCTCCATTTCATATTAGAGGAAACTTGGTAAAACAGAAGTTGAGTGGCATGGCCAGGGTCACACAGCTAGTAAATGTCTGAGGCCAGATTAGCACTCAGGTCTTCCTGACTCCAAGACCGGTATTTCTTCACTGCACCACCTGGTCAAGCAAAGACTATTTTATTTTTATCTATCCCAATGGCTAGTTCTCTGCCTGTCATATAGTGGGGGCTTAAATGCTACTTGATTCATTGATATAGCATCTAATAAAGTGAAAAGAGTGCTGGACTAGGAGTCAAATTAAAATTAAATTAATAAATTAAATAAAAATTAAAATCTAACTTATTATGTCAATAATAAGAATAAGTCATATTTATATAGTGCATTAAGATTTTCAAGCTGCTTTCCTCACAATCCTATCTAATCCAGAGCATTACATTTGTTACAAAGGTGATGTAAGACAGTCAGGGCTTAGATGGAGCTCACAGTCTAGCAAGTGATACACACAATAATTCTTTTCCTAGATCTATCATTTAATACTTATATGGGCTTAGACCATTCAATTAAGCTCATTCAACCTCAGTTTTCTCATTTGTCAAATGGGGATAATAAAACATTTCTAACCTCTATCACAGAATTGATGGGAAGATTCAAAATTAGAATGTAAGTTTCATTAGATTGTAAGATCCTTGAGGACAGGGATTCATTTATCTTTAAAGTTAAGTATTGTCAAATGCAGGCTAACTAAGGCAGAGATGATTTTGGTTTTTATCTTTGTAATCCCAACATCCACCCCAGTGCCTTGCACAGAAGAGGTGTTTAATGTTTGTTGAATGGATGTGGCAGAGGAAGAAGATTCATTGAGAAGAAAAATGTGGAAGGAAGAAAGGTAGCAGAAAAAGGAAACATTCATCATGACTTAGAGTCATGTTGGGTATATCTTTCCCAGCTGATCTTTCAGGCTAAATAACGACTAGATGAATAAAATGTTCCCTTCTCAGTGTCTAAAAAGACTGAAATCTATCCTGTGAAGACATGTTGATATACATAATTTCTATTTCAATAAGCACATGGATGGAGCATTTCATCTCAGATACTTAAAACACTATTTATAAAAACTGCAGTTCTAAGGGTACTCCAAGAAGTCAAGTATCACATTTAGGCAGTAAATATGTCTCTAGGCCACACCACTGATTCATTGCCAACTCAACAAGCCAGTAAGTACCATCATGCTTCCCACAGTGATGCTTTCCCACCCCACTCCATCCTTCTCAGGAAAGATTATTTTCCATGATCCAGAACTTTTCTACCCCCTCAACCTCTTGGCTCCCCATAATCTCATTACTCCTGAATTTTATCTTCTCTGTATCTAGAAATATTTTCTCTCTAAGGTAAAAACATTTGCATTCTAAAAGGGTTCTGAGTTGTCATAGAGGAATGATTTTAATATGGCAGCAGATATCTTTTAAATGTCCCTCAAGTGATGTTTAGTTGGCTGGGTATGAAGGGAGACCTTTCACTCAGCTATTTACAAGTGATGAATAAAGAAATACATCTTCAATATGTATGATTACTCAACAAAGTTTGTGCCAACAAGCAACACAGGTACAACTCATTGTTGTTGTTGTTGTTGGTGGTGGTGGTGGTGGTGGTGATGGTGTTTGCCTTTCATTCTCTAAGAGGACCATGACATTGGGGTGATGCAAAGAGAGATGCAAAATGGGAACAATTAGTTTCTAAAGAAAATAACCAAGGGGATGTATGATAGTAAAAGGACAGCTGCACATGGGAACAAGGGATAACAAACAGATGACCATCCCAGGGTGCTTGTGGAACTGGTACCCATGAAATAGAAAATGACCTAGAAAAAGGTTGTTAGCATGTTCTAGATGCTCTACATAACGTCTATGAGAAACATGAACCAGAAACCTATGGGATAATTTGCAATACGTGGTCTGGTCAATGTTGGTATTCCCGGGAATCCCACAGATCCATGGAGTTATGAAGAACGATGGATAAGCAATATTAAGTTCTTGAATGATCATTTCCTAGGAAGCTTCACACTGCTAGTCTGAGTCTCTACTTCTGGCCCCATCAAACACAGATATTGGGCAAGCTATTCAATTTTCCTGGGCCTCAGGTATCCATCCTTTACAATGGGGATAATGTAAATCCATTACTGATATGACTTCTATGTATCCAATAATCATCACTACCTCTCCCTGCTACACAACGACATTTAGATGAAGGTTTTCCCCAAGCACACAGCTTTGAGGGGAATACATGTAGAATGGTGAGGAAGTGGTACTCATTTTTCCAGCTGGAGAAGAAAATCAGAAAATGACAGATATTGCCCAAAAATTGTCCTCACATCCACAGAGATGTTCAAAGATTAAGAGAGATGAATAGTTGTGACAGTTCTTTGACCCTTTGGGAGGAAAGGTGCTATGTAAATTTAGGGAACCAAAGTAGTACTCCAAGCACAGTGGAAGTCAACTGACTGTACTTAACATATATTTCTGTTAAAGAAAGCCAGATGAGTCATCACCTCTATATCCCCTCCCCAGATAACTCATGGTGTAAAGAGATCGAACAGCTTTCCAAAAATTCCATCATTATATTTACACCTGTCCTTATCTAGCCCTAGATAGATGAGCAATCTACATTGGCCCCCTTCAGCAGATCTTGGTGGTATATTGTGAACTAAGCCACACACCTTTACTCCTCCCTCTCACTTCATAGAACTAGCAGTAAAAAAATGTATTAAAGCATAAATACAAGTCTGTTCCCTTTCAGCATGTCAAGTTAACACCAGAGGATATATGGAATCATGTATCTCCATCTCCAAAATGGCATCCACATTTGCCTAACCCACAAGCTCAGCACTTTTCCAGTTTTTAAATAAGAAACATATCTACAAATGCAAATTGGCTCTTCTAACCCTTGCTGTTGTTTTGTCATAGAGTGGATTCTACCATTAATCAAGTCAGATAAAAAAGGAAAATTAGAAGGGGTGATGAGGGAGATGCGTGTGGATGTTCTGTTCATCTAATTAAATGACTAGTTTTGCAAAGCTAGAAATGTCACATGCCAAAGATGACCACATAGATATGTGATTCTGAGACACTGTTTGTATGTGTATGTTGAACATATGAACAATGTGTTGTTTTTCCTGGTTAACATCAATCTATTACTAGATAAAATTACAGGATCTTAGAATCAGCTGTGAGATCTGACCTCTGCAGTTCACTCCTGTGAGTCATCTTGAAGTGACATTGCTTGTCAAAACTGATTAGCCAATCAAGTCTTTGAACTGAGGCGAGTTGTCCCTTTGAGTTAAAATGATGTTGCTGCTTGCTTTTTTCCATTTAAAAGTCGCCTCGCACTGTCTTTGTCACTGATAACTTTGATTTTCCTCTGACTGCAGTCTCCCCACCCTATTCTACCAAACCTCCTATTTGCGGACTGTATTCAGAGGCCATACTTTGACCATGATGTACACTTCAGCTTTGGTTTCACTATAAGACACAAGAAAAAAAAATCTGTTCCCCAGTAGGAGTTTTCTTTGTCTCAAAGTCAATAATCCTAAAATCAAGTATCTTCAAATTTTACATAGCCCCCGGTGGGGGGGAGAAGACCCTGGAAAGCTAGGCCTGGATGAACCTTGCTAGTAGGGATGATACTTCTACAAATTCATAAGTGGCAGCCCAAAGACACAAAATGCCTATAGAAAGTGTCATGTGGAGATTATGGGTGCTTCCTTCTGACCCAGTACAATTAACTGACATAAACAGTAGTAGATATCCCTACAACTGTCATAAAAAAGAAATCCCCAGGGGCAGCTAGATGGCGCAGTGGATAGAGCACCGGCCCTGGAATCAGGAGGACCTGAGTTCAAATCCGACCTCAGACACTTAACACTTACTAGCTGTGTGACCCTGGGCAAGTCACTTAACCCCAATTGCCTTGCTTAAAAAAAAAGAAAGAAAGAAAGAAAGAAAGAAATCCCCTCTAGAAGGTGTCCCTAAGGGATAGTAATTGGGTGATCAGCCTATATGTCATCAGCCCTGAGGATTGGAAACCAGGTTAAAACTGAACAGAAATAGTGAGTGAATTTGGCTTGGTTTGTTTGCTTGGCTTGGGGTGGGGTTGGTTCTTTTTAACCTCACAGATCCCTCCCCTACGGTTGTATTCCACTCCATCATGATGTGAAAGTGGCATTGGGTTCTTCAAATGCTATGCCAGCAGAGGACAAGCTATAGCAGGTTGTACCAAGCTAGAAAGGCTTTGAAATTTGGCCAAAGAATGGATTGTGTGCCTATAATCCAAAGATCCACCTTCATAATTTGGGATAAACTCAGCACCAAAAGCTTGTCCAATGAGTGATGGCTTTTTGGGGGGGGTCGGGGCCAGAGCAAGTAGATTATGAATACCACCTAAGGTGTATAGAAGTCATGACCTAAATCTGGGGACAGTATGCCACTCCCAAAGAAATCAGGGATATTTTAAAGCACAGAGGAGCCTCCATGCCACATAGAACTCACATTTTTACATAGCTGTTAAGTGCTCCTTCCAGAATACGTGAGGCACTCATAATAATAATAAAAAAGTGCTGTGGGCTTTCTTAAAACTGGATACATCAAAGGATTTTCGTTAGTAATTTGGGGAGCATCCGCCTCTGGGTGCTACTGCTGTGATTTCAAAATAGAATTATCTTGTGCTATGTGATTTCTTGAATCATTAGTTTTCCATTTCCTTTCCCTCCTTTTCTTTTCTTCATTTTTTTTTTCTTTTTTCTTTTCAGACCAGCTACTTTTCACAGAAGATGCTGGTGGGGGGGTGCAGTGTGGAAGAAATCATCCTCATCTCAGCCCCAAGAAGACATCTTCCTTCTGTGAGAGCATGGAGACTTGAGTCAGGGAGCAGAGGCCAGTTCAAAGAATGACTGTCCCAGGGAGTCAAAAGATGATGACAGAGTCACAGAGCTAGATCCGAAACTGAGACATGGGGGACACTGAGACTTTGGGGGAGGGAAATGAGAGCCCCACCACAGAGATTTAATTAACCCCTTCCTTGTACCATGAGACTAAAAGAGGCAACTTTTCTGCCACCATTCGATCCAAGTTCTTGCTGGCAAAGCCATGATGGTGTATAGAAGATAACCCCAGTCCCACCCCTTTAATTACTTGGCTGACAGCAAGCTGAAACTCTTCAACAATATAATTATCAACAATTCTAACTTATTATGTGCTGAACAGTGGTTGCCTTTGAAGCTTTGATAATTTTAGCATTAACAAGCTAATGTAAGGAAGTGACTTAATTTACCTGTTCAGTCAGAATCTAAAAACCTTAAAGCAACAGCCTACAGATTAAGAAATATTTAAATACAGGAAATTTGTTACCAGACCCAAATTCATGTAGGGAAAAACCCCTGGATTATTTTTATAGGCTTTATGGTTTAGAAAGCACTTTCCTTCTGAAAACCCTATGAGGTAGAACATGTGATTGTTACTATCCCTATATTATACCTGAGGAGATTGAGATTCAGAGAAGTCAGGTGGGGGCAGCTAGATGGCGCAGTGGTTAAAGCACCGGCCCTGAATTTAGGAGTACCTGAGTTCAAATCCGGCCTCAGACATTTGACACTTACTAGCTGTGTGACCCTGGGCAAATCACTTAACCCCCATTGCCTGCAAAAAACCCCCCAAAAAACAAAAAAACAAAACAAAACAACAGAGAAGTCAGGTGGCTTTCCTGGTGAATGTCAAAGTTAGGATGTGAAACTAGGTTTCTCAACTTGAAATGCATATCTCTTTCTCCTCAGCTATATGAAAAAGGGATTTCTATTTAATATGGGTCCCACAAGGAAAGCAAGAGGTAGCAACTGGGTGGGCAGGGAAAGGACAATACATTTTTCCTAAATTTGCATACTGTCCATTCCAGTGTCATGCAGACCTGCTGCTGGTGGGTGACTGTGACCACAGACAGCAGTGATGGCAGAGAAAAGTTTAGAGATCCTTTGGTTGCTTTCATATTGCAAACTCAGATAGAGCCAGATGCTAGCAGAGTTAAATCTGGTCTAGAGATTTAAGTATTCTGAGCAGAAAGTAAAATGTCAAGTGCATGAAGGTATAGATCTCTTCAAACTGAGTGGAGTGTGCTCAGCTGTCCACCAGGGTGCACAGAGATGGTGTTTCTTTGAGCTGAAAAGGTCTAGCAGAATATAAGGGAGATGGGAAGTAGACAGGGTTTTTCAAAACTTTACTGAGGGACAAATACTTGCAGAGAATTGCAGAATTTTATACAGAGAAGGGGCCTCTAGTTTAATCCAAACAAGACCAAGAATTCCTTCTATAACTTACCCAATGAATAGTCATCCATCCTTTGTTAGATAAACTCTATTGACAGGGAACTTGCCAATTTTAATTTATACCACTAATATTGATGCATATTTTTCCCCAGGTCATAACATGTTTATTCAGAATAATGCTCTTTATAAAGGTGAAAAATAATCGCACCTTAGATGAAATGAATGAACAATAGGAAATAGAAGCACTCGCTGGTCATTCAATAGGATTATAATAATTAATAATAGTAATAAATAGCTAGCATCTATATTTTGGTTTAAGGTTAGCAAGTTATATTATGCTATATTATATATATATCTGTTTGTATATGTATAAAACTTCATTATAAGTATGCAAAGTACGTGTATATATGGCTCTAGATATAATTTGATTCTCACAAGAACCTCTTGAGGTGGATGTTGTAATAATAGCACCATGATGGGGGCAGTTAGGTGGCGAAGTGAATAAAGCACTGGCCCTGGATTCAGGAGGACCTGAGTTCAAATCCGACCTCAGACACTTGACACTTACTAACTGTGTTTAATCCTCATTGCCCCAAAACAAAAATAATAATAGCACCATAATGATAATATACCCATTTTTTAGCTGAGAAAATTGAGGGTGAGAGATGGTAAATGACTTACCTAAGGTCACACAGCCAATAAGTGAATGAGACAGGATTTTAACTCTAGCCTTTATGACTTCAAGTGATGTGTTCTATCTGCTCTATCAGCAGATAATAGGATCTTAAGATACATAACTGATGATAGATCACCAACCCTGGAGTCAGGAGGACTTGATTTCAAATCCAGCCACAGACATACTAGCTTTGTGATTCTGAGCAAGTCACTTAACCCCAATTACATGTTAAAATTTTTCTAAAGATTTAGAGCTAGAAGGGCACTTAAAAATATATAACAGTATCCATCCTTCCCCTTTTTATGAATGAGGAAAGTGAAGTACAAAGAATCTAAGGTATTTGCCCAAGGTAACAGAGATGATCAGCAGCAGAACTGAGAAAACCATTAGATAATGATTTCCTCAATGGTAGGGGTTCTCTTTTGTCTTCCTCTATATTCCATGTGCTTGGCCCATAGGAAGTGCTTAATAAATTCTAATTGACTAATGGGACTGAAATTGAGGTCCAAACCCTATACTTGTTGCCTCTCCATTATAGAATGTGTAATGATTTTTAAGGCATCTTATATTATATGTTATCTGACAAACTCTATGGTGAGTCTCTGAGGTAAAGTATTATTTCCCCCATTTTTATAGATAGAAACGTAAGTCTCGAGGTGAAGCATCTTGCCCAAAGTCACATAATTAATTCAGTAGTAGAACCAGTACTGAATCCAGGTACTTTTTTACTCTGAATTCACTGATTTTTCCACTATACCACTCAGCTGCCTCTTCCCAAGTCATTTTTAACCAAAAAAAGAACAAATATAGTAGGATCAGAGTAGGGAGCAGCTAGGTGATAGAGTAGATAGAGTGCCAAGCCTTAAGTCAGGAAGATTCATATTCATGAGTTCAAATTCAGCCTCAGATACTTACTAGCTGTGTGGCCCTGTGGAAGTCACTTAACGCTCAGTTTCTTTATAGATACAGCACTAGGCTTGGAATCAGGAAGAGTCCTCTGGCCTCAGATATTTACTAGCTGTGTGACCCTGGGGAAATCACTTAACTCTGTTTTCCTCAGTTTCCTCATCTGTAAAATGAGTCAGAGAAGGAAATGACAAATCACTCTAGTATCACAGCCAAGAAAACCCCAAATGAAGTCATGAAGAGTAGGACACAACTGAACAACAACAAAAGTAGGATTGAACCAAGAGAACATTGTGCACAGAGACAGCAATATTGTTTGATGGAGAGCTATGAATGACTTAACTATTCTCAACAATACAATGATCTAGGACAATCCCAAAGGACTATTGAAGCATACTCTCCACCTCCAAAGAAAGAACTGATATTGATGGAACAGACTGAAGCATGCTATTTTTCACTTTGTTTCATTTATTTTCTTTTATTCAAGTTTTCTTATACAAAAGGACTAATATGGTCATGCTTTACATAATCATACATGTACAACCCATATCTGATTGCTTACCACCTCAGGGAGGGGGAAGGGGAGGAATGGAAGGAGGGATAAAAATTGTAACCAAAAACTATAAATAAAAATGTTTATTACTTTAAAAAAAAGTAGGATCAAAGAATCTCAGATTTCTCAAGAATCTCAGAGAGCATTGAATTTAATCCTCTACCAGAAGAACAATGAATATAGATGTTTATTACTTTAAAAAAAAGTAGGATCAGAGAATCTCCGATATGTCAGGAATTTCAGAGAGCATTGAATTTAATCCTCTACCAGAAGAACAATAAATATTCTCTACATCTCCACAAGTGATCATATCCTGTTTTTAGAGACCTCCAGTGACAAAGAATCCATACCTCCTAAGGCAATCCATTTCACCATTGGACAGCTCAAGTTGATAGGAAACATCTTCTGATAATCATATTTATATTGGCATCCCCAAAGTGTCCATCCATTGGTACACCATCCTCTTGTAAATGGAACAAGTCTAGCCTTTCTTTAGCATGACAACCCTTCAAATGACATTAAGGCCCTAAATCAACATCAACTATGTAATGGATTGGCAATGGGAAGGGAGCATGCTGGTAAGGGAATGGAAGACAACTATCATGCCCCCTCCTCTTCTCTTCTGTTCTCCCCAAATAAAGACCCCTAGTTTTATCTTCTGATCATCATATGATATCTTTTCCATTTTCCTCATCACCCTAGTCACCCTTCTTCAGAATCCTGCCACTTGCCAATAACCTCCTTAATCCAAAATCAGTACTCCAGAAGGCAGAGTGTTCAGCTGTTTATCAGAATAGGTTGGGAGGAGAGAGAGAGAGGGAGGGAGGGAGGGAGGGAGGGAGAGAGAGAGAGAGAGAGAGAGAGAGAGAGAGAGAGAGAGAGAGAGAGAGAGAGAGAGAGAGAGAGAGAGGGAGGGAGGCAGGCCCAAAATTTCTAAGAAAAGGGTATGTTTGTATCTTAGGATTCTGCATCTCATTGGAAGGATGAAACAGTTGAAAGCTCCTTGAGAACTCTTCAATCATGAAACCTTCCCAACTGAAGTTATCCGAAGAAGCCAGACCAAAAGTGCAATCCATTCCCATGCCAGTATGCTCCCTTCCCATTGCCAATCCATATCATAATTGATGTTGATTTAGGGCCTGAATGTAATTTGAAGGGAAAGAATTTCAAAGCACAAAAGCTCTGTTCCCAATAAGTTTCGTCTATATAATCAAATGCATTCTTTCTGGCCCAATCAGCAGAGGCTTGGCAAAAGAAAGGTCTTTTGGTATGAGCAAAAAAATTCCAAGCTTGAATCTCACAATTGCCCCTTTGAGGGTCGTTTCCTCGGCAAGTTTTACAGTGGCATGCTGAAATGAATACCGTCTCTATGCAAAGCAACAGGAGGTCACATTATAATTAGAAAGCAATCAGTGGAACTGGTTATGGCTTGGTTTTCTTTCTGAAATGACAATCGATGCCACATCTGCCATTGCATTAATATTATCTACATTACGAGAATGTGAAGAAGACGAAAGGGAAAAAAAATGGAGACTTCCCCACACACAGCCTCCCTCCCCCCACCCAGTCCCTCCTCTGAAGCAGCTGATAGAGCTGTCTTTAGCAGAAAGACCACATGAACTAATCAAGACCTAAACAGTTCACCTTTAAAATACGCAAACCATCTGGCAGGCTGTCCCATGATAAATCTCAATGATAAATGTCTCCGTTTTGATGTTACAAAGGAACCACAGACCTGCTCAGTTCTGGCACAGCTGAGAACACCCTGGCAACAGCAGAATAAAACTCAGATGTCCCAAAATAGAGAAGTAAATCATTTTTGACCTGAGGGGCATAATATATTTAGAGAAAACCTGATTGTAATAAAGATTGAACTCATCATAATTTCCGTCTATAGGAGTGGTGATGTTATTTTAAAAATATATATTTCCCCCCATAGTTCAAAGTTCTAGATAAGTATAATTTTAAATGCCTCATTCTCCACCTATCTGAGAACCTTCAGATGCATTGGCCCACCCCATCCCCTTCCACGCCCCACCCCCCTGTTACTTATGGGATGTTCCTGTAGCCTATCTTTTGGTCTGTGTACCAAGGGAGAAAGGTAGCTACAAGCCCACTCTGAATGATTAATCCATGTGTCTTTCAGGGTTCTATTTTCCTGGGCCTGCCTTCACTGCCTAGAAAGGACATACTGTAACCACTAGCACCAGGAAGCAAAGGCAAAGTCCCTGAACCCGAGGTTAGCCCCTACAGATGCCAGGAGGGAATCGTAAAATAAATTATGCAGTGTGTTTTTGGAAAGGTAAACTTTCATGGCCAGCCAAGACTTGGGAGCAAATTACGGGGTGGTCACTTTGCCGCCTTTATTTCATATTTTTATTTTTTATTTTTTTACCACATTGGGAAATTAAAGATGGATAAGTGATGCCAAAATCAAGGAAGAGAGGCGGCCGCCTGATTCTCACCATCCTCCTCCCCCTTACCGCCTCCAATGGGACACATGGCTCCACATGGCCCAGCCACCACCCAGCGCAATATGAAGGATCCCAGCCACAGAGAGGGCGGCCAATAAAAGCAGGGCCTGGCTGGCTCAAAGTATCCTGGGAAACTGCCCGAGACCTTGTGACAGCTTACAAAAGTGTTTGGTCTACTTCACATTGCTTTTGCACTAACACCCTAGCCTATTCATTGGATTGCTGGGTCATTTTCTGGTGACTCATGGGAAAGACAGAGTTCCCACCTCTAATGGTTTTATAAAATGGTTTTCCATCCAACCTGGAGAAGGGGAACTCCCATAGAGCAGAACTTTGCAACATAAATGCATTATCATCCTGGTGAAGGAACTCTACCCATGCCTTCTTTATTTAAAAGGGCAGGGAAAGGGGCAGAGAGGAAAAAGGAAGGACATTCTAAATGCAAGGGCAGTTTCCTCATACCAAATTGGAGTGTTTTCAAGGAACAATGGAGGTCCTTTAAAAACCTGTGGAGGCCTGAACGGATATGAGCCTGGAATTACTCAAGCTGTCTGGAAAGTTAGTGGAAATAAATTTAGGGTAACTATTTTCAATGGAACCTTTTTTATCTATACTGACAGTCAATTTTTTTTTGGACATTAATTTATTGACTGTTGGCAACCCAATTGTAGATGGTTATCACATGCATACCTCTTTCGTCTGCATTTGGCCAAGCAACACAAATTTAGCTCTTTTAATATTTCCTCACAAGTCCTAGTCCTAGTCAAGAGATGGAAAACACCCACTGGATCATCAATCTCTCCAGCTCTTTAATCACTTCTGTTGTTTTCTCCTGAACCTACTCCAGGTCGCTGACATCTTGCCGGTTCAGAAGTGCTTCAAAATGAATACGGTGTTCCAGCTGTCCCTCCAGCATCTTCAGTGGGGGTGTGCAGTGGGGTTGAAGGGATGCTTCACTTGGCTGTGTGGGAGAACACCCTTCCATGGCTTCAGCTGAAAGAACTGTGTCATCCCTTTTCTCCTCCCCCCCCACCCCCCACCATATGGCTCCTTGCACTCATATCTGATTTATGCTTCCTGATTACCCTGGATCCTTTGGCAATGCTGCTTTCCAAATGTCTCCCTACTGCTGAATATTTGGGTGCCAATATTTTCCCCAAGGGAAAAGAAAAGACAGAGAAGAGCTATGTCCTTGTTTTTGTTTGGTTTTGTTTTCCCCAAAGTAAGGGTTTTTCTCTTGTATTTTTACTCTCTGGAATGAGATCTTGATGAAGTTTCATTGACTACTTCTTCCTTGTCTGCTCTTTCTTCAAAAAAAAAAAGGATTCCAGGCTTATATCATGCCATAGAAGCAAAACTGAGCATGGTGGGCTGGTATGGGCAGAATGTCTAGTTGCCCTGGTATTTCATGGATGTGACTATAATCTGAACCTTGGGGCCCCATCCTATTTACTGGAAGAAGATTTTTTTCCCTTATCTAAGTCTCACAAATGACTAAAAGAAAAGCAGGGATGCTGATGGGAATGTTCTGAAGGCAAGCCACAAGAAAGAAGATCGAGATGTCAATATCATTTGAAGAATGATAGTTTGTGGTCATACCCCAATTCCTGGTATAAATAATTCATATATTATAGCGGGTTAGGGGTGGCCAGTTGCTGGTACTCTATGACTGTCAGTTGGAGGAAAGGCAATTCTTTAATTTTTCTCTTCTTAGTGTCTAGTATTTGTTGGTCATACTAGATGTTAAGAAACATTGTTTTTCTACATCTCTCTCCCTTACATGCAGTATGGCATGTCATTCCACCATATCGATATTTAATGATCGGTCTTGAAATCAAAACAATTTCATGTTCATATGAACTGTGCCAGACCTGTGGCGGAGTCTTCCACATTGGTCTGATCAGCCACGGATGGACACACTGTGCCTTGATTCTAATATAATGATGTCGTTTTGATCCTCGTCAGGAACAAAGGACAACAACTAATCATTTCATGGCACAGTGGCAAAATCCAAGGCCAAGGGACATAAGATCTGGTCTTAGCTCTGCTGCTAACTCACTGTGTTGCCTTGAACCAGTTGCTCACCTCAAGGGTCTTTTTCTTCTTAAAATCGTTAGACAGGTTGAACACTAAGATTAGGGCAAAATTTTCAGGAATCTAAGAACCCATGATTCTATGATTATCACATCCTTTGAAGTCACTTCACATGAGGAACACAGGTCATCATCAAATGTTCATAGTTTATCACTTTGATTAGACTTTTAAAAACAGCTCTATTTTATCAGCTCAATAGTCTTTTAAAAATTATTCAGCACATCTTTTGTTAGCAAAATTGCTACTTTTGTATTTTCTTATGGGAATTTCTTATTTGGAGATTTGCTAATTTTTAACTTTTTTAAAAAATTTGTTTAGTTGCATACTCAAATCATTGGCCTTCCCTTTCTCTCTACTGTTAATACAGATGTTCAGAAATGTCCTAAGAATTAGAACTATCCACAAATCAAATAGGCTACCACAAATATGGTGGGCTCACTGTAGAACAAGGGCTCAATGATAGCTTTTCAGGCATGTTGTAAAGGGGATTCTTTGGGTGGGGACATGGGTTGGCTTTGATGGAACCTTTTTTTGATGGAATACAAATCTTCATTTTTAAAATTCCTGTGACTTAGATGGTTTCTAATATATTCTTAGAAAGTACCTGTCTAGGGAAGCTAGGTGGCACAGTGGATAAAGCACTGGCCCTGAATTCAGGAGGACCTGAGTTCAAATCCAGCCTCAGACACTTGACACTTCCTAGCTGTATGACCCTGGGCAAGTCACTTAACCCTCACTGCCCCCCTCCCACACACACACACACACACACACAAAGTACCTGTCTGAAAGGAAAGATGGAATGCTTTGAAGGTTCTTGTTGGAAGCTTTGGATTAAGTCAGAACATTAAACATTTTGTGGATGCAATTTAAAGTCACAGTGGAAAGACAATATAATGTGGGGACATGGACGACAAAAACCAAATCTAATTCACCTAATGGACATTTCATGTACTTTGGAGAATGGAATCCAATATATTCATCAGATACCACTGTCAGTGTTAATAGGTGATGGTGTTTGTGACATTAGAGGGAATCTATAATCCCACTAGGATGAGCAGCCCTCACACATATCCTGATGACTAAGACAGTAGAGGCAGAGGGGGCAATGATTGCATCTTTCTGCTAAACAGACTATAGGGGAGGTTCAGGCAGACAGTCAGGCCATGAATGGAAAGAAACACATTATATGAAAAAGCAGCAATCATGAGGCAATTATGGGAGCCAGCCAAAGATATGGTGGGGTAACATAATTGGGTAGTAACTTTGAAGGGTTTGGAGCGGATCACCAACTGGAAAGACGAGATGATTTGATTCATGCAGTTTGGTTGTGCTTGGTACCAGACTCAGCTGCCCCAGCTTGCTTCTCATAGTTACTCTTCTACAATGCTTTATTTATTATTGGATACGTGTATATATTTTCTCCCTCATTTCAAAGTCAACCAGAGGTCAGGATGATGAGCTATGCTTAAGTGGAGAGTGTAAGAACAAATGGAGCCGGGTCACATGGCGTAAACGGGCTTCTCTTCTTAAATTTGCTCTGGTTCTGGGAATTAAGCCCAGAAGAAGGCATAAAAGAAATGAATCACATCTCTTTCATTGTTTGATTTGAATTTCATGGTGTTCGCCATGTGGGTAAATGCCTAACATCTCTCAGGAAATGACAATGGGGGAACTCCTCAGGGAGATTAAGCCATTACACTGTTCCAGTGATTACCACATGCCTGGGCACACTCTCACCCAAACAGGAGGAGGCTTTTCTTCCTGGCAATTAGTGGAACACAAAGAGACAGGAGATCAATGTTTACACTGATACCCGCCCTTCTTAAAAAAAAAAAAGACCCTATACTTTCAACATACTTTTGAGAGCAATGCTTTCTTAACACCTGCTTGGTCACTGGGACAGGCTTGCTTCAGGGGGCTGATTAGAAACAACACAGGTGTTTATGGACAAAGGAACTGAGAAATTTTCTGTCATTATGGCTTGAAACAAGTCAAGTTTCTTAACCTTCTATTATGGAAAGGGTCAGAACTGAAATTTATGCAGGTTTGGCTAAAATTCTCTGGATGTTCATTGAAATAATCCTTTTGCTAATTGGTAAAATATATCCAGGGATAGAAATCACTAGGTACATAATTTCTATAAAGAAAAAAGCCTGAAACATGGAAGGGGAGAATAGATGTTAGGAAGTAGATGTTAGTAGATATTAGGAAACCCAGATCCAAATCCTCATTTAGCTATTGGCTAGTTGTATACACTTGGACAAGTCACAACTACTCTGGGTTTTGGTGACCTCTTTTGCAAAATGGTGGGTTGGTCTAAGTCATCTCAAGGTTTGTTCAAGGTCTGAGTAAGGTAAATTGAAGTTACTGTATCTCTCTGGGCCTCAGTGTGATCGTCTATGAAAAGAGGTGAGACAAGATGGGCTCTATGGTTCCTTACAACTCTACATCCTTGTATAATCCCAAATTACTTTACCTCAATGGGCCTTAGTTTCCCTGTCAGTTAAAAAGGCTACTTCTGGCTCTAAATCCTATGGTCTCATTAATGCCTTATAATCTAGATTTCTCCAGCTAGTTTCTTGTGGCATTCCTCTTTATAACCTAAGACTATACTTGTTTTTCTATGAATAATTTCATATTTTAAAAGAACAAAGAACACTTCCTTGGTAGTAAATGGAAAACAGTACTGCAGCTAGGTGGTAGAGCACATAGAGTGTCCAACTTGGAGTCAAAAAGACCTGAGTTCAAATCTGGCTTCAGACACTCACTAAGTGAGTGACCCTGGACAAGTCACAGCCTCTAACCTCTCTTGGTCTCAGTTTCTTCATCTGCAAGATGAAGATACTAAGTTTCTTATTGCTGAGTGGATAAAATGAGACAATATTTATAAAGTACTATATAAATTATATTACTACTACCATTATTTATTATTATTATTTGCAGGGCAATGAGGGCTAAGTGGTTTGCCCAGGGTCACACAGCTAGTAAGTGTCAAGTGTCTGAGCCTGGATTTTAACTCAGGTCCTCCTGAATCCAGGGCTGGTGCTTTATCCACTACTACTACCATTATTATTTCTTTATTCTCATTACATCTTTGAATAGAGTAAGACAGAAAAGTAAATGAGGTGATAGTTTTGTTTTTTAATTTCTTTCTAGATGACTCTCCACCTCCCTCTACTCTTTAGAAACAAGAGAGCTTGAGAACCTCTGCACTTGGAGAAGCCAATTATCTTGCCTCTAGATACTTTAAGATTCTCCCTCAATAAATGCAGATTATTAACATTGTTGATTCCTATTCTTCTTCCCACTGAGGTTGTAGAAGAAATAAAGAAAGACCAGGCAAGAGCCTATCTGAGAAAGAGGCTATGTCAAAAGAATATACTAATGCCTCTTGCCATCAGAAAAGCCATTTGAACTCTCCAAGCAGTCAATTGAAACTGTACAATGAATTCCCATCAATACTCTTAGATTATGGGACCCCCTACGCCACTGGCTATGCAGCCACTCTGCTCCTCAGACTATCATAGATACGACACCATTTAGAGCTGCAAATGTTGTCCCTAGCCTAGACAGCGGGCAACGGTATTAAATATGCCTGCCAAAGCACCCAGTTCCTGGGGTGGCAGGCTCTCGATAAATCTACAGAGAAAGAGAGAGGATTTGCATAGATCTCCAAATGGATGAAGAACAGTTATCTCCTAGCCTGAAATCTATTAACTTGATAAGCTTCTTGTGACCAGAAAAGATTAGGCCCCATGAAAGACGTGAGCTATGAGAATCAGTAGCCCAGCTGTTCCAAACTCTTATATTATTTTGATTAAATGAAAGAAGAGTGGTCTGCACAAACAGCTTTCTGGTTGTTTTATTTCATGTTGAATAAGGTCACCAAGGGAGAATAATTTTCACTACCAAAAATTAGTCTAACCCTTAGTTTAATTTGCATGGTTTTCCACCCTACGTGTGGATTCTGTCAAGCATAAACTATATTTATCAGCAGTAATGGATCCTGGCAGGTCAGAAAATTGCAGTTTGGTCTCTATTACATATAAACCACCAATGGAGAAAATGTTATCAGGATTGCCAATAAAATACACACTAGGATATCTTTACTTATCCTCTGGGCAGCAGGATTGAAACCCCTTCTGGCCATTGGCAGAAACTCCTCACCAGCTTTGGGTAAAATTGTAGGTTTTCATGATAAAGAGGGGGCCAAATATGCAGCCTGACCACAGTCCTTCCTTCTGTCTGAAGCTAACTGCACTCTTAGGAGCCAACATCCACCTTAATTGGGAGGCAGTGGCTGCTGCAGGAAACCAGCACTCCTTCCTTAGCCTGCTGGCTTTCCCTGGCTTCCTCCTATCCAGAGACACATCCAGTGCTCTCCAATGTCTCTTTCTAGTATAGTTTTGGATAGAACTTCCCATCTTTCTTCATGGTTGCCAGTTCATACTTTACCAAAGATGTGCATGATAGCAAAGGCAGAATTGTTTTCTTTGGATGATAAATCCCTTATGCGAGCTGAATTCCCCTAAACTTTCACACTTGACATATCAGCCCATGTGTAAATGAGATGGCAGACCAAGGTTTACTGGGCTACTAGATGAAGAAGAAATGGAGCATTCAAACTTGCAACACTTTCTGGACTTCCATCATTGGGGTAAGGGAGAGAAATGGGATATTGGCCAGCAGCTGAATGCCAAGCCCAATTCCTCAACTTTGCAAAAGTAATACCAAAGAATAACAAGGAATCCCTAGGTGATGACTAACACATATAGATATATCTACTGTATACAAGGGGGAAAAGTTACAATAATGAAAATATGATGGGAAACTTTTCCCTCTTTTGTTCATGAAACAAACTCAAATTTTCATTGACTTCTGATTCCTAAAACTTTTTTCATAGAGATAATGGTGCTTTCTAGAATTCTGCTCCCCTGGGTAGAAAGAAGTTAACCTTTCATCAGAGTATTCATGAACAGAATTGGAAATTTTTTTTTTTTTTTAGTGAGGCAATTGGGGTTAAGTGACTTGCCCAGGGTCACACAGCTAGTAAGTGTTAAGTGTCTGAGGCCAGATTTGAACTCAGGTACTCCTGACTCCAGGGCTGGTGCTCTATCCACTGCACCATCTAGCTGCCCCGGGAAAATATTTTAACAAGCATTAAATTTAACCTATTTGCCAATTCCTGTCCTGAGCGTCCAAACCCACTTATGTCATTGCAAAAATTCTCAAGTTTTAAGTATACAAATTAATAAGATACACCACCCCACAAACTTTGAGAACATTTTCCTCTACTCAGAGGAGGACCACTAAGTGAAATCTATAGGCAGCCACATTTCCTAGAATGATATTCATTGCTTTCTGGATCCTAGACATGGCTTGTAATATCCAACTATCTTCAAAACCAAACATATTGATGGTTCTATTTCCAAGTGTGAATAAGGGATGAACAAAACTGGAAGATGTTAAACTAAATGCAACCACAGGAAACATGGAAATCTGGTCATTTTGTTCATTATAATTTTTGGTAAAGACTAGAAATTGCTTAGAAATATTATATCTTGATAAGGGTTCTTAATCTAGGGTTAAATAATTTTTAAATTTTTAATAAACATTTCAACATCATTGGTTTCCTTTGTAATCATTTGTATTTGATGTACTTATTATAGCACCTAGCACATAGTAGGCCCTTAATAAATTTTTATCAATTGATTTATTGATTATACACTTAAAACATTATTTTGAGTAAAGTAACATAGACTTCCCCAGACTGGCAAAGGAGTTCATGATGCCCCACATGTAAAAAGAACCGCCTGGCCAGGTCAACAGTTGGCTTTTTAGACATCTTTCCAGAACAGGAAATAGAGGAATTTGGATTATTTTAATCTTCCTGGATATGAGGGAGTGGCACCAGTAGCCCTTCTGATATACTTTCTACTAATAATGTCAGTTCCTATAAGTGAAAATTCATTTCCAGGTGACTAGCCCAAGTCATTGAATCAGAGCAGTATGTATTACCCAGGGGGTAATGGCCTACTCTTCTACAATCCTGATTTTTTATGTCACCTGAAGATGTAAGTTATATTGCTACACATTGACTGGAGTAAGAATAAGCCACAGAAACAGAACCTAACAGTCATTTGTGGGCACCCTAACAATTAATCAATCACCATCAAATATTTCCTGAGTAACTGTACTATCAAGAGAGAACCATACTAGTTGCTGTATCAGGAACAAATCAAGGCATGTTCTCTCTCTTCCAACTAGTTTCAGTCTAGTTAGTGAGGTGATAATCCTCTGTTTCACACTAACTCTTTCTGGTAACATGAGTGAATCATTTAACTCTCTTGAGTCTCAGTATATCCTCCATAAAACAGCAATAACAACAACTATTGTACTTCACAGAGTTGTTGGGAAGATCGAATGAGATAATGTATATAAAATGCTTTGTGAATTTTAAAGCACCTACATGTCACTCATCACTGGAATCATCATACGTGACCACATGAAAAATTATAACAATAGAAGGCCTGACCGAAAAAGGGTTGATGACAAGAAATAAATGCTATTGGGTTTCAAGAGATAGAGTAATTCCTTCAGACACAAGCAGTCAAGAAAGTGGGAGCAGATTTTGAATTCATCTTTAAAGCACTGGTAGGCTTTCAGCAGGGAGAGGGCATTAATGGAGGGGAATAGCATGTATGAAGGTACAAGGGCAATAAAAATTGTTTTCAGTTCTAATTTCCCTTCAGGGCATCTATGGAGGACTGCAGATAGAATGCAGATCCTAGAGTAAAAATCACTCATCTTCCTGAGTTTAAATCCGACCTAAGTCACTTATTAGCTGTGTGACCCTGGGAAAGTCCCTTAACGCTGTTTGCCTCAGTTTCCTCATTTGTAACATGAGCTAGAGAAGGAAATGGCAAACCAATCCACCCCAAATTGGATGAGGCAGACTTGGACATGACTGAAATGACTGAATAGCAACAACAATTTCCCTTCTGGTTGGTTTATCCCTGAATTTTAAGAATCAGAAAAAATATATATATTTTAAAGATCATTTCCACACAGCCCCTTACACTCTAGAAGGATTTGGAAACTTGGGAATTAAATGGAATGCAGTTCTAAAAAGACACCAGGCCCTAAGAATACAGAAGCTGGAAGCAACCTTAGACATCATTTATCCCTTTGCCTTTATTTTACAGATGAAGAACCCAGAGAGGTCAAGTGTTTTCATTAAGGTTACTTAGGTAGAAAGTAGCAGTCAGAATTCAAATCCATGTCCTTCTGACTCCAAATGCAGGCCATTTTCCTCTGCCCCAAATCAATTCCATCTGGCCGTCACTGCAGTGAGTGAACCCCATTCCCACCCTGCCAACACTTGGATTGAAAATGTCATAAATTTTAGGGGTTTCTCTCATCTTACTTTGTAATTATGTACTCAATAGAGATCACTTTGAGTATTACTGGGAAGATTGGCTAACAGATCTGTTAGTATCTTTCTAGAATGTCTACCAAGCACCAGCTGAAATATGGTCACTCAATCACAGCATGAGAAGTAACAGAAAAATAAAAGGTTCAGGTAAAGGCAAACCATAAATCTGAGAATTAAGCTCCTCTCCTCAGGCAACTGGGAGCACATTCCCCACATCCTCCTATGTGCTGACAGATTCCTGGATATCCCAATATTGAAGAGTTAAGTCTTGGGATTTCCAGCCCAATCATATACTGGACAACACTCACTGGCACAAGTGGATGAGTGATATCTTTGCCACTGGTATTGAGCCTTTCAGCACATTTGACTATAAGCTGTCTTTATATTTGATCAGAATTCTCATGAAGGCTTCTCACTTTTATTCAACCTTGTAGGAATCCCAGTGCTTTATCTGGCTGTGTGGACTAAGATGAAAACATGACAAGTACTCTGGGGAAGTTATGCCACTCCCAGGGTTCTTTTTCCTCATCTATATCTTGAAAAATTAGCAGTTGGTGAAAGCTGTTCAGCTGTTGTTGCTGGTGGTAATGAGGAAGATGTTCCCCTTCTTCACACTGATTTCTCCATTCAACAATGGCTTCAGAACTAGAGGTAGGTCTAGTGGTTTGGGGGAGACTACTATTCCCAAGAATCTTGGGGTCCATGGCTATTTTCATCACGGTCCAAATAGCAAAGGTAGTCAACATGGTGATGGCGGTATAACCTTCCTGGTATATGCTACCTCTTGTCTATCCTTCAGGGTACCAGACTACTTCAATAAAATGGCTTTGTCTATATCATGAGTATTTATTTATTAGCCAATGAATATTTATTAATCAATCAACAAATATTTATTAAGTACCTACTAAACACCAGACATCATGCTAGCTGCTGGCAAAACAAGTATAAAAAAATGAAACAATCCCTATTCCCAGAGAATTTATATTCTATAAATCTATACTGTAATGGGGACCTATTCTGTGTTCAGCACTTGCCAGATCATCGTGGGAGAGTGGATAAATTGAAAAGGAAAAAAAAAACAATATGACTCCTATCCCCAAGAAGCCAATAATATAGTACAGAATTAAGATGAACACCCATGAAACCTATGAAAAAGTAAATTATTTCAGTTCGTTCAACAACTCAGGCAACTGGCTAATACGAGCACCTTGCTTAGTACCCAAACCCTATTAGATATCATAAATGACTTCTGGCATGCTTGACTGATCAGCTATTAATTGCTGAAGACTTGCCAGCCTGCATATTTGTGGGAATGTGAGGAAGTCTGTGTCTTGAAAAAGTTTATGTGTTGAGAAGTATTGGAAAATAAAGTAGGAAAGAGGTCAGGTGACATCCAGGAGGGCCTTGAAAGATAGTTCAACAAGAAAAGTCCTCTATTGCTTGCTATCCAGTGACCCTAATCCCACAGATCCATAAATATTCTGAGCCTGTAACCTTGAACTCAGAAGAGTATGACAGCAAAGCGTTGAGGGCTTGCCAGGAACTAGGTAACAGAAGGGCAAGGGGGTACATCTGTCATACAGGGACTAGAAGAACTGCCTATTCAGAGTCAATGGTCCATTTGTCTCTGAACTGGAAGATGGCGAATTTCATTCAAGGCCAAATTTTCCAGAAAAACTTTCTAGATTGTATATTTAAAGGTTGCTTAGTCTATTGGCTAATTTTTCATAGTTGCTAATATAGCAGCTCTTACCCTCCAAAGGTCAGCCCAGAACAGTAATTGCCTCTTTTCCTCAGTAAACTTTAATACAGAGGAGGGTTCTTAGAAACAACATAAACCCTGTTGATATTTCTTCTCCTACACACACACACACACACACACACACACACACACACACACAAAGAATTCTCAGTTTTTTAGGGCACAAAAATATAATTCACCAAGGTGAAATTATGGCTCTCCATCCATACAGAAGGGTAGAGGCAGGAACATTCCTTCCAGATGTGCAGGCGTATGGAGCGAAAGTCACACTTTCCCCAGGGGACAAAGGAACGTTTTAAGTTTCAAAGGCAGAGGCCACAAAGGCATGGCCAGATTCACTCCCAAAAAAATGTTTGATGAATTACTGTGGCAAGCATCAACTCCACAGATAAATGACTAAAAGTCGTTTAGTTTAATGTCCCAGTGGAAGAGGATAAATTTCTTGTTTGCTTTAAGAATTTGAAGGATAGGGAACGTGGCTGACCACAGCACATCTCTGCATTAACGACATTTTACTATGAATCTTTTACTTTCTAAATTCCCTTTTGGCATTTTCTTTTTCATAAATTTAGAGAGAACAGACAGCAAGTCTGTGTTCAACTTCTTTTGCAATCCAATGGCAAGCAAGTGATTTGTAAATTGTCTTTGGGTTGCTGTAGAAGGTGGAAAATCATTGAGGTTTGTTGTTAAATCCACTCTCAAATCATAACTCAACTGCACATTAACTAGCTAATTTGCTAACTTCAGACCAGGTGGTTAAGACGCATTGGCATTAAATTTTAAAATATGCATTACAGCTACATCCCTGCCACTGAGAGTCTTTTAAGGAGCCTCAGCCCTTTCCAGGAGTGGAGACTCATTCATGCTCAAGGCCTGCCAATTTTCGGTGAGACTGGATTGTAGGAATCTTAGGACTTGAAGCTGGAAGGGACCTTAAATATCAACTTCTACCTCCCTCACTTTACAGTTGAGGAAACTGAGGCTCACCAAACTCTCAAAGATTACAGAACTAGGAATAAGCTGAGCTGGACTTGTAATTCATGTCCTCTGACTCTCAATCCATGACTGGATCTATTATGCCACACTGTCTGCGAGATGTGACTATCTTTCACTTGAATATAAACTTGAGAAAAGTAACATGAGTAGGTAGATGTCATAACTGATTATTTTTGGTGAATTTTCAAATCCATTTTAGCTTCTGAGACTTCTTCCACCACTATCCATTGGGATGGACTCAGAAAAAAATCCCAATTAGTCCAAGCCAATGAGAATTAGGAGGCAAATCTGCTGAACTTTAAATAAACCAAATAGAATGTATTCCAAAAGGAAATATAAGTGACTTGGGTATTATCAACATTACTACTTTTTCTTTATTAGCATTAATAACCAGCAATTACCAAGGATGATTTGCCTGTGAGAAGATATGGAATATACATAACAAAAGACACTGGTGACCAACAAAGGAGGTGGGCTGATCATGTTGCAAAAGTGAGAAAGACAATCCAAGTGTCGCATTGCTACCTAGACAATATGGTTAGATAGCATCTTCAATGAGAGATTTATAGAAAGACAAGGATAAGAATCACATAGGATGGGAGGGTATAGATGGATGTGCTTTACACTAGTGGAAGGAATATTCACAAGGCCATCGGTCTATTAAGCTATCCAAGTAAATAATACCTAGAAATCACTATATTTATGAATATTTATATTTATATCTATGAATCACTTTCCATCAAGGTGAATGACAGGTGATACCTGGTGATGGAATTTTGATTTGGTTCCTGGACACACTGGAGAAGTTCATGAAATCTACCTGTTACCATCTCAAATTCAGTGTCCCAAACAGAACTCATGATATTTCCCCTCTCTAAATCTATTCCTATTCACAATTTTCTTGTTTCTGTCAAGGGATCTGCTATCCTTTCAGTTAGCTACATTCACACTCTAGGAGTCCTCCTCAACCCTTCTCTTTCCCTCACCCCCTCAAAGTCTTGCCAATTCTACCTCCCCAATAGATTTTGCACCCATCTCCTCTGCATTCACACGTATGAGCCATCACCCTCTTGTTTTCATGGGTACATGTCAATCACGTCTTTCCTGGACTACTACAAGAAAACTAGACTCCTAATGGGTCTCTTGGACTCAAGCAACTCACCTCTCCAATCCATCCTCCACATAGCTGTTAAATTGATATTCCCAAAGCACTAGCATGACTGTGTCACTCCCCTATCCAATAAACTCCAGTTGCTCCCTATTGCCTCTAGGATTATATACACATTTTCATTTTTAACATTTAAAGCCCTTCTCAGTCCAGCTCCAATCTACCTTTCTAGGCAGATTACATACTATGACCCTTCATGAACTCTATGTTTCAACGAAACTGGCCTACTCATTATTCTCTGTGAATTATATTCTCTCTCCCACACCTTTGCTCTTGCATAGGCTATCCCAGCCATGCTTAGACTCTGCCTTCTCTTCACCTCCACATTTCAGAGTACCTGGCTTGGAGGCTCAGTTCAAACATCACCTCCCTTTCCTGACACTACTCAGTCCATACCACCTTCCACACTTCCTCTTCTCCTCCCATGCAAAAGTACTTTAAATAGTCCTTTGTATTTATTTATAGGTATCTATGTTGTTTTCTCCAATAAAATGGAGTCCCACTGAGGGCAAGAATTGTTATGCTTTTGTCCCTGTATTTGTTGCACGCAGGACAGTGTTTAACACACAGCAAGTACTTAATAAATACTTATAGGATGAATGAATTTTGATATTGTCATATGATAACCCAGATACTGGTAAGAATTTAAAGAGAGAAACTGAGTAGATGGTGAAAAAATTGGAAGTGATAGATCGAGAAGTGATTAGAAAAAGGGAACCCATAGAATACCCTTATAGAATATTGCTCATCTTTGAAGACTGGTCCAAGCACAGGGACTGATATTGACCTAGCCTATAGAAGTTCAGGATACATGTAGTGACATTTAAAATTATTAGTCTTATTGGCTCTGATTTCATAAAAGTAGAATAAGCAGCCTTCCTGCTTAAAAGTGAACTGTTTCTTCTGATAACTCTCTGCTTTTCTATCCTACTACAGATTTCCAAAAGACTGAGTTCCACCCCCAAAAGACTGAGTTCCACTATCTTTCCTTCTAGTGGGTTTCATTCTGGGGGTAGATGCATGTGTTGATCACAAAAGTAAGGAACTGCTAGCTAGCAGACTGCTTTCTCAATACACAGAAATTTCTTTCCATTCTCATTTGGGCCATATTGACCAGTGCATTCCAATACAGGCACCCTTCTCTGCAAAGAGGTCAGTTTCTATTTCTTGAACAGCTGCAGAGAAATAGGGGAGAAATGAGAAAGTGACACTTTTAGAGATATTTATAAGCAATCACAAGCAAACAAAAGCAAGATGAGTCCTTGCAGGAAAAGGGGATGTGAGGAGGGGAAGGAAAAGTTGCATGTATGGAGGAAAAGTAAAATGTGTTTGGATCAGAATAAAAGTTCACCCATTCTTTCCTCCCTTAGAGTTCTGTGAGTGTAGAACTGTCTTATCTCTCCCTTTGTAAATATGAACAACAGGCGTTGAGTAATTGGCTGACCAGTTCATTGGACCATCTTCCTCAGAGAAAAGGCTGAGCAATGAGCAGCCACTATTTTGAATCTGAAGGAGACAGTCTAGAAGACACCCATATCCAGTTTTCTAATGTGGGTAAAAAATGATTTCTTAGTGAATAAACCTGCAATAATTACAACTGCTTAGGAAGGGTTTTCGGAGAGCAGCATCAGACCTGAAATAAAATCAGAAGCATCAGAAGCAGCATAAAACATTATGACCCCGGGCAGTCTGGATTTAAAGCACCGCTCCAAGCTGGGGCTACCTCTTTATGACTACTTGGGTTGGTTTGGGGATGTGGGGGGTTAGTCTTAATTTTGGGGAAGGGAGGACTCTTTGCTCTAAAACAAATAAAATCTTGTACACAAGAAATTCTTTTGGCATAAAGCACAGGGCCTATTACTACTTTTTTTAAAAAAACTGGCACCAAATCTAAGAAAAGCCTCAAGGTGCAAATGAGCTACAGTCTATTTAACATCATGGTTATTTATTTTTATGGGCCCTCATTATTGCTCTTTACCCTAAATTATAGGTACATTCCTGGCTCCATTTCCCACAGTTCTGCAAGCTCCAGAATCCTGTGTGTGTTTTTTTCTTTATTTCAAAATCATACTCAATACCTCATCAATCAAACATGTAATGCAACATCTCCTGCTTGTTATGTTGGGCAAAGCCCATGAGCAGCAGAGCCTAGAAGTTTGGATGAGAGATGAGGGATGGCCTAATCCCTGCCCAGAAGTGCCACATTCAGTATCAGGGCTGGGATGGAAAATCCCCACTCTTGCCCTATTCTACAAGAGAGCAAGTTCTCCGACTTTCATTGGATTAGCTTTTAAACACTCAGTCTTCTGTTTCTTCACAGGTTATGTTCTCAACTAGTCATGTCAAATTCAGAACCCTGGGCTGTCCTATTGAAAAAGACTAATGGAATGTTTCTTTCTCTCTTTTCCACCCCTCCTGAGGGACCAGTGTTCCCAGGGCTCCTTTTAATGAGGAAAATTTCCTGCGTAAACAACTGTTGACTGCTGAGTGGTGGCAATTCAATGCCCTAATTGTCTCAGCCTTAGTAAAACAATGGCATCCAATAATAAATAGCCCTGGTGAGGGACTGAGTTGGCTGCCCCAGGTCCAGACTAGCTAAGCATAGAGAAACAATCACTTATAGGTCGTTCACTAGATCATCAATCATTTGTCTAAGGCAACTCACAACAATGGTAACAAGGATGATATCATCACTGATAAATATCTTGGGATCATAAATTCAGAGCTAGAAAGAAACTTACGTGGCATCCAGCACTATTCCCTCATTTTACCAATGAGGAAACAAGCCTATGAAGTGAAATGGCAAATCTGTGATTTGAACCCCAAGCCCATGATTCCAAATGCAACATGCCTTCTGCTTATTAACTACCTAGTGCTTACAGTGTTCAAAGTACTTTTACAGATATTTTCTTATTCAGGTCTCATAAATGCTTTCTGAAAGCAGACCCATTATGTGGTTGCTGTTGTTCTGTTATTTTAGCGGTCTGACTCTATGTGACTAGATTTGTGCATATGGAGTTTTCTTGGCAAAGATACTGCAGTGGTTTGCCATTTTCTTCTCCAGCTCATTTTACAGATGAGGAAACTGAGGCAAAGAAAGTTGAATGATTTGGCCAGGGTCACACAGCTAGTAAGTATCTAAGGCCAGATTTGAATTCAAGAAGATGAAAAAGGACCCTGAGCCTATATGCCATATGGTGTTGCTGCTGTTGTTGCTGATTACTGTTACAGTTACTATTGCTATTACTGTAAACTTGTTGTTGTTGTTGTTGTTGTTGTTGTTGTTGTTGTTTGTCCTTCATTTTCAAAGATCAGTGATACCATGGAGCAATGTTATGAATGGAATGTGAATTGGATTGAAGTGCAGAGAATTGGCTGAAACAACTGTAGCCTGTAGAATAAAAACTCAGGGGCAATATGATAGCTCTCTTCAAGTGTCTGAAGTGCTGCCACATAGGAAGATTAGATTTTCCTCACCTGTAAAACGAGGAGGTTGAACAAGATGACCTCTACCATCCTTTCCATCTCTAAATCGATGACCCTATGATATGGTGATCCTAGAACTCTTAGCATCTAGTCCCACAGGGAGGAATGGGTAGAAGCAGGCATATGTTCAGGCTTACTAAGGGGAGGGGGGAAGACAATAATTTGAGCTGTCCAAAAGTGGAATGGCAGTAGTCTCCATTGGTGGCTTCCCTCTCATTTTAGGCCCTCAAGCAAAGGATAAATAACTACTTATCAGGGAGATGGTAGTAGATATATTTTGGGAGTATGAGTTGGATTAAATGTCAGTCGAGTTCCCTTCCCATTTCATAATTCTGTGACACTGTGTTAAGTGATCTCTCTAGGATCACACTAGGTAATGAAAGAGCCCAGGCATCTTATTTCTCAGGCCAATGCTCTTTCCAGGATATTGTTCTGCCCTCTCTCAGAGACATTGGTTGATGTTCCTCATGACCACAGAATATAGTAGCCATGATTATTCTGTTTTGCTTATTTCCTTACATTCATTTCCAAGTCTGCCATGGGTGTGAAAAGAGCTATGGGGTACCTGAAAGACTTCTGGATGGTTTCCTAGTTGCTACTGTGCCAAACACTGTTCTGCCAATATGAAGAAAGGCATTGTACCTCTCTGGGCCTCGGTTTCCTCAGCTTCTAAAGATTTATAAGCTCCCTTTGAGATTTAATTTTTACTCCAATTCAATTGTTCCCAAAAAGAACTCATTATTTCACCCTACTATTTAGTACCTGTACACTTTTGGACAAATCCCTTCATGTCTACTTCATCTATAAAATGAAGGGATTGTCTTAGACAACCTGTAAAGTTCCTTCAAACTCTAGACCTATGCTATCCCTTCTTCTTTTTTAAAAATAATAATAAACATTTTGATTTAAAATTTTGAGTTCCAAACTCTAACTCCCCTCCTTGCTCCCAAAGGCAGTAAGCAATCAGATATAGGTTATACATATGCAAATATGTAAAACATTACCATATTAGTCATTTTGTATAAGAAAACAAGTAAAAGAAAAAATGAAAGAAAGTGGAAAATAGCATGCTTCAGTCTGTGTTCAAACTATATCAGTTCTTTCTCTGGAAGTGGTTAATATGCTTTATCATTAGTCTTTTGGGATTGTCTTGGATCATTGTTATTGCTGGGAATAGTTAAGTCATTCACAGTTCTTCATCAAACAATATTGCTGTCACTGTGCACAATGTTCTCCTGGTTGTGTTCACTTCACTTTACATCAGTTCATATAAGCCTTCCTAGGCCATGCTAAAATCATCCTGCTTGTCATTTCTTATAGCACATTAATATTCCATCTCATCATATACCACAGTTTGTTTAGCCATTACCCAACTGATGGGCATTCCATTGATTTGCAATTCTTAGCCACTACAAAAAGAGCTGCTAGAAACTTTTTTATACAAATAGGTCTTTTTCTCTTTTTTGAGATGTCTTTGGGATATAAACCTAGCAGTGGTTTTGCTGGGTCAAAGGATATGCACTGTTTTATAGCCCTTTGGACATAATTCCAAATTGTTCTCCAGAATGGTTGGATCAATTCACAACTCCACTAACATTGGACTTATGTTATCCCTTCTAAAACCTGCCCTTCATAAGTACCTCTTGAAGGCACCAAGAGTTAGGTAATTTTTAAGTCACACTGAAAGATTCACCTTCCTCACCATCTACCTCGAATCAATTAGCTGCCAAATCCTGATAATCCTACCTTTGCATTATCTCTAACACATGTACTCTTTTCTCCACTTCCATTGACTCCATCATGGAAGTCAACGTTATTACTTCTCCCTTAGCCTGCTCTAACAGGCTCCTAAGTGGTTTCTCTGCTACCACTCTCTCCCATATCAAATCTATCCTTTACACAGATGCTACATTAATCTTCCTAATGCACAGATCTAAACACTCATGCTCTGCCTGGAATTCTACAGTGTCTTGAAACTGCATTCCAGATAAAATGTAAACTCTTTTATCTAGCATTCAAAGCCCTCTAAGATCTGGTGGTACAAGAGACAGAGGTGGGGGCCTTGAATCAGGAAAACTGTAATCAAATCCATTCTCAGACCCTTTCTAGCTGTGCAACATTGGGCAAGTCATTTAACCTCACTTTCCTGAATGGCAGGTTTTTATCCAAGGAGCAGGCCTATACATGTTGATCAGTCCCCAGGCATACTAACCTGGGCAATCTCACAAAAGAGTGATAGAAATTCCACAAAATAAAAAGAAATTTCAACAGCTGCTGATGGTTCAAATAGATGGTAAGTGTTCCTAAATGTTTCCTTATTTATTTTACAACTTCGTTCTAATTATCATTCCTGCCTATTCTATTGGCAAAGAAACCATTGGATGTGGGCTCGAGTCATACTTACATGATTATGAATATCAAAAATAGCCCAAGAATCAAGTTGAACCTTGTTACTATTTGATGTCTCCCTATATTTTTATCTGTGCTTCTACGTGTCAAGAATGCATTCCTTCAAGACTCAAATGCTATGTCTTCCTTTTATCATCTCTGTTAGAAGTGACTCCTCCACAACACAATGTATAATTCCTCCTACATAATTAGTCATGAAGTATAGAAATTTACAAAAATTGTAATTGTTTCAAGAAATTCTTTCTCCTAACTGTATGATCAGACCTTTGAGAGTGCAAATTGTTTATTTTTCATGTTTTGTATCTTCAGGACCTTATACAATGTATATCGGGTGAGTGGATAAATGTCTGCATTGATTATCCTTTCTCACATAATTTAGCTCAGCAGTGAGACTAAGGTAATTATTGGTGATAAGGAGCAATCAGTTGTCCTCCATGATGGTAGCAAGCATTAGGTTCCATTGTGAAAAATCTGGCTAGGGATGTATGTCATGGAAGGAACTATAAATCCAGAGTATTAAAGAGCATAGGCAGAAGCTTTGATGTATACAATACTGAGGTCCATGAACTAGAGGAATGAAAATATCCTGGGGTAGAAGCAATAGACTTATAAGGGATGATAAGATTATGAATTGATAGAATCGTATCAGAAAGATCAAAACAACAAAAATAATAACAACTAGTATTTATAAAGTGTTTAAGGTGTGCAAAATGCTTTATATATGTTACCTTATTTAATCTTGATAAATTATATTTAACATAGAAAAAAAAAAGAATTGAGCTGTAAATCATAACAGAAGAGATTAAATCAAGGTCAAAGTCAAATCATCAGGAGACAAAGCAATCGAGTTTCCTGAGCACTAGCAAATAGCCTTTTGACAACTTGCTATACTCAAATGACCTTTTATGCTAGGGAAGGCAGAGTTATTCCAAGCCCCCTTATATATCTGTTGGGTGACTAGGCTGTTACTTCATACTCATCTCCTCCTCCTTGTGAGAAGGGGATACATAGTGGAGTTAGTGCCAGTGACATATATTATGACTTCAAGAACTATATGAAATACCACAACTGACAAACAAGCTGCACAAGAATATTCCTCAGTCTCTCTTAGTCAACTATTCTGGTATCTAACAATTCACAAAATGGGTAGTCTCCAAAGTGGTAGTCATGAATCCACACAGGGAGTTATGGGATGGTCACAAGAGTTAATCCATTAGAGGGTGAGCAGATGGTTTAAATCCCATCCTCCCCACAATAGTCCATCATGAGAACAGACTCCAAAAGGACCCCATTAGTAGGATATGGACCTAGTATTTTTATTGGTGGTTGTGGGGAAGAAGATATTCTAGACTAAGAGCATAACATGAACTAGTGGACGAAGAAAAAAAATGTACCTGTTTAGAACACAATTTTGAATAATCTTATTTAGTTGGAATGTAGGCAGCACAGAAAATCAACTTGGAAAGGTAAGATGGGTCTAGGTAACAATATATCTTGGATTCTCTAGACTATGAGATTTGGACTTGATTCTATGGGCAATGAAAAGCCACGTAAGGAGGAATTTGAGGAACAGAATGACATAAGATGATAGACCAACAATTAGAAGGGAACCTTGAGATGATCTCATCATATGTTCACAGATTTAGAACTGGAAGGCACATCAAAAGTCATCTAGTCCTACCCCCTCATTCTATTTGTGAAAAAACTGAAGCCCAATGACATTAAGTAATTTACCAAAGAGCACACTAATAACAAGAATCAGAGGTAGGATTTGAACTCAAACTCCAGAATCTATGCCCTTTCCACTCTACCAATCCCTTTCATTTTACTCATGAGTAAAATAAGGCTCAGAGAGATTGTGACTTGTCCAAGGTGACATAAGTGGTAAATGGCAAAACCAAGATTGGAACATAGGCCCTATGATTCCAAGTTTGGTAATCTTTCTATGATATGATAAAGGCACGTAGAAAAAAAATCACCCTGAAATGGTAGATCGGGTGTATGGGGGCAGACTGGAAGCAGGGAGAACAGTTTTGAGACCACCGTCTCCTTACCAGGTCCTGCCTTCGAACCCAGGAGTCTTCTCTAACCAGACTCATGTTCCATTGCGGGGAAGCCCTATTCCAAATCATGTACCTAGAAGGAGAGAGAATGAATGTCCCCTGAAGAGTGGAGATAATATAAGTATTTCTTATGTCTCTCTTTCTTTCTGTGTTTAACTTTCAGCAATATTTTGTCAACCAAGAATAGCACACTAAGGAATCATTATCACCGATACAAGGAGAAAATGGCTAGTATATTTCCTAAGCAACATCCTGATGGTGTCAACAATTTAACTAAACATATAATAGTCATAACCTCATCAACTTTAAATCCTGTGAGTTCCTTGAACATATTTCTTTATCTCCCTCATTAAGTTTATGGTGAGCTCATTGGGACATTTTCTCAGTATGAAAATTTTAGCTGCCACCAGAGCACACTGGAGGTAAAGGAAAGAAAGTGCATCTATCCCTGGTGCCACAGCCTCTTCTGTCTAAAGTAATTATACAGACTGCAAAAGAGGAGACAAGATGGAACAATCGAAGCCAGGAACTTGACAAAGGCTGTTTGTCAGGTCCATCACAAACTAGCCTACTACCAAAGGATGACTCTTTATCCAGGGCTAGCCAGAGGCAAACTGCAAAGTCCAGGGTGTACCTATGATATCTCCCTTTCTCTACTATCTCTACCCTTGCCATAGTATTTCCCCAGAAAAGTTTAGAGTTTAGGATCCAAAGGCTTCCAATGAGGCATCGCATTCATATGTGCCTTACCTAGACAATATTCCATTTGATTTATCAACCATTCAATAAGTATTAATTGTGTGTCTAATATGTGACAACAATATGCTAGGCACCAGGAGTACAGAGTCAAAAATTAAGTGGTCCCAACCCTCAGCAAGCTTACTCTCTATGCATTGTACCAAGTTCATCCCTCCCCAACTTTCAGTTCATCAAAACCCCAGCAGTGTGTCATTATCAACTCTCAACCAACTTTACAGAAGAAAAGATTGGCAACTTCTTCTTCAAAGTTCATACCATCCAATGCTATCACTTTATTCAGAATCTTGCTGCTATAACTTGGTGAAGAGGGGGCAGCTATGTGGTGCAGTGGATTAAGCACCAGGACCTGAGTTCAAATCCAGCCTCAGACGCTAGGCACTTACTAGCTGTGTGACCTTGGGCAAGTCACTTAACCCTCATTGCCCTGCAAAACAAACAAATAAATAAATAGATAAATAAATAAATAAATTAGTGAATGAAGGAACGAAGGAATTAATAAATAAATAAATAAGCAAACAGACAAATAAATAAATAATTGGGTGGGTGAATAAATAAATAAATGTGACCTGGTGAATTTCTCTTCCGCCGCGCTGCCCCCCACCCCTGTCTCTCTGATCAGTATCCCATTCACAGTTCTCTTTTGGCTCACTCACACTTACATCCATGGCAAATCCAATATTCATGTTAATGCCTCTTTGGAAAATCTATTTCCCAATTGTTCAGCTCTCATGATTTTTGTCTCCATTTTGTCTCATCCAACTATAAGGGTGTGCCTTGCCATTACCCCAAGCTGTCCCACCTCTAAGATCCTGAACTCTGAAATGCTTATCTCTCCAAGTATAATCTCTTGTCCTTCTACTTCACCTATTCGTAAACCTATTCTATGTACTCATTGCAATCCCTGAGTCGGCTACTCCATTGTGGCCTCACTTTCTTCCCTTCGGCCTGGATCATCACTATCTTACACCTATGAATGCCCTGACCTCTTTTCCTTCCTTTTTCAACATCCTGTTAATCCTCAGTCCCAGGTTACTGCCATCATCCACTTTCTCTACTCCTATTCTCAAGTCATTGAACCCTGCTGGATGAAGCTACAAAATCATGGAGACTAGATCCAGGACAAATTTTATGCATTTAAGAGCATTAATCTGAGAAGGCTTCCATGGGTTTCACCAATCTGCCAGAGGGTTCCATGACACAAAAATGGTTAATAAACTCTGGTCTGCTCCAAATATTCAGCATTACACAAATGTAACCTGACTCAACAGTGGATTATGACCCTAACGTCATGGTGGAAATACCTATTGTAGTCTGCTGGTGGCTCTCCCTCTGGGGCCAGAAACAAGACTACCAAGGTCCTAGCAATCTCTAAGCATTCTCATTACTTCCTTCCTTCCATTTCTCCACATAGTAATACAGCTGTGAGTGCTGGGTTTCTACCCAGATGCTCCGAGCAGATTCCTAGGAGACAAACCCCAGGGGTTTAATTCCAGTTTCACAAACCTGACATCATAGTCTGGCTCTCTTCAGGCTCCAGAGCCTAGGATATTAGATGGTAAAACTTTGCCCATTGCAACTGTTAATAAACATGGCTCTGGTGCTCTAGGCACAAAAGGAAAATCCCTTGGATTTATGTGCATGCGCGCATTTGTGTGTATGTGTGTGTGCATGTGTGTATGTGTGTGCGTGTGTTAAACATTAAAGATAAGGTCAAATTCCTGATGCTTTTAGGGCATCTCAATGATAAGCTCATCTTCTTTCTTCTTACGATTGTCTTGTTTTCCTTTGTTTTAAATCAAAATAACCAGCTCTTCCTTAGAGAATAAAACGTTCTTCCCAGGAGGCTTTGAATAAGCTGCTAACTTTTAGCTTACTTCAGGAAACTTGCTTTCCTGATCTTTAATGTTCTGATGGAAAGGCAACATGGAGTAGTGGAAACAAATGGGACTTTGTAGCCAGAAAGATATGCAGTCTTGTCTTGTGCCTTACAGGTACCAGCTGTGCTGCACTGGGGGACACTTAATAGTATTCTTGGGCAATTCCTTAAGACTATGAGTTGAAAGAAAATGCTGACCTATGTTGGTAGTGAGAGTTTCTCCTGAAAGTCCTCAATATCAATGAAGTCATAGGTGCAATTCCTAACCATAAATACTACTTTAAGTTATTCTAATAACTTTCTTATCTTTATTTTATTTATTTTGTTAACTTTATTATAACTATCAAAATTTATTATTTATTCTTGTGATAAGCATCTTCATCCTCAGCTATGCTGGTGCTCAGATAGTAGACACATCCTGTCAATGGGCTATACTTTAAGCCTTGAAGGCTTAGTAGGGTTGTAAGAGACAACTACTCTCTGGCCCATAAGCACCTCTACAACTCAATGGGGTATACAAAGAGGAGATTCATTTTGGAGGCTTCTTAAAAAACATGCTGTATGGGGCAGCTAGGTGGCGCATAGAGCACCGGCCCTGGAGTCAGGAGTACCTGAGTTCAAATCTGGCCTCAGACATTTAACACTTACTAGCTGTGTGACCCTGGGCAAGTCACTTAACCCCAACTGACTCACTAAAAAAAAAAAAAAAGCAAAAACAAAAAAACATGCTGTACAAAGTTTCCTTTATTGTCTTTCCACTGGGAGATGGCAGGTAAACTCCACTCTGGTTTGCCTCTCAGGCTCGATTGTTGTTGTCCACTGTTTGACGCAACAAGCTGAGTTCAGTGCAGAGCTCTTCATGACTTCACTAGGCCCCAGGATTTATAGTCCCTTATTACTCAAATACTCACTTCTCCAGGGGTTCTGTAATTTCATCAATGTGGGTACGTCCTTCACTGATGAAGAGTAAAATCCATCCATTTGGCTCATCCATACAATTTTTGTCCTATATGTCTACACAAGGGCTCTTCCTATTGGTTCAAAGTGCTGGGGCACAGCCTCACTTTCTCTTGATGTTGATCACATTCAGGTGCTCAATCCATTGTATAAACCTTGTTTTCATCACATGACTGACCTATCATTTTTGCTTATACAATTCTTTGGTTGATATGATATCATTTACTCTTCTATGAGATCCAATTCCTTTTGTTTGTTTCAGGTTGATTCCTTACCATTATAATACTCTTCTTGCCCTCAATGCATGGAAATTCATGAGCTCAGACCTGTTTGGCCTGAAAGTGACCTTTGGCTGCTGAATGAATGGAATTGTCTTACCATGGGAAGACAATTCCAGAATATCATTTTAAAAGTTGTCACTTCCATTTTAAAAACACAAAAATGATGAAAAACATGCACAAATCATTATTCTCAAAATGCCTACAGACAAGGAAATGGAATACCCAAGAACAGAAAGATATCTGCACACTTATACACATGGGCACTTAGCACATGCAAGCTTGCACTCAGACATATTTTGAAAATGTTCTCCTAGGACTTTCATCCATAAATGTAGAAGAATCTGTGAATTATGAAAAAGGGGAACGAATCAATAAAGAATTCAAATCTCCTCTCTCAGCATGCCTTCCAACCTGCCAAAAGCAGCAGGACAGATTCTCTGCCTTCCACCTGAAATCAATCTAGCCTCAAGAAAGCAGATATGTTAGTGATAGGCCTGCAAAGGTTGCTAAGGCAAGCAATGGGCACAAAATCAGGAGAGCTGGATTCTAGTTTCAGGTCTGGCACTTGCTAGTTAAGTACATGGCCTCAGATAAGTCACTCATCTATCTTCTCCGGGCCTCAGGTTGTTGTTTTTGTGCGGTTTTTTCACTTTTATAATTAGGATGTTGAATTAGATGAGCTCTAAGTTCCTTATAATTCTCCTGTTCTATGAGCTAGTCTCTTGATAAGGTCTTGGTAAGAAACCTTGAAACCTTAAAAAATAATCATGAAAAAATAAACGCCCAAAACTCAGTTTGAAATTTCCTGGGAGAATGAGTACTCTTTGCCACAGAACCTAGGAAATGATCAACAGAGCCTTAAGTCAGAGCTAGTGGGTTTAATTCTTAATGATTTTTATTATGGTAACAAAATAATTATTCATTTTTTTTCATTTCCAACTACATGGCAATTCTATATGCTGACTTCTTAAAAATCAGAGACTTTCTACCTTTGGAAGTCATTTGTTCACATAAAATGAGTCAGGTGGTCATTAAGCTGTACTTCTTAATCCCATAGCCCTTTGCACTAAAGTAGCACCCTTCTTCACTACTCTCATCAAGTTGCCAAAGCTCACTCTCCTCTTAAAAATGGGGGCTTTCCCCCCATTTCACAGTCAGTAAGACTGCTTCCATAAAATCTTACTCCAATCTTTCATCAATACATGGAGGTGATTCTGGGTTCTCCAAGGCTATGGTGGCAGATTGCAAACTCTGGCAGATATCATTCTAGAAGAGTTTTAAGTATGATAGTGTAAAAAAAAAATCATATCTGCCTTCCAATCACCAGCTTTCCCAGGTAGGCTTCCATTTTAAAAGGATGATTACTAGTATCCTGACAATTTGTGGTTAAATTTTGGAGCCATACCAACCCATAAGAAAAGACTAGAATAGTCTTCTGCTGGTTTGGCCAGTGCTATCGATGGTAGAGCCAACTTTAAAACTAAGCATCAGAATGTGTCACTGGCTAATGATGGGAAAAGCTCCTAGATTTGTTTCTAAAACATATGTCAAAGGCATCACTGAAAACCAACCTCATAGTATAGTTTGATCTTCAGAGAATATGGGCTCCATTTACAGGGTAAAGAAGTTTGAATTAAATTCAAAACTGTTGGAAGCTAGTCTAAGTGGTCTCTAAAATACTGAAATTAGCTCATAACCAGCATTACCTCACAGTCCTCCCCCAGCCCTTTTCTGCCCCCATCAGCCTACTACTTATTACACTCAACACAAATTATCAAAACGGACAGATCATTTCTCAAGTACACAAAACTGAGCTTTGGCTCCTTAACTTAGAGACAATTTAAGTTAGAAAGGCTATGAAGATAACAGTTTTACTCCTTCCTGTCTCCAAGAGAAGGGCACTATAACATTCCTTCAGCAAGTGTAGGAGCAGAACATTTGGTTTCCATTTGCCTTTCTTACCCCAAAAAGGCATATTGAGTCCATTTATTTTTCAACCCCATGGTTTCCTTCCACATCATTACAAAATGATAACAAAAGCTGACATGTATATAGGATCATAATGTTTGCAAAGCACTTTGCATACTTCATTTGATCATCTGAGGTAAGTGTTATTATTTCCCTGTTTTAAAGATGGGGAAACTGAGGATCAGTGAATTTAAGTGATTTGCCTAGTACCTCACATTCGTACCTTTTCAAAGAGGATCAATGACATCAGGGGTGATGATTTGCACTTGAAATGGATTTAAGTGAGATAGAGTTGCACAAAGTCATCAGCTTCACTCTTTATTCCAGTCATTGAAGATGAGCAGCAAGACAAAAGTCAAGGTAATTGGTGACGACCTAGGATGAACTGGATGACTTTGGCATCTCCAATGTCTAACCAAGCTCTAAGCACTCCAAAGCACCTGGTTCAACCTCCTTCATAGCCATTGGCACAAATTGTTCTCATCTGTCCATTCCATCAGGGGAAGTCTTCATGTACTTAGGGTAGACATCTCCCCTTGCACACCAATGTGTTTGAGGCCTTTCAGTTACCCTCAAACTGGTTTACCCCATCTGCCAAGACAGTTTTACTAGAGTGTAACTGCTCTAATGCTTCTTGGAGCCAAAGGTCAGATTTGGGTAACCACTTGGACACCAAACATGAATGAACCACTTTTAAAAGAGCTCAGCAACCCTCACACCAGGAAGTCCTCCTTGACTACACTATAGTAGCTGTATGAAGAAGGATTTGAAATCAGGTCTTCCTATCTCTTTAGGGCAGCTAGGTGGTTCAGTGAATAGAGCTCTGTCATTGGAGTCAGAATAACCTGAGTTCAAATTCAGTCTTGGGCACTCACTAGATATATGACTCATAAGTCACTTGACCTTGTTTGCCTCAGTTTCTTCATCTTTAAAAATGAGCTCGAGAAGGAAATGGCAAATCATTCCAGCATCTTTACCAAGAAAACCCTAAATGAGGTTACAGAGAGATGGACACAACAGAAACAAGTCAACAACAAGAACAACAACTTTCTCACTCTAAATCCAATGTTAGCGCTAGCTGGGACAGAGGGGACAGCCCAACATTATCATTTTGCATATGAAGGAATTGAGGGTCTGAGAAGTTACCTTCACTAGGTCAATACGTTTTCTAGCCAGGAATCAAATCTAGGACTTAGCTATTATACAACATTGCTTCCTGAAATATAGTCATTTACTTAAACCTCCTGCCATTTCTTTATACTCTTACATCAAATAAGTAAGGGAACCTCTACTTCTAACTCTTTTCCATCTCTGCTCCACTCCAGGACATCATACTAATTTGGGCTACTTTGCAACTAAATCTTGGAAGGATGAAAGAGGAATGAATATGAAAAGGAGCACAAAGAGTCAACTAAAGAACTCTGAACCAATTTTACAAGGGCGGGGGGGAATATGAACAATTTCTGCCTAATCAATTTCCATTTCTGTAGAACATCATCTCACAACTTATAACTTCTTTCAGAAATCTGACCAATGTAGTTTGGAAATCTCCCTGAGGAGATTTTCTAGGACTGTAGTATTTAGTATTTTATTCTGACCTCTTCCAATATGACTGTCTGTCTGGATCTCTCCTCCCTCTCTTTTTTTTTCTCTCTCATAATAGTTTTTAAATACATAAAATAAAATATACTTGATTACAAAGAAAACCAAAGGTTAGTAAAAATAAAGATGTATTTTCCCCCTTGAATTTAGAGTCTCCTTGAAAACTATGTATAGTCTGAGGTCTGTAGACCCCAGGTTAAGAATCACCAAGCCTTCTATGATAGCACCTGTCAATACCACTTGGTACTTATTTAATATCCTTCAAGGGTAGCCTCATCAGCTACCCCCATGGTTCTTGTACCCTCTGCCCCATGAGACACAAGCTCTTCAAGAAAAGAGGCCACACTTACACGACTTCTGGAACCTCAATAACGTCCCCTAGCACAGTGCTGGGCACCCAAGGGGTGTTCACTATGCAACTGCTGAATCCAGCTGAATTGTGGGTGCAAGATAATAAGGCCAGCTTCTATTTCAGATCTCCTCATGATCTGAGGATTCTGGCTTTGTCACTCCATCTCACCATCCCCCTGCAGAGCCATCTCCATGCCCTTTGGCAAATCCCAGAGAAAGAAAAGGCCAGTGGCCTTACAATGCTGATTAGAAGTGTAACCGGGGAAGCAGTGTGAAAACAAGCAGCTGCTTTCTCTCAACACTGAAGGGTTCCATTTCAATGATGGCTGAACTGATTTTACCTGGGAGTTCCCAGACGCCCTGGGCAAAGCATGTTGGTTTTATCAGGGATAAAAGTAACCAAAAGATAGGCCCACTATTGATTTCCAATTACTTACCTGTGACACATTTCTTTCTGCCACTTGAGAAAACTCCCAAAGGGAGCTAAGGGATCAGCTTATCAGCTGGGATCCGACTTACCTTTCAGTCCAACAGGTTAGGCCCAGTGGGGTCCTCACCTGATCCATTACTCGAGACTCCTCTTTGACACTCCAGGCGTCTTATAAACCTTCAGTGTCAGTTTACATTGCCAGTGGAGACTGAGCCCTCCCAGATTTGAAAAGGCTCCTGACATTGTACACCCAGCCATATGTGTGGGGCTTTCACACCTGTAGCAAGGTTTTGCAAATGTTATTTAAACACTTTTTGCCCCGAGAGATTGAATGTAAGGACAGGGCCTCCTGTAGGACTGTGGGCCTTTTGGGGGCAGTTTTCACTCTAGTCAAAGGAAGAAAGAGATGAGCAACACCCTAAAATATTAACTTTGATACTCCCAAACCCAGATATGCATTGTTAACCTCCAGATCACAGAGATCAGGCCATAGACTAATTGAAAAAGTCTTTGGTATTAAGGGCTGTTAAAATGAAGGATCTGCACAAAGCCAGAAATCACATGTCCCTTTTATTACTAAGCAATGGAACAGAATTTGGAAAAAACCAGGAAACATCCCCAGCTCCATAAATCAGCACAGTTGGAGGGAACATGGAATGGTGGACACCTGGAAAGGGCCTTGTTCTGGAGAGCAATGGCAGAAGAGATAATCAAATTCAGGACCCGAGACTTTTTCTTTTAAATGAGTTTCAAAATAAAAATATTAATTCAAGTAAAGGACTTCAATTAATGCTCAGCTCTCAAGTTTTTTACTCAACTTTTGCTCTTGCCCCCAACTCCACCCCCACTCCAACTCTACTCTCTGGATTTTCTTTATTTATTTAAACATAGCCTATCAGCAGCCCACTGTAGTGAACCCCCAATATATCAGCATCTGAGGATACCTGACCATCAGGAAGAGTTTGTTTCATGTACTGCCTACCTCAGTTAAATCATCTGGGTTGACCCTCAACCAATCTGAAACTGTGTCTTGGTCCCTTCTTAGGCAGCAAGAAGCCTTCTTAAAGAAGGATAAGATGCTTGCCTGATCTATCCAAAACAAAAAAAGGGCAACAAAAAATCCAACCTGTGACTCACAGAAGGGCAAGAGGACAGCATATGGCTGGACTATTTCTGGTCATTAAAATTTTTTTAAAAAGAGCCAGGGGGAGTTTATTGTCTGTGAGATGAATAATTCCCCACTTCACCTTCACACACACACACACACACACACACACACACACACACACACACACACACACACTCAAAGCTAGATCTTCTCTTACTTCCTTCGGATTTTCCACCATTCATCACTCACCTCCACCCTTTGGGGAAAATCTGGTGAAGGCCAAAGTACTCCAACAGAACTTATTTCCATTTAAGCCCCAATTTTCTGGAAATTAATCTTTTAAATAAAGGATCATGTTCAGGGCATGGATTTAAATATGGGTGTGACTCAGAAGGATTTGGCTCCCTGGCTTAGACTTCTGAATGTGGATCCAATTCAGGGCTCATTGAGGTGAGTGGCTTCCCTCCTGCACTTCTTTCTTAAGGCTAAAACTCAATGCAATTCAGCACCTACTCAGTGCCAAACACAGTTCTGAAGCTCTGGATACAACAGTAAAAGGTAAGTAGTCTCTGCCTCCAAAGAGTTTATACTCTACATGTCTTGTTTGGTCACAAAAAGCCTTCCCACCCAAATCTATTTCCCTATTGTGGCCTCACAGTAGCTGAAATTCCTATCACAAGATGACGAATTCTTTAGGGATAAATCACTTTGTGTCCAGAGTTCTTAAAAAAATTAAGCCAAACCCCAAACTATATTATTTGGGAGAAGTAACTTATATGCCTTCAGTCTCATACAGTCTATACTCCCCCACTCCAAAGAGTAGCTAATATGATAAACTAATCCATAAGGACTTAGTGGATATTAGTTCATCATATTTACTAGCCTTGGGATATACAGACTGGTTAAGATGGGATTAAGAGGTTTGGAGCCAGTAGGTATTCATAGGGGAATGGAAGAAAACCTGAGTATGAAAAGTCCAATGAGGGAACAAGAGAGGGCTTCACGGAGAGCTCAGCACATCACAAAGGAGTTGTTTGAGGGAGGGGTGTGGTACCTCTGCCTTCAGCCTAGGTTCTGGTCCTACAACTTTCATATCTGAGTTTATCTTCCTGAAAAGGGGAAAAAGCAAAATAAGGTCTAACTAAACATGGACAGAGAGCACAACTAGTTGTCAGAATAGAGAGTTAGGGGAGTCTGGATCCCCCCCCCAATTTCTGCTATAATTAAGACTGAATAAACACCCCTCCTAAATGTATGCTGCCACCTCTGAGTCAAATAGTGAGGCTGCCTCCTACATTTTGCATCTACCCGACACATCACATTCTTTGCATCAATAAGGGCCAGTGTCAGAATACACTAAATTGCCTTTGACTGCGTTTAACTGATCTAGTATTTTTTTATTATTCTTTCTTGTTGCGCCATTTTTCACTCTTGACTTTATAATTCTCCACTGACTTTAAATAAAGCTGTACCAGACTACCCAAGGTGTTTTTTAATAGAGATTTAGGGGCTGGGTTGTGCTGTGGCTTGGATTCAGTTTCCACTTCAGCCATAAGGGAAAATTAACTTGGTGGTTTCAACTTAAGCTTCCATTAATACTCAGATTGGACAGCAACTCTGTCTTCTTCTAAGACTTGTAATCATGACATCCCAAAGTGATGTTCAAGAAATAAAAAATAATGTAGTCATCATCTCGACTCCAAAAAACGAGTACATAGTGTTCCAGCTATCCCCACAAATCCCTAGATAACTGGGACAATGTAAGGGCAAATGTGGGATCATTTGTTGAGTGACAGGTAGAATCTTGCCTGGAGTCAGCTCTACTTCATATAAATGTGGGCATCTTCCTTAAGGTAGGGAACTGAAATTTCCCGATCACTGTCTCTTTTCACTCTCATTCCTTTTTTTTTATTCCTTTTTTTCATTCCTTTCATTCCTTTTTTAATTCTTTTCTATTCATTCCTTCTGGCATTTTTTCTTACATCCAAAAAGAATTTGAAGAAGCTTGCAAAACTAAACCTGATGCATGGTAATATGGGAAAAATCTGTGAATTACTGATTATGGGGGAACTTCCCTGGACCAAATCAGATCTTCACCAGTCTATGACTTAGCAAACAAATCGAGGAAGGTATATGAAGCACACTAGTTACTGTTACTTGCTGATGGTCATAAATAAGAGTTAAAGATTAAATCTGAACCAGAATGTTTCTGATTCCAAGCCCAGCTATGTCATATTGCCTCCAAACACAACATAAAACAACAATTAAATATTACAACCAGACTCACTTAAAAAGAGTAAAAATCTGTCTTTTCTGAGACTAATCCTTAGTGAAATCTCAGGATCCAGATCTAATATAATTGCTACTATTTATATAGTGCTTCAATGTTTCTGAAGCACTTTAAATGTAGTCTCAGTTTATCCTTACCACAACCCAGGAAAGGCAGGAGCTATTATTATCCCCACTTTACATATTAGGAGATGAAGATGACCTCCTCAGAGTCACATAGCCAGCAAGTGTTTGAGATTTAATTTGAACTCAGGTCTTCCTGACTCCAGGGCCAGTACTCTATGCACTATGGTACCACCTAGCTGCCTCAGGCCTACTTCCAGTGCCCTGTGTAAGCCATTCCACCTCTAACCTCTGTGTACGGGCTATTTGATAGCCTGGAATGCCCTCCTCTTCATTCTATCTCTTGAGATCCATAGGCCTGCTCTCTTTTGGGTTTTTTTTTTGTTTTTGTTTTTTTAATTTTGTTTTTGTTTTTTTAATTTTGTTTTTTTGGTGAGGCAATTGGGGTTAAGTGACTTGCCCAAGGTCACACAGCTAGTAAGTGTTAAGTGTCTGAGGCTGGCTTTGAACTCAGGTCCTCCTGACTCCAGGGTCAGTGCTCTATCCACTGCGCCACCTAGCTGCCCCTCTTTTGTTTTTTAATAAACATTTTTATTTAAACTTTTGAGTTCCAAATTTTCTCTTTCCCTCCCTTCACCTCTCCCTGAGGGGATAAGCAATCAGATATAGGTTATACATGTGAATTTATGTAAAACATTTCTATATTAGTTATTTCATATAACAATACTCTAATAAAAATGAAAGAAAATTAAAATAGCATGCTTCAGTCTGTGTTCAATGAATATCAGTTCTTTCTCTGGAGGTAGATGGTTGGCTTCATCAATAGTCCTTTTTTATTTTGGTGAGGCAATTAGGGTTAAGTGACTTGCCCAGGGTCACACAGCTAGTAAGTGTGAAGTGTCTAAGGCCGGATTTGGACTCAGGTCATCCTGAATCCAGGGCCAGTGCTCTATCCACTGCACCACCTAGCTGTCCCATCAATAGTCCTTTGGGATTGTCTTGGATCACTGTATTGCTGAGAATAGTTAAGTCATTCACAGTTCAATATTACTATCACTGGGTACAATGTTCTCTTGGTTCTGCTCACTTCCCTATACATAAGTTTATACAAGTCTTCCCAGGCGGTACTGAAATCTTCCTGCTTGTCATTTCTTAGAATGAAATAATATTCCATCACAATCATATACCACAGCTTATTTAGCCATTCCCCAATTGATAAACATTCCTTTGATGTCCAATTCTTAGCCACTACAAAAAAAAAAGAATCTTCTGTAAATATTTTTGTACATTTTATCTTTTTTGGCTATCTTTGGGACATAAACCAAGCAGTGGTAAAGCTCATAGGCCCTCTTTCAAGATTCACCTGGAGTTCCAACCCTTTCCTGAGGCCCTCCCTTTTCTTCTCTTCCCCAGTTGAAAGTGTTTTCTTCCCCTTCTCAAAATTACTTTGTATTAACATTGTATGTATTTTGTATTTATTTATCTATGATAAATTCTCCTCAGTAAAAACTAAACCCCTTGAGGGCAGGGATTATTATCATTTTTCTTTGTATTCCCACCAGCTATGATAGTGTCTAGAACAGGTTAGGTGCTCAATAAATGCTTATGTAATTGACTGTTACAAGCCTTCTGATTTAAATACTACTGCCATACAAATTCTCAAACTCTGTAATTTACAACAATGACATGGTAAAAAATCAAATTATCGGGGCAGCTAGGTGTCACAATGGATAGAGCACTGGCCCTGGAGTCAGAGGGACCTGAGTTCAAATCTGGCCTCAGACACTTGACACTTACTAGCTGTGTGACCCTGGGCAAGTCACTTAACCCCAATTGCCTTACCAAAAAAAAAAAAATCAAATTATCCTTGATGCAGCCAATGTTGACAACAGTTTGGTCTCCAACATTTACATTCCCATTTTATCAAGGCAAGTCTTGGCTTCTGAACACTCAGAGAAGCAGCTTTATATTAATATCAACAGAAAAATATACGTGCATAGGTGTGTGCATGAGTCATAGAACATACATGCTTAGACATTCATAATCTAGTACCTTGCATATCACCTTCCGGATGGTAATTTCCTAATAAGGAACTAAATGGAATTGTTAGGTCCTTGCTGGCTTTTAATCCAGTATCCTACAATAACTTCTATTTTCTTTTAATTCTGTTACATACGTATCCTCGATCACCAATTTTAATGTCAGCCTCTTTAGGCAGAAATCTTTTCTTTTTAATAACTCTGTGTATGAAATGAGGCCAGTACCTTGTAGGCACTAAATAATTGGTTACCGGTGTAATTATTGTGTAATTTCTGCTAAATTCCCTCCCTCACTCCCCCCAGAAAAGATCTACTTAAGTGCCTTAAGCCTCTACTATGTATGGTGCCTTGGGGATAGAAAAATGAGATAAAACTAGTCCTGACCTCAAGAAGCTTAGAATCTTATCAGGGTATTATCTCATTATATATCTTCACATGCATGGACATGGTCCAACACAACTACATAATTTTTTTATTTTTTATTTTTTTTATTTTTTTTTATTTTTTGCTGCGAGGCAATGAGGGTTAAGTGACTTGCCCATGGTCACACAGCTAGTAAGTGTCAAGTGTCTGAGGCTGGATTTGAACTCAGGTCCTTCTGAATCCAGGGCCAGTGCTTTATCCACTGTGCCACCTAGCTGCCCCCAGCTACATAATTTTTAAAGGACTAAACACGTAATGCCACGTGGGAGATCAGCTTAACCTGATTTAAACAAATGAGCAAAGTATCATATATTGTACATGTTATTGGAGTTTGTTTTGATTTTTTTCCCTGCCTTCTTTATTCCCTACAATTTACAGACTGTTTCACATGTTTAAAGAGATCATTTTGTTAATTAGAATCTTTATGCCAACGGCTACACCAATAAGATGGCCTTAATATTTATTAAAGACTTTTCTTATTAGGTTTATTTTTTTTTCTAAATTATGTGGGACCCATTATCATTAGGGTAGGTGAGTAGTATAACAAAGCCAATTTACCAGAGTCGGCTTTACTCCAGCAGAAAGCCTGAGGTTCCGCAGGTTTTATAACACCAAGCATAGCCCATATTTAGTGAATTTTTCCAATGCTGCACTCCATGATTTTAGGGGTCTATTTTCCCCAGGGGCATGTAAGTACTAAAATTGCACTGGATTGCATTTTGCTCTCAGCAGGTGAGAAAGTGCATAGTCAATGGGTTATTTGCCATTCTTTATTTCCATTTTATGCAGTCACACAGTGGTATCTCTCAGGTGTTTGTTGAAGTTTACTAGACACGGAGGAGCCATCTTGTGTGTTCTCTAAGAGACATTTATAATCTGTAACCAAAAGACTCAGTCTGCAGGGCCATGGGTGCAGCAGACCAAAGTCCTGCCCCTATTGATATAGGCCTTTGACTGGGAGGTTTCTCCACTTGAATCCATCCTATCCCCAGTCAGCCTGATGGGAACTCTCATTGGTTCATCTTCGTATTTATCACTCACAAAGGTCACCAAACATAGGAAACTGTCTCATCTCCTATACTCTATCAACTGGAAAGCTTCTATTAACCAGCGTTTCCATGCTTCACTAGTAGGATGATAATTGATGTTCATAATGGGAACCCTGCGGCATTCTGAAATCCAAAAGTGCCTTCTTGAATCACCAAGGAGCAGATTAAATTATATTCAGTGTGGTTTTCCTGTTTAATGAAACTAACTGTATGAAATGTCTTTGAAAATTGGCAAGCGATGTATGTTTGGTAGTTCTACAGTAACCAGAATATTTGACTTCTCAGAATAGCCTATTTCTGAATCCTGCCAAATGACAAGAACCCGAGGCTGTCACAAACCACAGCAGAGTCCCATCCTGCTGCAGAGGTTACACATACACATATATGTTTGTGTCTATAGGTATTTGTGTACATGCATGTGCGTATATATATGCACACACACTCAATCCATACTTAAGCCTTATGCCTCAGGCCTAGAGTTACAGAAAAAGTGACTTTCCTTCTGGGAACAATACTAGGCCAATTCTTTTTTTTTTTCTTTTTGCTGGACAATGAGGGTTAAGTGACTTTCCTAGGGTCACACAGCTAGTGTGTCAAGTGTCTGAGGCTGGATTTGAACTAAGGTCCTTCTGAATCCAGGGCCAGTGCTTTATCCACTGCGCCACCTAGCTGCCCCTAGGCCAATTCTAAGAACAAGCATAAGATGCTTTGGATGTTGGCTATCAGCAACCCTGTCCCTTGCTACCCAGTTTCTGATAAAGGTAATACTAGGAAAGTTCATGTTTAGATTCATTCTTCAAAGATCTCTGCTCTACAGCATCTGGTAACCAGGCTCTGCCCTATTCTTGAAGAATATGTGTTTCTTCCTGTATTCTCTATCTCAGGTGCTGATTCATGGGAGATGCTGAGCTCCCAAGAAGGGGACAAGAAGTAATGTGGAAGCCTGGGATAGCCAGGACTCTTTCATAGGATATGGTGCCATTATCCCAGGACAAAGCAGAAAAGAAAGGGCATCAGTGATGGTCTAATTTTGAGAAGAGCAAGTCACATGTTGTATATACAGTGGACGGTATCAAAGAGGCTGACAAGGGCCAGAGGCAAAGAGAGGGGTCAAACAAATAGTGGAGAGAATCAATTACCAGGTTGTCAAACACAGATTCCAGAAAGGGCCAGAGGCAATATATCCTGGTCAAGTAGTCAGCAGCAATGAATTAGATCTGAGGGAACAGGCAGAATCAACAGTCCAAGGCCAACGTGAGGGTCAGCAAGACCAGAGAATGGGCAGGTCAAAGGAAAGGTCTTCGTATGAGTGAAAAGTTTCCATGATTTGTCACGTTCAGCCAGCAAAGCGTACCTTCCAGGCTTTTAAACCAGTCCTACCATCTGATTTTCTGGATGAGGAACAGCTGTGGACATCTCCCACTCACCTCTCTGCTCCCTTGACTCACAGATGGGAGTCAGCTGTGGTCTGGTGGGGGTTGGCAAGAACCAGGCCTTTGTGCTTGCAGGAAAGCCCAGCTTCTTTGCCAGGCTATAAGGGCATAGATGTAAAGCTGGAAAGGACCTCAGAGGTCCAACCCCCTCATTTTAAAGATATGGAAAGTGAAACCCATAAGCATTAAGTGACTTTACCAAGGCCACACAGATACTAAAGGTACCAAGCAGCGGAATTGGCCTTTTGAACCCATATTCTCTTTTTTCAGAAGCCGCAAGATTCTATTTATCAAGGATTGGCAGCCACTGATGAATATTGGATCTAGATACTCCTTTCTAAGAATATTTCTGAGTTGCAACCTGTGCCTAGTTAGAGAGGAATTATAATTTCTGGAGGGCAAGGTCCTATCCTTTGTTGGGTTGAGGGAAAGGTAGGGAAGAGGGAAGGTGGGAAGGGAAGGGAAAGAAATGGATGGGAAGAAAAAAATGTCCTGATGCTGGATAGGAGCAATTGTACACTGTCCTAAATTCACCAGCCTGAGATTTCTAAATCTAAACTTGCAGAGAAGGTCCTTGGTATATTCAGGGAGCATCCTTCCCTATTAACTGGTCGATAGCAAAGGGGGAAGGGGGAGCACGCACTACTAACCAGCACCAAGTCTCACGTGAAACAGGTGCTAAGGAACAAAGTTTTATGACCTAGATGTAGAAGTGTTCACTGCCCAGAAAACATTAGGGAAACCCTTTTTTGTTGTTTCTATTTGGTTTCAAGCCCTGTGTTAGAGCACAATTACAGGGAGGTGGTGTGGGAAGGGAGGGAGAGCAGGAGATGTCAAAAAAGGGAAAAGTGGAAAGGGAGAGGAAAAGCCCTCTCTTGAAGGAAGAATGTGTGGGGGAGGATAGTTTGTGTGGGTTTCTTTAATGAAGAACAAAGAAAATGCACGACATCTTACCCTCTGTGACTCTTTTTGATTTGGGAGAAATTTATGAGCTACAGCAAGATAAATAAAGGGATAAAGAGCTAACCCACACGGGACAGAACTGTTTTATAGCTCTCACACAGATGTCTGTCCTAATGACACAGGATATTTCTTTCTTTTCCTTCTTTCTTTCTTCTTCTTTTTTTAAATCCAAGGGGGTGATGAGGGGAGTGGTGAGGAGAAGATGGAGAACAATTTAAAATCAGGACCTACAGGCATTCAGAGTTTGGGAATTAACATTGCATTCTTTTCTTGGATCCCCACTTCCTCCCATCATCCAGTTGAGAAACATTTGCTCTGGAACAGTGTACAGAGCTTGCATGAGTATCCCTGAGGGCTGAACTTTGACCCCTCTAACTAAGGAAGCTAAAATGGAAAATTCCAAGTCATTGTACATTTTAAAAACCCTTTTCCCCATGTTAATGCTTTTTCAGAGAGTGTTTAAAGAAACAGATATATAATCAAAGGGAAGGTTCAGGAACCATGAAGATAAGCACCAACAGCCTAGCATCTGATCTTGGACATATCCTTTTGGCTCAATAAGTTGGACGTAGAGCAAATCATTGTCTGAAGGCAACTTACAGGTCACCTCATCAAATCTCCTCATTTTGTGGGTAGCAAATTGAAGAAAGGGAAGTAGCTTGGCCACACTCATGTTTAGTGAGTGGCAGTGACAGAAAAAGATTATCAGAATATTCAACATATTCTCAGTCTAGGATCCTTTCCACTATACTAGATAATACACAATCCAATTTCTGATGGGCATCAGACTATGTGCATGCATGTATATACACGTGTGTATACATATGTATGTATACATATATATGTATGCACACATACACAATGGATGTCATCATCTCCCCTACCTCCCCCCCCAAAAGCACCACCACCACCACAACAAAAACAACTATTCTTTCTTCAATCTTCCCTCTTTCAAGGTACCATTACTTTCCCTGTCATCCTAATCCATAATTGCAGTTATCTTTGATTCTTCCTTCTCCCTCACCCCCTATATTCAGTCAGTGTCCATATTGACACCTCTCATATCATAGTCAATATCCATGTCAACGTCTCTCACATTATTCCCTTTTCTCAACTCACACGTTCATACTCTAGTTCAAATCTTCATCACATTGTACCCGGGATATTCCAATAGCCTTTTGAAGGTAATTGTCCATGTCCCACAGCTTTCCCCTCTCCAGTACATCCCACGTGCAGTTGCCAACATTATTATCCTAAGGCACAGGTTTGACCATTTCATTACTCTGCTCAAAACTCTTCTGGAGGCTTCGGCCATTCACTGCTTCTAGGATTCAACACAAAACCTTCAGCTTGACATTTGAGGCCCTAGGACTGTAGTCTGCCTGCCACCTACCTTTCCAGCCTGCTTTCATACGATTGCCCTTCACATACTCTACATTCTAATCAAACAGGACCATTTGTTTTCTTCTGATTTCAACATTCCATCTCACAGCCCATCCCCCCATGCCCAGGATGTTCTCTTTTCCCCATCTCCTGCTCCCAGAATTCTTACCATCCCTCAGGATTCTACTCAGGTTCACCTCCTCTGTCAAGCTTTCCTTGAGCCCCACCCAGTTGCTAGGTACTCTCTTCCTTCTCAATATTCCTTGTGATGTATTTACCTACAGGAGCCTCTCTTTGCCTATTAGAATGTAAGCTCTATGAAGGAAGTCATTGTTTCATTTGTGTCTTTATATCTCCAGGTCTACTATACTTCTCTGGACACAGTAAAATCGGATTTAGAGCATGTCATATGGAAACACAGGACTGGCAAAAAGCTTTTGAGGTCATCTAAGTCAGTCCCCAGCTTCCATGTAAGACTACTTAACTATCCCAAATGGATGGGTGTTGCTCTTTTCTCCTGTGACTAAAGTACCTTCAAGGATCATCCATACTATTGTCCAATAATCCTAACAATTACTTCTTTACATCTAACCTAATCTCTCTTATTACAGTGTTGGTACCTTCTTCTCTGGAAAACCATATATAAGGTCTTAATAACATGTCATAAACTAAAAATATCAAAGGAGGTAAATGCTACTGTTTTCATCTCTGTAATAGATTTTTTTATATTCTTAGAACTTTTAGAAGCAAATAATGCAACAGATTTGTTTGTATTTCACGCAAAGTTTAGCCTGTAAGTTAAAACTAATTGGCATCACGATAATATCAGATTACTTTTATATATGTCAAATTTAACAAACCCTATAAGATTGAATCCCTACCCTAATTTTACACATTGAAATGAAGACTTGGAAAATGTAAGGATCATACTGTAAATACCTGTGAATTTAGACTCGAACCCAAGTCTCATGACTATAAAAAATTTCTTTTCTAAAGTTAATGGCAATTTTGTATTATAAATACCTGATCTCTGCTATAAGACCGTGTGAAATGATTGCATAATCAGACCATTTCAGGTTCCAAAGACAGACCTAGGATGATGCCCAGAGGTTGACTAGCAAGTAATAACACCCAGCCTCTCTCTAAGGTTTTTATTTGCTCTAGAAACTATCCCCTGTCTATCCATCCATCTATCCACTAGCATTCCACTATCTAAAAGATTATCTCTATGTCACTCTGATTCAGCTTGGACATTCTTCGTAAGAGCAACTTGATTCTTCGTTTATAAGTCATATGCCATGTCTAATTCTTGGGCATCCTTCTTTTATTGTTGGTTCAAAGTCCCTACCTTCACCAGTCCAAAGGAATCTCTCCTTTCAAAGAGCTCCCTGAGTTTAGAGAACAGCTCTCTTTGACAATAACATGTAATATACCACTTATTCTTTATATCATATGAGTTTGTCTTGACTCCCCAACTAAAATATAAGCTCCTTTAGGGCTTGGAACACACTGTAGATTTCTTAGTTGCCCCTACACAGTACCTACCACAGTCATGGACATGCTGAAGTGATCAATAGTTATTAATTGATTATAGTAATAGGAAGAGAATCAGTCCTGACCCAGAAGCAGTTGGTATTCTACAAAGTTTGGGCCAAGAAAAGGATGCATAAATTAAGGTAACTCTGCAGGATGAGAAATGCTCCAACTTAGCACTAACTCTTTGCAGTTCCCCTCACCCAAACCCACACCCTTTAGAGAGATTACATGCAAGCCAGAAAAGTTGATGTTATTGAAAAAGTAACAGCTCCCTCCCAACAGTCTCAATTGAAATTTCATTAGGATGGATAAAAAAAATCTGAGCAGTAAATATTAATGGCTGGAAATGGGAAACCTGGAGGCCAGCAGCCTGTGGCAGGTGTTCACCTCGATGAATTTCAATCCCTTGCATGGCCATTTGTAGCCAACAACGTCATCCCTTGGCCTTCCCTCGCTTGCAGACAGGCCATTTTTCATGATTTTACCATTTCTGGCCAAACACAAACTTTTTAATTAAATGTACCACATGATTCCAGATGTTTGTTTATTTGTTCCAATGAGGTTGTAAAACCACTACATGAGGAAGGGAAAAAGTGGGGGTGAGAGGTAGGGTGCAGAGTGAGGGTTTCTGCAAGAGGAAGGGAAAGAAACAAAATGAGTTGGTTGAGATTGGATCAAAAACTTAATGCAGGAGTTCTCTGGGGCTGAGCCCAGCAGAGAACCCTTTGCTCTCAAGCTGATCTCCTCCCAAACACCAGCATTTTTGAAACACAACAGAACGACCAAGCCTTTATTAGTTCAAGAAATTGGAGCTCATTCTGGAGCAAGAGGCAGCATCGACTGTACATTTTCACTGTTGTTTTGACAGTTCATCATAGCTACATCCTTGGTGCCTCAAATTCCACTTCATTAACTCTCCCAGTGTTCCATTTTTGTAGGCTAGATTGCATCCTGCATAGTGAATAGCAGGGGAAAAAGATGGTCCTGGGGGAAAGTGGTCAGGAGATGAGATAGGGAAAGAACTACAGTTTCCCACACAACATGGAGGGCTTCCGAAATGCTCCTTAATTAGATTTCATTATGTAACAGTATCACCTACGTGTAATCTATTATCAAGCTGCTGGCTTTGCCTTTGAAATAACCCTCACATCTGTACCTTTGTTTCTATTTCCACCTGCATTCCCAATGAAATGTAACTTCCTTGAGGGCAGGGACTTTAAAGTTTTTTTTTTTTAATTTTCCCCAGTGTCCAACACAGTGACTTCCATATGGTATGCACTACTGGGAAGGCACTTTAGAAAACAGGCTGAGGTTGGGGTCTTACCTTGCTATTTACTAGCCATATGACCATGGGTAGTTTGAGTTTTTGTTTCTACAAAATGGGGATGATCTTATTTGCCTCACACATGTGACAGGGTTTCTGTTGTTCTCTCAGTAACTACTACTATTACTGACATGACCCTAGATTTAGGGTCTCATCACATTAGAACTAGTTTTTCACTGATTCTAGAATTTTCCTACTATAATCCATCTTGAATGTCACTGCCAAGATAGCCTCCTTAAACCACATTCCCACTACTATTCAAAAATGTCAATAACTCCATATTTTATATTATATTAAATGTAAATTCTTCTTTGTCTGCCTAGTTTTCAAGATCTCCGTAATCTAGCACCATTTTGCCAATACATCCTTATTTCTCTCACCACAATCACCATATTTCTACTCATCAACATAAATATCCCATGCTAATCAGACCAATCTTACCTCTGTACTATATACATCAACTTCTTTAACACTTCTGTGCTCTTTGTACCCTTCCTAAAAGCTCAGTATGTGAAAACAATGGGCTAAGGCAGTCCAAAGAATGCTAATGCGAAATTAGGTTATGTTAAGAACAAATGAATAAAATACTAGACTGGAAGTTCTTGAGGACAAACACTATCTTTTGTAATTTGGAATCCCTTACTGTGACTGACATAGTACTCTGAAGATTGCCAGAACTTAATAAATAGATATTGATTCTCTGACATCCTCTGCCCAATGTGACTTCTCAAACAGCTAAGTCAACACAATCGCAACCCAGTGAAGAAGCTTACGGGAACAGGTATCTTTCAGGCAGGCATGAAGAGGTAAGCAAGAGAGCATTAAATGATCCTGACCCTCAAGTTGCTAACAGTTCAATAAGGACAGAGTCCCCACTTTGGAATATTTCAATACTATAGAATATTAGAGCTAGAAGTGACCTTAGAAATTGCCCCATTCTACAAGTGAGAAAACTGAGGCACAGAACAGACCTTGCTCAAGGTGACACATTTTGTTAGTGAGAAACATGAAGCAAGAATCCAGTTCTCATGATACTTACTCTAGCATGCTCTGTCCACAATCCCATGTTCTACTATTATTCCACCCCTTTGCAAAAGTCTTCCCCTGCATTGTCACTTCCATTTACAACTCAAGTCAACAAGCATTTATTAATCACCTACTATGTGCTAAGCTCTGCTTATATAAAGAAAGGCAAAAATAGCTCCTGCCCTCAAGGAGCTTGAAAACTCATGGGACATATTTCTTTTTTTTTTTTTTTAAGTGAGGCAATTGGGGTTAAGTGACTTGCCCAGGGTCACACAGCTAGTAAGTGTTATGTGTCTGAGGCTGGATTTGAACTCAGGTACTCCTAAATCCAGGGCCAGTGCTTTATCCACTGTGCCACCTAGCCGCCCCATGGGACATATTTCTGACTCCTTGTTCCCTGTGGGAACCCAGGTTAGCTGTTGAACTTCCCTCCCCCAACCCTCACTCTCTGAACAAAAAATTTTAAAAATAAAAAAGTCCTCTTAGTGCCATCTTTACATTCGGGCAAAGAAATTCCATTTAGTGGGGTTTGCTCTGCTCTGGCCCAAAGCCACCAAATATATAACCTTCCCCCCCACCCCTCGCCGCCCAAGCACTCCCCGCCCCCAGCCCCAGATCTACAAAGATCACTTACTCAGAAATTGGCAATGAAATAGTTCCAAAGACTGAAAATGAAAAATCATCATTGGAGAAAAGGAGAGGAAAAATGGTCCCCTGCAGATTTCTGAGGCTTAAAGAAGGTTGCTTAAGGAGACTTCTTGGCTGAAGCCCATGCCAGTCTGGGTAATAGTCTAACAGATTCATCCGTCTTCAGCTTCCACTTGGCTGGCTCTTCCATCACTGCCACCCCCCTCCAGACAGCACACGCACACACACATCTATCTATATATACGTGGAACTTTTAATCTACAGCACCCTCCATTCCAATCCAACCAACTCTGCTCAGCACCAACTGAAGCTATTGACCCTGCAAAGTAGCAGGGAGATGAATTTGATGACCCAGAGTAGAGTTTTTAAAACATTTGAGCTGGGCCTGGAATCAAAGCAAAGTAAAATTTATTCAGTACTTAGTAAAGTCCTTATACTTTTGCACACACTGAAAATAGACTCCCACTGCCACACAGATAAAATAAACCTGTCAACCACTCCTGTCAAATCACTAGTCACCTCTATTAAATAAAGGGAACTTCAACATCTCTCAGCATCTTAGAATTTCACCACAATTTTAAGCATAGGGTGGTGGGGGTTGGGGTGGGGGAGAAGCTTTATGAAAAAAAAAAGAAAACTAAAGTAATGGGTTCAGGAGAAAATGTCATCAGAGGAAATCATTTTTTACATAATTAGAACAGACTAATAATAGCTATGTGTAAGAAACCACCACATTTTACCCCTGACACAGTCAAAAGCAGTCACTTGGATGCTATGGGAAGAAGTCAAGAAAGGAAGAGCTATAAGTAAGCATTTACTTAGCTTTGTGGATCCACTGGTCATTTGGATGAACTCTCTGCCAGCAAGACTCCACCCTCACCCCTATCCAAACTCTAGTCAGACATTAATGGTATGAAATGGCATCTGATACCTCTGCTTATGTACCATCACCTCCACCCCAAAAGAATTCTAATGAACCCATGAGTTAGTCCTGGGAAAACTTGTATGAGTTTGGTTTCCCTGTCAGAGTAGCTATAATATCCCCCAAGTGAAAGATGGAAAGGGACAGAGGGATTCTCCTGGACACAGAAGCATGTCTTAGACAGAGTCTATATGACTGAACAGGTCAATAGCCAAGGATTAAATAATTGATCAAATCAATGCTCTCTAGTCCTATTTGGCCAATTGGATGACAAGAGAATAGACTGATCATTTAAACTTCCTAAATGGGCATGTTGGGTCAAGGGACAGATGTCTAGCAAAGTGCTTGAAGATGCACCACTAAGATCACCTAAATAAACAACTCTAACTTCTCTGAGTGTGTTTTTTTTATCTTGTGTACATGCTAGAACTAATTCCTACCCTAAAAATTACTATATTTATGTATATTTATATATATGCATACATATATGTAAATGTATAAATGCATATTTCTTCTGTATATATTTTTGTAACTAGCAGGTTTGTGACATGGAGTCTGTGAACTTTTAAAAAATATTTACATTTCAATATAATTGGTTTCCTTTATTAAAAGACTATATTTTATTCATTTAAAAATTATTCTGAGAAGGGGTCCATAGGCTTCATGAGATTTCCAAAGGGTTCATGACATACCCATGTATTATTCTTATCTGTGTACATATTGTTTTCTACCTACAGAATGTAAATATTTTGAGAGCAGGTATTGTTTTGATTATGTCTTCATATCCTCAGGGCCTAGCACCATGGTAGGCTCTCCATTAATGGTTATTGAATTGAATAGTCCAAAATGATGTGATTTCCACAGCCCCATTGTTAATGTGTTAGGAAGATAATTCTTGGAAATCTGATTCAGATGAAAGAGGCAGTTTCAGAGAAACCTAGGAAGACTTGTATAAACTGATGCAAAGTGAAGTGAACAGAACCAGAAAACCAATCTGTACAGTAACAACACTGTCACAACAAACAACTTTGAAGCACTTAGGAACACTGATGATCTTGGCAACCAACCACAATCCTAGAAGACTAATGTTGAAACATGTTATCCATCTCCACCTACCTCCAGATAGAGAGGTAATGGACTTGGAGTACATTTAATTTTCCCCTTATTCATTTAATTCTAACTGATTAAATGAATTCAAGAAAATATTCTATTTATAACTTCAGTTAAAAACCTTTTGTGATTTCACAGGTTAACTGAATGACAAAAAAAAATAAACAGTTGCACATTTTGCTGTGAGGAGTTTGGAGGGGGGATTGGAGCACATGCAGCTGCTTTATGTGGATATACAGGGGAGAAAACAATTGCTGAGCATAAAAGGCAGCTCACATTAGGGAAACTGCAAACGATAACTAATTATGATAAGTTGCTATGTAAATTACTCTGTGACATTCCCAGCAATCAATTTCCAACATAAATAGACTATGCCAGGGCTGGAGAATGAGATGAACACCTAACAACTATGTCAATAACAATAACAGAGAAAATTGCCAATGATAATAGAGGTTGGGTGATTACCTTTCTCTGAGCAAGTTTTCACAGAAGCAGGTTTCTTCCACTTGTTTTTCTTCATTTTCTTTTTGAACTTAAAGTCCAACTGCTAAATATATGATAATGACACAGTGACAAGTCTCCAACATGAAGTAATCCAGGGATATCTTCTTACTGAAAGTAATTATCTACAAGTAGTTCAAGTATCTCCCTCTTTCCATATAACCTTGCACATACTCTTCCACAAATACAGAGAGGCCACGGGGTGGGGAGTAAGTATTAGTGTTGAAAATACAAAGGTGGGGCAGCTAGGTGGCACAGTGGATAGAGTACCGGCCCTGGAGTCAGAAGGACCTGAGTTCAAATCCAGCCTCAGACACTTACCACTTACTAGCTGTGTGACCCTGGGCAAGTCACTTAACCCCAATTGCCTCACCAAAAATAAAAAAAAACAAGCAAACAAACAAAAAAAACAAAAAATAAAACAAAGGCAATGAGGAATCAGGATAGAGAACACTTGAGGCAAAATGGAATCTCTGGACCCAGGTGTGTGGAAGTTCTTTATTTTCCCCCTCTTTGTGAACATTCATGAGTTCACACTGGGCTATGGTAGATGACTCTCATAACTGGACCTGGTATTCTTCTGCTGTGTCAGACTACTTCTTCATTTAGCCAACTTCTTCTCTCCTGCTGTGGGCATTCTTTCTCTCCTAACTTTTACTTGGGTTCTGGTTAAAGGGAAAATGCCTTCAGTCATCCTGAAATCTCTTGAGACCTTGAAATCCTCATGGGGTTGCTGCCTGACCATGTCCTCAGAATACAGAACTCAATTTTGAAGAAAAAGAGGTGTCTATAAACTCACCACTGAGACTATAATGAACTACTACTGCCTGTCCCTTCCATACTTAACCAGTGCCAAATCATTTTGCTTCCTCAAAGAGCCCACAAGAAAAGAGAGTGATGAAGGGTTGGGTCACTTCTTTTGTATAATCACTCAGTTCCAACTCTGTATGTCCTGGGGCTACCGGTTTTCCAGGTCTGCAGCCAATGAGAAGACTTTTCAATAGCACAAGCTATAAACGCCTGAGTCAATCCTATGGTCACCCAGACTAAAACCAGGTAGGGAATGGCTGCACACACTTCAAAGATTGGTCCTCATAGGTCAGTCCAACCATGCTATTTATTTATTGTGCATATTTTCTTATTCATGGGTTGGTTATAAGTTTAATTATATCGATTATATAATACACAAAATTAGACATTTAAAAAGCATTGTATGAAAATTATGTGATATTTTATCCTAAAATCAATAGCTATATAGCCACTGCTGTTATTGAGTTAAAAAGTGAGATAGTTAGGCTTATGCTTTGGAAAAAATTATTTTGTTTACTGTGAAGAAAATGGCTTGGCAAATGGGAAGATGGGTCAGTAAGACCAATTAGAAAGTTACTGCAATAGTATTGGCAAGAAATGATGAGACCTGGATGATGGCTATGTGAGTAGAAAGAAGGGGACAAATGTTCAGAATGTAGAAATGTTGAAGATGTGGAAGTGACAAGATTTGGCAACCATTCAGTTATAGCGTTAAGATGAGGGAGAATCAAGTCTGACACCACAGTTGTGAACCTGGATGACTGAAAGAGAATGGGGCTGCCCTCAACAGAAACATGAAATGATGTCTGTGATACAGACTGAAAGACATCCACACCTTTTCATTCTATATGACTTGTTTTATCCACCAGAAAAAGAAAAACGGTGAGATGGAGTCTTACTGGCTGATAACCTAGAGAACAGAGCCAGTCAATGCATAGCTAGAAGAGCCACGAGGTGACCTCAGGAGTTAGAGTGTGGGCTTCCTAGAGGTAGAGAGGGTGTTAATGCAGGTGCCCCAGTGAACGTTAGTTTACTGAGGGCCCACACTAGGGCAAAAGGAAAATGGATGGGAGATTACACAGTAGAGGGAGGGGCCAGAGTAGGGGAACATTGAGCTGTAATGAGTGAAAGAGATAGATGGGTCATGGTAGATGCAAAATTTTCAATTGTCTCTTGTAAGAAGAATTCAACCCAGCTTCCTATTCTGTGATAACGTGTCTACCCCTTGTGCTCATTCCATACCCATCCTGCTGGAAGCCAAGGCCCCTTTCTTTGATGACCACTTCTTTAGGTGCTAGTTAATAATAAAATCCTGATACACATAGAATAACCCCTTCTCTCAAGGAAATGACTGGGGAGAAAGCATGTACAGAGATAAATCCAATATGGATGTATATGTGTGTGTATGGAAGAGGGTTGTGCTTGGAGGGGTGAGAAAGGTAACTCCTATTTCAGACAGATTGAGTTTGAGATGCTTATGGGACATCCAAGTGGAGATACTTTGAAAAAAAGAAGTGAGATGATAAGGAGGCTTGTAGCACAATTGCAGGATGGAAGGTTTAGTCACACTCTGTCACTCTGGGATACCTATTTTAGATAACCTCCCCACAAAGATGCTCATCATATTCCTATCTGAGATTTGCATAAAACACTCAGTAAACTTGGTGACAGGTTGAGTTCATTGGGAGGTCCCTTCTCCCCAGGAAGAGCTGGAGACATTTGGAATGGATTAGATGGAAAAACCAACTATCAGAGAAATGCCATACCCAGCCAGGGGGAGAGAGGGGGAACATTTGAAAAGCACACTTTCCGTAAACCATATTATAAAGTATACTGACCCTCTTTTTAGCCTAGCTAAAGCTGGCCAAAAGTTGGGTCTTTTCTTCCATTTCTCCCATTTAAATAATCTGTGTGTGTTTGTATATGGATGGATGGATGTGTGCATGTGTATATGTACATGCATGTGTACATGCACACATGCATGTATGTGTATATACACCTATGTAAAGACATATGCACATATACATGTACGCACATAAATATATACATGTATACACATGTGCATTTATATGTGAATAGGTGTGTGTGTGTGTGTGTGTGTGAGATCAGACTTTCCATTGGGGATGGGCAATAAACATGACTTTTTTTCAGTTGGAAGGGATCTTAGAAGCAATCTCATCTAACTCACATTTGAACAAGAATCCCTAGGTTAACAAATGATTATGAGGCCTTTGATAAAAGATCTCCTGAAGCAGCCCACTGCACACAAGGATACTTCTAATTATTAGAGAGCTTTGTTTACAGTTAGCCTTTACTTAGAGAATCCATGCCAAATGTTCAAATGGACTGTTTGTGCCTGACCTTTGGTAGAGCATTCGGAGCTGGTATTGGTCTGATCAGTCACAGTCGGACACACTGTAACTCGACTCTAACATAGTGATGCCATTTTGGTTCTCTTCAAGAACAGAGGACAACAACCAACCACTAGCCTCATGGTAACTTTCACCCATTCACTCGAAGGCAAGCAGAACATGACTCTTCCTTCTTTTATGTAATAATCTTGTTCAGGTTTCAGAAGCAAATGGAGGCAAAAGGGGGTGAAGTTATGCTGGCATCTCAGGGCTCTTCCTTGTACCTTTCAGTTGGCCCAAAGATGGCAGAAGGGCAAAAATGTGCTTCACAGAGAAATAACCTGGAATCTATCCCAGCTCTCTTAGTCTGCCTTGAAAGAGAATCCCAGAGTTTACAGTATTTGTTACTTTTTCCTGTCTCTAGTTCTTTTTGGAATATACAACTTTTCTGACAATAGACATGAGATCTGAAAGTGAAGTTTAAGCATGTATGTCTTTACATATCTGGCTTTAACCTACTGGGAATTATTCATTTTTGCCAGAATTATTAGTGTGGCTATAAAGCCAGGGTCAAGGCCAAATTCCAACTTGAATATCCACATTTTCTTTAGCATTTCTTAAACCCATCCTGGAAATTCAATTGGGTATACAAAATATATTACTTCCTCTAAAACTCTGTGCTAATCTTACAAGCTCTTCACCAATTTGGGGATTTTACACCAGAAGTAGTTATGTTTCAGATAAAGGGATTATCTTGCCTATAATCTATAAGCAATGATAATCATAACTATTAGAGCAAGAGTATTGTGTTTCCCTATGGCAATTCTGCCACTGAACCAATATCAATGGGCAAGAGCCATTTGTCCTAGTATTTAAAAATGGATTGTGGGATATGAGATGGAAAGGATGTGCCCCCTTTTACATGGTAAACCCTTCTCATCACCAACAATGGCTCAGCTACCATCTCTGGTCCGAACCCATCAGTGCTCGATAGACTATGTAAGAAAGTGGCACTGGCACCTAAGAAGATGAAGTCAGGAAAAGTGGTGGGACCTGACCAAACAGATACAGAAGTAATCTGTGCTGGAAGCAACACAATTTTAAAAGCACTCAGGAATTCATTTTCAAGATGTCTCAAAGAGGAGAGATTCCAAATGAATAGAAAAGATCATGGACTGGATTTTTAACCCCTGAACAAAATGATAAAGAGGGCATCAATAACTACCGACACATATGCCTGCTTTTTCATCTTTACGAGAATGGGTTATTCATGTAACAAGTATATTCTATCATTTAAATTTTATATTACTTTATTGATGCTTTTTGATTGTGTATTACATTAATTTTAGAATGTCACTTCCCCCTCCCTGATTGAGGAAGCTAACCCTAATAAGAAGGATGAGAAAAGGGGAGAGAAATAGTTCAGCAACAGATTAACAGGGTCTGACAGCTTATACAATATTCTATAACCACAGTTACTGACTTCCACAAGGAAGGAAGGAAGGGAAGATACATCCCCTCATTTCTTTTCTAGAACCAAGCTTGGTCATTATATATGCACAGTGTTCAATTTTAGTCTATTTTTGTTTTTCACATTGTTATAGCCATTAAAATATTATTTTCTTGGTTATGTTTATTATACTGCTCATATAGTTCGTATGTCTTCTTATTCTTTTCTGAATATTTCATAGTCTTTGTTTCTTATGGAGCAATATTATTTTATTATATTCATGTACCACGATTTGTTTAGCCATTCACCAACTGATGGGGACCTACACTGCTTCCAGTTCTTTGCCATTACAAAAAGTTCTCATACTAATATTTGGTGTATATGGAATCTTTCTATTGTTGACTTTCTTGGGTATGTGTGTCAACAATATGCTTGACATGAGCAGAATACATACAGGTTTCCATGCACAGAACCATATAGAGGAGAAGTTCTCGTTAGGACTTCTCAATGAGATCCACAATAATTAAAAAGATGCTGGCTAACTCATCCCCACTGGATAAAGTGATGGATTTTGCATAGCCCCTGGATTCTGGGATTAAGCTAATTGGGTGAACTGGTGAGTTCACCAGTACATAAAGCCTGAACCTGGTGGACAATAACTGGGCCCAGATTCACACAATATCAGTAATCTATCTGAACCACATTAGCAAAACTGAACAGAACTTTAAATCATCCTCAAGCTTCTCACTTCTATGGAAGCCCTCTCTTTTATGCTTAACAGGAATACTCCCCAACTGGCTTCTAATCAGCAAACACAAGGATTGCAGAAGAATCTCTATTACAGGTGACCCAAAGGTGGGTGTAAGCAGGTTGCAGCATATTACCAAGAACTTGTATGTGTTTCTAACCAACAAAAGCATTATTAACCTGGAAAGTAGCCCGGTCAGTCTTGTTGCTACAGTGAGGGCTAATGGACTAACAATCTGAGAGTTAGCCTTCTTTCCAAAAAAAGTATCCAAAGAATCATGGGAAGGCACTCAGCATGCTGGGTGGAAATTTTTCACTGATGGACTTTCGAATGTGTAAGGATAACTCACACTTGATCTGAAGGCATAGATAGATGTGACGTGTACTGGTGGAGGGAGTAACAATATCCATGAGATCACAGATCCATGGACTATGGGCAATGGGGACTGAACCTATGATTTCACATAGAATTCCAAGATCAGGAAACTCTCTGTACGAATGCAGGCCAGCAACTTCTTGGCCTCTTATAGTCTTAGTGAATTGTCTAGGGTAACCAGAGGCTAAGTGACTTGCCTAAGTTTCAGAGAGAGTACGTGTTAAGAGGCAGGACTTAATCCAAAATATTTCAGGCTTTGGAACTTTGTTCTCTATAGTATTTTTAAATATCCAAAAGGGAAAAGAGTATATAGCATGTTTAACCTGAAAAATTTAAATGTTAAGTATTAAGATTCCTATAAAGCAGAGCTATTTATCTTCATGTTCCCTAAAGATAGGGAAACTGAGTCACAAAGATTTTTTTAATGACTTTCATAGTTCATAGAGAATAAATGACAGTACTATACTAGAATCCTGATTTCCTAACTCTCTTTCCAGTTTTCTTCAAACTAGAGAGTTTTATCTGTCCATCTCAATGAGACAAAGGACCATGCCCTGGGAAAGATTAGTGGTCAAATGCAACGTTAAAAAAACAGCTTCTCCCATCTAGCATGTTGGGTAGATTTTTTAATGTGTTGGAAAGCATTGGGAATAAGATGAATCAATTCATTTGTAAATACTGTCTCCAGGCAAAATTTTTCGTGCCAACTATCAGATGCTATAAATGGGACTTACTTGATGAAATGTTGATATTATCAGTATGATGGATAATACTTAGCCTACTTTTGTTAATTGGCATTTGCTCTTTCATGATGTACTCTCCCCATAAAGTTCTACTTTGTTAGCAGATAAACTTGTATAAGAGGCCTCAACATTGGCATCAATATCTGACACATCAGAGGCTGCATGATTCATACACTAAGCAATTTGAAATCGTTTTTATTAATTTAAGTGTCAAAGAGAGTTGGCATTAAGTGGTTCCAACCTGGGGACCAAAAAAATTCTCACCAAATACCTGTTATTCATGCTAATGGGATACTGGGGAGCCTACTTCCTAGGGAAAATGAACCCAATTTGCCACCATGTATAGTATCCCACCAATACCAAAGGCTCACAGACAAACATATTATCAGGCCCTATGCATAGAATAAGAATTTGAGAACTGGTACCATAATCAAAAGTGCTGACCATCATTTTATGTGAGGGCATGAAGCTCAGGTTGGGTACGAAGAACACCAAGGTGAGGTAACAGTTAGATATAAGGAAGGGTGGCAGGCATACCCACAATGGAGTGAAAACAAGATGGAAATCTGGCACAAACTTGGAGAAAGCTGACATTAAGTACCTCAAAAGTGATTTATATACATAAAGACCAAGGAGAAATGAGACAACTACTGTACCATAGGATATGCCTTGGTAAGGTTCCCCTTTAACAATAAGTCAGTGCATATCTGCTATGGCCCTCTTCCTTCCTTGTAAGAAGTTGGGAACCAGATACTAAACAGACCTTCTGTGGGGCTCAACCTGCCAGCTTTCATAAGCCTGGAAAATAGCTTGGCAGGGTGAGTTCTGCAAGTTTGAAAGGTGCCCTGTGGGACCTTAGACAAGTCACTTAAACTCTGCTCTCGGTTTCTTCATGAGATGGGAGTGGGAGGCATTATTGGAATAGTTGACCTCTATGAAACTATGGAAGAACCAGCCTTTATTTCATGATGCAAGTTTGTTTTTTTCTTTGTTGTTGTAAATTGCTGGCTCTTGACCAGAAGCCACTTCATCTAAGCAGGCCCTAAGCAAAACTGAGAAATCATCCAGCTCCACTGGGGATTCTCTTGCTTTAATTTGTGTACCTTCTATTCCCCTTCCTATTCCCCGTCTCTCTTGACATCGGCAACTTCAAAGGGCCTGATTGTGCCAAGCAGGGCTCTCCAAAGGAGCTTGGCCAACCTCATCAAAATATACTTGTCCCATGGTCCCTCCCCTCAAGGAACATTTTTTTTCTGACAGAAAAGTGACTGACGCCTTCACATTCATGTGATAAACAAATCAGTAATAGCACAGACTCAAACTGCACTGTACAAAGAACAACCATGGACGTGTTCTTCTTTTATGTCATGGCCTCTCCTCTGCCCTTGGCCAAGACCTCTCTTGGCTTCATCTTTAGTCTCTCCCATCTATATGCATCTAACCTACAGAGGTGTCTAGATCTCAGCTATGTTTAATCTTTCCCTCTTTTTCATTTTCAAAATCCTAGAAAGACTGCTCTTCTTCCTCACCAATTGCTTACTTCTTAACCCTTTGAAATCTGGCTTCCTATCCCGTTGCTCAACTGAAAATGTTCTCTCAAAGTTTGCAACTCTATGTTTCAGAGGAGGTGCTGATCTGCTTGGGTAGAAAGGATTGCCTTAGTTGAAGATTTCCTCTACCAATGAAAGCACAGACCCACTATCTCCAATATGGAGCAGTGGATAAAGCACTGGTCCTGGATTCAGAAGGACCTGAGTTCAAATCTGGCCTCAGACACTTGAGACTTACTAGCTGTGTGACCCTGGGCAAGTCACTTAACCCTCATTGCCCCACCAAAAAAACCCAAAACACCAAAGGTTACCAATAACTGCTCAATTTAATCTTTTTTTTTTAAATCCTCATCTTCCACCCTCTATGAATCTTTTGATAAACTGACTAGCCCATACTGCTGTATATTCCTTCCCTTCTTAGCTCAGTTCTCCTATTTAATATAATTTTTAGGCTGATTTGCTAGTTCATTATCTATCTCCCACCCTGTAAATTTAGGTGTCCTTCAAGGTTCTGTCCAGTGACCTGAGATAGCCCAGGATGTCCCTTGCAGCTCTTATCCAAAGATTCTAAGATTCTATGATTAATCTTTTCTCTATATCCTTCACCCCTTTGGTCATCTAATCAGCTCCTCAAGTTTCAGCTCTCATCTCAATGCAGATAATTCCCAACTCTACAAGCATAGCCAGATTTCCCCCTTCCAAAAACAATAACCAAAAAACCCTATTATTTGACCTTATCATCCCCTCAAGTCATCTTCTTATCTTTCTCTTCTCTCTCAAAGCCAAACTCTGAGAAAAAGCTTGATACATGCATAAGTACCAAGCTCTCACCTCCCACTCACTTCCCAAACTCTTACAATCTGGCTTCCATTCCCACCACTTGATTGATTGGAAATGTTCTCTCCAAGGTCATCAGTGCCTGCTTTTAAATGATTTTTTAAAAAATTCTGAATGTAACAAACCCCAAATAAAATAAGCATCATAACAAACAAAGTAGAACAAATTATAAGGCTTATATATAAAGTTATAAAAAAAAAATCTCTATTATGTACATTTTTCTTTTCCTTTCAAGTAAATTAAAAATTCAAAACATTATTTTCAAAGCTGTCTTTCCTTCTGATCTTTGTTCTATTTGCCTCTGTGAATTTTAAAAATGCTTCAATGGCCCTCTTTCTCTCCTCCCCCTCCTCCTCCTTCTTCTTTACAATATTATTGTGCGCTCTCTCTCTCTCAGCAATGAGGGTTAAGTGACTTGCCCAGGGTCATACAGCTAGTACATGTCAAGTGTCTGAGGTCAGATTTGAACTCAGGTCCTCCTGAATCCAGGGCTGGTGCTTTATCCACTACAGCACCACCTAGTTGCCCCCTGCTTGCTCTCTTTTTACCAGTGATTTCTTAATTGCTAAATCCAATGTGCTTTTCTCAGCTCTCACTGTTCTCCACCTCTCTGCTATGTTTCATCCTCTTAGCTAGCCCTTCTTCTGCATATTCACCTCTCCTTGGGTTTGTATTCATGACACTTCCCTCTTATGATTCTCTTTCTACCTGGGACTGATGCTTCTCAGTGACCTTTGCAGGACTATCCATCTCTATACTGTCCATGATGCATGGGTAAGCCCCAGAGCTCTATCCTAGCCCAATCCTCTTTCGTATTCTCATCAGCCACCTTGAGTTCAACTACAATCAGTGACAATCTCTATGTAGATGAATTCCAAATCTATCCAGCCATCATCTCCCTTGAGTGTTAGATCCCTATCTTTAATTGCATACTGAATATCTCTACCTGGATGTCCCATAAGTATCTCTAACTCAACATAGCCAAAAGGAATCTCATCTGGCTCCCCCCCCCCTAATTTTCCCCTAAGTCCCCTTCCTAACTTCCTTATCTTTGTTGAGAGAATCACCATTCTTCCACTGACTAGGTTTTCAAACTGGGGATCATACTTGACTTCCTTCTCACTCATCCTTCATACGTGATCAATTGCCAAGTCTTATCAATTCTGATGTCAAGACATTCCTAATATGCATCCCCTTGTCTCCAATCACATAGACACCATCTTAGTTCAGGCCTTTATTACCTATTGCCTTGATTGTTTCAGTAACCACCTTACTGGTCTCCATGTATCTAGTCTCTTTCACCCTCTAATTTATTCTCTATCCAATTCCAGAATATCTCTGTAGATATTCCTAAAACTCAGGTTTGATTATGTCACCCCCATTCCCAACAAGCTTCAGTGGTTGCCTATTGCCTCCCAGATAAGATACAAACTCCTGTGTTTGGCATTTAAAGCCCTTTACATTCTGTCTTTATCTGATGTTTCCAGGTTTATTACATGTGACTCCCCTTTGGGCCCTCCATATTCTAGTCAAACAGGCCCACTTGTTGTCCTTCTTAGGTGATGATCCATCTCCCCATGCCTGGAATACTTTCCTTCCTTCTTTCTGACTCTTGGAACTTCCCAGCTCTCTTCAAAACTCAATTCAACTGTACCCCTTCCTCCAATGCATTTCCTGGTTTTCCCATCTATCAGCGCCATACTTCCCAGTCACCTTTGGGCAGCTATCACTTTGACCCAGACTACTAGAACAGCATCTTAAACACACCAGAGCCAATATCATCTTTCTAAGCCACAGGTTTGTATGTATCATTTCCTGGATCAAAAAATTTCTAGAAGGTGATTGATGCCTCTAGAATAAACTATGACAGGGGGTCTCCACACTCTGACTCTTACTTACCTTTCCAGGCTTATGGCATGTTACTTCCTTCTATACTGAATTCTGCACTGAATTACTAGCAGTTCCTTTCCTGAAGTCTTCTAAATTATCTCAAGTAAGAAGATTGTGTCTCTCTGTCTTTAGTTCCAGAATCCGTTTAGGGGCTTGATTTAATATTGTTTTTGAGGGACACTCGGGAGAGCTCAGGCAACTTCCTAGCTTCTCTCCACCATCTTGGCTCCACCTCTAAAACACCTAGCAGTTCTTCAAACTTGACCATCTCTCTTGCCTTTCTATTCATTTGCCTGGAAGGTGCTCTCCCCCCCCCCCCCGCCCCCCCCCCCCCCCCCCCGACATCTGATACCCTTGACTTCCTTTAAAACTCAGCTCAGGTACCTCCTACTCTGTGAAATCCTCATTCTCTTCCCCTTCAAATGATGCTCTATCCGACTTATCTCTATGTTCTTATGTGCCTGGATGTTCCTTTGACTCACTGATACAGAAGCACCTTGAGGGCAGGGCAAGTCTTGTTTTTGCCATCCTTGTATCCTAGCATTTCACATGATGCCTTGTACATAGAAGGTAGTAAGTGATATTTGAATTTTAACCAGGGTCATCCTTAACACCTCCGCCCCCCCCCCCCGCCCCCCCCGCCCCCCCACCCCCCCCCCCTGCCAAGTAACTCAAACAGCAGAAATATCAGGTACCATGACCAACCAACAGGGATGATATTCAGGGCCAACCCCCTCTGGTCTCACTCTCTTAATGTCCCAAACCTAATTATATAGAAATATCACATGGCTTTATCAAAACATCATAGGAAAATAGAGGTTCATGAGGAAATGGCAGCAAGAAGGGGAAAAAAATTAACTGTAGAATCGGAAATTTGCGGTTCAAATCCTGCCTCTCACACTTTCTATCTTTGTGACTTTGGGGGCAAATCACTTCACCACCCTGGGCTCAGTTTCCCTGAGAGTAAAATGAGAAGGTTGGACGCTATACTTCCTCACATCCCTTCTAGATCCAGCTCTTTGATCCTGGGAACTAAACAATAAAACTAAGGATTGCCTACTTTACAAAAGGATACACCTCAGGTTGTGTTAAACAGCTCACACTACAGTTAGCTTCCTTCATGTCTATAGATTCGTAAAAGTCTCCTTTAAACACACTCTTCATGGACACATCTATTATGAGAATCAAGGTTCCACATACCACGAAGGTATAACCTATTCCCTACACCGCCCCCCCACACACACTTCCGTCACTTCAGGTTGAAATGAAACTGTCCAGCAGGTTAGGCCTAGCCTCATTCACAGACACCTGGATTTCTGGAAAGCTTCCTCAATTACTTCCTTAAGAATATAAACATGTCACTTGGCTAACACCAGTAAGGTCTCTTTGAGGGCCAGCCTAACTCCTTGCTTACAGCCTGCACAGTCTCTTCTCACCCCCTGCCAGCCCATCCCCCGCCCCCCAGCTGAAAATACAGCTGGGATGACGGAGTGGGAAAGGCCCAAGACCTGGCTTCCTAGGGTCCCCGGAGATCACCGGAGATGTTTCCTGTTTTAGGAAATGCCGTTTAGGGTGTGCTGCATCCTCAATTTAAATCTGGACTAAGCCTTTGAAAGCTTATTTTCATTTAACAGGCTCCATTTAGAGGAGCGTTTGCCATCACAAGGAGAAATGGGATAAACGCATCAGCCCTGCACATTGCACATCCTCCCACTTCCTCCCCCGGATCTGAGCTGCAGAATTTCTCACTCCATGAAGCCAGTTTAGGAAGCAAGGTGCTTTGGAGCTGGACTTTGGACTGATTCCTACCCCTTTTCCAAAGAAGGGCTCCAGGGGTCAGCAGCAAGAATGCAAGGCTTTTACAGGTGGGTGCCATTTTGAAAGTCAGAACAAGCGTCCAAAGCAATACAGGCACACATGGAATGCAGTCTTAAATGTCAATAAAGCAGAACAGAATTCCTTTCTATAGTGATGTGGAGCAGGACTCTTGAAATTATAGATTTCAATGGTTGAAACTCCTAAACAATGCTTATCTTAACAAATATGAACCAGTTTCCCAATCTCCCTCAATAATCACCAGTGCTGGATATAATGATCTACTTAGCAACACTTAAGAACCGTAATCTCTTTATTTAAAGAAAAAAAAATATGAAACAATATTATACCATGGATTTATTTGCTTTCCCTATAGACTGACACTAAATCCTGTTTAATATGAGTTGAAATCTGTAAGCTTGACAGGTATGGTTTTCTCATCAACTGCTTGCAAAGCATAATGTTCATTCTGAAGTGCCAAAGAAGCAGTAATGAGCATGGAGAAGCGAGAGACAAAGTTTATGGCCTTGCCCTTCAGGCTGTGCAAAGAGATCAAAAGCTAGAGTTCCTACCTCGGTGACTGGTCAGTGACCGGGAACCAGGAGGCAGAGGTGTATATGGCGTTTGAGAAGACTCAGGAACATCATCTCCGGAGGCCTAAAGGACAAAGCAAAGGGTGATATTACACAATTACCCAACACAATCATCTCTTCCATCTGTATGGATCATCCGAAGCACCTAGATTGATAACTCCCTACCTTTTCTAGAAATGGATCCAGACTGGACACCAATGAGACTGAAAATTACATTAAAATAATCATTGGTTGGGGTGGGGTTGGCATGTCCAGACATGATTTTATTGGGATGGAGAACTCCCCATGGGGAATATTTTTCTGCTGGTACAGACCAGGAAATAGTCTATAATTTTATATTTAGAAAAACACATACATATCACATATTAGAACATATTACATTGTGTTATATTGTTATATTATATTATGACATGGTAAATCACATCATATCAGTATACATAGGAATAAATAACATGCAGTTCTAAAACATTCATTGCTTAGAAGCTAGAGGTTTTTGTTTTTGCGGGGCAATGACTTGCCCAAGGTCACACAGCTAATAAGTGTCAAGTATCTGAGGCTGGATTTGAATTCAAGTCCTCCTGAATCCAGGGCTGGTACGTTATCCACTGTGCCACCTAGCTGCCCCCAAAGCTTGGTGTTTCAAAAATTTTAATTATCACATCTTTTTTTATTTTTCTTTATTCCTTTTGGGATAGAGAATAAACTGTAGGAGGCAAGTTAGGCCTTCCAATGAGATTACCTAGATGCTGGGAATCAAATATAAGTAAAAGATTAGGCCCAGTTAGAAAAACCATAGGTTTCAATTCTGACACTGGGGATCCTTGACTTATATGCTTTCAACAAGACATGGAAAGGGAGCCTCTATCTCTTTCAGCTTGAATATCCTATGAATATGTGAACACAGATTGGTTCAATCATTTCTCACAAGGCCTTTTGCCATCTTGGTCTTTTTCTGCTGGACACCACAAAATTTATCAATGTCCTTTCTAACATGTGGCATTCTGAACTGAACCATAATATGCCATTTGTGGCCTGACTGGAGCTAAGAACAGAAAGGCTTTCATTTCTTTGTTTCTTCTAACTGTGACTCTTTTAATGCAACACAAGATCACATTGATTTCACTTGGTCTCCATATCTTACTAGTCATAGAGAAGCTCCACAGAGTCAGAGACCTAGAGGCAGAAAGTACCTCAGAAATTATCTAATCCATGCCATGGATTTTATAGATGAACAATCTGGGGCTCAGAGAGGCTAAATCATTTTCCAAAGTCACAGAGATAGTAAAGGGGAAAGACAGAATCTAAATCTAGTCCTATGACTCCAATTTCAGGCTTTTCCCAATGTACCACACTGCCTCCCATGCTGACTCATGTTGCACTCACAGTCTGCTAAACCTCCTAAATATTTTTCAGATGAATTCCTGGGGAGTAGTAGTGTCAAATTCAAATAGAAATGGAGCAACTAACCCATATATAAGGGATCCCTACAGACCACATAAAGACTTAGAAAACCATCTATTAACACTATATCCTATTGTATTTTTATTTATTTTGTTAAATATTTCCCAATTACATTTTTTTAATTATTTTTTTTTTGCAGGGCAACTGGGGTTAAGTGACTTGTCCAGGGTCACACAGCTAGTAACTGTTAAGTGTCTGATGCTGGATTTGAACTCAGGTACTACTGAATCCAGGGCCAGTGCTCTATCCACTGTGCCACCTAGCTACCCCCCAATTACATTTTAACATGGATAAGACAGAGTTTTTATACCTCTGTTGTAAAGAAAAAATTCTCCCATCTTGGAGGTGTGACTTTATATTTATTCTTATTCATTTTTTTCTTATTAGACTTGGCCTGGCATCATTGTTTGTTAAGACACACTAGTGTGGATAAAGCACCGGCCCTGGATTCAGGAGTACCTGAGTTCAAATCCGGCCTCAGACACTTGACACTTACTAGCTGTGTGACCCTGGGCAAGTCACTTAACCCCCGTTGCCCTGCAAAAAAAAAAAAAAAAGGCACATTAGTGTAGGGGCAGCTAGGTGGTGCAGTGGATAAAGCACCAGCCCTGGAGTCAGGAGGACCTGAGTTCAAATCTGGTCTCAGACACTTAACACTTACTAGCTGTGTGACCCTGGGCAAGTCACTTAACCCCAATTGCCTTACCAAAAAAAAAGACACACTAGTGTTGTTGAGGATAGAAGCATCACAGTCAGGTCTCTAATTAAAGAAAAGAAAAGTCATTTTTGTGGAGAGTAGACCAGATTAGAGGGAGATTTTAATAAGGAAGACCAATCAGGAGGCCTCTGAAATAACATAGATGAGAAAGAATGAGGACCTGAACTAAGGGAGTGGCTATGTGAATAGAGAAGAGTTGATCAGAATCAAGAAATGTCACCAAAGTGGAAACAGCAACACTTGGCAACTGACTACAAGCATAAGGTGAGGAAGCATAAGAAATAAAGGATGATACCTAGTTACAAATGTAGGGGACTAGTTCACACCTCTCCAACTTTTCCATAAAAATAATATGAAGATGTTGTCAAATATAACATTAAAAACCTAGGTGAACCTTAGCATTCCTCCGGGCTACCAGTCTAATTTGTCTGCTGGAAAAGTGAAATGGCATGGCTTGTTCTTGAAAAGGCTATAATGGCTTTTAATGACGTGTGTGTGTGTGTGTGTGTGTGTGTGTGTGTTAGAAGTTTCAGTAATTCTCCCTTTGATATGTTCTATAATTTTACCAAAAAACCACAAAATCACAATCAAGTTCACTGACCTATCATTTCTATCTTCTTATCAATTTGGAAAAACAGGAAAATATTTGCCTAAGTATCCCTTTATCCTTGGTCTTTCAAAGATTTGTGAGTGGATCAGCATTCATGTCCACCAGTTTTCTGAGTATCTAGAAAGTCAGTTCATTTATGCCTCATGATGAGCTTGTCTAGGAGAGTTGTCTTCTTACCTTTACTTATTATTAGTACAGACTCCATATTAAACTTTTTATTCCTTCTGTTCTTTCCAAGCCAAAGGTCATTCTCAGGAGCAGATGTAGGGAGTCAAATGTGAGTTGAATAACTCTGCTATATACCATTCACTATACACAATAGTTTCCTTTCTTTGACCTTTCACTCTTCCCTCAATAGAGCTACAAATAACATTTTCTATTTTCTTCAGCTTAACCATTTCAACTCTGAAACCCCCATCCTGAAGTCAACCATGTTCTGATTCTATGTGTATCACATGACCCAGTAATCTCACACTAGTTCCAGCCAGGCTTCATAATCCATTTCCTTTATTTTCTTATCACCTGCCCTGCTGCCTGTATATGTAAAGCTCTTTAATCTCTTTCCCCCACCTTCCTCACAATCTCTGCAACTACCTAAAACAATCCTTGTCCAGTAGTCTTCTATATATGTTGCCACTTTTATAATTTAATTCAATTCAGCAAACATTTATTAAGCCCCTACTGTGGGCTAGGCATATAAGTTCCATGGAGGCAGGGACTGTCTCACTTTTGTACCTGTATTTCCAGTGATTAGGACAATGATGTGGCACAAGGTACTTTATAAATGCCTTTCCATTCATTCATTCATTTATTCATTCATTTATCCATCCAGTCATTCATCCCTCCATTCATTCATTCATCCATTCATTCATTCATCCATTCATTCATGTATTCATCTATCCATTCATCTATTCATTCATTCATTCATGCATTCATCATTTTATCCATCCACCCATTCATCCATTCACTCATCCATTAATTCATTCATTCTGTTTATTATAAGTTTTTATAAGATTGTGCCATGCCTTTGTATTCATTGTCCATTAACTCCCTGCTTCCACTTTCTGGTCATATTCTTTTTTTTTTAAACCTCAATTGGTTCATGTGTCTTTGGTGTATCCATGCCACTTTAGACAAGTCTCTTTTTTCCTCCTTTTCAAAATTATTTCTTTTTGTGTCTTTAGAATGTTATTCTTTTTGAGTCTTCAGAATTTTATTCTTCAGTGTTTCCATTCCTCCTAGGCTGATTGTACTTGTGGAACTTTCTATGTTTTGTCTTTGAAATCTACTACCTACAAATCTAGACTACCTGTTAAACTACTCTTGGCTTTCATCTACTCTACCACAAATTCTAAGATAGAGAGGTGACTTCCCTCCAAGAGTCCCATCATTTTTAACCCAGCAATCCGGTTCTCCATGTTGATGAGAATCAGTTAAAAATAGTTTCCCTATTTTAGTTCCTCACCTTTTGAAGGATGAAATTATCACTAAGGAAAGTCAAGGAATCATGAGCTACTCTATTCCGTGCAAAAGTAACACTTCAAAAGATGGTCACTTAATTGCATTACCCCAGTAACCATTATATTATGTCTCCCCATCAGACTTGAGATTTGTTGCTCAAACACTTGTTTCTCTCCTCTCTCTGTTTAGGAAGTCTGTAGTTTACTCTGAAGGTGTTACCACTCCTGTTTCTGTATTGCTTAATCTTCACTTGTTATTCACCATGCTTTTTCCCCTCTGGTTCTTGGATTTCCTCAGCTGATTATATCTTCTTACTTGACAATGCTTCTCCCCACCCCACTCACCTTCCTCATATCTAACTTATTCTTTTCCTTTTGTAAAAGGTTTATCTTTCCAGAACTATGTTCCAGTCTCCTTATTTATGAGATTAAGAAGGAATGTTCCAATCAACAGTATGATTAAAAGTCAAAGATCATGCATTCCCCTTCTGGTCACACTTCTGGCTCTCTCCAGACTTCAACACCATCACTCAATTCTTTTCTCCCCCAAAGAATTTCCTTCCATGCCTTGGGCCTTTCACCCTGGAATATCCCTCCACCATGCTATCCACTTTCTCCTATTGGTGAGTCCCTTCCTCACCACCATCCTCCCCTCCCTTCTCCCCAGCCTCTTTTGGTATGGTATGTTGTTCATCCTTCAATCTTGAAAAGGACCAATGACATCATGAGGGTAATGTCTTGACTTGCACTTAAATTGGATTTAAGTGAGGCTGAGCTACACAAAGACCACTGCCTTTTTCTGTGTTCTTTCTCCATTAGAATGTAAGTTAAGGATAAGGCATGTATTTCTTTTTACTGTGCACTTAGCATAGTGTCCGGCACATAGTAAATACCTAATAAATTCTTTCCCACCTACCTACCTATCCCTATAATATTTCCTCATTTACCTGCCAGTCTGGCCTTAAAGACTTTCCCATGATCTCTATGTAATAGACGTCCAGAACTATGATGCTGCTGCTGCCACCCAAATCTCATGACAGACAGGCTCCCTGGAAGCCCGCTTTCTCTAATATCCCCACTACAATGACTCAAAAGACATGTATAACCTGCTCCGTTGATCCAGATCTTGATCACCTATATGATTAAAATTTTTTTTTTTTTCCCAACAGCTCCCAAAATGGCTTCCTTCTATTTTCTCTCAAGGTTTCTACCATGTTCCATGATGAAACTGCTGAGACTCCGATAAAAATCAATAGCTTGGTTCACTGTTTATTTCTTGGTACTTTTATTCTGTATTTGGGCTGATAACAGCTTTTCTTCTAGGTAAAACTCCACCTTTTGTCACATACCACTGACTGGGCAAAACACAAGAGTTTCAATGACGAGAGTTAAGAAGTTATTTGGCTCTGTTTCCAATTGGAGACAAAGCTAGAAAGGGAGGAGATTGATTTCCATTTTGCTGCTACTTTACAGTTGTCACTCTGTGCCCAGCATCTGTTTTAATTATTTTTCAGCTCAATGTCTGCTTACAAACCAATGTCACGCAAATGAATACAGAGTTAGAACAATTGTGCAAATGTCTCTTAGCCCAGCCACTGCCAGGTGAGTGCCAATGAAATACTATGAGCCAAGGTACAGATGAGAAAGTCTTGGGCTGGCCTCTTACCAAAATAAGTCTTTGTCAGCCATTTCACCATACACTTATTAATCACCATACACTTATTAAGCATTTACTGTGTGCTGGAACTGTTAAGTATTGGGGAGGAGGGGGGAGGAGTAGCAAAAACACAATTCCTGCCCTTAAGGAGATGATATTCTAATGGAGAAATACAACATGTGAAAAGCTATGTATATGCATGATACATACAGTGTGAATGGGAGATAATCTTGTGAGCTTTTTCAATATAATTTTTATTAATAACAGCTGATACCTTGCAGGTTATAATATATTTCACATAGATTGTCATAGTTAAACTTCACACCAGCCCTATGAGGTAGATAATACCATTATCAATCTCCCCCTTTTACATGGAGATTAAGTGATTGACTCAACCATGTTCTAGCTAATCAACTTCCTAAAGCAACGCTCTAACCATGTCCCTCTTCTACTGGAAAACCTTGAGACCTCTGATTGCCACTAAGATAAGATACCAACTCTTCGCCTTGGCAGGGAAGCTGGCTCCATCCTACTTCTCCAACCTTATTTCATCTTACCCTCCTTCATAGACCCAACACTCCAGTCAAATTAGACGACTAGCTCTTCTCCAAACTCGACATGCCATCTTTTGCCTTCATTCATTCTCATCATCTAGTCCCATGATTTTAACGTACCCCCTCATCTTATGATCATAAAACCATAGAACCCTAGATTTAGGACTGAAAGGACCTACAAGTCACCTATTCCTACTTCCTCATTCTAAAGATAAGTAAACAAGCCCAGAACAATTTTGCCTTGCCCCAAATCACATAGGTAGGAAGTCATGGCTGAGTGCAAAATCCAGGCCCTTTGAATATGAATCTCTGCCTTTCAATTTGCTTAATTTCCTCCAAGGCTCAGCTCAGATAAAATGACCTTTCATTTGGGCTTCCTTGATTCCTCCAACCGATAATGTTTTCTCTCTTCCTGAGAAATTCCTAGCACATTCTATCTCCTTTACCCCCATTTCTTCCTACTTCATCAAAGATATCATTCTAAGCATACCCAGTGGCCCAGTTGTCTGGCTGTAACTGGGCAGGGATCCTTGGGAATTGTCTACTGAGGAAGTAGTCTGGGCCCAGTCTATCAATGTTGGCAAATCAATTCAATAACATTATATATTGACTGTACAAGGGACTGAGACTTCAAAACAAAACAAAACAAAAATCATACATATATATGTACACACACACATATATTCTTTATGTATGTTTTATATATATATACATATATCCATCTCTAAATACAATGTGTATGTATGTATATAACATATATAAATAATGTATACTGGTCAGCTCATTGAGTTTGTGTGTGTGTGTGTGATAATACATATATTTTCTCATTGAGTTAATTTATTATAAAGGGGCTAAAATTCTAGCTAGTCTGTCTAAAATATCTAATGAGTGGTTGCCAATAAATTATAAGCTTTAGCAAGAGTTAGACTTTTAAGTATTAATTAAGGAGAATAAGAATTTGGTAAAGAGAGAGAGAAAGGCCTACATTCATCTATCTATTAAAGGGAGAGAGCATTCCCAGCTCCGCTTTCCACCAGAGTCCACAGGAAAGAGCGCGAGTCAGAGCACCAGGCTCCCCCTTCCTCCTCCCACAAGCAATCATCACTTCCTGACGCCAAAGAAAAAACATGGTCTGCCCTCAGAGACCTTCACCTCATGGCGGAGCTTTTCTACAGTAAGTCTCCAGCAAGTGGCATCATTCCAATCGTTACACTATCAATATACAAACACACAGACACACACACACATATATATGATATACAATACATATATGTGACATTTATATATGATCTGCACATGTATGTATATAAGACATATATGTGACGTTTACATATGACCTACATGTATATATGATACTTATATGTATATAGATGGACTAACTGAGCTGACCAATATACAGTCTTTATTCACAAATCTTTCCTTATACTGACTGTTAGGCTAAGTCATTTCAATGGTCCACTTATCCCAAAATAATGGAGGGTCTGTAGAGCCTGGCCCTCTGAGAAGTGACTCCCTTTTTCTTTGAGGATGTTCACACTCCAAATGCTGTGATCTTCTGTTGAAAAAGCATTCATAACAGCCCGTTGATTCTTTTCTCATTTTCATCAAGGTTGGATATTCTTGATGCATATACCTACTATAACGCTAAAGAAGGTGGTAATCACATCACCTAAGTCATCAATGTTCCCCATAACAGTGCCAAACACCTTTGGTGAGTGTGTTTCTCCCTCTTTTCGTACCTCACATGACAATGATAAATCAATAGAACGTATGTTTAAGGCTGAAGACAGAGCTTAAATTGTCTCTGCTCATAATATGCTCTCCCTTACAGCTTGGGGTACAGGGAAAAAAGGCCCAACATATGCATTGACAAGTGAATACAAGCTACTTTAAGCAAGAAGGGCTTCTCCCAGGAGGTGGCACCTAGGCTTGAGGGAAGCTAGGGATTCTAAGAGATGACAACAGTCTAGATATGAGGGTTCTGATTCCTAGCCTTTGCAACTGAGATGAAATGTTGGTATTAGGCAGGTGCTGATAGGTCAATTTGACTAGAATAAAGAGTATATGAAGAAGACCAAAATTAAATAAGAATGGGAAAGGTCAGTGGGGACCCAGATTGCTAAAAACTTTAAATGCCAGGTTGAGGATTTTATATTTTATCCTAAAAGCAATAGGAAATGGTTGATCATTTTTAATCAGAGAAGAGGATATGTAGTCAAATTAGTGTTTTAGGAATTTTAATTTGTCAGTTGTATGGAGTATGGATTAAAGAGTGGGGTCAATCACAAGATCATGGGTGAAAAAATCTCCCTTCAGGAGCATTTATCAAAGATTTGGGGGGGGGGCAGGGCGATGAGGGTTAAGTGACTTACCCAGGGTCACACAGCTAATAAGTATCAAGTGTCTGAGGTCATATTTGAACTCAGGTCCTCCTGAATTCAGGGCCGGTGCCTTATCTGCTGTGCCACCTAGCTGCCCAGGTCATCAGAGATTCTTATGTGATCCTAACACTTGCCTGAAGATGGTTTATATTCTACTGAGTCAAAATACTGTTTGAAAACTCAATAAACAATTAACAAAATAGAATCATATTCACTCAGTGACCTATGTGTTCTAGAGAAAAAGAATCCATGATAGCATCCTTATTCTTTTCTCATATTTTCACCAAGACTAAATGTCCTTATATATACTTACTATGGTCATAAAGATGATGCTAATTGTATCACTTCATGCACTGATTTTTTTTCCCCTGTATTTGTTTTGTCAGGTCCCACCTCTTTTCTCAGCTTCATCTTTTTAAGTCCATTCCTGCTTCCTCATAGAGCAAACATGTTAGGCATAGAGATCTAAAGAGCTCAACTTTGCCTGTGTTTCCACTATCAACAATAATGATAAAAGACAGCTGTAGAAATACTTGCCAAATTGGTTCCATTTTGAAATTGTTTGCTCACCTTCTTCCAGGTCCTTCTAAAAATTTTCATAGTATAATCTGGTTTGGTTGGTCCTCATGTCAACCTTTCTGCAGGCTTGTTTTCCCCTATGTTGGTTTGTGAAGCAATACCGCTCCTATTTCCTCACACCTTTTAGTAATGTTTTACAAAGGGCCTTTACAGGGCAGCTAGGTGGCGCAGTGGATAGAGCAGCAGCCCTGGAGTCAGGAGGACCTGAGTTCAAATCCAGTCTCAGACACTTAACACTTACTAGCTGTGTGACCCTGGGCAAGTCACAATCCCAGTTGCCTCACCAAAACAAACAAACAAAAAACAAAGGGCCTTTACTCTGAAGTGGTGGTATCCTGGGCTGCTGTGTCTATGTCCTTGACAAGGACATGAAACATTTGCTGGCTGACATAGTTTCTGGACTCTCTTGGCCTTCCCTCATGACAACTGTTTTATATCAATTAAACTTATCTAGGAAATAGTGATAATCAGGTCAACGGCTGTACTTTTATTATTTCCCACTTTTCAGCATCAACAGCTTGCTTCAAGGGATGGATTTTGGAATTGCACATGGTGACTCCTCTTCTCTATCCTTTATTCTAATTTGATATTGATTTTCTCCATTGCTCTAGTAAGTCAATGATCAGAATGTGCACAGACAGCTGAGTTTGAAATGACTCCACAAGCAGTTGCTTCCTGTCTGTGAAGCTGTAGTTCAATTTAGTTCTAGCCATGTCTGGGGCTCTCTAGTTCCCTTCTTGTTACATATGCACAAAGTCAAATATTCTATGAGTCGTTGACCACTTTTTTTTTTCTTAATCCCAAGCTACGTTAATTTCCAAAATATTTTGCTGTTCAGTCGTTTCAGTTGTGTCTGACTTTTCATGACCTCATTTGGGGTTTTCTTGGGAAAGACACTGGAGTGGTTTGCCATTTACATCTCCAGCTCATTTTACAGATAAGAAAATTGAGGCAAACAGTGCTAAATGATTTGCCTAGGGCCACATTTTAATTCAATTCTTCCTGACTACAGGCACAGAACTCTAACCACTGTACCCCATAAAATTTCTCCCCTCCTACCCACCCTGACACTATCACTAACATAACAGTCACTAAATATGATCCTACTCTGGGCTGACTTGGTTTTGAAAATCTTGTTAAGTTTGGCATATTTGGCATTTGTTGGCTTCATCCCCTCTAACAGATCATCTTCATGGTAGTCTTCTTGGTTACACTCAACATAAGTACTATGAAGTGAGATGACCAAGGGTAGCATGAATTGTTCTTTCTTGTTCTAGTGTTAGCATGCTATAAACAGCTTTGCCAATTCCTTTAGTAACCTCTCCAAGTAGAACTGGTAAGTCATCTTTCCATTTAGCTTCAGCTTGTTAATGTTTTTTTTTTTATTTCACTCATATTGAGAGCATTGATATGGAGATGATTCAATTCCTCTAGTAATGAATCAACTCACTAGTTGTTAGAGATCTATCATTTAAAGTTTCAGTAGTGAAAATTAATATTAGTAGGTTGCCAATGGTCTCAGGTCTGTGTCATCTTTTGTTCTCTTTACTCTCTTTTTATTATTCTGCCACTAGCACTATAAAAAAACAGAAAAATACCACATAGGAGACCATGGCATTCTCCTACTCAAAGAATTGCAGTGTGTCCCTGTTACCTCCAGTATCTAAAAGAAAGTTTTTTTGGGGGATTTAAGGCTCTTCATAACCTGGTCCCTTTCTACCTTTCCAGTCCCTCTATATGCCCTCTATCCAATGATATCTTTGAATTGGCTTTTCACCATGCTTGGATGGCTTTCTTTTCTCACCTTCTCCTTATGATTTCTTTTACTTCTTCCAAGATTCAGTTCTAGTGTTACCTTCAACAGGACCTTCTAAGCCAGTAGAGCCTTCCTCACTATGGTACAATCCTTCAACTTTATCATTGTCTTACCCATTATCATACAAGGTCCTTGAGGTTTTTGCTTTTCTTTGAAATTTCAGAGATTAGCACATTGTTTGACTCATAGTATGGTTTTAATCAACACTTGTTGACTGATTGATCAATTTATGGTCAAGCCAAACTGATTTCTTACTGTTCATCACACATGATACTATCTCTGAGTCTTTGCACTGACTGTCACCCATGCCTGGAATGCACTCCCTCAATTCTGCTTCTTAGAATTCCTAGTTTCCTTCAAAGTTTAGTTTAGCTCAGTTTTCCTGATTTCCCTCTTCCCTCCACCTCCCCTATCAGCTGCTAGTGCCTTCCTTCCAACATTGCCTAATGTTCATTTTGCCTATACTTATATGTGTACATATTGTTTCTTCCAATAGGATGTAAATTGTTTCAGGACATGGATTTTTTTTTCATTGTTTACTTTGTATTCTGAGTGCCTAGGACAGTATCTGACACATAGGAAGTTTTTGATCAATGTTTGATGGTCAATAGACTAAGGATCATTTTGTGTTTTTATCTGTTTTATGGATAACCATGGTGAAAGAACTATTGACTAGGTGGCCAAATTTCTAGTGAAAAAATTTGTGAAGTTTGCTAGGCTGGTCCTGGGAGAGAAGCTAAAGTCTCCTGGTAGGGTTGTGCTCCAAATCTTTTCAGTTTGATCAATTCTGCCTGTACTACAGCTTAGAGATCCTCAGTTCCCCTCCATACCACTATCAGGCATCTAAGAACCATGTTTGGATGGGGTGAGGTGGCTGGTCCCCTTTCTATCATATGTGACATGAAGTGGTACCAAAATAGGGAATGTCACTCATGTGTCTTAAGTACAGATAGTTTCTGCTTTTCATCAATACATTCCTGGAGATTGAGTCATAAAGCATTCTAAAGAAGACCCACATTTCTCCTGAAGAATAATTGGGGGGCAGCTAGGTGGCGCAGTGGATAAAGCACTGGCCCTGGAGTCAGGAGGACCTGAGTTCAAATCCAGCCTCAGACACTTAACACCTACTAGCTGTGTGTCCCTGGGCAAGACGCTTAACCACAATTGTATATATATATATATATATGTGTGTGTGTGTGTGTATATATATATGTGTGTGTGTGTGTATATATATGTATGTATGTATGTATATATATAATACACACACACACACACATATATATATATACACACACCTATATGTGTATATATATATATATATATATATATATATATATATATATACACACACCTATATGTGTACAAGTTGACTCATTCCTTAGAATATAAGGTCCCTGAGTGCAATGATTGTTTTGTCTTTCTGTCCCCAGCACATAGGAGACACTTAATAAAAGCTTGTGGATTGATTGTCATCCTCTACATAGACTGCATGTATCAGAAAGGAGATTTTGACTGAGCCTAGTGCTTTGATAGGAAAAAAAATTGCTAAAGAAATTGACTATATGTTAAGAAATTCAACCTCTCCCACGAAGTTTCCATGACCACCCAATTGGAGAGTTCGGCTGCTGAACTACAACAATAACCCTGACTCTTAACTTAGCCCTTATTGAGTAATCTCTAAGTTTGTATTGACTCCTTTGTCCAAGCTCCTAGAAGACTGGAATCATGGCCAATGTTCATTTTCACCCTTCCCCTTCCCCTCCCATTTTCTAGCTCTTTACTTTTTACCTAGTAAGTCTTCATTTGGTATTTATTGGTCGACTGATTTTGTTTTGCCAATAACAAAAAAGATCCACAAAGCACATTCCTCACAACTTTATGAGACATTTAGTACAAGCATCGGTATATCCATTTTTAGGCATTATTCTCCATTGAGACTTAGAGAAGTAAGTGACATGGCCATGGGCAGAGAGAATAAAAAACCCAAGTCTGACTCCTAACCCCATTTCTTTTTGTTCACAATACCAAGTTGCTCTCCATCATGATAGAATATTGACCTAAAACAAATAAATTATTACCTTTGTCAATAGAGGTATAAACATGGCCATGATCAATCAATTTGTTCATTGTCTATCTTTGATGTAGATGTAGACTGCGCCACATATTTTCACAAGCCCATACAATTAAATCAGCATTCAATAGAAACAATGCCCTGACACAGAGCAGAAGTTCCCAGTTGTGTTGTACTTCTTCCAATATTTGAAAAGAAATGTAATTTATTATCAAGTAATTTCTAAGAAAATAAGCACACTCATCCATGCATGTGCACATGTGCGCACACACGCACACACACACACAACAGTAGAATATAAGCTCCTTAAGAGCAAGGATTGTTTTATTTTTGTTTTTGCATCCCCAGGGACTAGCACAATACCTTGTATATAGAAACTACTTTTAAAAGACTTACTGAATGGGCAGCTAGGTGGTGCAGTGGATAGAGCACTGGCCCTGGAGTCAGGAGGACCTGAGTTCAAATCTGACCTCAGACATTTGACACTTACTAGCTATGTGACCCTTGGCAAGTCACTTAAACCCAATTGCCTCACAAAAACAACAACAACAAAAGACATACTGAATTGCATTGAAATGATGCTTTATAATACCTATCACAAAAGGCCTCCTTGATGTCACAAGATCATAAATTTAGAGATGGAAATGATCCTTGAGGTTATCTAGCCCAGTGGTATCAAATTCAAATAGAAAAGGGGACTACTTATCCATATGTAAGGATCCCTAAGGGCTGCATATAGACTTCATTTTAAAATGGAATATTATCTGCGTTTTACTGAATGCTTTTCAAGGAAGCTAGATGGTGTAGTGGATAGAGCACTGGGCCTGGAGTCAGGAAGACCTGAGTTCAAATCTGGCCTCAGATACTTACTGTGTGACTCTGGACAAGTCACTTATCCTCTATTTGCCTTAATCCACTGGAGAAGGCAATGGCAAACTATTCCAGTATCTCTGCCAAGAAAACCCCATGGACCATTTATGTGCTGTGGTCCATGGGGTCATGAAGAATCAGCTAGGACTGAACAACAACAATTAGATTTTTATTTCTTTTGTTAACTATTTCAAAATTAACACTTTAATCTGGTTTGGACTTCACTCAGGAGTGACCCAAAAGTCTAGTGTTTAGCACCTCTGAAATAGCTCAACAACTTCATTTTACAGAGGAAGAAACTTAAAACTAGAGAGAGGAAGTAGTATTTCCATGGTGACCCAGGGTGTAAATGATAGCTGGGATTCAGTCCTGGTTCTTCTAACACCAGAGTCAGTTCTCTTTCTACTGCATTATGATGCCTCCCAAATAAAGTTAAAAGGACAAAAAAACTCATTGATTATGGGCCAGTTATACTACGAACTGAGTTAATAAGACAAGAAATATATGAGGGAGGAAAATACATATACAAATATGCATGTATCAAGATTTTCCAATACAAAAAATAAATATCAAGCAAACAACCATTTGGTGGAAGAATTTAGCTGCTTGAGATAACTTTTGTGAAATAGTGCCCACCTCTAGAGCCATAAGATGAGAATAGGGATTGGAGCAATGTTCTTTGGTAGACCTGGAAAGTGATTCAGAGGGCGATCCTGACCCATTGATGAGGAAATATGAGCATGAGAAAAGGCAGCAGGGAATATCAGTCAATGGGAAGGAAAAGGAAGTCCATCAGGGCAGGAAGAAAGGAGTCAGTGGGAAGCAGGCAAAAAGAAAGATTTACAAATGGCACCCTTGAAGTACCTGCAACTAAGACTTAACAGCATGGACAATAAAGACTCATCCATGATTTAGAAAAACCATGGGGGGTGGAGTATATGTCAACTATGGGGCCTGAAGAGTACTGTGGAGGTCTAGTCAAGGGGAAATGATGCTAGATAGTGGGATAATCATGGTAGGATAGCATCGTGAGTCCTGACCACTGATTAGATGCTAGAAACTAGAATGAACACTTGGGTGAGTGAGAGCATAGGAGAGTGTAAATATAAGTGATTCAGAGAATGTGGAAACAAGTCAAATACATATAGCCCCTCCATTAAAGTACCTATAATGTGCTCTTCTCCCTCCTCTCTTTTTGCACAAATCCTATATATACTTCAAGGTCTAACTTACGTCCCATCTCTTCCATGGGTCCTTTCCTAAACACCTCAACTCACAGTGAGCTCTCCTCCTGCCTCTAAATTTCTGTTGAACCTCTAAGGATGGAGTTGTATAGGGGATGCTACACACTTTTTTCTTTTCCCTGAATGTACAGAATCTTGGAGTAGCAAGGGACCTCAGAGGTCATCATGTCTTCAGTATACCTAATCCATAGTCCAATGTACAACATACCCAACAAGTGGGCATCTAGCCTTGGCTTGAAGAATTCCACTGAAAGGGAACTCACTACCACCTGAAACAGCTTTTTCTAATTTTGGAGAGCTCTGGTATTACTAGGAAGTTGTTCCTTATAAGAACATAAATTTGCCTTTCTGGAAACCCATCCATTGCTCCTATTTCTTGGCCCAAACAGAACAATTTTAATCCCTCTCCCACGTGGCAGTGCTTAAAATTCCTGAAGATAACTACCATATATCATCGAAGTCTTCTATTTTCCCGGATAAACACTCCCAACTTTTGGTGAATAACCTTCATGTGATACTCTCTCACCATCTTGACTGGATACTCTTCACTCTTACCAATGTCCTTCCTAAAATATGAGGTCCGAAAGTGAATGTCACATTCCAGATGTGAACAGCACAATTCACCAAGGAATTTTACTTCTTTATTCATGTTCAACATCTCTTTTCCTGCGTACTAAGATGATATTACCATTCATGGCTGCTTCATCACACTGTTGACTCATATTGAGTTTTCAGTCAACTAAAAGGCCTAAATATTTTTTGTTCAGACAAATTGTTGCCTAGCTATGCCTCTCCCACATTGTACTTGGGAAGCTAATTATTTGAATCCAATTGTAAGAATTTTTAAAGGCAATATGGTGAGTTGCATAGAATGATGGACATGGACTTTTTTCAAATATCATCTCTGACTCTTACTGGCTGTGAGACCTTAAGTAAGCCTCCTTAATCAATCAGCAAGCACTTATGAAAATGCTTCCTATGTGTCAGACAGTGTCCTAAAGCTGGGAATACAAAGAAGAAGCAAAAACAGTGCCTGCCTTCAGGGAGCTTACATTCTAATGGGGCAAACAGCATATTTAAATCAGAGTGTACAAGTTCAATAGAGAGTAATGGGAAGGTAACCTCAAAATAGCAGGTACTAGGCAGCTTCTGGGAGCTGGAAAGGTTTCTAGAAGAGGTATACTTTTCGGGGGGGGGGGCCGGCAATGAGAGTTAAGTGACTTGCCCAGGGTCACACAGCTAGTAAGTGTCAAGTGTCTGAGGCCAAATTTGAACTCAGGTCCTCCTGAATCCAGGGTCAGTGCTCTTTCCACTGTACCACCTAGCTGCTCCCAGAAGAGGTAATACTTAATCTGAGTCCTAAGAATAGGAGGTTAACTTGAATGTTCCTGAGGCAATTTCATAGGTGTTCTCTACTAAATCACAAATTAACAGCAATCTGTCTAGTGGAGTGAATTTGTTCTATAAGAATTCCCCTCCTAAGGAAATTATAGCTACTTTGTCTATTTGCAGAAGATGTTATAGTTATCCTTATTTGATTTCCTCTTAAAAGATTCAGCAAGGTGTTATGGCCTGTCAGGGTATTTTGGAAACCTTGCTCTGCCATCCAAAGTGTTAGCTATCCCCTCCCAGATTTATTTCATTTGCAAATTTGATAAATAAGCCCTTCAGGTAACTGATAGTTGTTCAATATAACAGAATACAAATAGGCCAAAGTCCATGTCCCTGGACCATTCCTCTAGGAACTTGACAAAGACCATTAATGGTGATTCACTGATGGACCCATCTGAATCCACCTAACTGTATTATCATTTAGTCATGAGTTGCCATCTTTTTTTTTTTTCACAAGAACAGCTAGAAAGTTATTTTCAAATCTTTTGCCAACATTTCTGTAGCATTCTTCTGATCTACAAGTATAATAATCCTGTCAACAAAGGAGAAGAGGCTAGTCTGGGATAACCTGTTCTTGATGATGTCACAATGGCTCTTTGGGATCACAGAGCCCTTTTCTCGCTGTATTGGGGACAGAGGTTCTTAAGCTTTTTTTGGTGCGTGCCATGGACCCCTCTATCAATCTCTATTCATCTAATAACACAGTGCAGAATTTTGCCAGGAATTGAAGCTAACAAAGTTCATTAGTTCCTTGAGGTCAGGGACTATTCTTCGTCTTTCTTGTTATCCCCAAAACTTATCTACAAAGGATGAGATTTTCATTAAGGCCAATGTACAACTTGTTAGCCATTCTTCTTTAGGTAAGGAGAAAAGTCCAGTACAAATTCATGTCCTACAACACTACTAAACTATGCCTCCATGATGGGCAAATGATCTATTGACCAAATAACTCCTCTGTTTTTGTGTTCTATACAAGAGGTCTGTAGTACATTCTGATAACATTGCTGTTTCATCCTCCTTTGATTGTTGGTCAGTGGTCCCTCCTCTCTGATTTCTGGATTTCCTCAATGACTATTTCATCTTAATATACATAATACACTAAGTGCTACTTAGCTAGCTTCTTTCACCTATGTTGTTCATTAAAAATAACATGCATTTATATTTATCAATAATATTAATAATAGTAATAACAGCTAATGTTTATATAGCACTTTAAGTTTGCAAAGTGCTTTACAAATATTATCCCATTGAATCCTCACAATAACCCTGGGAGGTTCTTGTTCTTTTTCCTTCATTTTCCAATAAGACCATGTAGGTATGAAAAATATCCTAATTTTACCAGTGAGGAAACTGAGGCAAACTGAATTGTGATTTGACTTGGGTCACACAACTAGTAAATGTCTGAGACTAGATTTGAACTCAGGTCTTCCTGACTCCAGGCCCTGGCATTGTATCCACTGAATCATATAAGTCCCTATTTACACAACTGCTTTATATTACCTCTACTAGTATTTCAGGCTCTTACTAAGCCTTTTCATTACTATTCTGTTCATATCAAGTCTCCATTGTTAAACTATAAATTCTTTGACTTCTTTATAAATCTCACAATGCCCAACAGAGTGCTTTGCATGCAACATCTACTCGATGAATATTTGTTCAGTGACCAAATAAAGGAGCCAAAGATGCAAGTTGCTACATTGAACCCATAACAGTACCAGGTGCCACACTGATTGCTCTTCTGAAGTCTAAATAGTGACATTCCCAATCTATTGCTATAGCCTGATCTTAATTACAGATTTGTCTGTACCCTTACCCTAACCCCAACTCTAATCCATGCCATCTTTACTAAGTAGTTTTTTATGTCATATCTTTGCCAGATTTGTGGTTCTGTCCAAAAAAGGAACAGTCCTTACTGCAAGGCAGCCCATTTTATTCAATTCAACAAGTGTTTATTATACATCTGCTAAGTTCAAAGCACTGTGCTGAGTACTAGGAATGAATGAAGTCATCCCTGACATCAAGGAGTTTAATGGAGAAACATCACAAGTACATAAATAAGTAGGGAAAAATGCAATTTGGGTGGGGAGGGAGGATAAAGGAAGGCTTCCTATAGGGGTCAGCATCCAAGCTGAGCTTTGATGGGACCTACAGATGCCAAGAGACAGAGGTAAGAAGGGAATACATTCCAAGCATGGAGAAAAGATGATGCACAGGGAGGAACAAGTCTGCCATTTGGGCTGGAATGGAGAGGCTATGAGAAATTCCTAAGGGAATATTGAGCTAGGCATTCTGGAATAAAAGTAATTTACTTCATTTCTAAGTGTCCAAAAAAAAAAAGATGGAATGGGTTACCTTGGGGAGTAATGATCATAACTGACAATTATGCAGTCATTTAAATTAAGAAACTCTTGATATTCATTATCTCATTTGATCCTTTCAGCAGCCCTGTAGGGTAAATACACTTTCTTCTTTTGGCTCCTATATTTTGAGGGAGGTGTTTTATGAGGTTCCCCCCCCTCCCATTTTGCAGATGAGAAAACTGAGGCTCAAATGTTTTGTGACTTACCCATGGTCACATAGCTACCAAGTGTCACAGGGATGTGTGAAACTAGGTCTTACTTATTCCAAGTTCAGTGTTTTCCCTGCCCCAAAACCAACTGTTATGAGAGATATTTAAGCAAAGACCAAATGACCACTTGTTGGGAATACTGTAGAAAGGATTCCTACTCAGGGTCAAGTTGAACTGGAAGTCTTCCAAGGTCTTGTTTAATTTGGAGATTGTGTGATTCTTTTTTAGGGTCTTTTATTAAAGACTCGGGGGCCGGATGTGACCTTGGGGAATTTTTCTAAAATCAGGTGGAAGTCAGTGTTGTCAGGCCAGACTTGATCTGCTGTCACTGCTAGTCCCCAATACATCAGAGCCACCACTTTAAAAAAAAAGAAAAAACTGATACCCATGCAAGAAATTTATTAGCAGATGACAGCCTGGTTCATAATGGAAATATGGAGAAAACATCATCCTTCAAACCTGACAGTTTATCCATCATGCCTCAGATTCCTGAGATACACACAGACATTGTCACATGTAATATACTGAGGACAAGTCTTCTCCGGTTTCCACATGCCAAGAAATTCTGAAATAATCCAGGAGAAGGGGAGGGAAAGACTTTTGCTGTCTCTTAATGTGTTTAGACATAAATTTTTAGCATTAGCAGAGGAAACATGATCAAATTGATGATCTGATTTCTTATAGGGCCTGAAGAATGGAACAAGTGGCTGGGAGTGTGAGAGCAAACCTTGGAGAGGGCCTCCTTTCCCTTGCTGGATGGTAAATTGGGCAGGGGTCAGCGAAGGTTACAGCCCTTCTGGGAGGGACACCAGTACCCTGCTATGTGTCGGGAGAGCCAACAGGTGGCAGGACAGAACTGTGTTCCATGGCTTTCTAATGCTGTATTCAAAGTGGGCAGGCCAGCCTTCTGCCTAACTTTTAAGGGTCTTTACTTTCCTGGGCTTATTATTTGTATTGTTAACTTGAAACACAAATTAGGGAAGCTATTTTAATTAGGAATAAATACAAGATGTTTACAGTGATCACAAGTGACCAGGCCTCCCTAAGCCTAATGAGGTGGCCTGCTCACCCCAATGTGAAATAACTGAGCATTATGTTAAAATCGGCTTTTGAAAATCTAATCAGGGTGGTAAATGAGAATGAAATGAGCAGGCTATGGGGGAGGGAGGAACATTCACTGCCAATTTTATGGGCCTTAAAATATTTATGTTCTAAACTTGCATTCTTGGGAGATTTTGCTGAGTGTTTCTGGAAGTGGGGAAGTTTTAAAAAATGAGATTCATGCAAATTTTTTTTTAATTTACAGACTTTTTTTTTTAGTAAAAATAGAAAGCCTGTAAATGTAAAATGGAAACCTTAATGAGGCAAGCACTGCCTGAATATTCTTGCATTCTTAAACCACTCTTCATTCCTTTCCACCTAAGAAACTAAAATCTGTAGGAATTTAATTTAAATTTGAGCCTTGACTTTTGATTTTCTGAGGGTGCCAAAGTGATTAAAAAATACACAAAAAGACTGTGTTGGATAACACCAAAAGACAGAGAGAGAGAGAGAGAGAACTGGATGTGTGTATGCATGCATCAAATTATACTTTCTTGAGTTAATTCAGGAAAAAAAAATGCAGAATTCTGATGTCACCAAAGTTTCCTTGGAGCAGAGGACCACAAACTACTTTTTCACGAAGTCTTAATTCAAAGGCATCAGTGTTTAAAGGAAACAAGTTATTCTATTATTTTTAGACAACTGATTCTTACTTTAAATGTTCCCATCTCCTGAAGGAGAGTAAACTTCTGATAGGACTCTCAATCCAGCCAGTCTTCTTGATTCCCAGGTTCAAGAGTGAACCAAAACTCCAAATTAAAAGAAAAAAAAAAGTGGAGGGGGCGGGGGTGGGGGTAGGGGGATCTTTGTATGTTTTTTTCTTTAAAAGATGCATGCTAGCATGACCAAACATTTATCCAGAGTTTATTTCAGTATTAACAGAAAATAAGCCATTTTCCAGGCATTTTTTAGACTAATGAATAGCATCAGTGTCTCCCTTTTAACCAAAACTGTGACCTTAAACTTGATGGATCTTACCAGAAGGCACATTTTCAAGTTATGTTTCTATTGGAGTTTATGAATATAGCATTCCAAATTATTGTGACAGCTTTGGGAAGGAAGGCCCAACGTTGCAGTTATAGCAGCTTAACAACAAACAATCGAGGGGGAAAAAATAACCCTCATACCTAGCAAAATGATGGTTTCATTTGTGAAAGGAAGAAGAAAGAAACTAAAAGAAAGCAAGCAGTATATGGAAAAGCCGACCGGGCTTTGAGCTTCATGCAACAGGAGAAAAGAGTCATGTAAAAGCAGCTGAATTCCCCATAATTTTTGTTACCAGCAGTTTCGTTTCCAAATCATTCTAAATTGGGAAGGTGAAGACTGAGCATTACTGATTCAAAAAAAATGCAAAAGGACATCTGATATTTCTTCCTTATTAAGGCTGATTGAGTGTAATTGATGTGCCTGAGGCCTGGCCAATTCCAACTTTTTCGTGAATATCGCCTAATGCACGGACATTATTTTTGGACTACTGAACGCCTGAAAATAATGAGCTGGCATTCAGCTTTGGTGAACAAGACCCTGAATTTTCATCTAAAAGCAGTTTTGAGTTATTGCTGAAGATAAGGTGTAACTGTGCAAGGGAATTTTATCCATGTTTCTCCCATGAATCATAAATGAGGAAAAAAATTACTGTCTAAATTGCACTTAAAAGGAATAAAGTCTTTTTATGTCATCCATGATTTATCAAAATGATCTCATTTTCAGGGTACCGTGTCGTATCTTGATCAATCACATTAGTAAGGGTGATGAATGGTCTCTTTAATGGTGACGCAGAATTTATTGGCAAAATCCCCACTTGTACCAAAAGGGGGAGAAGGAAAATATATAATGGAAAGTTAATACACAGAGGGCATTAGTAAACTATCTCCTCACAATTAAGAACAAAACCAAACCAAACCACGAGCCTTCCCTCCCTATGGGGGAGAGGGTGGTCAGTGGATGTTTGTGGATGGCAGACCAGTATTCCCACCCCCTATCACCCATGTCCCTCCAACCAACCCAGCCACCTAGTAAGCTACCTGGACCCAAGTATTATAAAAGATCCACAATTCCCCTGCAAGAAGACATGTACACAAGTTCCTCTAAGTGATCTTCTGGAACAGGGGCCTTATTGCTTTTCGAAATCATTGCTCCTTCCCCTTTCGACCTATTCCAATATCCTCTTCGAATTTTCCTTTAATATCCTAAATGCCTTTTTTTCCTCCTAAAGCTTGCTCCAGTCTGCCCTGACTAATTTCCTCCAAGGCTGACAGATCAGAGGCCTTCCACCAACCATTCCTTTTAGACCTGAGGAGCGCTCCTCGTAATCCCGCTGCTTGTCCACAATTAATCTTGCCAGTTGCCACATTATTAACACTACCACCCACAGACAGAGGAAGCCCCGGCCGACCGGACACCGGCTCCCCCAGTGGAGCTTCAAAGGTGCCAATCACACGCTAGTCAGAAAGTGGCCCACTGTCAACATCAGAGGTTTTCATCCTCTCCTACCCGCTGATCAAACATTTTTTCCCCCCTCAGAAGATTAATTCCAAGTCTCCACCCATTTCCTTCCATATCCTCCCCCCTTTTTGGTTTACTCAATGATCCATCTTGCTTGGGGGAAAAAAAAAGGAGCAGAAGCTGAGGAATAATAGAAGCCCTTTGGAAACAAAAGCAGGGTGAAGGCAAATTTAAATCCCAGTTGTTATCAACTTTTTTTAAACCCATTTAAACACCTTAAGGCAGTGAGGATTAAGGCCCAGCCTGAAATGCCTTTCTTTGATCAAAGACCCCAAGATTTTACACAAACATAATCACAAAAGCCACAGCCGCCTCCTGGAAGTCTGGATTGATTTGTTCATCTATAACACCTAGGGAGGGGAAGAAGTGAGGCAGTGGCTTTCCCCCTCTTCCCAAGACCTCGCAAACTTCACCGCCCATAGACCACCGGAGGCCAGATCCGCCACAAATGACATTTAGCCCCCTGCATTGAAATGGAGGAAAGGTTTCCCTGATGAGTTTCTAAAGGAAACAGGCGGAAGAAAGCTGGGGACACAGGAGAAAAGGATGTGTGTGCGTGTGTGTGTGTGTGTGTGTGTGTGTGTGTTGTGTATGTGGTGTGAGAGAGAGAGAGAGAGAGAGGGAAGGAGGGAGGGGGAGGCGGTGTCACACACAAGATGGGTGCTTGGCTCTAAATAAATTCTTTGAAGACTTGGAGCAGGGCGGGGAAAGAAGTGAGAAAGAAGCAACTCCATTATCTGGGAGATCCAGCAAAAGTGACTTCAGAGAGGATGATCTCACTCAGAATTGACATTGGAACTTGGTTGAAGGAGGAGAAGGGGGCAGGTGGAAAACCTACTGCCCCTCCCTGTGCTTAGGAAACAGTAACCAATCAATTCAACAAGTATTTATTATGGGTTTACTGTGTGCCAGCCACCTTGTTAAACTGTTACAAAGAAAGGCAAAAAACACAAAAATAGGCCCCTGTCTTCAGGAGGCTTACATAGTAATGGGGGAGACAACATGTAAATAAACAGGAACCTACCATGCTCCTAGTCCATGGAAGTAGATGACTCATTCTAACCTAAGAAAGTGGGGGTGGGGCTGGGGGAGGGGAGCAGCCAGGCAGAATTTTTACTTCTGAATCAAAGAATCCACTTTCTGGAAAACTCCTCCCCAGGTCAGATTTCATAAGAATATTCTGGAGGCTCTCTAGGACAAAACCTGAACATTCAATCAAAATGAAAGTTCTACAATATCAGCCTCAGATCACTGGGTGACAAATACACACATTTAAATAATGCCCCAATAGGGTAAAACTAGTCTTAGAGACCTTAAATTAATTTTCAACCTAACAAAACACTGGAAAACATTTTTTTTATACCTTCGAAAGGTTGAAAGGTCTCTGAGTACCGGCATTCATGTATATGAAGTTTATGCTGTTTTATACACTGGATGGCGAACAGCTGTTTTCTATCCACACCAAGAATAGAGCAAGAGGAAATGGGTTTACAATTGGATTTAAGTTAGATGTAGGGAAGAACTCTAGACCTGTAGGGATTATTCAGTTCTGGACTATGTTATGAGGGGAGGCTAAGGAATCTCCTTCATTGAGGATCCTTGCCAATAGAAAAGTTCCTTATTTGCTTGTGATGGTTTAGAGGTGGGGGATAGAGGGTGAGAAGGTCAGTGATAGACTGAATCACTTTATTTCAGCCATTGGATTCCAGGGTTCCATTATTATTCACCTCTGTATCCCTCCTGACTCCTTTATCAAGCTCTGTTGCGTCTATTCTTAAACCCTACTCCTAGACCTTATCGCCTAGCCATTCCAAACGATCTCATCCCCTCTGAATCATATGCCTTGTTGCCCTCATTCTGAATCCTGACTTCTTGGTAATGAAACTGAATGGTCAATGGAATCCAACCCTTCATGAATAAGACCAACAGCCTTAAAACTATATAACCTGTTAATTGGTAGCAGGAGCAAGCTGGGATATACTCATATCCCATAGATCCAGACACCTTGGCCACCTCAACTCTTCAGGATATCCCTCATTCTGAAAGATAGCAGAAAAGGCCTTTGAGCCCCTATGAAATCACCCCTCCCCCATACCTGTGACAAAGTCTTTGCTGAAGCCATCTCCACATGTAAGTAATTATAGGACAGTGGAAAGAGCATTGGATTGGAAGTCAAAGGCCAGGATTAGAATACAGGCTCTTTTACTTATGAGCTGTGTATCCTTGGGTCAGCCTCTTCCTGTCTCCAAGCCTCAGTTTCCTTATCTGTAATACTTGGATTTGTTTTTTTTAATATATAAAACTACCTCCCAATGTTGTTCTAAACCATAAATGAGGTCATCTATGGGAAGTATTTTGTGAGCTATAAAACACCATACAAATATCGGCTCTTTTTACTGTTATTATTGTTATTTTACTCCTTAGGCCCTTACTCAAATCCTTGATTCTTGTCTAACATACATTTCTTAAGAAGTTTGGTTATACAGTTTCCCAGTCCTCACATAATAAAACCAACAAACTACAAAAGGCAAGAGGGAAGGGGTTGGGGGGAATATCATAGGTAGGCTTAGTCACAGCAAAAGCGACAGCTGACAGGTTGACATTAAGGGAGGATATAGAAAAACTATATAAAAGAGGGAAAACAGACTCAGGACTGTATTCCTGCACAACACATTAAAAGGGGCTCTTAATGCCAACTGGCCCTGGGCCACTAAGGAAAAGCTGCTAACACAATTTAATTTTTTTTTTTTCTGTAAGGCAGAGAAATGTGTAATTTTTACTACCATAGTCATGCACAATAAACATCGCCCCAGAGAGCACCTCCTCTGGGATTAATACTGGGCTTTTTGCTTTAGGGAATATAAAAGGGCATAAGACATAGGCCCTGCCCTCCAGGGGCTTACATTCTAGATGGAAGAAGAAGGCCCCATGCATGAACAACCAAGGGTGTCCAGCCTCAGAAGCTCTCCACAGACTGGTTTCTACACCTACCTTTCCAGACTTATTTCACTCTTCCCTGTCAAGCACTCTCTGTTCCAGACAAAGTGGCACATTCCCTGCTCATCACATTGTATATCAGGCTTCCTGACACTTGCTCAGGTGGTTACTTCCTCATTCTAGGATATACTCCTCTTCGACATCACCTCTTAGAGTCCTTAATTTCTCCAAGGCTCAGCTCAAGTGTGACCACCTCTTCCTAGTCCTTTACTATGCCTTCTCAACTCATCCTTTTTTAAAATAATCCTTTCCTCCTGATATTTCTTTGTATTTACCTATCTCTCTAGTAGAATATAAAGTCCTTAAGGGCAGGACTTTTTTCTTCCTCTCTCTCTCTCTCTCTCTCTCTCTCTCTCTCTCTCTCTCTCTCTCTCTCCCTTCCTTCCCTTCCCTTTCCCTTCTTTATTTCTTTCTTCCCTGTTTTTCTTTCCTTCCTTCCTTCCTTCCTTCCTTCCTTCCTTCCTTCCTTCCTTCCTTCCTTCCTTCCTTCCTTCCTTCCTTCCTTCCTTCCTTCCTTCCTTCCTTCCTTCCTTCCTTCCTTCCTCTCTTTCTCTTTTACAGACAATGGAAAGTTGTACAATCAGCATAAGCCAGTGACAGATACTTCACAAGTATGGGATTTCTAAGAAGAAGAAACATGCAAGGGCAGCTAGGTGGTGCAGTGAATAGAGCACTGGCCCTGGAGTCAGGAGGACCTGAGTTCAAATTTGACCTCAGACACTTAACACTTACTAGCTGTGAGACCCTGGGCAAGTCACTTAACCCCAATTGCCTCCAAAAAAAAAAAAGAAGAAACATGCAAAGGATGTCATCAAAGAAACCTAGAATTGAAAAAGAGTCAAGGTAAGTTATATGGTGAGAGGGAGAACTCATGGGTGCACAAGTCAGGAAAACTTGAGTAATGTTCCTGAGTATTTTTTTTTTTCAGATGTCTGTCAGTGGATAAACACTGATTAAGCATTATGTCTCAGGCATTGTGACACATGTGAAGATGTGGAGCTGAGTCACAAGGACTAGGCAGGTGATCCATCATTTGGAGGTATCTTAGGACCACAGGTTTAGGGCCAGAAGGGACCTTGGAGGTCATCAGATCCAACCACCTCCTTTTACAAGTGAGGAAACTGAGGCACAGTGAAGTTAAGTGACTCACTTGGAGTTTCACAACAATTAAGTATCTGTGGTGGGATTTGAATCCAGGTCTTTCTGAATCTAAGACTAGTTTCTATCCACTATACAACAGTCCCTCTCCAAAACATAGTTTTTACTCACTAAATTATAAGATCCTATCAATAAGATGCTATCTGAGTTATGGAAAATTCACCTATACAGAAAGCCTCATTCCCCACCAATGACACAGAGATGAGATGTCGCTATTTCTCATTGAGATACTTTGTTTTTCTCTAGGACTTTCAGGCCTGTATGAAAATGGAGGAGATGGACAGCTAGCATCCCTGCATATTGTCTTCCTGGGCAAGTAAATTATCCTGATAGCAATTAATGGGTATGGGATCATAAAAATCAAGCTAGAAGAGACTGACCCTTGGAGATGTGGTTTTTGTTTTGGTTTTTTTGGAGGCAAAAAGAGCCACTTCAAACCCTGCCTCAGGCACTTATTAGCCATGTGACCTAGGACAAATCACTGAACTTTTCTAAGCCCCAGTTTCCTCATCTCTAAAATGGAAATGATAATATCACTAATTTCAAGGAGTTGTTGTTGGAAGGCTCAAATAAGATAATATATGGGGACAGCTAGGTGGTACAGTGGATAGAGCACTGGCCCCGGATTCAGGAGGACCTGAGTTCAAATCCAGACTCAGACGCTTAACACTTACTAGCTGTGTGACCCTGAGCAAGTCACTTAATCCAAACTGCCTTGAAAAAACATAATATATGTAAAATATTCTGTAAATGCATATAAATATTAGCTGTTATCATGTAGCTTAACTATGTTATTCTATAGCTGAGGAAACTGCCTACTCTCCCCCCATCCAAGAAGTGAAATGATTTACCCCAAGAGCATATAGGGAGTAAGTGTCAGAAGTGGGATTTGAAGAAAGACCCTTGAAGCACACATCAGGATTAGGATTCCAGGGTGAGACAGGGTTAGGACTCTCATATTTCCATTGGGCTATGTTTTGGTTTGGTTTGGTTTGGTTTTTACTGAGTTTAAACATGTTTTCCTTCCTTCTAACAGGGCCAAGGGCAGCTAGGTGGCTCATGGATAACAGCTAACATGACTTATAAATTAGTGACACAACTCCATAGATCCCTAGTCATTCTAACATGTTTATCAGGTTTACAAATGAAACAAAACTAAAAGTGAGAGCTTTTATGCTTCACAATAGATTCAGGATCCCCAGATTTCTTTAATAGGCTAGACCACTGGGCCATATCTAATAAGATGAAATTTAATTGAAAGTATTAGTTGAGTCTTAAATTTGGGCTAAAAAAAAAATAGACTTCAGGAATATAAAATCAGGGGATTTAGACAGCATTTTCCCAGAAAATTGAATTGATTGAAAGCTTAAAGTCATCAAAGTGACATGGTAGCCAAAAAAAGCTAAGGCAACTTTGTTGCTGAGTCATGTCTGAATCTCTGTAATCCATTTGGGGCTTTCTTTTCAAAGATATTAGAGTGGTTTGCTATTTCCTCCTCCAGATGATTTTACAGATGAGAAAACTGAGGCAAACAGGGTAAAGTGATTTACCCACAGTCATACAACTGAGTAAGCATCTGAGGCCCGATTTGAACTCAGGAATATGAGTATTCTTGACTTCAGGTCTGGCACTCTATCTACTGTGCCACCAAGACAGTCTTAGGCTATATTAAAGATGTTCATGGCCAGTATTTGGAAATGTTAGTAGATGCTTCTAGGCGGCACCATAGTGAACAGAACTGCTCAACCTGGAGTAAGGAAGACCTGAATTCAAATCGGACCTCAGGTATTTAATAACTGGGTGACCCCTGGACAAGTTCCTTCACTTCTGTGTGCCTCAGTTTCCAAATATGTAAAATGGGGATAGTAATAGCTGCCCCCTCCAACTCCTAAGGTTGTTGTGAGGATGAAATGAGACAATAATTTGTAAACCACTTAGCACAGTGCCCATCACACAGTAGGAACTTTATGATCGCTAGCTTCTATTATTCTACCTGGTCAGATCACATTTGGAATGTTGTGTTCAGTCTAAGGATTAGGTTTTGGGGAAGGGCATTGATAAGGTGGAGAGTGATCACCAAAAAGCAAACTGGGATGGTAAAGGAAGTTCGGGTTATATAAGGATCTTGGTTGACTCTAAAATATGAAAATTGCTTAGGAGATGGGTAGGACAGAACTACCAAGAACTTCTAGTCATGAAGGCATTGGAAAATCACTTGGGAATCCAGACTGCAGTTTGTCAAGGAGGAAGCAACTTCACAAAGTTGGCTTTGGCCCTCTTCAAGAATTGATAAGCAAGTAGTACTGTCTACTAGTTACATCTGTTTGAAGAGACAGTTGTTCATGATGGTGGTGAGCCCCCCCAACCATCCTGAGCACAAGGCTAACTCCATTCTCCCAATTTCCAGGGACATCTATTGACCCTCCCCTTCTCCCATCTCATCTGCAGGTCTCCATCTTCTGAAGGTAGAACAGAGAATGTTGGCACTTGAAGAGGCAATTTCATTCAACCTTTTCACTTTACAAATGAAGAAACTGAGGGAAATGGCTTGGCCCAAGGATCCACCCCTATTTAGGTGGCTGAACTGGCATTCCCATAAGTCTCAAATTCCAAGCCAGTGCTTATTCCCTGAACATTTACATTTAGCTGGCTCAACAAATCCTTCTGACCCTACTGCCCCCACCCCTACACACACACACACACACACACACACACACACACACACACACACACACAAAACGCAGGATTCCTGAGGGCTGAAAGGCAAACACAGACACAGAAACCCAAACATGCTTTCTCCATTGATTCCCCGCCTACCTATAAATTACAGGCACCCTGTACTTTATTCTTAGAAACACAGGGACTTCACAGTAATAAGTTAAAGTCATTAAATAAAAAAAAAAGAGGGGTGGCATCCAAAGTTATTTTAGGAACAAAGGAAAATCAATAGCCTTCCTGTCCTTCGGGCTGGTCCACAAATGGGGAACACATAAAAAGAACCCAGAGTTTCCAAGATGACTACAAGTTGGGAAACTGGGATCTGGCTAGTGTATGTTTGCAAGATGGAAATATTCAGGCTGAGTGGGAGAGCTCGAATATGGGGGTTTGTCAGCCCTAACTTTATCCATAGTTCTTCAGTGCACGATTTCTTTTCTTTTGCCTGACAAATGGGGAAACTACACTCTCAGGAAGTAAGACCTGGCTTTACCCAGGGAAGACTAACGTTCGGCATTCATTCTACGATTGTACTTGTGCCTGGGTAACAGACAGAAGCAAAGGGCCTGGAACAGCCCCGTGACTGGCTTTTGAGAAGTCTTCTGGCCCGGGCATGTGGGGAGAAAACAGAACTATCCTGAAGGCTTCTTGTCACACAGCCTTGTCAGCAGAAGGGGGTGCTGCCGTGCAATCTATTTAAGATGCAAATAGAATGATTTTTTTTTTCTTAGCAGCTGATGAAAGCTAGCCAGCCAGCCAGAGATTTTTAGCGTCTGGGCAGGTCTGTAGTTGCCCTAAATGTAAGATTCCTGCTTGTCACCTTGGAGGGCAGGTCATTCATCTGGGGTGGGGGGGGGTCTCCGGATGGCATTAAGAAAGGCTCAAGCATGAGAAGAAATACACAAGTGAGATCAACAGCTATGGGTTTCGCCCTTCCTTGCTCCCTTAGCTCCAGGGAGATCTGTTTATTCACGATCACTGAGGTTCAATGATTTTATTAGCTTCAGATTGACAACTACCTACCACCGTCTCGAGTTCCACATGGCAAATTATAATAGTCATAAAATATATATTTTTTTTAATCCATGGCACTCTGTGTTCCCTGAAGTGCACATGGGCAGGGGAAATGTCTATTGCAGATGTGTCTAGGGAGACTTAAAGATTGATCATTTAAAGGGTTATCTCCCTTCTACCTGGGTGGACTTCTTTAGCAGGTATTCTTAACCCAGGGTCCAGGAATTTGGTTTTTATTATTATAATTATTATTAATAATAATTCTGATCATTGTATTTTGATATAACTTCCTTTGAAATCCTACATATGTTATGCCTTTAGAAACATTCTGAGGCTTCACCAGATGGCCAAAGGGGCCCAGGATATGGGGAGGAAGCTAAGGATCCCTGATCTATAGGAAAGGAGAGGACAGACACACACAAAAACAAAAAAAGAAAAGAAAAAGAAAGAAAGAAAAGAAAAGAAAAAATCAAAGAAAAGAAAAGAAAAGAAAAGAAAAAAAAGAAAAAGAGAAACTCTGTGGCTGGAGCAAAACTGGATCAGCCCTGCCTCCAACTTCATGGACAGTGGCGACAGATTTCTACTTTATTTTCCAACACAGTCAGGTGTCTAGTCTGCCAAGCGGGCTCTCCCTTTTACTCCAGCCCAATCCTGTTTTCTTCCACTGTAGCTCCCTAAGACTCATCAAAAACACGATTTAATTACATCTCTCTCCTTCTCCACCGCCCCTCCCTCCCCCCCCAAAAAAAAGAGAGAGAAGGGGAGAGAGTGTAAACATAACTCCTTTTTATCTCCTGATACATCTGGACAAGTAGACAATGTGCTAAACCAAATAAATCTGGCCTGACAGTCACATCAAAGGGTTCAGAGAGGGGCTTGCAGCTACTTAAGGCCTAGGAATGTTGTTGCTAAGCATCAGCCTACAACTTATCAGTCCCTTAAAGAAGAGCTTTTTTTTTTTCTTTCTTTCAGAGGGAGATGAGGAAAGTTAGAGAGTGGGAACCAGTCTGCAAAGGGAGATTGGGGATTTTCAGGGATTTCTGGAGCTTAAAATGAATTGTGCAAAGAAAAGGGGTTTTGTTGCGTTGTGTTTTTCCTCTTCACACACTGTCTACATTTTTTTTTTCTTCCAGGGGCAGGGTGGGGGAAATGGCGGAAGGATCTATCTGTTTGGTCACTTGGAGAAATAAATTGGGGAGCGGCTAGGTGGCGCAGTGGATAAAGCACCGCCCCGGATTCAGGAGGACCTGAGTTCAAATCCAGTCTCAGACACTTGACACTTACTAGCTGTGTAACCCTGGGCAAGTCGCTTAACCCCCATTGCCCCGCAAAAAAAAAAAAAAAAAAAAGAGAGAGAGAGAAATAAATTGGTCCATGGGAGCACTGTTGCTAACCCTCTGAGGAAGTCATTGAGGGTGCCTGGATGGGTAGAAGATAACAGCTCTAGGGTGGCAAGTAGCTTTAAGGAAAGTCAATTCATCCAGCATTTCCCACACCACCATCACCACCACCACAACTAGAAAACAGTACAAAGCAGGCAACTTAGCATCTATATCAGAAAGAAATACAAATGACTCTCCCATGCCAAGGACCTAAAACATATGTAGACTGGCTACCAGTATGAAGTGTAATACTTTAATACTAAATTAAAAAAAAACTTAACTAAATTTAACTTATGCTAGTGCCAGTAAAAAGGGGGGGTGGGCTTCCTAATATCTTCCCACCAAGATCCTCCAGGAAGGTGTCAGAACTGAGATTCTGAGAGGTCCAGACTGCTTTCTACTGTACACTGATTCTCCTCAAATCACAAAAGGAGAATTCCCTCCGATTCTTCCAAAAAGGCTCTAAGGTTGAGAACTTTGCTTCTCTCACTACTTACAACCTCTTGTAGAATGACTTCTATGAGTTAGGGTATTACAGTGGTGGGGAAGGGGTGAAGTTTCATGGGGGATGGGGGAGGCATCCACAGAGTCCCGAGTTGCTAAAGGAATAAGCAAGCCTAACTAAATATGATTCTACCCATCCCCAAATCTACCAGCTAGACCTTATTCTGCATCACAAGCATTTAAACAGATGACAACAATGTGTGTTTTTATGGTGTTTGAAGACTTACAAAGAACAAATTCTTTGTAATAAACTTGGGAGGAAAATCACGTAAGATTGTGCTTTGTCATCTTTATTTCCTTCTCATAGAGGAAGAAACAGACTCATATTGGTGAAAGGCCTTGTCCTGACTCATAAAGTTAGGAAGTATTTACACCATGATCAGAACTCAGGTCTTCCTGATGCTAAGTACAGCATTCACTCCGCCACCTGTCACCAAAACGATGTAAAAGGGATTGTGCAGAGTGAACTAGATGACCACTGGAGTCTCTGCCAGGTCTGGAAATCTTTGCTTACTACATTAAGGCAGGCTAGTGAAGAGACAAACAATTTGCCTTGTGTATCCTCCCCCACCGTACCCCTCTCCTCTCCTCTCCTCTCCTCTCCTCTCCTCTCCTCTCCTCTCCTCTCCTCTCCTCTCCTCTCCTCTCCTCTCCTCTCCTCTCCTCTCCTCTCCTCTCCTCTCCTCTCCTCTCCTCTCCTCTCCTCTCCTCTCCTCTCTTATCCTCTCCTCTCCTCTCCTCTCCTCTCCTATCCTCTCCTCTCCTCTCCTCTCCTCTCCTCTCCTCTCCTCTCCTCTCCTCTCCTCTCCTCTCCTCTCCTCTCCTCTCCTCTCCTCTCCTCTCCTCTCCTCTCCTCTCCTCTCCTCTCCTCTCTTATCCTCTCCTCTCCTCTCCTCTCTTATCCTCTCCTTTCCTTTCCTCTCCTCTCCTCTCCTCTCCACTCCTCTCCTTTCCTCCTCCCCTTCCCCTTTCCCTTCCTCATCCTCTTTCTCCTCCTCCTCCTCCTTTTCTCCTCTTCCTCCTCCTCCTCCTTTCTCTTCTTCCTCCTCCTCATCCTCTTTATCTTCTCTCTCTCCCTCCCTCCTCTCTCTTTCTGATTAAAGAAAGTAAATTGTGAAACTCATCCACTTTCCATTCAGGATAACTATCAACAACATGAACAATTACTGAGTGTGTGCTATTGCCCAAATAAATAACACTTACCATTATCTCCAGCACAATCATATTTATTAAACAATGACAGAGGGCAGCAGTAACCATTTTTATTGTCCCATATAGCTCTTATTTTCTAATTAAACAAAAGGTTATTTTCACTGTTAACATTGCCATTTCTCTAAGTTGGGTCTTACATAATAAATATATGCACACATATATGTATATAAATATAGTCACAAATATACATGCATGTATGCATCTATGCATTTCTGTGTGTGCACGCATGTGTGTAAGTGTGTGTCTGTGTATACCCAGTGAGGTTGCATAAGAAGATGAGTCGTGTTTTCTCTTTACCCCATGGTAAACAGCCTGGAATTCATGGAGCTGAGCTGGTTTGATAATCAAAGCAATAGCCCATTGTGTGGGGAATTTGTAAACTTTGGCAATCTCTCCTAAAGCATGATGAAGCTAGCACTTGGTCCTACCCTCTAGCTTCAATACAAGGGCAATGATCTGTATTATTAAAGATATAGGTCAAGGCAGCCTGTGCTTGTTGAAGTCCTCCAGGATGCTTTAGAAGCTGCTGTCATATTACCAGGAGCCATTCGGTGGCTCCTAATTATTCCTCTTGACGGCTTTGGGTTCCAAATGATTCCTCTCCCACGTATGTAAAAATGTCATAGTGGTTCCAAAGTGTAGCCCAAGCTCATTCTCCTTCTGTTGTAATTGTATAGGACAGGGTTAAGAAAAAGTATGCCAATTTCATTGACCAGGATAATGAAGTCTAGAAACTTAATAAACTTTGTATTATGGCTTGAAAAAATAAACTTTAGGACTACTTCCAATCAAATATATGTATGAACTTTGAATTCATGTAGATAAATTACCTCCTCTCTGTTTTAACAAGAGGAAAGCCTTTGGTGGCCTGTTCCTCCTTATAATGGATTATACTGGCATAATATATTCTAGTCAAAGCTCTTCCAAAAGCATTTTATTTATTCCTCACAATAACCGCATGAAGTAAATTGGGAGGTTTTTATTTTACAAATGTGGAAACTGAGAGCCAGAAAAAAGACATGCCTTATTTATACAAGGCTAAACTGTTAGTGACAGAACCAAAACTAGGAAAACCCTCATAGGCCAGAATTATTTCTGGGTCAAATTCAGCTAATGGGGTATGGGTACTGTGTACTGTTGGGGGTTCCAATGGGTATAGCTAAGCTAATGTAGAACAAAAGCATCCCTCTAGGGATTAAGAGGAGAGGAGGCTCCCTGACAATAGCAACCAGGGATGATTGTACAACATATTCTCTGGAGGACTACTGATAAAAAGCACAATGAAGAATAGCATAAAGCATAGCCCTTTAAGAAATTGTGCCCCCCACCCAAGATGTCAGAGTCCTGGGACAAAGCCCCATTCACCCCACAGTAGTTACAGCTATGAACTTGAATCCAATTCTTCTGGCTCCTTTTCTAATTATCTCCCTGCTCCATCACACTGTCAGAAATAATGATAATGGTGCTTTGAATTTTTAAGACACCTTTCCTCTGAAAAGCTGCATATCAGTAGGGGTCTAAATTTTAATTCTGGAACAGAAAGCAGAACTTGGTAAATGGCTCTCTTCTGTAGCTAACACCAGCAGAACAATCCTCTTCCTGCACTTTGGGTAGTCATGGAAGCGTACGAGAGGGAGTAGTAAGTCATCTTTGCTGGGTTCCCAAGCACTGATGGGGTAAGTTAAGCACTCATAGAGATATATAGGCCTTATGGTCACTGATCCTACCAATTCTTTTCTATAAACTTTGCCATTCTTTTCCTGCAACCAATAAGTAAAAGTTTCCATAAACAATGAATGATATCCTTTTCTCATGAACACTTGAGTTTGCCTTCCCTTTCAAATAGTATGAAGAGAACACTGGATGAGGCACAAAGAGATATAGAGTCTAGTTTCAATCTTGGCCCTCCCACTCACTAGATGCATGATCTTGGGCAAGTCATGAAACTTGGCTGAGTCTCCGTTTCTGCACCATAGAAAGCAGTCAACAACCATTTAGATAACTTCCATGGCCCTCCTTCCAGTTTTAAGGCACTATAATTCTCTGATTTTCTGTAGCATCTCTTAGTCATTTAAATAATTCCTTTGTGTTCTTAAGTCTATAAATTTTCTGCTATTCTATGGCCTATAAGCACAAGATTATGAGTTTATTTTCTTACCATCCTTTATGAGAAAAAAAGAAATAGAGTTCACAGTTTCCATTCTAGTTGATGGCAGACATGAGACCAAGAGAAAGAGAGTGAAGGGCCTACATCCAGAGATTTAACATATGTTCACTGACTGCATCCTGTATTCAAATTTTCATAGTGCCAAGAAACTGCCCTCCTAGAGGAAGAGCTAATTCATTCCTATAACTAGCCAAGTAGGATTCTTGGAAAGGGAGGAAGGAAGAAAAGATTTGGGACAAGGCCATGACCAGTTCACCGAGTTCTTCCCACTTCCATAGTAATTCTAGAACCTAGTTGTTGGGATACCTAGCTGAGGGCCCTAAAGAGTGTTTTAATGGAACCTCCTGTCCTTGATAGATCTATGCATAATTGTAGGAAGCCTCATAACCAGTCACTTTGAAGGCGTATAGCTGCCGCTGAATAAACAGAAATGAAAAATGGTTCACAGCACAGACTCACCCCACTTACCTCACCCCCACCAAGGTCCTTCTGTGATAGGAGGGACCTCTTACTCCTAGGAATACCCTCTTGAGGGCAAACAGGGGGCACCTGTGAAGGCTGCTCAAGTGGAAGAGCCCAAGGCATTCAAATGGCACGTTCTCACATCTCAGACTAAACAGACACTTGAATAAATTGTGAACATCTCTTCCCTGTGGCATCCAGAAACCCCTGCCTATCCCAAGTCATTATTTTTAGGCCTTGGCAAGTAGCACTTAGTCAGCTAGTGGAAAACCCTATCTGATCATTCATTCGCTTGCTCACTCATTCAATAAACATTCACCGAGTGTCTCCTCCGCGCCAGGCACCGTGATAGCGACTCTGATGCCCACAGAAAAGCCTACCATATGGACTTCAACATTCCAGCTGAGTACAAATTTACACACGCTCTGTATACAATGCCGATTAATAGCTCTGTATCGCTGCTGTTCAGTGGGCAGTGTGTCTTCCTCGTGGCCTTCAAGGTAGATGGTAAACTGTGATGACCTCCATTTTATAGACAGGAAAACTGAGGCTCAGAAGTGGAGGGGGGGGGAAGAAAACTTGTCCAAGGTCACACAGCTAATAAACAATAAAGTTGGGACCAAAATTCTGGCCTTCTGAGGCCAAGTTCAGAGCTTCTACCACACTGCATCACCTCCCATGGCATTGCATGGAAAAGATATTCTTAAAAAACCAGGCGTTTATGAGGGAAGTGCATGATAATGGGTCATGAACTCTGACAGAGGCAACCTGGAAAGAATAAGGAATAAAGGATAAAAAGGCATCCATTGGGGCAGCTAGATGGCGCAGTGGATAGAGCACCAGCCCTGGAGTCAGGAGGACCTGAGTTCAAATCCAGCCTCAGACACTTGACACTTACTAGCTGTGTGACCCTGGGCAAGTCACTTAACCCCCATTGCCTCACTAAAAAAAAAAAAAAAAAAAAAAAAAAGGCATCCATGCCCAACTTTGTGTTATATTCTTGGCTAAGAAGTCAAGTAGAAGCTGATGCATGAAGCTTTCCTCAAGAAAACATACACACATGCTGCCTCCCCCTTCAAGATACACACAGACAGACACATTACACACATACATACATATATATATATATATATATATATATATATATATATATATATATATATATATATATATAATGAAGTTGTTTTCTATTGATTTTTTTTTTTTTTTGCTGGGCAATGTGAGTTAAGTGACTTGCCCCGGGTCACACAGCTAGTACAGGTCAAGTATCTGAGTCCGGATTTGAACTCAGGTACTCCTGAATCCAGGGCCAGTACTTTATCCACTGCTCCACCTAGTTGCCCCTTCTATTGATTTCTAAAGCATATATAGTACTATGCATGTGTGTATATAGTATATGGTATATATATACAATACTAGTTCTTCCTCCTTTCAACATACTAAATCCTATAGGAACAATATAAAAGTCTGGTTAGAGAACTCAGCCTTGGGGCAGCTAGGTGGCGCAGTGGGTAGAGCACCAGTCCTGGTGTCAGGAGGACCTGAGTTCAAATCCAGCCTCAGACACTTGATGATGTGTACTAGCTGTGTGACCCTGGGCAAGTCACATAACCCCATTTGCCTCACACACACCAAAAAAAAAAAAATTAATTTAAATTTTAAAAAAGAAAGAGAACTCAGCCTAGAGGCCTGAGATATTTCTGTTTTTTAAGCTGTTTTGATATAGCCTTATAGCGGGAAAGAGGCTGGTACTCTCCTTAGGGCTGCTGCCAGCAGCTGCTACTTCCATTCCCTGAAAGCTCAGCCACCCTCTCTGATTGGTGCAACACTGATTCTTGAGCCTGACCACCCACCACTCCTGAATTTGTAGCAGAATTTCTAGTTAGTCAAAAAAAGTATTTACTGAATATCTGCTGTGTTCTCAATACTGCATAAGGCACTAAATGACATTATGTAGTCCCTGTTCCTGAAAAGACAAATAGAACAATTTGAAAATATTATGAGGCAGCCTGTTATTAAATGGTTAAGTGATGTGTCACCAAATTGTTTTAAAAGTCTGGAATAGAGGCTCAAGCTGACAATGAGCATATTCTCTCGTAGGTATGAGTACCAATGGTTTTAAGTGTCAAATGTGTTTTATTAAGTGTTGTATTTCTAGTTTCTGAGCTGTTATTTTGCCTTTTTCTCTATAATTCTGGAGTTTTTTGCCTGGATCTTTGAAAAACTGACTTGGTCTAATCATGGGTCATGCCAACATAGTGGTTAATTTGTGTCTTATATTTTTCACCAATATAGTGGCCAACCTATGTCATATTTTTCATAGACAATTGCAACCCTGAAGATTACAACCTAGTAGCCAACCCGTGTCTTATATAGACAACTGGAATGCTGAAGACCAGTAGCTACAAACCACACAAGAAGGGCCTGACAGGAAGGCAAGGTCACCAGGCATGTATAAGTTGAAAAGAACCAATTTGCCAAAGAAAGCTTCCTGTGGGAGGCAGGGATCCATCTGGGCCTTAAGAACATGGGAGGGTTGCTCCATATCACTAATAGCAAGAGCTATGCAAATTAAAATGACCCTGAAGTTCAACCTTGCCCTGCATTGACTGGCTAGGATTTTTTTTAAAAAAGAAAAAAATGGCAATGGTTGGATGGGCTTTCAGAAACTATATGAATTCGGGCAGCTAGGTGGCGCAGTGGATAAAGCACCAGCCCTGGATTCAGGAGGACTTGAGTTCAAATGCAGGCCTCAGACACTTGACACTTACTAGCTATATGACCCTGGGCAAGTCACTTAACCCCCATTGCCCCGGGGGAAAAAAAAAGAAACTATATGAATTCGCCAATTAATTAACTAACTAACTAATTAATTAACTAGAGAACATGGAAAGGTATTGCAGGTTTTCATCTTTGCTCTGGCCCATGCTTTGTGGGAGAGGATTGGTGAGCTCATGCCAAGTGGATAAAATTTTAAAAAATAGCTGCTTTTTCCAATCCACTACCGGTCTTAGTTCCTGGCTGCCCAGGGGTGTGAGTGCATACGGGTAGGGGAGCAGACGCGTTAGCATGATGTTTTGCTCAGCAGGCAGAGTTAACAACAGAGGCCAGCGCATTTTTAATGATTTACCAGTTCTACTTGACTGAGCTTGCACCCTGTAACCGGATCATATGATCACTGATCACAAGTTAAACTGCTCTTGTTGCTCACGATGGCATGCATGGCGGGCTAACCGCCTGGTCCCAGTGGCTCGCGCAGCTGCATGTAAGACAAGGAGAGGTTACATACAACAGGCAGTTAATGGCTCATACCAGCAAGCCCTCGACTGCAGGCAGCACATGCCGCTGAATTTTAAAAAGGTAAATGACCTTGCAGCTGGGAGTTTTAACTATGTGCTTTTACCTATTTGTACCTGGGTAAGTAAACATTTGCGGCATGCCAAGAGGCCTTGAAAAGCACTATGATAGCCATGGGCAAATCCCTATTCTCTGTGGATGAAAGATTCAAAAACAAACCAGGGGGGAAAAAAATTCATTTTCTGCCTCAAGTAGCACAAAGGTAAAGGGGATGGGGGTGATAATGAGTTCCATTTGTTATAACTTTCAGGAGTCACAGCAGCTCCAGTTCTAACCAGCTGCCCATATGTAGGATTTCACTTTCCTGGAAGACTCATGGAAATGACCAACCACTACCTACACAAAGGGTCCGGCCCTGGCTGAACTGAACTGCTTTATTCCTGTTAGTGCTGGTGGTACAAGAACCTTCACTGGTAGGGAGTGGGATTTTCATATACACTGTGTCCTCCATCCATTCTCTAGTTCCTGGTGCTTTATTAATGTTGAATGAATGAATGAATGAATGAATGAATGTCTACTTGACCCACTCATCTTCCCAGTGACAAGGAAGACAATGAGAGGACACACCGTTCCTCTTTTCCACTATAAAAAAAGAAGTCTGTCCCTCTAAAATCACGCTGCTGATCTAGGCTAAAAAGTCAATATGCCTATTTTTTGACTCACCATCTAGTCTGTTTTTCCAAACTCTACCCTCTGTGTGTGCTCTGTTATCAATATCCTATTCAAATGGCTCAATCACCATCATGAGACAACATATAACTAGTCTAAAGGGCACCGGAGTTGGAAGGCCTAGGTCTGACACTGGGTCACTATATGAAGAGCCATAAAACTTTTCATCTGGGACAAAATGGAAGTGGGCTGATGGCTGTCAGAGGCAATACAGAGAAGACAGCCAGACTTCAGGTGAAACTGTACCGTGAAGGGGGCAGTCTGTCCTCTAGAGGCAAGGTGTGGGGTGGAGGGAGGAAGGAAGGCCCTGAAAAAGGCATATCATGGCAATAGGAAAATATGGAACCCATTCACCAAACACCATATTAGTGTCCTGGTGACAGAGTCCATTCATCCAGATAACATTAGAAATCTGGTTGTATACACCCGGACAAGTAACTCCACCTCTCAGCCTCAGTATCCTCATCTGTAAAATGGGGTTTATACTTTCTTTTTTTTCTTTTCTTTCTTTCTTTCTTTCTTTCTCTTTCTTTCTTTCTCTCTTTCTTTCTTTCTTTCTTTCTCTTTCTTTCTTTCTCTTTCTTTCTTTCTTTCTTTCTTTCTTTCTTTCTTTCTTTCTTTCTTTCTTTCTTTCTTTCTTTCTTTCCTTCCTTCCTTCCTTCCTTCTTTCCTTCTTTCCTTCTTTCCTTCTTTCTTCCTTTTTTTTGTGTTATCTGCTTCCCAGGTTTATTGTCAGAAAAGTTCTTGATGAACTGGAAAGCTCTGCAGAGGTGTGAGCCCTCATTATCTTTCTGCCAAAGACAGGACTCCAAAGAGCCACATTCTGAAACCCTCTCTTTCCTTCCAGAGTACTTCTAAAGAAAGGGTCATTTCTGATTTACTATCAGAGTGTGCACTTTCAAAATGTGGTTATTTTAGGAACTTGTCAATCAGTTGAGATTAAGATAACATTTATTTTAACCTAGACTGGGATTGTCATGAGTATAGGCCCAAGATATCTGGGAAAACAGTAAAAGTAATGCATGGGAGATACATAATTTCTGGAGATATCTAGAAGGAAAAACATTAATAATCCAGAAAAAAAACACAATACTTGGTGATGCTCTCAAAATGACTGTTGTCCACTAAAAAAGTAATAATACCTCTAAAAGGCCAGGGGTATTTTTCTCCTAAGATTCAGTTAATATTTGTCAGTCTAATGAGCTTGGGTTATATCCATGATAGAAAACAGCACACTTAGGTCCAATATACAGTTTTAATAAACTTTATTAAATTTCCATTGATCCATATGCAAAAATAATTTGTTTACAATTTGAACTGAGCCAACTAAATGGTGGCTAATTCAATAAAGGACGAGACTGAAAAACAACAGCTGTATGGTTATTAACACATTAAGCCATTAAAACATGAAACAGTTGGACTGGGTAGAGGAGTCATATTTAACCCTTTGACTGTCTGGCCAAGAGAGAGCAATTTCAGAAGGGTGGATCACACCTATGCAGAACAGAACAATGACATGGAAGCAGGTGTGGCTTCCTCAGCCTCTTATGCATGCAACCACATGAGTGGGGGGTGGGGCATGTCCTTGGCTTGGCTTGGCATGACAAACTGGGGTTGGTCTCTCCAGGACCCTCTTATCTTGAGTCAGGAGAAGAGACAAAAAGCACCTTGAAGCATGCCATTTCTACCGAGTAAAATTGTCCATTGGTACATCAGGCTAGCAGATAACGAAATCAATTTTGCCAGGCTGATTAACCCGCTTGCTTATGGCATTTTTAAACCCAGGCCAAGTTAGGATATTTTCTACTTGAGGACCAGTTTCATCTGTTTGAAGATCACAGGATTCCTAACAAAATCACAGTGTCTACCAGGGAACACAACACAAGTGTTCAATGAATATAGTTTTGGGGCTCTTAAAGCAGGAAGGGTCTTTAGAGAACATCTAATCCAACCCTTTTTACTGATGTGTAGTCTGAAGGCCTGAGATTTAGAGCGATTTCCCTAAAGGGCTAGAATTCAAACCCAGATCTTTTGATACCTAATCTAATGCCCTCTGAATCTTATACCACAATAGATGCATCAAATTTATCTCACTATGCCAACACTATGGAGGCATACATGGGCTTACACAAGGAAAATAAGCCATGGTTCTAACCTTCAAGGATTTCCCAACCTAACCAAAGAAGTAAAAATAGCATGTATTAAATAACAAAACGGCAATTAAGGGCCAAACTCTATAAAATAACTAACCACAAACATGAGACAGGAATTCAAAGGAGATTAGGATGGACTAACAATAGTCAGAGATTTTATGGAAGAGGTCAAAGATAAACTAGATCCTGGAGGATCAGCAGAATGTATCAGGCAGGTGGGTGGAGATGGAACAAAAGCAGCCATGAAGAATATTAGGAGCAAAGAAGGGGAAAGCACGGGATGAACAAAGAATGACCCCATCAAGAAGCTACTTGCAAATGACTGCCACGGGTCACATGAGAAGCAGGGACAAAGTTTGTGTTTTTATCAATGCAAATCCATTCTCTCTTGTGAAAAATAAATTCCAAAAGCATGCTGTATAATATTTATTTTTTGAATGCTCACAATATGCAAATCATTGAGCTAAATCCTGGGAAACAACCTAACTGCCCCTGCCCTAAGGGACCAGGAGATAAGGGGCATGAGATAGGATTGGACATGAAGGCAGTAAAGGACCATTAGAAAGCTCTAAGAATATCAAAGGTGGAAAAGACCAATCAAATCTGGGAAAGGGGAAGCCTGAGTTGAGCACTAAAGAAGATAAGGATTCTAAAAGGCTTGGAAGTGAGAAAAGGAGTATAATCTCCATGTAGGAGATGGATTGTGCAAATGTGCATGGAAAGATGCTAAATTCAGGGAACAGCCAGTACACCAGTCTGGCTGAATACATACATACATACACACACACACACACACATCCGTATGTGTGTATGTGTATATATATATATATATATATATATATATATATATACATATATATACACACACATATATACACATATACACACATATATAGCTGAATATATGTGATAGAAATGTATAGATATAGATATAGATATAAATATAGATATTGATGTAGATATAGACGTAGATATAGATAAATAAGATTGAGGAGGCAGGCTGTGGAGCTTGTATTTGATCTTAGAGGCAAAGGAAAGCTACCAAAGGTTTTTTAATGGGGGAGTAACATAGTTTTTCCTGTGCCTTAGGAAAATTATTTTTATATCTGTGTAAAGGATAATTTGGTGAAGGGAGGTAAGGGTTTGTAAAGCAGGGAGACCAATGAAAAGGCTATTGTGATAGTCCAGGTGGGAGAAGATGAGAGACTGAGCTAGAAGGGCTGTGATGAAAGGAAAGAGAAAAAGAAAGATGTAAGAGGTGATGTGGAGGTCTTAATGACAAGACTTGGCAAGTGATGGGAAGGGTAATAGAAATGAAAGGGTCAGTTTGCAGTAACAACATGAGTACCTGGGTGGTACTATCCACCGAGATAGGGAAGTTTGGAAGATGTGTTTGGTTTTTGACATGTTGAATCAAAGATGCTATTGGAATATCCATTTCCCATAGACATCTGGAGATGCAGTACTAGAGTTCAAGATTGGTGCTGGTTATGTAGATTTGGAACTAATTTATAAAGAGATTAGTCAATCCATGAGAGCACCAAGGGAGAAAGTACAGAAGGAGAGAAGACAGCCCCAAGCAGAAACTTGGGCAATACCCACACTTCCCAACATGTAAGTCCAAAGAGATGTGTCACTTTAAAATAAATACAAAGGTCCATGAAACATGTATTCATTAACATGAAACTGATGTCTTAAAAAGTAATGACTTTGGGGGCAGCTAGGTGGCGCAGTGGATAGAGCACTGGCCCTGGATTCAGGAGGACCTGAGTTCAAATCCAGCCTCAGACACTTGACACTTACTGGCTGTGTGACCCTGGGCAAGTTACTTAACCCCAATTGCCTCACCCAAAAAATAAAAAGTAACAACTTTGGCTGACCAATGGCTAAGAATATATTCAAAGGAGATGATTAGCAATTTATTTAAAGTGGAATTCGGTGCAATTACATGGGATGAGAGAACCCAGCCTGTTTAAATAGATCCTTCAATTCAGAAAACTATGAATTTGAAGAATTATAAAATTTTAGGGACAGAAAGTCCCACACATACACCTTTCCTACTTCCCCTTAAGATGAAAGAAACTCTTCCTCCACTCCCCCACAATTAATGCCTTTTCTTCACAGACATTTTATATCAAAGTTCTCAGTTATATATCATGGCATTGTATTTATTTGTCTACCCTACTATGATATAAACTCCATGAGAATGAGGAATGCCCTTATTTCCCCTATAGTGCCTAGAATAGAGTAGATGCTCAATATTTAATTAATTCATTTATTCCTACCTCCCACTGATTGGAGGAATTCCTATATGAGAGATGATCAACCAGTCTGAGTCATCCACCCTCCAATGGTGGGAATTTGCTAGTTTCCATAATATCCCCTTTCACAGTTGGAGAGTTTATAACCGACAGAAAGCCCTCCCTTACATTGAGCTGAAATCTGCCTCTCTTTATCTTCAAACCATCATTTCTACTCGCACCCTCTGGGGCAACCCAGAACAAGCCTCCTTCCCTCTTGCATGTGACAGCTCTTTAAATATTTGAAGACAGCTATCATATACCTCCTCTTCTTCAGCTTCAAAACCTCCTCAATTCCTTGAACTCCTCCTCACATGACACGATTTCCAAACCTGTCGCCATCCTGACTAGCTACCTCTGACGCACTCTAGCATGTCAGTGTACCGAAAATGGGGCAGCTCAAGCAGAACACAATGCTGCAGATACAATCTGACCAGTACAGCCTAGACTGGGACTATTCCTTTCCATTATACTTTCATTAAGGAAGCCTAAGTCTATAGCAGCATTTTTTTTTTTACATGCTGTATCACACTGTTGATTCATTGAGCTTGGTATTAACCTCAGATCTTTTTAACACAAATTGCTGCCAAGCTCTGTCTCCCTTATCTTGTGCTTGTACCAATTAATATTTGATCTGAAATACAGGGAGTTTTGGGGGGCGGGGGGAACATTGGGGGTTTTTTCCTATCATACTTTATCTTGCTGGTTTTGGCCCAGAGTTTCAATCTGTTGTGGTTATTCTGAATGTTGAATTTATCTATTAAATAATTTTTTTTTTTTGCAGGGCAATGGGGGTTAAGTGACTTCCCCAGGGTCACACAGCTGGTAAGCGTCAAGTGTCTGAGGCCAGATTTGAACTCAGGTACTCCTGACTCCAGGGCTGGTGCTTTATCCACTGTGCCACCTAGCTGCCCCCTATCTATTAAATAATTAACTATTCTTCAAAGATTTCTATCATCTATAAATACATCATTTATTCAATATCTTTAAATATATATATATATATTTTAAAAATCAATATTTTATTAAAACCAAAAGCATATATAAAGCTAACTAAATTTATTTAGTAGCCATTCATATTTAAATTAATTCTAAGGTGTTAAATACAACAATAATTTAAAGTTACTCCATGGCTTCTTCAAGATTCTTTTTCCAGCTAGGCATATTGATTGGTACACACCTGTAACAGAGGAAGTTAAGGCTAATAGATTGCTTGAGTTCAGAAGTTCTTAATTGTAGTGAGCTTAACCAATCAGATGTCTAAACTCAATCCAGCACCAATATGGTGAACACCTGGGAATGGGGAGGTCACCAGGCTGCCTAGTGAGAGACAAACTGATCCAGGTCAGAAACAGAAAAGGCGAAAGCTCCTCTGACCAATGATAGTGGGATCAGGCCCATGAGTGGTCACTGCATCTCCAGTCTGACCAACATAGACAGATCCAGTCCCAAAAAAATGTCCATTCATTTTCATTAACTTTTCCTTTTCTGTGGTTGTAGCTAGTATGGACTTTATTTGTCAGGTTCTGCTTATATTTTGGTTTGCTTTATTCCAGTAAGATGCTTACAGACTAATTTGTATTCTTTATGCTTGTTGGCCTTAATTTCATTATAGAATTCCATTACATTAATATATCATAGTTTAACCAGTCTCCTATTGTTGGAAATCATTTATATATCTTCATTCAGGTCATTAAAAATGGTGAATGGGAAATGTTAGGACTCCAATATCCCATGGGTTGTTTCATTTTAGACAGTGGTTTGGACATGGCTGCCACAACCCAGTACAGAATGGAATGACTCATGAACTCCTTCATGAGACTTAGATTTCTAGTTCCATGCATTTCCTACTTCTCTCTAAATTTGACTCTTGGATATTCTATTCTGATTTTTCCTGTTTGTTTGTTTTATCAGTTTGGTCTGCTTCTTGGCATGCCACTTGACCTGTATTTCATTTCCACTTTTGCCTCCTCCCTTTGATCAGACATTTTCACCTTATTTCCTGAATTCCCATCATCCCAGTTGGCTTCCCACTGTTGGCTGTGCTTGGGCACATGCTAGCTTCCCACCTGAGCTTCAGTGAGGCTTCAACAGGAAAGTGACAAGGAATAATTTCCAGAACTAGATTAAAAGACTTACGAAATAGCTAAGACTGAAGAAGAAAGAGTTTGACCTTTGGAAGCACCTTGGGGAGAGGTGGGCTATAGACATATCAGGATTTAGAAAAAAATGGTGCAGATGGTGTTAGTCCAGGAATAGTATGTGTATTAGGTCTGTAACAACTAGTGAAGAACCTAAAACTGGATTTCTGTAATGTTCAGACATCACTAAGGGATAAAGTAATGAAAACTGAGGCAGCTAGCTGGCACAGTAAGTATAAAGTGCTAGGTGGGGAGTCAAGAAAACCTGAATTCAATTCCAGGCTCAGACATTTATTTATTGTGTGACCCTGGGCAAGTCACTAGTCCACCTTTTACCTCAGTTTCTTCAAATGTAAAGTAGGGATAATAACAGCACCTACCTTACCTGGCTGTTGTGAGGATCAAATGAGAACATTTTTGTAAAAGTGCTTAGCACATTGCCCATATGGCAGTAGACATTACATAAAGACTTATTCCCTGTCTCCACCACCCTTCCCTTACTCTTTCCCCTTCCGCTTCCACCTCATCCTAAACGTCTGGAAGAGAAAAGGAAAGAAAAACAAAACAAAAATAAGGACACCCTTAGCCACTTGTCACATGAGACTCTAGGCAATGAGGTTGGATTTTCTTTTTCATGGGGGTCCTTGAGAATTCACAAGATAACATCTGCACAACAGGTCTCTAGATACCTTACATTAATATTTCCATTAGATATTTTCCCTCTTATGATGGGGGAAGAATGGAATAAAGTGGTATTTACTTGGAAAAACTCAAAGAGCAGAAACATTCAAAATAATGACCAGAAGAACACCCAAGTGAGCCACTCCGCTTGAAGGAGAGGGGGCATCACATCATATGAGAAAAAGCAATAAATGGAAAACATCTCATTAAATAAAGACACATGTGATCAAGACACCATATTCCTGTGTCCCAGATCAGGCAGCCACGAAACAAATTAGGGGTCTGCAGTCCCTTCTTGGAGATAAACTTGAGATGCTGAAGGTCACTCGTATATTTTTCAAACCTCAGCTGGAACAATATCTCTTAGAGATAAGGGAACCTGAGAATGTCACAGTTTCAACGTCTGCAGAAATTAGAGGTGGTATTCCTGTTGTAACCTAGAGAGCAGTAGTTGACCTACACAGGGAACATCCCAGAAGACTGTTGTCACCTTCCCAAAGGTCTGGATTTTGAATGATCTCTTTATGCACCCTTGGGAGTCAGGGTTAGAGGGATGAGCAAATAGAGGACCAACAACACTTGGTCCAGACTCTTACCATTGTGTGGTACCTGTGAAACTGAGTTTTGAAATGTTAACACCTGCTTCGAGGTATTTGTAGGGTACCTTCTACTTTTCACATGCATCATTTCAACCGATTTTCACCAGATCCCTGAGAAGTAAGTAGGGCAAGGATTATTTTACAGATAGAAACCAAGACAGGTGAAATAATTTTCCAAAGGCCAAACAATGAGTGATAGCCCTAGAGTTAGGAACTAGATCTTAGAACTGACTTCTGTTCTTGTGCTTGTTCGCATATACCGTGTTGTTGCCAGCCTCTAATATGGGGTAATACGATAAGATACCAGTGGGAAGGGATGACCTGGTTGTTCCCTTGATTTCTGTTTTCTAGAATAGTCTAAGCCATAACCAAAGAAGAATCCTCTCTAAATTAAATTTAAGTGAATGGCTTATTTCAACTAGGAAATTATACCCTGATGCCTAATTCTATGTTCCATTTTGCATTTTCTCAGTCCTCAAACAATAATTATAAATAAAAGGTATTTTTGTTCAAGACTCCTTTTCAAAAAAAGATGTTTACCATGAGAATGTGAATATCATAAGATTCCTTGATAAATAAGAACCTGGAGATTACTTTGTTCAACGATCCTGTGTGCTCTCCAAACCATGATACCTGTACTCCTGCCTTTCTCCACCTCCTGCTAGAACTCAAAAACCAGTCCCTGGCCCCTAAGGGGTAGGCTTTTATGTCAGGCAGCTTCCCAACCAACTCCAGATTATGCTGACTGCACTCTGGCCACATCTTTCCCTGCTCGCTCCTTGTCTTCCCCTGTGGTGGTTGTTGTTCAGTCCTATCCAACAATTTGTGACCTTGTTTTTTTCTTAGCAAAGATACTGGAGCAGTTTTTCATTTCCTTCTCGAGTTCATTTTACAGATGAGGAAACTGAGGAAAATGTGGTTAAGTGGCTTACCCAGGGTCACACAGCTGGTTAGTATCTGAGGTCAGATTTGAACTCCAGGCTCTACACTCTATCTACTGTACTACCCAGCTGTCTGCCCTTACTGGAATATAATCTCCTTGAGGGCAGGGACTGACTGGTCTTTGTGTCTGTATCCCTAGAGCTTTGCACATAGAAAATGTTTGATGAAGCCTTTTTCATTCATTACTTATCAATATCAACCAAGGTATAAAGCAGCAGGGAGACACAGGCTTACCAAAGGTGCTTCCTACCATCATGGAGGATGCCCAAAGAGCAAACAGGAATAAGGACTGCTATAAAGGCTGAAGCTTTCTCATTGTTCCTTTACAGACAGCATTGTGCTGACTGCAGCTAGCAGGGCAACAGGGCTAGTGTTAAAAAAAACAAAAACCCTCCTTAAAGAGGTTGGCTTGGTAATCCTCACAGGAAGAAAACAGTTGGATAAGTGATATGTCCCTTAGTTACACTATGCAGTTGCACTATTAGTTAATCCATCATTGCATAAATTAATAATAATGGTGGGGATGATGATTTCTAAGATACATGAAATGAAAAGCTTTCAAAATATATAGACCTAATACAAAATATCAAAATCTCATGGGAACAGAATGAAGTGCTTATAATCTTGGTATCCCTGCCTGTTACTAGAATTGTAACAAAGATGCTTTCAGCAAGATTACAGAGGATATATTGATATCCTAATACAAAAACAGGTTCCTCCCCCCCAACATGTAATAGTCCTTAGCCTCTAAAATAGAAAAGAATAATAGCAGAAATAGGCAGCTAGATGGTGCAGTGGATAGAGCACAGTGCAAAGAGTCAGGAAGACCCATCTTCCTGAGTTCAAATCTGGCCTCAGACATTTACCAGCTATATGATCCTGGGCAAGTCACTTAACCCTGTTTGCCTCAGTTTCTTCATCTGTAAAATGAGGACACAGCGGAGAAAGAAATGTTAAACCACTCCAGTATCTTTGCCAAGAAAATCCCAAATGGAGTCACAAAGAATCTGACATGACTGAACAATAATTAACCACTTACCCCAAACCATTTTTATCTGAATCCCACTGACAAAAAAATAGAATAATAAATGACATTTATATGACAATTTACATGCACAATGTTGTATTAATGAATAAATAAATGAAAGGAAGGAAGATATCAAATGCTTAATATCCAGGCATTATGCCTAGTCCTGGGTATTTGACATTCACAAATATAAAAGAAATACAGTCCCTACTTTCGAGGAATTTATATTATTTTTGTTTTTGTTTTTGTTTTTTGCAGGGCAATGAGGGCTGAGAGACTTGCCCTGGGTCACACAGCTAGTAAGTGTCAAGTATCTGAGGCTGGATTTGAACTTAGGTCCTCCCAAATCCAGGGCTGGCACTTTATCCACTGTGCCACCTAGCTGCACCTAAGGAGTTTATATTCTAATATAGAGGATTAAAACACAAAGGAAAGTGGTAGATAAGAAAAGTTGTTTTGTTCTAAGAAGTTACAGAGATGTAGAATAGGCTCATGGGAGAACTGATTGACAAACCCTTTTCCAGAAACACGGTAGAATCAATTTGCTTTTAATTCACAAATCATGAAGATAGAAGTCAGGTTGTGTGGTACAGATTGACAGGATGTTGGTAGGATGGTAAACAGATGACCGGGGTGGATAGCCAAATGAGATATTCTACACTGTCTAGTCTGGTGGCAGCTAAAGCTTCCAAAAAACCCTTGGTGTAGATGCAACAGACATTATCCTCTTCTTTACAGATGAGAAAACTTAGGCTTGTCTGTGGTGGCAGAGCTGCTATATAATATGGATCTAGTTCTAGAACTCAGGTCTTCTTGACTTCAGGTCCAATACTCTAGCCACCACACCCAAAATATAAGGGAAAGGTGCTGCAGGTATACAGTGTGAGGCCTAGAAATGAGTAAGAGGAGGAGAGAAGGCTAGATCACGTTTGGGAAAAGACACATCATTTATTTATTATTTATCATTTTCACCAAACTCATCTAATACTCTCCCATTGGGTCTATATAGCAGCCAATCATAGAATACCATGACTTCCAAGGGATCAAAATTGCAGGTGACACAAGGAGCAATGGAAAGATGCATTGTAGAAATAAGTAGGTAGTAGTGTATTACCAGAAATGACAACACCTGACTTGTGCATCCATGTCATGTATGGCCAGACAAGGAGATGAGGTAGTCACACTGTAAGTTTGAGACAGATGATATACAGTCAATCCTTCAGTTAATCAATAAACACTTATTAAGCACCTACTACATGCCAGGTACTGTGCTAAGCCCTGGAGATTCAGAAAGAGGCACAAGACAATTGCTACACCTTGGTATCCAAGAAATGTCAAACGACAAGAATTTTTTAAAATGGATCATTTGAACTTCTCCCATGATGCTTTGGTGTGTAAGGGAAGGAAAGTCCAGAAAATGGAAGCCCACAAGGAAAGAGAGAAGATGCAACTTCACAGTTAATTTTCATTGTAGGATTATATAAATTACTGATAAACCTTAAGAACAGTTTGAATTGCACCTCTCCTCCTCACAGAACCCATCCAGCATTTTTCCTTTTGCATTTTTGCCAAACCAAGTTAATCTGAATTATTCCATTAAAAACACCACTCTCTGATGCCCATCCTGGGGTGCCATTAGTTCTGTTAGGATGGCAATGCTCTTCCATAATAAAGAGCATGTGCTCTTATTTTTAAAAATTGTTTAATTTATAATTTTGCAGTGATGTCCACCACTAAAACACTGGGCTCCTTAGTGCCCTTCATGTAGAACACAGAGTGTGAGTGGGTGAGAAACACCTACTCACACTCTCCAGAAAGCAGTGGCAGAGTAAGCGTGTGCATTAGGCACTCTGTAAAGTGATACTGTGGGGACTTGTCACCAGAGACCCCATTATCTGATAAAAATGGAAGGAAGGCCTATCATTATTTCATCAGTGTAGTCAATCTTCATTGGAAATAAATATACACAGACTTGCCATTATATTCCCAGCTAAAAATATGGGCAAAGGCAGTGATCACCAGGGCAAGAAATATGCAATACTACTCATATCTATTGTGAAGGTATCAGTTTGATTCAATGGCATTTTATGCAGGCATTGGTACTGGGAGGACCAGCCAATCATTACACAGGCCCATCTTCCCTTGGCCCTCATTGGGCAACTCCATTTTTCAGATCTCTGCTGGCCCCACAATGTGGCACTCTATCTATCAGCATTAGCAGTAACTTCATCAACAACCCACAGTTTATTGAGTACCTATTATAAACTTAATTATAAACTGTCTTGTTTTGGTTATTGATTGTTTCAAGTGTGTATGTCTTGTCTCCCCAACTTGACAATATGCTGCTCACAGTCAGGGAACATGTTTTATGTACTTTTCTTGAATCTTCCAATCATTGGTTCTGGCCTAGGCACAGATTAGGCACTCAATAAAGACACTGACTCTAAGAAAACAGAAAAATAAAATAAAATAAAACCACGAAAAGTTAAAGGTTAAAAAAATAGGAAAAAGAATATTTCCAGAGTTCAAGCTTCTCTGACGAATGGGCACAAATGTAACAACCCCCTTCCTGCTTTCACATGGAAAGGGCATTTGAAGGGGGAGAGCACCCTATCAGGGGTCTTAATCAAGCTTTTCCATTTAATGGTATTAATAGTGAGTATGCAAACGTTCACTCGACTGATCATTATGGTATCAAGCACTAATTTTCTTCCTTTTAAAAGCTTATATGTCACATCCCACCCCTTGGGCCTTCCAGAAATGCATTGAAATGCCTAACTGGGGGTAAAGAAAAGCATTCCAGACTGCCAGGTGTTAGTGATTCACCCATTAAAACTTCAGTTATAAAATATCCCCCCACAATGGTAAAACATTTCAGTCATTAGATGATCATAAATAGATTAAGATGACATTCTAAATTATTATGACACCATGTGTATAAAATGTACATTGCTCATCAGAAAGATCCCAGGTGTCTGTGACTCTGATTATCTAAAGTTAAAGATGAAGTAAATGTGTTATTTATTCTGAAACCCAACAAGAGAAAGATGGGGAAAGGAGGTGGGAGAAAAAAAGGCAAGACAGAATCAGATACTGTGAATACTGTACGTCCCTTCTGAGGTGGGGGTAGGCAGTAGGGCAAAACTTTGGACTCATTTTGTACTGACACTGATCAGCAGCTCCATGAGTGAAAAACAAAGTTTTCTTTCATTTTTACAGTAGGTCTGAAGTGGGTCCAGACAGAAAGGAAGGCAGCAAAAAAGCATCCAAGATGTTGAAACCAACCTTGAAATCCCCCCAAAGCCCATCTTTCATTGGACCAATTCAAAAATTTTAAAGGCAGAAAGAAATTTCCTTTTACAAACAATACAGTAATCCATGCTTGTTTGCCATGCACCAGCACGTGCACACACAATTCCTTTATAGCTTTGCTTCACATAAGTGTTTTGCCCAACACCAAGATATAATAAAAGCCAGTGTGGAGTGATGACCTTGCAATCAGAAGAGCTGGGTGCTGATCCCCACCTCTGACACCTGCTGGCTACATGACTTTACCTCTCAGTGCTCCAGGACCCTAAAACTGTAAATTAAAGAGAAGCTGCTGATCTATCTCAATGCGAGGGGCTCCCACACTGAGAGTTCCTCTATACTACTGAATGGATGTCAAAATAAAGAAAGGCATCTATCAGTGATCTCCTGAGATCTATACTGGATCCTATTCTGTTCAGTATTTTTATCAATGACTTTGATGAACCCATATGTAGATGGCATACTTATCAAATTGACAAGTGACATGAAGCTGGGAGGGATAGATAGTAGACTGGCTGTAAGAATTAGGATTCAAAAAGATTTTGACAGGTTAGGACAATGAGCAAATTAGAGAAAGATGAAATTTAATGTAGATAAGTGTAAATTCTTATACTTATAGAAGATGGGGGAGATGTGCCAAGACAATCACTCCTGTTAAAAACAAACATTTCACAGAACCTCAGATTTAAGTTTAATTAAAGTTCCTGAAGGTCTTAATGGAGACAAACCTCAAAATGAATCATCGGCATGACACAGCAGGTAAGAAAATTCATGCAATCTTAAGCAACATTAATGGAGACAGAGGAGCCAGGACAAAGGAGTCCCTGGAGCCATTAGAAAGGGTATTGACAAGTTGGGGAACTTATCAGAAAAGGACAACCAGGCTGGAAGAGTTGATGGAACCAGAGAGGAGAAAGTAGGAGAAAAGGAGACTGAAGAGAGGCATGATAGGCAATTACAAGGTGTTTTTTTTAATTATTTCAAATATATACAATAAAATAAATAGGATTACAAAAGAAACCAGTTATAGTGAAAATAAAGATGTATTTTTTTCCCATCCAGGTTCACAGATCCTCTGAAATCTATCCATGGACTCCAGGTCCATGGATATACATGGATATATCCATGGGACTATTGATGGATATTCCCTAGGATAGGAACTAAAACAACACCAAACCTCCTGGATGATTAGTTCTTACCATCTGAATCATTAGAGATTCACAAGTTCACTTTAGGCCTATTCAGCTGAGACCCTTAGATACCCTAAGGACCAAAAAAAAAAAAAAAAAAGAGTTGAAAAACCCTTTTGAAAAGCCTAGCCTTGGAATGTTATCTCCAATCTCTGATTCTTAAGTGAGAGCCACATCTTCTCCCTAAATGTCAATGACACTCACTCCCATAAAGTCTCTTAGGCAGACAGGCTGGCTTGTCTTTTAAAAGCTTGCCAGTGATTTCTGTGTAAATAAATGAGCTGGGAATGAAATCAGGTGTGAGCACTTTGGACAGGCTCTGATTCAGGGAATGTTTTTTCTGAGTTTTTTTTTTTCCCCTCACCTTTTCAATGCAAAACTAATCCCAAACCATTTATTCCACTTCAGCAAGGAGATTCAAATGGAATTAAAGTTCATACTAGGTCTGGCTCGCCTGGTTGTATCTGGTGTTTCTGCAAAGGAGATCGGCTTCTTTGCTACCTTATTTATAGACCTTAGAGAATAGCCTGTTTTTAACAGGGAGTTTTCTTTCCTCCTTAGAAACAAATTAATGTTGATATTGTAGGTAATGTTTAATGAGCACCCGTGATGGGCTAAAAACCAGGGCTTCCCAGTCAGGGGACCAAATGAAAACCCCACTTGGTGCTTGGCCAGTGTGCAATACCTTTCCCCCTATAAACACAGAGAAAATAATCGGATCCTAGCAGTTCCATCCATTGTTGTAAGTCTAATAAGGAAGGCTGGGCCATCAGAGTAGGGAGAGGCAGGTATATCTGCAGGACCTGGAAGCACTACCTTTGGTTTATTTCAGAGGTAGATGCAATTAGTCAATAACTCTCCAGTAGTACAGGCCATCAGTGGCGATTCAGCCTAAAACTCAGTCCATGATTCTGTTGTCAAAGAAAGGGGATTGCAAGAGAGAAGAAAAGTAGCAAAGCTGGAGTGATATAGCAAATTCACAATGGTGTGCATCTATGGTCGCCTTTTCTTTGGTGTACATTGAGTGGTTTTTAGTGTAATATTCCCCCCCCCCAGGAAAGATAACCCAGGTAACGAGCAGAGTGCATCTCATGTCATAATGTCATACTTATTCAATCTGTTAACAGTGTCTTACTGGCTCTACTCCCACATCTCTTCCTTTTTGGGGTCACCTATTTAGTTGCAAACCTTGTTACCTGTCACACAGACCACTGCAACCCCGCCCTACCCACCTCATTGCTTCCCTTGCCACAAGTCTCTCTTTCCCCCAATCTATCCTCTACTCTGCTGCCAAAGTGATTTTCCTTAAAGCACAGGTCTAACCATATTCCTTCTCTCTTCAAACTCCAGTGGCTCCCCATTGCCATTAGAATCAAACATAAAGTTCTAGTTATTTTTATTTGGCATTTAATTCCTTTCATGATCTGACTCCAACCTATTTTTCAAACCTTGTTAAACATTATTCCCCATCATGCACCCTACAATCCAATGTTCTTCATACTTGACTCTCTTCCTTCTCTGTAACGTTGTCCCTTGTGCTTGGAATACATTCTTTTCTCCACTCTGCCTATAAGAATCCCTAGTTTTTTTCAAAAGGTAATTTAGAACTCACCTTATTCATGAAGTTTTTACTAATCTTCAGCCTGTATTACCCAGAGGATGGTGCCTTCTGTTCATACCCCTATTACCTAGTATATATTTTGTATATATTTATATTCATTCATGGTAGCTTTCTCAAAAGAATGTAAAATGTACTAGGAGTAGGGCAGTTAGGTGGCGCAGTGGATGAAGCACTGGCCCTAGATTGAGAAGGACTTGAGTCCAGATTTGGACTCAGACACTTGATACTGACTAGCTGTGTGACCCTGGGCAAGTCACTTAACCCTCATTGCCCCTCCAAAAAAAAAAATTGTAGGAGCTTGTTTTGCACTACTGTTGCCATACTCAATTCACCACTATATTCCCTGGCTGTTTTTATGTGCATTCTATGACCAAAGAATGCCTGATTGCATTCTAACCCTCCAACCTCAATCTCTAGACAGACCTAGGTTAGGCCTAGTCTGGAATAAAAAACCATGAAGTCAGTGTCTTTTTCCACTTTTGTATCTCCGGTGCTTAGCACAATGCCTAGCACTTAATAATTGTTTCTTTATTGGTTGATGCATATCCCTTTGGGTATATCCATTATTTTCACAGCCATGGTGGCCATCTGCCCAAAGGTCTCCACACAAATAACAACAGTAGCACTCTGATGGTGACAACCTAACACCCCAAGCTTTGTTGTTGTTGTTTTTCTTTAGTGACTAAGGTGACATTTTCATACCATTCCCTTCTGTCACAACAGAATGCATACGGTTAGGGTCAAAGGACCCTGAAAACATATTGGGCCATATCCTGGTCATTTAGGAAAAGACTCTGCAATATCTCTAAAACCTGGGCACCTCAAGTCATATTCCTTGGGAAGGGAATCCCATTTTCCCATGCAACTTTGTAATTTACCTTTGCATCTTCATAATTTTTTTGCAAAGATCAGACAAATTACATGAAACAATAGTGAATAATGCAAAATATGATATCAGTCTTCATTCTTCTCCAGGCTGAACTCCTGACTCATCTCTACAGGACTTTGCCTACCATGGCATAGAAACCTCTTTATCCTGGAAGCTCACTCCATCCCTGGACTACTTCTCATATTGGAAGTGTCCTCCACCCCTGCAGCTTCTTCCTCTGATTGACTCATTCCTCATAAAATGTTCCTTATTTTAAGGAAAAGATCCAGACTAACCATGTCTTCATTCTTCTCCAGGCTGAAATCCTGACTCATCTCCTTAAGACTTTCTCCACCATGCATCCATAGTAGGCACCTTTGCCCCTCCCTGCCTTCCTTACATCTCCCTTTTATGTGTTGTTTCCCCCATTAGAATATAATCTCTCTAAGGGAAGGGGCTATCTGTCTTTCTGTTTGTATCTGTACTTCCAATGCTCAGCCAAGTGCCTAGCACACAGTGGACATTTAAGAAGGGCTTGTTGATTTGATTTGAGTTCACTGCATTAAACTCTGTGGTACAGAATGTAAGTGTTTTATGAGTTCAGAGGAGAGGAAGATCATTAAGGGTTGGAGGTGTCAAAGAAGGCCTCAAGAAACACATAGACCTCGATCTGGAAAAAGTGCATTGAGTTTGGATTTGTAGAGGTGACAAAGGAACATGAGACAAGAACGACTATGGCATACCTATTATTCCCTGATGTGTTAACTTGGATGCCTGAGATCCAGTTCAATCCAATTTAAAAAAACCACATTGATTATGAGCCAAGTCCACTGAGGACAACATACACTCACATGAAATGCTTAAAAAATAAGGCACCATCTAGACACTGGGGAGACAAAGTCAAAAAAACACACACAAACACACAAACAAACAAAAACAACTAAAAACAAAATAGCCATTGCAAAGATACAGACCTCAAGGAATGTAATTTCATTGTATTAGGGAAGTACACAGGCAGAAATAAGTTTATATAAGGTAATCTAAATAAGTAAACAACAATAATAGTCAGGGCAAATCAGAGAAGGACAGACTCAGGGATGTAAGAGATAGAAGAACCAATCTGGGGCACCTTTCAAGAAAAGGAAGGAAGGAAGAGAAAGAGGGAAGGACAGGTGAGGGGAAAAGGAAGGGAAGGAGGAGTAAGGTGATTCTAACCCAACTAACACTTAGGCTTACATGTTGTTTCCCTTGATTGAACATAAACACCTTGGTCATAGGGATTATTTAATTTTTGTATCTTAATCCCCAGCATCTAGCACAGTGCCTAGCACATAGTAGGTACTTTTTGGTTGAATGACTAATATCTACACTAGTAGACCAGTTGTATGGGTCAGCCATCGAATTATATATCCTAGTATTACAGAAAAGTCTTCATTCAATTGTTTTTTGCTGTGTGGATAACCAGACTAAACTCTTTTGAGTGATTTTGGATCTCATTGATGAGCCTTGGCAAATTCTCCAAGGAATTAAGGTTGAGGGTCACCCCAAAGAATAATAGAGAGTCCACAGTGGTACAGGAACATTAGTAGGCTGGAGAACCAACCAAAAATTGTGCAGGAGACATATTGTCAAGGATGTCAGCTGAGATGTTTGAACAGAAAAAAAATAAATCCCCGAGACCCAGGGATAACCAAGAAGTTCCATTGGTTCCTTACAATGTCAAGAGGTCTAAAGGAAGTTGTTGGGTGTGTCCCTGTAAGGAATTGAGGGGGGAAATTGACAGAAGTTGCACAGGATAAGCAGTCATGGATGAGCTGAAATCTGCACTGTGGGAGGAAGCACACACATCAATGAGGTCACAGATCCATCACACCATAGAATGTACACATCCTTTTAAGGCTTGTGCTGAAAAATCCTCTGTTTTGAAATTATCATGATATTACTTGGACAGTGTTACTAATGAGCAGCTTAGAGTGGAAAAGTCCCCTCTGTCTTCTCCCCCCTCCATTACGGTATTGAATATTGATGTTTATAAAATGGTGGAAGTATTAGCATGAGAAAATGTATGCTGTGGTCGCTCTTTGAATTGGGGCCAGAAAGAGAATAAAATGCTCCAAGTGACCTACTGTACATCGACATTGTTCCTCCAATTAACTCAAAACAGACTTTGTCTGGGTTAAAATGATTTAGTCTCAATGCAGGGTCGGTCCCACATATCCAGAATAAAGATTGCCGAATATGCTTATTTGAGCTGAATTACATTGGGTAGTTTAATAATATGAATTTACTGCCTTTTCAAGAGGGACTCTAACACTGGGGAGAACTTTAAAATGCATCACACTTAAAACATAAAATTAAATTCAATTAACTTTTATTGGGAGGCTAATACACTAGTACCCCAGAGGGAGAAACGAAGCCCTCGGCTTTCTCAAGATCTTCACGCCAGGTCCCTGGAATCTGGGCCAAGGATGCTAGATCAACCCACCCTCTCATAAAAGGCTTCATGGGTTATTTTAACATCCATGCTCTGGGGGGAGGGCCTTAGCTACAAGGCCTCTGGCTAGAAGACCTGCAGAGAGAATAAAATTTCATCTTGCTCTACAGGTATTCAAGAATACTTAATGTATCTTCATCAGGTAAAGGGCTGAGACAACACAGGGCATGGAGCCACGGACCCTTGTGGCCTTGGGGGTCAGAGAGTCCTCTAAATCTTTCCTCTTGCTACTGTAGATAATAACAGTGCTTTTCTTTGTAGTGTTTAGCACCATAAATGCCTATAATAGTAGATGGAGCACTGGGCCTGGATTTAGGAAGACCTGAGTTCAAATCTAGCCTTGGACACTTTATATGTTTCACTTTGGATAAGTCATTTAACTTCTGTCGGCTTCAGTTTCCTTATCTGCAAAATGGGGACAATAAAAGCTCCTCTCTCAGGCTTGTTTTGTGGATAAAATGAGATCAAATTTGTAAAGCTCCCTGTAAACCTTAAAGTACCATATTGTATAAGTGCCAGTCATTAGCATTACTGTTGTTGGGATATGAGGCAGCACAGCATATAGATAAAGAGATAGTCTCCAAATCAAAGTCCTGGGGTCTTGTCTCTGACAGGTACTAAGAGACTTTGGGACAAATCACAATCTCTCACTGTCCCCAGGTAACTCTCCATAGATAGTAGAGAAAGCAATGGTCTGCATTGTAGTTTCCTCATCAGGTCCCTCTCTTGATTAATTGGCAACCCATTAACGTGCTTTGGTTTTGTATGGTTTTCTTTTTCTTTTGGTCTGGACTGGTGATTTATTTCATTGGTGTAGAGAATTCCCACTGTTGGGGAATTCCTTGGCCCCCCTCTGCTCCAATCCATACCCTCATACCCATCTCCATTTAGGTCAGTAATTTGGGGTATTAAGAAGTAGGGTGACTCCCAGGGTCACACAAAGAGTATGTGTCAGAGACCAAACTTGAACCCAGGTCTTTCAGTTCCAAGACCAGTCTTCAATGAACTACACCAAGCTCCCACATTATTTGTGAAGTTTGACTAATCATTTCCTTTCATATAGCTGACTAGAACTTGTCATAGGACTTTTTTCTGACTTTGAAGGCATCACCTATGGGCCTGGGTGCTCCTCCTTGCCACCAAAAGACCATATGATGTCACAAGGAACAGGCTGGGCAGTTAAGGGAACTGAATGCTGAGAGGAGAAATATATGTATGATAGTAAAAAACTAAAAAATAAATAAATTCAACATCAACAACAAAAAAGTTTTAAAAAATTGCAAGGAATGGAGGAGACCTTTGTCCTGGAGAGATAACTATTCTGAGCTATACAAAAGGAATTAGAAAATGAAAAACCAACTCACAATGAAATAACAGCATCATTGATCCTTATATCCAAAGTTAAGACTTTACCCCAGGTAATAACTGAGAATTTACTTATGGGCTGGTGGGCAGACATGAACTTTGAGAATGTGGGAGGCAGGGAACAACAAGGACTGAAACACCTATTATGTTTCTTAGGAAGTTCCCTACTTCTAAGACATGGCCCGTTTAATGCAAGAAGGAACAGTTCTTTGGTTCAGTTTTCCTGGCTCCCATTGAAAGCATCCACATCGTTCCTGTCTTGCTTATCAGATTTAGACTTTGGATACAAAGAGGAAGGTTGTATTGGTCTCCATGATCTGTACGGTCCAATTACCTTTAAAGCAGGGTTCCCTTTTTAAATAGAGACTATGTTTTCCCATCTTGCCAGGCTGAAGGGGGCAATGACCACTCATGAGTTTGAAACCAATACTGACAAGGATGGGAGCTTTGACCTGGTCTGTTTTTCCAAGTTAGACCAGTTTGCCCATTCTTAAAGGGCAGCCTGGTGGCTCACCAGCTCACAGGAGCTCACCACAATGGTGCCAGATTTAGTGGATACACCTGATAGGATTTATCCCAACTGCAGATCAGGGCTCCTAAATTCTAATGATCCACCAGCCTCCATCTCCTTCAGAAGCAGGATTATAGAGGAACCTGAGGTCTACAGACCTCAAGGAATCTGTGGAGATCTATAAACTTGGAGGGGAAAAATATTACATCTTTATTTTAACTAACTTAGTATTTTCTTTAATTAATCTAAAAGCAGGGGCAGTAAGGTGGCATACGGGCCCTAGAGTCAGAAAGGACCTGGGTTCAAATCCAGTCTCAGACACTTACAAGCTGTGTGATCCTGGGCAAGTCACTTAACCTGATTGCCTCTAAAAAATTATTTATAGTATTATTTTAAAATACTCTGAGAAGTCCCTAGGCTTCACCAGATATTGCCAAAAGGGTCTGTGACACAGAAAGGCTTATAAACCCCAGTTCTAGAATTATGACTCATAACCTTGTTCTTTTTGTTGTTGTTGTTGATGTTCCAGAGTAATGGTCTCAAACAACAGGGTGGAGATAGCCCATCTAAAACCTGACACCACAACAGACAGATAAAGCAACATGTTGAAACTGTGGGTTACAGACACAGCCTGGATTAGGTGGTTAACCTTTTTCTTTCTGATTATTTTTTTTAAGGGACAATGAGGGTTAAGTGACTTACCTAGAGTCACACAGCTAGTAAGTGTCAAGTGTCTGAGGCCAGATTTGAACTCAAGTCCTCCTGAATCCAGGGCCGGTACTTTATCCACTGTGCCACCCAGCTGCCCCCTCTTTCTGATTATTTTGAAATTTTTACCTTGAACTAGATGAATAAATACAGTATGTATATATGTCTATATGTAGGAGTGTGCATATGTACTTTATTATTATTGTTATTCAGCCATTTTCAGTCATGTTCAACTTTTCATGATCACATTTGGGGTTTTCTTGACAAAAATACTTCCTTCTCTGGCTCATTTTACAGATCTGGAAACTGAGGCAAACAGGGTTAAGTGACTTGCCATGGGTCACACACTTCATAAGTATATGAGGCCAGATTTGAACTAGTAAGATGAGTTTCTTCTTCTTCTTCTTCTTCTTCTTCTTCTTCTTCTTCTTCTTCTTCTTCTTCTTCTTCTTCTTCTTTTTCTTCTTCTTCCTCCTCCTCCTCCTCCTCCTCCTGAGGCCGCATTTGAACTCAGGTCCTCCTGAATCCAGGGCCAATGCTCTATCCATTGTGCCACCTAACTACCCCCAAGATGAGTCTTCTTGATTCCAGGGCCTGCATACTTTCCACTGCACCAGCTAGCTTTCCACATATGTACTTATTTTGGACCAAACTGTGACTTCCTTAATTTAGAGGTCTCCCAGTGTCAAAACTCCCTCGGTGGATACAGATGAGAAATGTATCTGTAACTCAGATTTAGAATGTTACCTAGAACACTGATAAGTTTACTGATGTATCTCTGGTCACAGAGCTAGGATGTGGTTGAGATGTGACCTGAACTAATTTCTTTGTGATTACAAATTTGGTCCTCAAGTTACTATACCAAGTTACCTTTTTAATAATTGTAAAAATGATAAAATACTTATTTAATATTATAACATAATGACTATAATATAGCACAATTATATGATAATTGAGTTATTCTTATTACATATTACCTACCAAAAACCTAAGAAGACATAATCAAGTGGTCAGAATTATATATGCCAGAAATTCACTGTATTTTATAAATAGACAAAAAAGGGGGGCAGCTAGATGGCTCAGTGGTTAAAGCACTGGCCCTGGATTCAAGAGGACCTGAGTTCAAATCCGGCCTCAGATACTTGAAACTTACTAGCTGTGTGACCCTGGGCAAGTCACTTAACCCCCATTGCCCTGTCAAAACAACAACAACAACAACAACAAAAAACCAAACAAATAAATAGACAACAAAACCCTATACTACAAATGCCAATCTCAAAGTATCTTGCAAAATTCCACAAATAAATGGCACTAGAATCAGGCCTTCATCACAAATAAAACTCTTGTCCACCATCACCTGGGTAAAACATTGACCCATAAAATAGATTTTGTCATATCCAATACTCATAACATCTAAATGATATGGAATGAAAAACTCCCAAAATATAGAGACCAAACAGAAGAACTCAAAACCATGTCAGAATGGAATAAAATATGTATCAACCCCATCATCCTATCTGTTACTGGAGGTATCCCAAAAATATTTGCAGTGAGTTAACAGATTAAAAGCTTATATAACAATATTTTTATTTAACTACAAAAGGCTATCAGTTTTTTTTCCTACCTGTGCTAGTTGTCTGCTAAATAAAAGCACTTAGAATAGAATAGAAACTTGTCCAAGGATTGTTTCTATCTGACCTCCACTGAATATAATATGAGAAAATTAAAATTAAAATTAAATGGAGGAATAACAGCAGGAATGTGACTTGTCTTCGGTCATTTTTACATGAACTCCATCAAGGGAGATTAAATGAATGAAATAATAATATTGATAATAACAGTACTGAACCTGGAATAACAGTGTGTTGAACCTGGAATCAAGAGATCTGATTTCAAATGCTAGCCTTGACGAATCTCTGATCCTCAGCTCTCATCTGTAAAATGGAGACATTGGACTAGATGACCTCTAAGGTACCATCTGGCTCTTGGTCTCTTGTTTTGCATCCTTGATGACAAAATAGATTGCATACATAAGTGCACAAATGAAGATTTGTAAAGCATTTTAGATACACTACCCAATTTAAGCCAAGTGTTATCATCTTCTCTTTATTCCTAAGGAAACTGAGACTCAGAAGATTTAAGTGACTTGCCCAAAGTCACAGCTAATGTCATCAGAGGTGATACTCAAACTCCATCCATACAAGACTCAAGCTCAGCACACTTTCTACCTCAGAAGACTGCCTCACCGGCATAGGATTTATAGTTAAAAAGAACCTTAAAGATTGTCTGATCTATCTTCTTCCATTTACATATGAGGAAACTGAGGTCACCAAAGTTCAAATGTTCAGGGTCAAATTAATCGATCAAGAATTAGTCATTACACAAGCACTTATTAAGGGCTGGCTATTTTCTGGGCATTGGGCTCAGTGCCAGAGATACAAGGACAAAGAATGAAACATTTCTTACTTGAAGGATGCTTCCATCTTAAAGGGGGAAATAAGTTCACATACACATAGCATAAACATGAAGTACATAAATATACATAAAGTACAAATATATATAAAGAGTAGTTAGATAAAGGTAGTCTGAGAGGGAATCTAGCTGCTGGGGGATCAGGAAAGACAATGCAGCAGATAATTCTTGAGCTGTGTCTTAAAAGACAAAAAATCCTCTTTGGCATGGGAGTAACAAGAGAGTGTATTCTAGGCAAGGGCACAGCTCATATGTGGCAGAGACCTGACCCAGTAATATTCTACTACCCTAAGGTGCCTGGCCTCAGCCCTGTTCCCTTGAACAGGGCTAGGTAACCTAACCTTAGGTGACCTTGAAGCCACACCCCACCCCCACCCCCTTGGTTTTGTCCAAATCCCCTTTAACACTTTAGAACCAGTGATTTTGCACACATCTATCACTCTGCCGTGGGCCCTTCTTCCTCCATCTCTAACACCAAGAAGTTCAAGTGTCAGTGTGTGAGCAGAAAGAAAATAAGAAATGGACTTCCCTTTGACCATGAGACCAAACAAAGAACTCCCACCAGTCAAAAGCCAGTTTGAACCAGTCGGAGTCATTCAGAAAGCCCCCTCCCCCTTGCCTTTCTTCCAGGAGGAACATCATTGACTTCAATCTTTGGCCTCCTAACCAGGAAAGGACTTGTGAAGGTGAATGGTTTGCCGACGAAGGGGATATAAAAGAGACAAAACCGGGATAAAAATTAAATAAAAAGTAGCTGTCTTAAACTGTAATTGCAGTCCTCTGCTGAGCACGCTTGCAGATATATAAATGTGATTTACCATCAGCTTGCAACTACAAATCAGGTCTTGAGAAACACTTGTGCTATGAAATTGTTTAATCTCATCAAGCTCTGCTTTCACAGCAAGTCATAAATCACCAAGTCTTTGTTATCATAGACCTCCACCAGCGCCTCTCAGGCAGGCAATGGATCGTGGGTATATATAATCTTGACTGCACAAACACTGGGGTCGACGCAGGCTGAAATACTCTCATAATAGCCACTGTGCAGCTGGTGGAACACAAGCCTATGATGGATATCTCATTTCCTACAGTCGGCATCTATTTCGAGCAAATTATTACCACATAAATTTCTTGTCAACAGAAACGGCCAATTAATTAAGTTAAAAATTTACTTGTGATCACATCTACAAACCAAATAGAACTGCAAGGCAATTTTCCAGTTAGTGAATATACTGCAGGTCAGTTTAATGAATAATTTTTAACTTTGTCATAAACTCAAAGACAGGCTAATATCTCAAGAAACCTGAATGGAGACCAGCTGCTGACAGATTTACACAAAATATATTTATGTGGAATTTGATTGCTGACATCTGGGGACAGAAATAAACTTTATATAATTACAGAGGCATCTTTGCCATAGAGATGCATTTCTTCAACCAAAAAATGCAAATCTATCCCCAGGAAGGGTATATTTATATGGGCAGCCAGCCTACCAGGGGGCTGGATGGCTCCTGGAAAAAAACATTGCATTCAATTCCTGTGCTAGTGATAGGTTCATTACCAAGGCAGAAGACAATAATGGGCCAAGGCCTGCAATAGCCCCAACCCCTCCTTCCCTACCCTAGGAATCAGGATGATTTTTTCTCTTCTGTGATTCCATGCCTTTTCATGAATTTCCAGCAATGCCAGCAGAGAAGGATTTAGGACTCTGACCCAGGGTGGACTGACAGAGGTTCTGCCATGGGTTATTTGATACATAAAACAGATCTGCATGGAAACAGGCCTGGTGGGAGGGCCCTTTATAATTCTTCTTTTAATCATAGCTCCCTGAGGAGCAAAGGGAGTCCCACCTTCTTGGGTCTGAGGAAAAGCCAAGAGAAGGGGGTAGTTCTCCAGAGGTGTGAGATATTGGTATGTGAAGAGGGAGCATAAAGAGATATGTTAGCTGGTAGTGAATGCAGCAGCTAATGATTCATGGCACATGGCATTACGGATTCGACCAGTTCCTTATTCCATTCCAGGGTTTCAAGGACTCTACATAGTTTTCTCATTCCTGTCACAGCTCAAGAAGCAAGGGACAGGTAGCATAGCGTCCTTCCCTATCCTCACCATCCTCACAAACACTGCGATATATAAGTTCCCAAGGACACAAAGAAGTGTGAGAAATGATCCTCGCCCTCAAAATGCTGATAATCTGGTTGGAGAGACAAGACATGCACATAAAAGTTCAGGTAGACCTGGTTCAGGTTTCCCCAAAATCAAGGCAAACAATCGAATAAATTCATCCCCATCATTTTTCTTTGATCGGCCAAAATCAAGTGCTTAAAAAATTCTAGATTAGATCTAATATTTAACTTAGTATTCACTTTGGAAATTCAGTAATTCATTCATTCACTCCTCAATCATTCATTAAGGACCTACTTAATATGTGCCTAATAGGAGGCATTCCTATTTGTCAATGTTCTCCCTCAAATTTAGTTCTCTGCAAAGCATTGTGTTAGGTTTGGGGTGAGATATAAAGAAAAACACATTAACTGCCTACATAGAACTAACAGACATCTCTCTTGCAAGCTCAGACATGAACCTCACCTTCCATATCTTACCAGTTTTCAAAATACTTTTAAAAATCAGAATAAGAAGGAAAATGTGCTACTTTTGAAGGAAACAACATGGAACTTAAACCTAATTTTAATTAACAATGATGAAAATTGCCTCTTGTCACAGAAGGCTAGACATGTCTATACTTTAAGAACAATTCCTATAGGGGGCAGCTAGGTGATGCAGTGAATAAATCACCAGCCCTGGATTCAGGAGGACCTGAGTTCAACTCCAGACTCAGACACTTGACACTTACTAGCTGTGTGACTCTGGGCAAGTCACTTAACCCTCAATGCCCCACAAAAAAAAGAACAATTCCTATAAAAGATACATAGCAGAATGAGGTAAATGGATGAAATAAAAACTGCACATCCAATTACATGCTATAATCTGGGCAATATACCTTTTTCGTCCACTTAGCTTTTTTTGTGTGACTGTCAAGCTTAATCTTTCAAACAGCGCTGGAACTCATTAAGGATATTCAATGTAAACAACAAAATGTCATTCATTAAGGGCACTATCCAGTGAACCTTATTATTGAAAGAAAATCTTTTTGGAATTTGTGCGGGGTATTCTCCAAGATAGCTTATACCTTAGTCAGCAATCTCCTCCTTGTTTACCCTCTTTATTGTACGGTACTGAACAAAGTTGTGAAGAGTGTGATATCTAATCAAGTATGAAAGGAAAGAATCCACACTAAAAGCAACACAATTTTAAAGACACTCAGGTACTAATTTTCAAGATCTCTCAAAAAAAGAAAAAAAATTCCCAAAGAATGAAAAAGACTATGGATAGAACTTTCATCAAGAGAAATGAACTGAGAAGACATCATTAACTAGAGTCAATGGGTCTGGTTCCTCACCTCTATGAAATAAATATGTGTGTGTGTACACACACACACACACACACACACACACACACACATATATATATGGTCTATACACTCATAAAGGGAATCCTTGATGAAAACATGAAAGACTAATTTTTGACTACAACAGAACACATCTTCTAGTCATAACACTGATTAAGAGGTAAAGAAAATATAAAACCAAATTATGTTTTGTTATTGTTCATTTAAAAAAATCATTTGCCTCAGTGGAACAAAAATCCAACATAAAGGCTCTTCTTGAACAGTTTCCAAAGTACATGTTATATCATACAAAATTCTCTAACAGATGCAACCATGGAAATATCTTTGTCCAATGAACTTCTGAGCAACAGTGGTAGTAATAGCTCATATCTATACAGGGTATTAACATTTACAAAGCATTATTCCTATTATCAAGAAATTGGGGATGTAAGATGTACATAATACTGTGTGGTAGGTAACATAAGTAGCATTAATCTCATTTTACAAACAAAAAAAAGATGTAAAATGACATAACTAATGTCAAGTAGCTAGTTAGTAGGGGGATCCAGAGCTAGAAGGTGGGTGATAAGATCATAGATTTAGAGCTTGAAGGAACCTCAGAGGCCATTATCCAACAAAGTCATTTTACAGATAAGGAAACTGAGTCCCAGGGAGGCTAAATGGTTTGCCAAGGTCTTATGGGTAGAATGTGAACCCAGGTTTTTTACTACATATCTAGTGTCATTTCTACTACACCAAAGGAATTTATGTATCCAGACCAAATTTAAAGTTAAAATTTTCATTTTTTATATTTAATTCATATTCTATACATATCTCTAAACAGTTATAGGAGATTTCAAGCAGAGGCAACACAAATTGGCATTCAGCTCCATTGCATTTGAAGCAATAATCATTCCAAACAGACTCGCCAAATTAAAAAAAAAATCAGTAATCTTGTGTTCTGTGAACAATTGATTATTTGTTATTTAAACAATATAATTTAATAATGTGCAGTAGATAATTAGTGTTGCTGGACCTCTGTGATGCTTTATGCCACTAGAGACAGTACTTCCTTATACAGAGTACCCTGGTAAGTCCTAGGTTATATAAACATGAAATGAGATAAGTACTTACAGCCTCAACAGGGGATATAGAATGGACATTTTTGATGGCATTGCAATATACCTGTGACCTTTCAATATAAGTACTTCTTTCAAAAACAAGTAACACACCCTCTTTTTTCTTTGTGATCCTTTCCTATGTTTCCTTAAATCTCACTAAGGAGGGACACAAATAACTATAATTCAAGGCAGTATGTGATCATTAGAAAATGAGAGATCCAAACAAGCTTCTATGATAAAATGGTAAAGGGAGAGATCACATTCAGCGTGGAGATTCCATGAACGACATAGCCAATAAGCTATACCTTAAAGGGAGAAGAGTTTTTTTATTAGACAAAACCTGGAAGGGGGAGCCCAACTCCAGCACAGAAATAGCAGAAATAAAGATATGAATATGGTAAAGGATAGGACAAATACCAATCCAAAAAAATCAAAGGCTTTGCCTTAGACCCAAATTACTCTGATTATGACCCCTTACTACACCTACACTATTTTTCTGGGAATAGCAAATATATCAATTTATGATGCCTTACCAGAAAATCTAAAAACTAATATTAATTCAATTATACACATAGAAACTCTGCTTCATTGCTACTGAAATCGTATCAGATTCAATAAAAAAAACTACTCTACTCAAAAAAAGTCTAATTTATTTTTGGAGAATTGTTGTTTTTTTGGGGGCATGGGGGGGTTGTTTGTTTCATTTTTTAAAAATTGAATCCAATCTCTTATATCCTGGGAGCTAAAATAAGAACGCAGTTCTAACAAAAACTAAGAATTATTTGGTTCTAGTTTTTTTTTAATCTTTTCCTGACAATAACCCACATTTACATAGAACATGAAGGTAGACAAAGCACTCCCCATGAAATAGAGCTGAGAGTTAAATGCTACCAGCACTGTTACCCCCATTTTATAAATGGGGGGAGTTGCTTGAGTAATAAATTCAGTGTGGCACTTGTGTGTGTATGTGTGGGAGTGGGGGGGTGTCGGTGGGTTGAACCTCAAGGCTTGCCAATGTACACATTCTGTCAGATCCTACCAATTAGAAAGGACCTCAAGAATAGTGCTGGTAACATTGGACCAGCTGCCCAGGAACCAGCCTAGACAAGAACAACAACAACAAAAAAAGTTCATCACAAGAAAGCTCATCATAAGGTGACAGATCTTTTGGAGATGATAGTCTATGAATACCCCTAGGCCAAAGTGACTTCTTTCAAAGCCCAGTAGGGAGAAGGTACAGCAGAAAAGGAACAGAGGTTCTTAAGAATCATTGTTTTGGGGCAGCTAGGTAGCACAGTGGATAAAGCACTGGCCCTGGATTCAGGAAAACCTGAGTTCAAATCTGGCCTCAGACACTTTCCACTTACTCGCTGTGTTATCCTGAGCAAGTCACTTAACCCTCATTGCCCCGCCCCCCCAAAAGAACCATTGTTTTTAAACTACCTGCAAATATTAATCTTCATCCAAATGATAAGTTGCTACATTATTGGAATAACTGTGATACGTCCATACTAGCACTCTTGCCAAAAATGAAGTCAGAGGACAGAAATGCGTTGTAGGCAAGTGAAAAGATGGTTCATAGGTGTTCCTCAAAGAGATAAATATGGAGGCTGGCAGAGTTTGTTGCATTCAGGAACTCAAAAGGAAGGGAACAAAGGGAAGTAAGAAACATGTATTAGGCATCGACTATGTGCACAGTACTGTATTAGGTGTTATACGAATATTATCTCATTTGCCAACAAGAAACATTATTTCATGGAATACTGTCATGCCATTTCATAGGGCTCTTGATAAGAGAAGCACAAAGACAAATGGCAATAATAGGTAACTTCTGAACTACCATAAGTCACAGAGGATAAAGAAGTAGAAAGATTCCATGAAGAACCCAATGAGATCCAAATTAAGTCAACATGTATGCTTGGGAACTCCAATATGACTATGGGCTTGGGGAGGATTGTGAAAAATATCTTGCCATTTACAGCTCAGAATTAGGAAATGACAGAGCCAAAGGCCTACACATATCAGAGAAAGTTCACCCCTATGAATCAAGAAAACTTTCTTCCAAAAGAAAGTCAGAAAGATCTAGAGGTGGAAATGACAAAGCAACACTTGAAAGAATAGAATTAACTATATCTCAAAGGACAAAATTTAGGCCAAATTAAAAGAAAGGATAAAAAGAAGAATCAGACACTGAATAGAATCACAACAATGAGGAGTGTGGTATACTGAAAAGATTTGGTAGGCCTTCTAAGTGTGACCTTATAAGTCACTACTACCCTTAGTTTCTTTATATATAAATTAAGGGAGATGGAATAGGTGGTTTTTGAGGTCGCTCATAACTATAAAACTATGATCCTCTGACCATCTGCAACTCATACTATTTAACCAAGACATTTACTCTAAATAGATGTTTAAAAATGGATATTTATTATCATAGTTTCTTATAGTTTAAATTATATAAAGGAGTCACTACAACGAAGAGGCTAAAGGATCCCAGAAACTGCCTTATGTAGCAAATGCTTGATGTCCTTGCCAAGCTGAGATCTATGGTAGCTAAGGGTTACACTGCTTTATGGTATGAGCTCATTTGTAAAACATTATTGTAGAGGATGATGGACTACTATTAGAAGTAAGAAGAAAATACAGTGGAGAAGGGGTCAAAGCCAGCAGAAAGCTTGCCAAAAGACCCAGCTAAATCAGTTCATTTTTTTAAACTTTTATAGATGAAAATGGAAGGATAACAACTAGTTTTGAGATGTGACAGTTTTGTTTGCCAGTATTTTTCCTCTGGTAACCTTATTGATTGATTGAGTGATTCATTCATTCATTCATTCATTCATTCATTCACTTATTTATTTGTTTGTGTTTTTGTTTTGAGGGGCAATGAGGGTTAAGTGACTTGCCCAGGATCATCGCACAGCGAGTAATTGTCAAGTGTCTGAGGCTGGATTTGAACTCAGGTTCTCTTCAATCCAGAGCTGGTGCTTTATCCACTGCGCCACATAGTTGCCTCTGGTAACCTTATTCTTAATGCTGTTGTTCTTACCCTTAATTCTGATTCCTTCCCTCTGTGCTTATTGTGCAAATTTCTTATTTTTACATAGTCATTTGCATGTTGTCTCTATCATGAGACTGTGAATCTCTTGAGCACAGGAAAAATATATATATATTTAGGGGAGGGGTGTATTCCCAGCATCTAGTATGGGACGAGGTATATAGTAGGTGCTTAATAAATGTTTATTGATTTGACTTAACTTATCATTGATGATAGTATAGCCACCATAATTAGATACAACCACCTATACTATACAATGTGAGAAAGAGAAAATGACATTTAAGAAGATGAAGTCAGAAAGAGTGTCTGAACCTGACAGAAATTACACATAAAAAATCATGATGAAGAAGACACAATTTTAAAAGCACTCAGGAATCAATTTTCAATTTATCTCAAAGAAGACATCTTAAAAATGGGAAAGATTGTGAATAATAGTACTATTACAAAAAAAGTGTCAAAGAAAGCACCAGCAGCTACCCACCCATATTCCTTCTTTCTCATCTCTCTAATATCTTTATGACAATGGCATGTATATGCTTTGAGGTTATCCTTGATGAAAACATGAAAAGGCAATAGGCAGCCTTTGGCAGACAATTTTCTCCAGCAGACCACATCTTCCCATTGAGTCGTGTTTGGAAAATAAGATCCCACTATGTTTATTTTTGGCTGATGACAAAAAAGCATTTGACTTGGTGGAGCAGAACACAGCCTTGGGGCTTCTCCTCAAACAAGGTATCTCTCATGAATATGTTAAAATCCTACAAGTTTCTTTGCTAGATGCAACTACAAAGCTAACTTTTTTTTTCAACAATCCTGTGAATATCAACATCAAGGAACTCATAAAATAGAGAGACATATGTTCAGCAATGGTGTTTACCAGGGTCTTGAGAGATGTGTTGCATCAAGTGCAAATACAACAGGAATTCCCTGAAGGTGATGAGACTCTCCAGATACTCCTGCTCATGAATAAAGTTGCAATCATTTATTCAGACCTGGAACACACAGAAGAGGGTCTTGTCTTTGAGCTCCATGACTACTTCCTAGCAATAAACACAGGAAATAAACAATTGATTGAAAAGTGCCTATTTCCTGAATTAGAACATGGAGCTGGAGGGCAGGCCATGAGTTAGTCTCTCATTTCACATCTCTTATAAAGCCTCACAGATAATGAGATAGACCTAGTTTGGTAGAGATGAAAGAAGACTAGATTTGAAGTTAGAGAATCTGAGTGTGCTGATCCCCAGCATGGTACCTCCCACACTCCCTTTAACCTTTGCCCTTAACTGCCCACTTTATTGATAGTGTAGACAAAGCTTTAATGAAGTCACTTAGAAATTTCTTTTTACAGCATATGAACTCTTCATTACATAAAAACCTGCTATTGAGTTGTTCCTCTAGAGCATGAGGTCACCATAGCCTTCCTCTGGCTATCTCTAGGGTTCAACATTGGGAAACAGTGGAGGAGGAGGGGAGGGAGAGAAAGCTATTCTTTGCGATATTTCAACTGCACTTATCAAATCAATAAAGCTAATTATCATGATTATTGATGGTGGCCATACCAATGATTAAACAGGCCAACCTAATTGCTCTATGAAGTCATGCAACTATTAAGTTTATATCATGGAGTCAATAACTCTGACAACCCCCAACTTTTCCAAAGGAGATGTAACAGGATGTGTTATGGCATTGATTTCATGAGGGCTTTTAGGCTTCACCCTGCCCCCCTTCTTCAATAGCTTACATATGCAGACTTCCTCTTCCCTCATTTTAATGCTGTTCCCAAGTTGGAAAAGAACAAAACAGACAGCAACACACATATCATATTGTATCATGGAGAATGTATCATTTGATCTACCAAACCTCCCTTGGAAAGACCAATCCCAAGAAGAAAATAGGACCAAAAAAGAAAAAAAGAAAAACCAGGCTTCAGATAATAGAGTTCACTGGGAAAAAACCCCACTAACAATAACCTCTAACATTGAAAATACTGGCACAATGTTTATTTCCAACTGACACAAATCTTACTCTATTACCCCCGAACTCAAGACATCAATAGACCCCAGATGCCCTAAGGAAAAATAAAAAGTCCTCACTTTGTCATCTAAGGCCCTTCACAAACTGAGTCTAGCTTAACTCTAAAGCAATCAATTAATGAACATTTATTCATCACCTAATGTGTGCCATGCATTGTTGGTGCTGGGTACACAAACAAACATAAATGAAACAATCTTTACTCCCAAGGAGATTACATTGTTTTACCAGAAGAGCTAACAGATACATGTGAGTATTATATAGAATAAAAACAAAGTAGAATAATTATCCCCAAAATACACAGGCATTAAAACAGGGTCATTAGGGAAGGACATGAGCAACTAGGGAGGATCAGGAAAGGCTTCATGTTAAAAAAAAATGGTACTTGAGATGCATCTTAAAGAAAGTGAGGGCATCTATGTGGTTTAGATGAAGAGGGTGTATATAACATTTATGTGAGATAACTGTATCTCACTAATCTGGCTGAAATCAAGTATGGTAAGAGAAGTAATAAATGATGAGGCTTCTAAGATAGGTTGGAGCAAGATAGTCAAGGTTTTTTTGGTTTTGTTTTTGTTTTTTTGGTGGGACTTGCCCAGAGTCACACAGCTAGCAAGTGTCAAGTGTCTGGGGCCAAATTTGAACTCTGGTCCTCCTGAATCCAGGACCGGTGCTTTATCCACTGCACCACCTAGCTGCCCCTGATAGTCAAGGTTTTTACATATGAAACAGAGGAGTCTTAAAAATACTTCTGACTAATCACTATAGAAGTCAGCTAGAGTCATCTTAGGATGGGCCTTAGAAGACAAGGATAGGAATTCGTATTTTATCCCAGAGTCAGTAAAGAACCAAGTATAGTTTCCTACTTGATTTCTCACTCTTACTCTCCCCACACATAAAAGTGGATGCCAAATCTGATTATTTCTACCTTCCCAGCATTCCCTCTATGTGCCCCCTTTCAACACACACAGATATGACCCTAGATCAGGTCCTCATCATCTCTCATGTGGACTATTACAATAGCCATTTAAGTGGTCTCCCTGCCTCAACCGTCATCTACTATAACCCACAATCCACTCATCTGTGAAAGTGATTTTTCTATGGTGTATGTCTGACCATGTCACCACTCAATAAACTCAGATGTCTCCCTACTTCCTCCAGGATCAAATATAAAGTCTTTGGAGGGTGGGCGGCATTTGAAGCTCTTAAGAACCTGGCCCCTTCCTACCTTTCCAGTATTCTTGCATTGTAATCCCTGCCATGAACTCTGTGATTCAGCTACACTGGCTTCCCTGATTTTCCTCACACATCATCTTTCTCCCATCTACACATCCTTGTACTGGCTCTTCTACATATGTGGAATATTCTCCCTCCTCACCTCTGGCTTCCTTCAAGAATCAGCTCAAGCTTCCCTTCCCACAGGCCTTTCCAGTCTCCTCGGATGCTAGTACCTTCCTATCTGAGATTACCTTCCATCTATAGTGCCTGGAACACAGTAGGCACTATATAAATGCTAGTTACTAGTATTGGTAATATATATCTCATGTGTATCTAGCATTTTCACATGTTGTCCCTCCACCCCCATTAAAACATTAACTACCTGAAGTGGTAAGTCATTTTGGCTTCTTCGTATCCTCAGGTCATAGCACAATGTATGGTATATGTTATTGTTATTATTCAGTTATTTCAGTCATGTCTGACTTTTTATGACCTCATTTGGGGTGTTCTGGGCAGAGATACTAGAGTTGTTTGCCATTTCCTTCTCCAGCTCATTTTACAGATGAGGAACTGAAGCAAAGAGAGTTAAATGACTTACCTATGGTCATAGAGCTGGTAAGTGTCTGAGGCTGGATTTGAATTCAGGTCTTCCTTGATTCTAGGCCCAGCACTCTATCTTCTGTGCCACACCTGGCACAGTCTGTGATAAATAACTGACTATGAGTGACTGACATATGGGATAGGAGAATAATATAATCAGATCTGGGCTTTAGGAAAACCAGCAGCTGGGAGGGGGGAGGAATTGGAATTGGTAGAGATCTGAAGCAAGGAAAACAATGAGGACACCATTGCAAGCAACTAGGAAAAAGGTGATCGTGTACTGAATTAAGGTGGAAATCATGAGTAGAAAGAAGAGGCTAGAGCTGAAGATATAGAGGTAAAAATGTCAAGATTTATCAAGTGATTTAACATGTGGTTTGAGTGACAAAAAGGAATCAAGGATAATGAGGAGGTTATAAACCTGGGAGAGGAGAAGAAAGGAGATCCAGTTCAACAGAAAAATAGGGAAGATTAAAAGAGGAGTGGAGTTTTAGAAAATATTATAAGTACTCTTTTGGACAAAGTAAGTTTGAGATGTCTCTAGGTCATTTAATTTGAAATATCCAATTGGCAGTTACTAATATGAAACTGGCAGTCAAAGAGGAGAGGGTATGTGTGGGGGCTAGACTGGACTCCGGCAGGTATGTAGATCTGTGAGTCATCTACAAAGAGATGGTAATTAAATCCATGGGAACTGATGTGGTTGCCAAGAGGGAAAGTGTGGAAAGAGAAGAGAGCCAAGGACGGGACTTTGAAGAATACTTAGTCAAGAAGTGTGTTCTAAATAATGAGCCAGAAAAGAAGATGGAGAAGAAATGGTCCAACAAATAAGGAAACAACGAAAGAATGTCACGCACACACACAAAAAAGGCCAAAAGAGAGGAGACAGTTTTTGTTGTTGTTGTTGTTGTTTTGGGGTTTGGGTTTTTGGGGTTTTTTTTGGAAAATGCAGCAAACAGGTCAAGAGGAATGCAATATGAGGAAAAGACCATCAGATTTTGGTTGTTAAAAGATTGTTGGTAACTCTGGAGAGAGCAATCTGAGTCATGAAATGAGTCAAAAACCAGATTACAAAAGGTTGACAAGTGAGTGAGAGCAGAAGTAACAGAGACATCAGTTATATGAAGTTGGGTTTTTTCGCCCTCTTAGGAGTTTATGGGCAGCTAGATGGCACAGTACATAGATCACTAGTCTTGGAACCAGGAAGATTCATCTTCATGAGTTTAAATCTGGTTACAGACACTTACTATGTGCATGACACTGGACAGGTGATTCAACCCTGTTTGCCTCAGTTTGCTCATCTGTAAAATTAGCTGGAGAAGAAAATAGAAAAGCTCTACAGTATCTTTTCCAAGAAAAACACAAATGGGGTCATTGAGAGATAGACACAACTGAAACAACTCAACAACAACAAGGAATTTGGCAAAGAAAAGAAGGAAAGAAATAGGATAATAGTCTGAAGAACTAATGCAAGGAAATCAATTAGGAGGTCACTGAAATAGTCTATAAAGAGTTCACAAGGGCATATCCAGACTTAGGAACATTATCCCCTCTATTCTATATTTCAGTCAAATTAGTCTTGTTTCACCAAACTGTAAACTCCATTTCCCATCTCCATGACTTTGTATAGTTTGGGCCTTATACCTTATATCCACTCCCTCCTCACCTTCTACCTTTTAAAATCCTTAGCTTCCTTCAAAGTACAGCTGATATAACATTTCCTACAGGAAGCATTTCCTAAACCCCTTAATTATAAGTATCTAATCTCTATTCAAAATATTAGCATATGTCATTTAAAAAATTACACACTATAATGCCCCAGTTGGGTATAAACTCCTTGAAGGGAGGGAATTTATTTTTTAATCTTTGTATCCCTAACACCTAGCACAAGGACTTGCATACAGCAGTGTTTAATAAATGCATATTGGATTAGACTAATCTGGCCTGATGCTGTCCTTGAAAGTTTGGATTGGTGGATTAATGTCTTCTTTATCATCTCATGTCGTCAGCCATCTACATAAAAAGCTCACTTCTGTTGGATGCTTCTCTGTGACAAAGAGATGTTACTCATCCCTGGTGCGCCCAAAACTTAGGTTGTGTCTTTCAGGGTATATGGATCAGCAACCTCATATCCTCCACACATGCCTGTTTCCGCTTCCTTCCCTGCATGTCCATTAGCAGTCTTTATGAATAATCTGGATAGAGTAAGTGAAGTTTCCATGAAAGAGACAGAGGACACCCTTAATTCAAACAGTATAAAGTTGGTGGATGGAACAAACCGAACTATGTAAAATTTATTGGATCTCATAAAAGTCAAACAGGAAAAGGGCCAAGGAAATGTAGGGGGGAGGCTGAGGGAGGAGAGGCTTGAATCTGTGTGGAAGTTGTGTCACAATGATCTGCTATGTATGTCTGCATACCCATGTACAAGAACACTCTCTCCTTTGAGGGTTGCTTTGTGCCATTATCAAAGCTACTGCCATATTATCCATGGCCTCTGGACCAGCCAAATCCCATAATAAGAAAGGGGAAAATGTAAATTTGATGCATTTATGTTTGTGTTTGTATGTGTGTATATGTGTGTGGTGTGTCTATATGCCTGTGTGTGTATAAATATAAATATAAATATATATATATATATACACACATATATGTGTATATACAAAGAGAAGAAATGTAAATATCCTATGGATAGAAAATTTACATTTTTTTCTTTCTTTCTTTCTTTCTTTCTTTCTTTCTTTCTTTCTTTCTTTCTTTCTTTCTTTCTTTCTTTCTTTCTTTCTTTCTTTCTTTCTTTCTTTCTTTTTTGCAAGGCAATGAGGGTTGAGAGACTTGCCCAGGGTCACACAGCTAGTAAGTGTCAAGTGTCTGAGGATAGATTTGAACTCGGGTCCTCCTGAATCCTGGGCCAGTGCTTTATCTGCTGAACAACCTAGCTGCCCCCTTTCTTTCTTTCTTTCTCTTTCTTTCTTTCTTTCTTTCTTTCTTTCTTTCTTTCTTTCTTTCTTTCTTTCTTTCTTTCTTTCTATCTATCTATCTATCTATCTATCTATCTATCTTATCTCTCTACCTCTCTATCTAGGAATATACATATAAATATCATACATGTAGGAATTCATATAGATAGGTAGATTCCATATATAGAATTCCATTTATGTAGGAATATTCATATAAATGCCATATATATGCACAAATAGGAATATACATACAAGCACTGTGTGTTTATATATACATGTGTGTATGCATATATACACACACATACATATGTCTATACATATAACTATCTGGTAGCCCAGTGTTTCATTAGTCATTTATATTCCCAGCTTCAGAATGCAAAAATGTAAATCCAAGGCCCCTCTAAAGTCAAGAGTAACTACATATTCATATAACCATCTTTGTGACAAGGTCTAGTTCCAGCAGTGAGCAATAAAACCTAGTGGGCCAATAAACTTACTGAACATAGTGAGAGAAGGGAAGGGAGATGCACCATCAACCTAAGATAACGGTCAGATGAGAAGTGGGGGAGGGGGGTTGAAAGTGAAGGGAAGCGAAAAGGGAGTGAAATTAACCAAGCCCCATCCCACAGAGTCAGAGATCTGCCTGATACAGGTCAGGTTTAAAGACACTGCTGATTTACTCTCTGCCAGGTTGACATCTCTGTAAGCAGAACACTCAGAAGCTCATTTCAGCAGTTCGAAGGAGCGTGGCATTTCCCCCTGATTTACAGCCATTGTTATCGCCACTGGAAATGGACACAGTCAAGGTGTCCACAGCTCCAGATGAAGGAAAATGATGTCCTTGTTGTGGACCTGCTGGTGCTCCCTTTTAAAAATGAAATCATTAAAGTTACATCCAACTGAGTTTGATTTAACCTAATGGGAGCAAGATGGCAGGAGCAAAAGGAAGGGAGGAATGACAAAGTTGGTGAAGAGGCTTCTTCCCTATGCAACCCTACTTGCCAGACAGCTGGCACAGACTTTATCACTCCAGGATATGCAAGATCATGGAACCCAAAATGTTTGAGCTAATAAAGTGTCTGGGTATCTTCTAGCCCAATCTCATAATTTTAAGGATGAGAAAATTGAGGCTCAAAGACAAGTGACTATTCAAGGTCACACAGCTCATTAGTGGCAAAGTCAAAACTCAGCTCTTAGTCTAGTGCTGAGGTTTCCAACATATCAAGCTGTATTTCTCTTCCTTGATCTTTCCTCTTCTGCTGCCTCGTCAGTATGGAACTTGACACATTCTGATATTTTTATAAAGGCATCCCATCCCCCAACACCCTGCAAATATAAGTGGCAGACAATACTCTAGGGGTAATCCCCCATTATCCAGTGTCCAATCAGACTAGAAAACTCTGGAAATATTTAAGAAACTTGTAGAATTCTTTTGCTGGACTTCACTGAGTTAAAACAACAACAATAAAAAACCAAGGCCCTTCTCATCTATTAGTATTCATGGGTAAATGCCTGCTTAGAGACAGGATGTTGGGTGTAATCACCTGTAGGATCCTGCCACGTGTGGGATTATAACATCATTTCAAATCATCAACTAACCACACTAGAGTCTTGTAATGCCACAACCAGAAATAATTCAGAATTCAGGATAACTGGACCTATCCCAAGGAGAGTTCTGCTATCCCAGAGTGCTGGCTTTTATAAGGCTTTTCTATGGTGTGATAGAAAGAACACTGAACTTGGAGACAGCAGAGTTGGTTTTGAGGTTCAGCTATGCCGCGAATAAGCTAAGCCCTTAGAAAAGTCACTTCCAGGATGAATGAGACTCAACATCTCAAGATTATAATAATCTCTGTCTCTCTCTCCTCTCTTTCTTCCTCCAAATATATGTGTGTATATGTGTGTGCCTATGCAACAATATGTGCATGTATATATGGACATGTGCACACATGGTATGCACATGTGTGTTTATGCACACATGTGCACACAAACACATGTGCCTATGTGTGTATTGGTGGAAGTCACCATGTTGACAACAAATCTTTAGAGCAATGTTGAACCATTTTTTCAAAGTCAAAAATAATTATAATGAGATAGAAATATATACATATGCACTCATATATATTACCATGCTTGTTTTGTTATATATTCACATATAAATTTAAACACTCATACATAGATACATGTATGCATGTATACATACATATACATATATGCATATATATCTATCTGAGTCTATGGATCAAGCATACAGGAGAAAAATTTGTAAAAACAAGCAAATTATGAAAAATTAGAAAAATAAAAATTAGCTGATGTGTGACTCTGGGCAAGTCATTTAACCCTCATTGCCCCACAAAAAAATCCAGCTGAAAATAAATATATGACCTAACTACAGTAGATTGCACCATAACAAATGAGAAGAAAACAAGATCATGTGTTTTGCAGAACCATGACAATGGAAGAATTCTTAACCAAAGGAGAGAGGAGATCACAAAACATAAAACAGATAATTTTGATTGTACGAAGTTGAAACGCTTTTGTACAAACCAAGCATAGCTAGCAGAGGAATGAAAACCTTTGGGAAAAAATGTCATCCAAACGTATCTCATAAGGATATGATAGCTGAGATATGTAGGGGAAAAATACAAATATATATGACTGAGAGTTATTCCCTCATTGATAACTAGTCAAAATATGCAAAAAAACTCAAAAGAAGAATCTCAAACTATTAATAGTCTCATATAAAATTGCTCTAAAACACTAATAATAAAATAAATATAGATCGAAACAACTCTGGGGTTTTGCCTCATTGTTATCAAATTGCAAGTGATGATAAAAGATGGAGACAATTGATTAGTTTTGAGGGAGATCCTGGCATATAGTTACATTAGTAAATAGGTGATGTAGCTTTGAATTGGTCCAATCATCCTAGAACGGATTGTGGAATTATACTAAAAAGAGTAACTAAAGTATATATAGCCTTTGATGCAGACATCCCAATCACTAGACATATACCCTATCATGAGGTCAAAAATAGGAAAAAAGAGTCATGTGTGCATACATATATACACATATGTGTATACACATGTGTGTATATGCATACATGTGTACATACACACAGGCAGCTAGGTGGTACAATAGAGCACCAGGCTTGGCAAGGGGAAGATCTGAATTTAAATTTAGCCTCAGACAATTACTAGCTGTGTGACCCTGTGTAAGTCACTTTACCCTTTTTTTATCTCAGTTCCTCATCTGTAAAATGGAAACACACTGGAGAAGGAAATGGCAGACCATCCAGTATTTTTGCCAAGAAAATTACACGGATAAAAGTCTATAGGGTCACATAGAGTCAGACACGACTGAATAGCTACCACTACCACAACAATCACACTTAACACACACACAAACACACACACACATACATATCTCATCAAAATATGCATAGTGGCACTTTTTGTAGCATCAAAGAACTAGATACAAAGTAGATGCTTATCACTCAGAGAATGGACAAACAAAATGCGGTACGTGAATAAAATGGAATACGGAAATTTCTTAAAATAATAACAAATATGAAGAATCCACAAGAACCTGAGGCAATTCTTATGAACTGACACAGAATGAAGTAGGAAGAATGAGGGAAACAATGTGTATGGGTATTACAATGCAAACTCAAAGAATAAAGAACCAAACTCAACATCGTATGATTATAAAGACCAAACTCTGCTCTTGAGATGATTTTTAAAACTTTACCTCCCTCCCTTCAGTGTGGAGTCAAGGGACTCTGGGTAAAGAAAATATTGCTAATACTCTCAGACAAAGTCGATATATTGGTTAGTTTTTCCAACCTGCTCCTTTTTTCATTCTTTTCCATTCTTTGATACATGAGAAGACTCAACTGGCAGGAGAGGCAGGGAGGAATAATCTTGGGAAAGGGTGATATTATCACAAAAGATGTCAATAAAAATCTCAAGAAAAGGATGAACAAAACAAACCAAAAACCACAAGCAGAAAGTCATTTAAGGTGATATGGATATTACCTGACATTGGAATTAACATGGGTAGAATGCTTAAAATGGATCCTGGTACCTTTACTTTTTGCAGGAAGTTAGACTTCTATCAGGAAGGCTAATGGTGACCATGACAGTACAATGAGTGTGCACCTCTGTGGAAATGGCTAAAACAACACAGTTAGTCTAACTGAATAACTTGCATAAAATGGCAAAGATGCATTTAAAAAGTGACCAATGGAGCAGGTCTTGTTTCTTCTGCAACTCCAAAAATCAGCCATCACTGTTAACTTCTACATAAGGGGCTGAATTTGTTCTCCCAATTTTTCAAAGTCTCCTTTTCCATATAGCATTTGGGTTCCACCACCCAAGGCACCATGTCCTAGTAGCCAAAATGCTGGATTTCAGATTAAGAAGTCCTGAGTTCAGATCCCACCTTAGATATCTATTAGTGGTCACCCTGACCAGGTCACTTAATTAGCTCTAAACCTCAGTTTCCTCATCTATAAAGAGGGGCTAATAACAGCACCTACTTCACAGGATGAAAGTAAAAAATAAAATGACCAAATGAGATAATGTTATATACATTATATAAATACATTTTACATAAATGTTTTGCAAATCTTTAGGCATTGTATAAACATGAGTTGTTATGATTATTGTAGTTAGTTATCATAATAGAACCAAAAGAACACTGTATACAGTAACAGAAATATTGTTCAAAGAATAAATGCGAACAATTAAATTATTTTGAGTATGATAAATAATCGAAACAACTACAAAGGACCTATGAAGGAAGATGTTATCTACCTCCACTGATAAATAGAAGCATGCACGCGCACACACACACACAATACACACATACATATATATGTGTATATATACACATACATATGTGTGCGCATGTGTGTATATATGTATGTGTGTATGTATATATATATATATATACATATATATATTTAATAAACTCTTTCCCACTCTAACATGATATGATGAATAGGCCAAAATTGAAAAGCCATCCTTGAAAAGAATGCTTGCCCATACCCTCTGAAATAATGAGTTTACAAAAAACCCCAAGAGTGATTCTTCTGAACCACTAAGGTCAAGCAGGATTTGAACACAGAATCTTATTTGCCAATTGTAGATCTTTGCTATTAAATAATATGCTTGGGGATAGCTGGGTGGCACCGTGGATAAACACTGGCCCTGGATTCAGGAGGACCTGAGTTCAAATCCAGTCTCAAACACTTGACACTTATTAGCTGTGTGATGCTGGGAAAGTCACTTAACCCTCACTGCCCAGCAAAAAAGAAAAGAAAAGAATATGCTGAATATGTCAGCTCCTACGAGAGGCTGTGGCCCTTCACTATAACACATTCAACTTCATCTATCATAAAAAAAACACCTTATGCAATGAAGAATGATTTTTTTCCTAAATGTACATTGGTAAAAAGAGAGATGGAAAGGATGCTGAGTGTTTGGCCTGGTGCATCTTCCTACCTTGCCTACCCATTTTCCTGGCTCAACACTAAGGTGTCAATAAAATGGGTACATACATAAGAAAAATGGGAGCTTTATGAGGGCAAGGACTACATGTTTCTGGTCTTTGTCTCACCAGCACCTAGCTCTTGTTGGGTAGGAGGATAGGGTCCAAGTGAGTGGGTAGGAACATCACAGGTACCTTTGCTAGTCTGGGCTCATGGTTTGTGCTGCCCCAGGAGGATGCCCTGCCACTAGGGAAGTACATAATGGTAAGATTGGTGAAATCACAACCAATCTATCAGTCAACAATCCTTCATTAAGGGCTATAATGGGCCAGAGCTTGCTGGGAACCAGGGATATGAGAGAAAAATAAAGTTATCTCTGTCCTCAAGGAACTTACCTTCAATTGAGGAAGACACTCTATACACCTACCAACTGAACTTGGGGATGGTTACCACTTCAGGTAGTTCATGTTTTAAAGGGGGTGGAGGGACAACATAGAGCTAAAAAGACCAAAACAAAACAAATGAAAAAAAACCCAAATACCCAATCCACATCTCAATGTTCTATTATTTTATTTAGATACTATCGTATGACTTGTAAACAAATAAATAAAAGAAAACATGAATATCCCCAAATCTACTGGGAAAACTCAGTTATATAGTTTTTTTTGTTCTTGAAGGCCTTTGAGACTTGGAGATCCACCCTCATTTTGTAACATCTAGCCAGTGATTACAATTATTCCCAGTGGACCGCCAAAGAATATGCCTATTCTCTCTTCCATAAGACAGCTATTCTGATATTTAAAGATAGCAATCCATGAACCCCTGAAGTCTTCTGTTCTTCAGGATAATCACTCCTGGTTCTCTTCACTGCTCCTCACAGACTATGCTTTCAAATCCTTTCTCCATTCTGACTGCCCCCCTTTGGATGCATTCAAGTTTGCCCCATTAAAAATATGTCAGATGTGGCCTACTTTGTGCAGAGTACTGATCTCTTCCTGTGTGACTGATACTCTATTTCTATTAATGCCTCCTAAGGCTATTCATGTTTTAGTGGCCATTGGCTCATGTTAAGATTGTGTTCACCTAAAACTCCTGTATCTTTTCTTTCCCCACAAAAAAACAGCCATTAAAATGAGATCTCCCCCTTCCCATTCTTCTGTGAGGATTTTTTTTTTAAAAAGGACAAAGAAACCAAAGGACAGCAGTACATTTATCTCGGTTAAATCGGATAACAAGTGAGCTGCCACATCGACACAAGCCAGTAAAATGTCCCTTGTTGATGAGGTGACTGAAGAGCATCAATAACAAACACAAGATGCATTGAGGTCTGTCTGTGTCTGGAGCCCAGCCACTACAATGGGTCCTTCCTGCCTGAGATAGGTTGGATTTCATGAGTCACAGGGCGGGATGCTTCTGTGTGATCACAGGATGATGGATTTATCTCCAAGGGACCTTATAGGTCATCTGGTCCAAGTCTTTCATTTTATGGATGAGGAAAAGGAAAATAATAAGTAGGGGTGTCCTGGAGCCAACTCAGACATGCTCAGGAGAGTTGATTGTTAACTGTTCAGTGTGAGAAAACACTACAAATATTTTGTTGACTGTCCAAGCTTAAGAAAATGATGAAGAAAATGTCAATAAAGCAGATTCAGATTAAAAGCATGTCATGGGGATTTTTGTATGTGTATATATGTGTGTACATATATAATGTGCATACGTATGTACATACATATATTCATATGTGTGTATATGTCTGTTTTTATATGATGTGTTTTCCAGAGAGCCTGTTGTTAAACATTTACCAAGACACTCCTGTTAACAGGGGTTTAAAGACTGGTCCAAGATTACACAGCTAGTAAGCAGGAAGGCCAGGATTTGAACCCAGCTCCTCTGCCTCCTGTTCTCCTCTTTTTCCATTATGCCACATTGCCTCAAAGAGAAGGCAATCATACTTGGGCAAAGTTTCAGCATTTCTTCTAAGATCCAAAAGAGCTCTGACTCCATCTGGGTCATGTGACACAATGAAACTGATCATGTGACAAAACAGATTTATATTAACATGATTTGATTGCACTGTACACCCCACTCTACTACATCTTTAATTCATTTGAAGTCAGTCCGCTTTATATCTAGTCAGTTGTATCGCAGTAAATTCAATATCCCTCAATCTGTAATGTATATTTCATTGGATTCGATACATGACATTCTGTTATGTTTTATTCAGTTTCCTATACTTCCGAATCAATCGTTTTATGTGCCTCATTCCATTCAGCACAATGTATCCATTGTTGGGACTTGTTTATTTCAGGATGATTTATATCTCTGTTGCCTCATGTCTGTCTTTACATGCAATATCCATTTCTTCATCTGTTCCATGCATGGGGTGGGGGGTGTCACGTGGTCTGGGACATACTGTACCCTGTCCTAATGTAATTTTTTTTTAAACATCCTGTTTCTGGATATATTTACTTTTCTTGACGTGTGTAATGTGAAATGATCCTAGGTTTTCATGGGCTCTGGGAGTGGTGGTTTGGGGCTGACTAATAAAGGAAGGAAAGTAAAACAAAACAAAACAGATTAGAATGGATGTGAACCTGAACTTTCTGGCTATTTGGTATTGGAACGGGCATCTCCAGCAGAGATCGGGGAGTTCTGCACTCCATGTTCCTTTGAATTTCAGTGTTTCTGAATTATGTGCTTACAAGCTAGACTATCTGTTGTAAAATTTGGAGCAGGGCACTGCCAGGCCCTCAATGAGAACTTGCTGACTGAATGGCTGGATGAATAGTGTGCTGTGTGGTTATATTATTTTAATGGCAGCTACACTCACTAGTTTCCATAGTACCTTATATACTTTTTCTCATTTTAACTTCATAACCATCTGGTCAAGAAAGTAGTGTATAAGTATGTATATGTGTGTGTGTGTGTGTGTGTATAGATGATAGATAGAAAGAGATTTGTGTTTGTGTGTATGGATAGATAGACATATAGTGATATAATTATATGTATATATAGTGATATAGATATATAATGATATAGATATCTATATAGTAATATAGATAGGGGTGTGTATGTATATATACAAGTGTATATAGATACACACATACATACACACAGATAGTAATATAGATATCTATATCATTATATATATACACATCCCTATCTATATTACTATGTATATATCTATATGATTATATATAAATCAACATATATACATATTATATCACTATCTATCACTATTTATCTATACACACATACACATATACACACATACCTATTGTGAGATTTAAAATTGGATATTAGATCATTAATCTCCCCTACTTAACCTTTCCCTTAATTTATCTCCCAGACTAGTAAATGGAAGAAGCTTTTGGCTTTCTAGATAGACCTTTTATTGTTATGGTAGTCACAAGGTAATGTTGATTAGAAGGATAGGAAAGTAGAAACACAATACAAATCGTCTTAAGTCTAAGCTTAGTCTATATTCCTTATAAAAACTCACCAAAACCGAAAGCCACCTTTGGAGAGAGAGAGAGACCGTCTGTGCAGCGCAGTCAGGAGACCAGCAGAGCAGGAAAAAGCTCCACTTCCGTTCTCTCCTTGCCTTTTCAGCTCGCACCCCAGAAGTCGAGTGCATAGCAGGCAGTCTGACATGCGCAGCAGGCGCACTGGTGTGCGTAGCTCATGCCATTGGTCTCCTCCCCGAAAGGGTGGTCCTTCAAAAAACTGGCGTCTTTCAGTTATCCTAACTGACTGTTAAAAAACTTTCATTTTTTTTTTTACCACACTATCGACATACACATATCCACATATATCATATACATACACACACACACACACACACACACACACACATATATATATATATATATATATATATACCCCATCTATATTACTATATAGATATTTATATCAACTGAACACCATCACCAGCACTAAACACCAGGCACTGTGCTAAGTACAGTGTTTACAAAGAAAGGCAAAAACAGAGTTCCCTACCCTCAAGGAGCTCACCTTCTCTCTCTCTCTCTCTCTCTCTCTCTCTCTCTCTCTCTCTCTTGCAGGGCAATGGGGGTTATGCAACTTGCCCAGGGTCACACAGCTAGTAAGTGTCAAGTGTCTGAGGCTGGATTTGAACTCAGGTACTCCTGAATCCAGGGCCAGTGCTTTATCCACTGCGCCACCTAGCTGCCCCGAGGAGGTCACATTCTAACGGGGGAGATAACATGCAAATAACTATGTGCATATATGATATATATAATATAAACTAGAAGTGACCTCACAAGGAAGTACTAGTTTGAGAAGAGAGTAATGGGGCTGTAGACTGAAAGGACAGTTGATTCCAGATGTTAGAAACAGTGTAAATAAAAGTATAGTATTATGGAAGAGCAGGGTGTGGACAAGGGGCAAGAACTAGGCCTACTTGGCTGGCAATCAGGGTGGGTGTTGATCGCACTAAAAAAAAAAATAAGTCAGGATTAAAGAGGGCCCCACATACCAAGCTAAGAAGTTTGGACTTTATCCTACTGTTAATAGGGTTATGGGGATTCATCAAAGGCTTGGAAAGCACACCACACTATAAAATGTTATACCTTTCTAAAAGAAAATGAGATTAAAATAATTTTATAGATGGCTCTAAGACATGGAGGATTCATCACCAGCATGTGTTAATATAAAAGCATACCTTATTAAAAAGAAACAGATTTAATAAAAGCAGAGGGAAAATTGCACCTTATGTAAAGGAGGTATGCTACTGTATGGGAATCCATGAACTTTAAGATGGGAACATATTGGAGAGAGACAATCAATGGTATTATTCAACAGTCCACCCAGGCAAATGGAGCCATCAGATGATATTTTCTTAACAGGGAACATAAAGGTAGCACAGTGAAAAGATATAGTATTAAGGAATTTGATTGTCTTGACTTTTTACAGTCCTGTTTTGTGAAAAATGTAGCATATGATAAAATTCTGGCTTGCTATTGTAATAGCCTGCTTTCTCCATTTTCCTCTCCTCTCCAATCCATCCACTAAATAGCTAGGAAATTTACATTCCTAAATTAAAATAATATTTATAATTTATACTTAAAGTAAGAAATTTATAACTTATATTACAATTGAAGTTATATTTTTAATTTATATTAAAATTATGTTTGTAATTTATATTAGAATTAAAATTATATTCAAATTAACTATGCAAACTGTAAAGAAAGGGAAGAAGGAGGCATTTCTAACAACACTCAGCTTAAACTATTACCCACAATCGTTTAATTGCTATAAAACATGGTTTCTTATCAGGATCCACTAAATTTAATTATCATCTTAATGTAGATGACTCTTAGATCCCTATATCCAGCCTCAGTCTCTCCCCTGAGCTTCAGTACTACATCAATTCCCAATTGAGTATTTCAAGCTGGATGTCTCAGAGACATCTCAAACTCACTGTGCCAGGAACAGAATGCCTCATCTTCCTCCTCCCAAACTCAGCTCTTCTAACACATCCTATTTTTGCCAGAAGTAATCCCTCTCTTCCACTCTCCCTCATATACAACCTCATTGTTACCTTTAACTTCTCACTACAAATCTTGCCATTTCTACATCAACAATACCCCCCATATCCAACCCTTTCTCTCTCTACCACTTTCATTTTGGCCTTACTTCTTACCTAAGTGACCTCCTAATTGATCTCCTTGTTTCAAGTCCTACACCAGTTTATTCTATCTAATACACTACTACCCAAATTTTCCTTAAGTGCAGGTCTGACCATGCCAGTCTGAAAATCACTCAGTGGAGCTGGTCTCCTAATCCCTGTTGTCTCCAGCATCAAATATAACTTCTTCTGTTTAGCTTCATAAAGCCTTTCACAATGTGGCCCGAACTAATCTATCTAGTCTCTTTGGACATCCATCTCTTTCTATCTGTGATCCAACTAAATTGGCCTTGTCTGTCTTCCTCCTCATGCACAATTCTTCATCTCTTATTACTATCCATTTGTACTGGACTGAGAGTTGTGAGTAGATGGCAGCTTCTTAGGATTTAAAGGAGCCCTAATTTCTCACAAACACCCCTGTAAAGCTATAAAAATGCATCAGCAAGAAAAACAAAAAAAAAATCAACTATAAACTTGTTTACCCAGACTAAGACTACCTGCACAAACACTCCAAGAATTTTGTGGAAGTGCATGGTAGAGACAAGTTAGGGTGAAGAAGGCAAAGTATAAGCATCTAAATACCATAGCAGATCTGAGTTCAAATCTGGACTCAGACACTTAACACTTATTAGCTGTGTGACCCTGGGCAAGTCACTTAACCCCAATTGCCTCACCAAAAATAAATACCATAGCAGGACATGGAGCCAAAGCAATGCCTGTAATTGGATGACCCAGGAGAACTACTTCCAGTAAGGCACAAGGTCAGAACAGCATCTAGGAAGCCATGCCCAAACCAGCAACAACTAGGCAGCCTTGGCCTTTCCTACAAAAACCAAGGCCTAGTCTGAGTCACCAAACTCAGGATCAAGAAGGGCCTATGTACACCATCATAGCGTATGGGAGCTGAGTTTAAACTAAGCACAAGACTATAATTGAGAAAATGTGTTTGGAGATATAAGTAAACAGAAGAAAGCACTAAATATAATGAAGAAGTACCTTGGACTGAGAGAAGTCCAAAAAGATAAACTCAAAGGAAAGTAGAAACTTTCCAAAAAGCACAAACAGAAATCTCAGAGAAAATAGCATCCTCGCCACAGGGACTACATGAGTACCTGGGGAAAAAATGCAACTAGAGAAACAAAATGGAATAAGTATGGAGCAGAGAATAACAACAATAATTAATCTATTAAAATAGGCAGTAGTGAACCTTATTGAAAAACATAACTCTCTGAAAAATAAAAAGAACCAAACAAAATGATGCTGAGGCAATGAGAAATATTAAAACAAAACAAAACAAAAATTGAGAAAACAGAATAAAACATAAGGTACATATTATCCAAAATAACTGATTTATTAAACATATCAAGGAGAGATAATGAATGAATCATTGAGCTACCTGAAAATCATGACCAATAAATAAATAAAAACTTCAAGAAATAATAAATGAACATTGACCAAAGCTCTTAAAATGAGAGAACAAAGTGAGAACTAAAAGAATCTACTAGTTCTACCCCAAAAGAAATTCCCAAATACAATTCTCAGGAATGTCATAGTCAACAAAGCTTCAAGGTTAAAGAAAAAAATGCTACAAGTAGACAAAAATAAAGAGTTCAAGTACTGAAATGTCATAGTCGGGATCATACAGAGACTTAGTAGCTCCCACTTAACAGAGAGGACAGCTTGGAATAGGGCATTCCTAAAGGCTTACCACCAAAAATAACCTATCCCACAAAACTGTGTATCACCTTGCAAGAGATAAATGGATGATCTTTAATGAAATGGAGGATTTCCAAACATTGCTGATAAAAATGGGTCAGAATCGAGTAGACACTTTGGAAAGGAAAACCAAGAGGAGCATAAAACATATTTGATTAGTTGAAAGAAAACAAATGAAGGTTGTTTACATATTAATAGGTAGAGAATAAACAAGTATCTTATTAACAAAACCCTAATATCTTTAAGACTTAGAGAGAACGTTAAAAATAATCAAAGGGACTAGAGGCAATTTTGTCCTGTTTGATGGTCTGAGGAGAAGAAAACAGGAGGGATAGGGTACTACTATACTGGGGGAGGGGAATAGCAAGAATTGGAAGGGAACTAATTTTCTTATATTGTAAAGGTGAATTATATAAAATATATACAATTATGGAGGAGGGGGAGGGAATAGGCAATGGACAAACCTCACTTTAGTCTTGACCAGACAAAGGAAGATTGAGCAAACATAAACATTCACATTCACAAACACACACACAGATATAGTATAGAGATATATTAAACTGAACAATGAAGTATGTGATGAGAGGGAGAGAGGAGGTGAAGAGTTTAAGAATAAGGACAGAAAAAGAAATAGATAAAAGAAAAAAACCTGAACATTAGAGGACAGACTATAAAAGGAAAGATATCAGGAAGGGAGGAAGAGAGAGAATGAAGTAAAGACCTATAATCTAGGGTGGGTCAATAAGAAAAGAGGGAAGCAGAATGGAAACATCATTTATTGATGGCAGGTGGTGAGCAAACTCCTTTTCCCATTATCTTATTCTTTTTTTTTATAAGGAATGGGATGAAGGCAAAGAGAGGAAAAAAGTACAAGAGAAGAAGGTAGAGGAAATACAACATTATAGCTATGAACTTGAATGGGATGGACTTGTCTGCCAAATGGAACGGATTAGATAGAAGAATTCAACAGTATGACGGATTTTTGCATTTCCTCTAACCTATTCCTGAAATGTATTTCTTCCTCATAGAATCCTTCTCTTCCTTTAAGATGTTGTTCAGTCACCACCTTCTGCCTGAAACATGTCTTTTTTTAAGTATTTATTTTATTCTGAACTTAAATGAAACATTTCCATAATACATTAGAATAGTATTAGAGAATAATCCCCCCCTTTTCCCCTCCCTGAGGCATCAAACAATCTGATATGGGCCATACATGTATGATCATATAAAACATCACCATACTTGTCACTTTGTACAAGCAAATTTAATCATAAAAAATATATAAGAATGTGAAAAACAGCATGCTTCAGTCTGTTGCATCAGTATCCGTTCATTCTTTGGAGGTGGATAGTATGTTTCACCAATAGTCCTTTGAAATTATCTAAGATCACTGTATTGTTGAGAATAGTCAAGTCACTCACAGTTCTTTTTCAAACAATATTGCTGTCCCTGTGTATAGTGTTCTACTCACTCCCCAATATATAATATCTTTCCAAGCTTTTCCAAAGTCATCCTGCTTGTCATTTCTTATAGTACAATAATATTCCATCACCATCATATACCACAGTTTGTTTAGCCATTCCCCAATTGATGGATATTCCTTTGATTTCCAATTCTTAACCACCACAAAAAGAGCTGCTATAAATATTTTTGTACAAATAGGTATTTTTTTTCTCTTTTGGGGGGGGATGTCTTTGGGATATAAACCTAGTAATAGAATTGTTGGATCTGTAGGCGGTTAAAATTGGCCTCAAACAGGCCACCTCTCCCCTAGCGCAACTGCTTTCCTTGAAACCGCCCCAGACATGTAAGCCACGAGTACCCATCCTCCTCTCAGTGGGGATGAGCATGAAGAGCCTCAGAGATACCAGAGCTTCCTTTGCCCAGCCGGCCTTGGGCGTGGCCAACGAATTAGCTTGGGTGTGTGGGCATTGGCCGGCCCATGTTTCCCGTGAAAGAAAGGGTTTTTTATGCGGAATTGGAAGCAGCACCTGGAGGGGGGGCTTTCAGTTAGTAGGGGAGACAACGAGATGTAGTGAAGCACAGCAGGGCTGACAGTGAAAGTGGAGGAGAGCTAGTGAGAAGGTAGAGATGCTGGGGAAAGGCTACAGAGATGCTACAGAGTGGAACATAGTGAAGACTGAGAAAGGGGGTCAGTAAGAGGACTGAGCAAGGAGACGCGGGGGTTGTAGGTACAGGCGGTGGCAGGAGGGAAAGTAGAAAGTTCGTTGGCAGAAATTCACAGGTCGTATTTCTTGCTTTATCCTTATCTTTAAGTTTATTCTCATAAATAAACCCTTTTGCTTTAATTGAAAGTTTTTAAATCTTTTTTCTTGTAGTCTGGGAGAGGCAGTGGGGGAAGGGGCAGGCCCTCACAGGTTGGGTCCCCATACGGAACTTAATGAAGCTGGGAGAATTTTTAAACCCCCAGGCAGATAGGTAGCTAATAGCCCCACAGCCAGCCAGCCAGGAGTTCACAGGTTAGGGACCAGTTAAAATAATTTTTACATTGAATAGTGACTATGGCAGGACTTACAGCCAGTTATAATTTTCCAGCCAGCTTATAGTTATAATTTTTCAGCTAATTGTACATTTTCAGATGCTAACACAGTTATAAGTTTTTCAGATTAGCAGTTATAGTTGTTATTTTTTTTTTTTACAGATCAAAAGGTATGCACAATTCTATAGCCCTTTGCTCTTCAGAATGGTTGGATCTTTCCACAACTCCACTAACAGTGGATTAGCATCCCAGCTTTCTCACAAACCCTCCAACAACCAATACTTTCCATTTTTGTTATATTTGTGAAACATTCCTTGATACCCCTACCTGCTCTGATACAACCCCCTCCCAAACTAACCTATATTTCCATTTATTTGTATTTATTCCCTTTGTATTTATTCTGTATGTATACGTATGCGTATGCATATGTGTATATCTTTATCTAGATTTGTCAATATCTACCTAGATAGATATATAGATGACACAGAGAGAGATATTCTTTTGGTTAAATCCTCAGGATTTAGCTTAGCACATAGTAGACAATAAATGCTTGTTGCTTGCTCATTTTTTTTTTAACTTTGTTCCATTTAATGTTTTGTTTTTGTTTTTGTTTTTTTTTTGAGATATTTTATTTTTTCCGTTACATGTAAAGATAGTTCTCAACTTTTGTTTATACATGCTTTACAATTTCAGATTTTTCTCCTTCCCTCCCTCCCCTCCCTCCCCCCTCCCCTAGACAGCAGGTAATCTGATATAGGTTATATCTATATATATCTATACATATACATATAGATATATATATACACACACATATATATACACATAATAACATTAATCCTATTTCTGCATTAATCCTGTTACAAGAGAAAGAATCAGAGCAGTGATGCAAAACCTCAAAATAGAAAAAAAAAAAAAACAACAGCACCCAAAACAAAAGAAATAATATGGTTCAATCAGCATCTATACTCCACAGTTCTTTCTTTCTTTTTTTTCTTGGATTTGGAGATCCTCTTCTATCATGAGTTCCCTGGAACTCTTCTGTACCATTGCATTGGTGAGAAGAATATAGTCCATCACAGTAGGTCAACACTCAATGTTGATGATACTGTGTACAATGTTCTTCTGGTTCTGCTCATCTCACTCATCATCAGCTCACGTAAGACCCTCCAGGTTTCTCTGAACTCTTCCTGCTCATCATTTCTTACAGTTGCTTGCTCATTTGATCAATTTAGAAAAGCTAATGTGACAGTCTAAGGAGCTCTCCATTAATGTCAATATTTAAAAGAAATGTTCAGAACTGAAAAGGGCCCATGACCACATCTGGGTTATGCTATAGTGGCTTACCCGAATTCATAATGAATCCTCCCAGTAAAAAGTTAGCTCCTTGAAAACAAGAAAGAGTGTTGTATTGTATTTATCTCTGTGCCCCCAGAACCCTGGAACCAAGCCACTGGCAGAGGATACACTAAAATGTTTATTGATTTGAATAAAATGGAATTCAGGTGTGTCACAAATCTTTTTGTCTGTTTGTTTTTGGTTTTGTGTGTTATGAATCTTTAAGAACAGCATCAAAAGAAGCTGAAATGCAGAAGGACCTGAGAACTGGAGAACAATGGGAAAGTCAGCCAGAGGAGCCTCCTTAGTTATACCCAGAGCAAGGATAGCATCAACAACAATCAACACAAGGAATTAATAGTCTCCTTGTTGGTAAAGGAAGAACCTTAAGAGAAGACTGGGGAATTTATGCCTGTTTTGCTTTCACTTTCTCTATTAAGAATGAAGTTCAAATGGAGAAGAGTGTGGAAAACACTGCAAAGGGGAGAAGATGAGGCTAATATGGTTGCCAAGAAAGCCAGGGAACATCAAGGCACCTGTTTTGTTTTTTTTACAGGTACTTAAACAAACCTGTACAGATCAGATCATAGAAATATTGTTAGTAATCTTTGAAAAATAATGAAAATGGAAGGACTAGAAGACAGACCACAACTCAGTGTTATTTCAGTTCATTTCTTTGTGTTTTAAAGTAGATCCCACAAAATAAAGATTAGTAACTCTGGCACCTGGGCAGTTAGGTGGCACCATAGTGTGGAGTCAGGTCTTAGAGTCAGGAAGACTCATCTCCCTGAGTTCAAATCCAGTCTCAGATACTTGTTAGCTATGTGAGCCGGGACAAGTCATTTAACCCTGTTTGCCTCAGTTTCCTCATTTGTCAAATGAGCTAGAGAAAGGAATGGCAAACCACTCTGGCATCTTTACCACGAAAATCCCAAATGGGGTCATGAAGAGTCAGACATGACTGAAATGATGGAACACCACCACCACCAACAAAAAGTGGGCATTGATCCCTAGCAAAATTCCAGAAAGGAATAAATACATGGCTTGTGAGCATTTGAATAAAGTAGTGATTCCAAGAAGCCGACATGTGTACACTAAGAACCAATTACCTAAAAGTCACCACATTTATGCAGGCACAGGCACAAGGCAGCAATTGGTACAGTGGAGACAGCATGGGGCCTGGAGTCAAGAAGACCTAAGTTCACATCTGACCTCAAATACTTACTAACTGTGTGACTTTGTTATGTTAACCTTTCTTTGCCTTAATTTTCTTTTATAAAATGGGGAGAATAATAGCTCCTACCCCCCAGGATTGTTGTGAGGATCAAATGAAATAATAATTGTAAAGCACTTAGCACAGTGATTGGCACATAGTAGGTGCTATATAAATGTTAGCTGTAGTTGTTGTTATGTGTATATAAAATGGTTGCTCACTTTTTATATCATGTGAATTATAAAGGCTGAGCATATCTTGATTTTAACCAATTCATTGAATCAATACATATTTAAGCTCAGAACACCGTGCTAGGTGTTGGGCTAGATATACATTTTAGATAAGACACAATCAGTGCCTTCAATGGAATTTATAATCTAGTACCTCTATTAGGGTATGAGGTATGAGGCCTATACTAATAACTATAGTACAGAATAATATTCAATAAGGGCATAAGGAGAGATACAAAGTGCTAAAACACAAAGAAAGAGGTCTAAGGGGGGCAAAAGTAATTACCATGTTAGGGCATCAGGGAAGGCATCTTGAAGAAGATGGCATCTGAATTTGGCTTTCAGGGATAGCTAGAAATTTAACCATCTGAGCTATGGAAACAGCATGGGGAAAGTCAGAGAAGTGAAACACTTCAGGACGTGTATCCAGGATGACAAGTAGCTTGATCCCCCATACGCACAAAAGCAGAACATACATAGAGGCAAGTTACATGAGGCATGATAGGGAGGGTATCAATAGACTGGATAGGGTATACTGAATGCCAGCAAGAAGAGACTGTGTTAACACCAAATGGTTTTTAATGCAGTAGTAACATGACCAGACTTGTGCAGATTAAAGGCTAGGAGACCTGTTAAGACCTCAAAGAATCTAGGTATGTAAAAATGAGGGTCTCTATTAGGGGGTGGCAGTTAAAGTAGAAAGAAGAGGATGGATACAAGATGGATGAGATAGGGAAGGTGAAGGGTCAAAAGATAACTCCAAAGTTCTGAACATGGAAAACTGGTAGAGATACTGCAAAAAATCATCAAAATAGAAGAAAAAGTTGGTATTATTGAGTATGTTGAGTTCAAGGTTCAAGAGAACTAATCCAAACAAAAATATCCTGTGGACAGTTAGAGATATACTGCTGAAGGTGGGAGAGAGGTCAAAGTCAGAAACATAGACTCGAGAATCAATGGAATGAAATTATAATAACAACAGCTACCATTTATATAGCATTTGAAAGATTGCCAAGAGCTTTGCAAATATCTCATTTAGTCTTCACAACAAGCCGGGGAGATGGGTGCTATTATTATCCCCATTTTACAAATGAAGAAGTCTAGTGACTTTCCCAGAGTTGTCACATACCTAGTAAGTGTCTGAAGCTAGATTTGAACTCAGGTCTTCCTTCTCAAGGTCTAGTTTTCTCTCCACTCAACTGTGGTTGAAACCAGGGGATTCAATGAGATTGCCAAAGAAAAAGAATTGAGAGAGAGAGAGAGAGAGAGAGAGAGAGAGAGAGAGAAAGAGAGAGAGAGAGAGAGAGAGAGAGAGAGAGAGAGAATTAAAAGGGACCAAGTGAAAAGTCATGGAGAAAACCCATCCACCTTCAAAGATTAGGAACAGGATGACAAACCAACAAAAAATACAAAGAAGGAAGAGTTAGGAAATGAGAATGAGAACTACCCTCGAGAACTAGAATTGTTTCATTCTTGGTATGTGAATCCTTGGTGCCCAAAACAGAGCCTGCTATAGAGTAGGTAACTTAATAAGATCTTTTTGATTGGTCAACTGAACCAAGACATTACATCACCTAGTTATGTTACTACTGCACTAAAAATTGTGTTATGAAGAGTCTCATGATATCCTTGTAAACAACATGAAGAAACATAAGTTTGATCAAGGACCACAGGGTAGATTTACAGTCCCAGCAAAGGTCCAGAGCATTAAGAGATGGGTGTTAATCTGGGAGGTATCTCAAGATACTCTTGTACTTTTCAACCATATGGTCAATGATTCCAATGAAGACAGAAAAGGCTTGCTTTTTTCTAAAGATGTAGATAATGCAGAACTGGGAGGGACAATGACTGTGTGAGGAGGAATACTCATGATACACAGAGGATTTGATAGGCTGGTTACAATTGGCCAAAATCATCAAGAGGAAAGAGAGGTGGCAGTGGCAAATACAAAGTCCCATAAGAAGGTTCAAAAATTGAATTGCACAACAACAAGGGTGGAGTTAACCTCACTTGCAAGTGATTTTATATTTCAAATGAGTTGAGGGGTAAGCCCCACAGGAAATTTTAGTGTGGCACAGCTGATAAAAATCAGATGATAAAAATCTTGGAGATTCCATGGAGAACAACAATACAAGTACAGCATTTAAATCAAAGGATGGAAAAGCATTATTGCTCTCCTTGCTGGTTAGACTACAGCTGGATGGAGCCTTGTTTTCAATTTTCTGCAGCATATTTTAAAGTGAAAAACAGGTCTGCTTCCAGAAGAGGGCAACCCAAATGGTGAGGGGTCTAGAAACCATGCCATATGAGGAACGGTAGAAGGAGAGGGAGATGTTTAGTCTGGAAAGAAGAAGAGTACAAGAGAACATGATCTTGGTCTTGAAATATTTAAAGGTCTGTCATGGGGAAGAGGGAATTGATTTATTTTGTATTGCTTCATAGAATGGAAGTTTCCAGCAAACAGGTTTGGTATAAATCTAAAAAGAAACTTTCTAACAAATACAGATGTCCCAACAATGGAACAGGCTTTCTCCAAAAGTAGTGAGCTGCCCATCACTTGGAAGATTTAAGCAATAACTGGATGGCCTTCTTCCAGGAATGTTGCTGAAGGGGTTTGTTTATGGGGTAGCATGACATCTGAGGTCCCATCCAACTCAAAAATTCTAACATGGCTGGTGACGACATGAGACATTTTGTGATGAGGTCGTCTTCAAAAACCTCTCCAGGAAGACAAACCCAGGGGAAATTCAAGTAATTTGCAGGAGAAGGAAATTCACTGCTTTTACAAGGGCTCATACATTATAGCCAGTCTAATATTAGCAGCAATTAAAGGTCTGTTTTGTACTCGGGGGATATCAAATTGAGCGTAGGCATGCCACTGCTGCCCAAAGAGGCCGTTTCCAGCAAGTCAGAAATCTCTAATACCTCTCCATGCTGAAGATGGTGAAGGCTGCACCACTTGCCAAATCCGATACACAAAACATTTAATTTATAACAGTTAGAACCTGGCCCCTGACCAAACCCAAAGAACTATGTCTTATTTCACTTGCTCTTGAATATGTCTCTTTCAGAGATAAATGACTCTGCTCTTTGCCAGTTCTCTCCTCTGTTTGGTGTTTTGTTTAGCCGGGTCCATGACGAGCCAAAGACTTGATGCATCTGCTTGAATGTGTAATTTACCTCTTTGGTCAACTTCACTGTTTTTTTTTTTTTCTTGACAATATTATGTCAAACAATCCCATCACAACTGGCTCTGATCTCTTTGTTGTGAGCTAATAAATTAAAGAGTATTTATTATCTGCAATCCTTTTTTCCCTTTTAATGGTGACACATTTGTGGTGAATTACAGGGCAGCTTTATAAACTAGGCTGTGGGCCAGTATCAGCCCCAGAGTCCATGTGAACGCTCCCTCTCCCGGTTGGCCTCCCAGTCTGGTGGTAAATCAAGGCAGCTGTCACAGCACACTAAGTCAGTGTGCGTCATCGGGGAGAGCAGGAAGCATTGGGGGTATAATTCTGTCCATCAAACTAATATGTTATATCAGTAGCTTTGTAATCTTCTGCCATAAGTTATGGGAAGTGACACCTAAGAATTCAGTTTGAAAGCAACTCAGTCCTCAGACTTTAAGCCAAAACAGACCCAATGTCTGCAGCCAGAGTTCCCTCTGTTTATAGGAATGGATTTGTAGTGGTAGAGAACTGAGTCCCCATCGATGCTGTAGGATTTTACACATTCCATCCGAGCCAGGACTCTGTTTACAGAGCTCACAGCAGAATTTGTAAACTTTTTAGCATGATTTCTGTCCTTCTTTTTTACCCTTACTTTAACCTCCAGTAGCAAGATAGATAAATATACTCCTTAAATGTTATCATGACAGAGTGAACCTCTGACAGAGAGGAATGAATGGGTGACCTATTTCCCTTATCCATACTCCTTCAACTTTTGCTTTGACAAATGTGGGAAACAGTTCCCTAGGACAGAAGAGGAATACAAACATCTGCATGATAGAAATGTCAGCTTTTGTTGTTGTTATTGTTGTTGTTTATCTGTTTGTTTGCTAACTGTTCATGTGATCCTGAAGGAAGAAAAGATAGCCTTAAAGGGACAGAAATGTTTCTGATCTCAGACACTGGGCTCACATGGAGCATCCTCTAAAAAGGACTTGGTATTTTCCACAGTGGGCTGGGGTTCCTCACACATCCCCCTCCTTAATCCTCCCCTCTCTTTTGTAGGCCAATGAGAATGGCCTTTTGGGAAAGATGAAATATTTCTGTGAGCTGCCATCAGATGTAAAAGAAATCTACAAAGACTCTTCAAAGGAGCTTGTCCTCCCCCAGGCACAAAACTAAATATGCACATTAGAGAAATTTGAAAAATTCCTGCCCTTGCCATCCCCAATACCCCTCTGATTGATGAGAGAGAGAGAGTTTACCATGATAATTCTACTTTGACGGGTCCCAGGCATAAATCCCACAAAGTTGGTGCTCAACATTGACAACCATCCATGGTCTCTGGTTAGGAACAGGAAACAGGTCTCTATTTTTCACCCTTAATGCTCTTTCAGGTGCAGAGAAAAAGGGAGCACAGCAAAATAAATAAATAACTAAATAAAATAAAATAAAATAAGAATAAATAGTGATCTGAGAAGAAAGCAAATGTGAAAGTCTCTTTAATGTTCTTTCACAAGAGGGGAAGATATCACTTCAGTTCTACCTCTGTAGCCTTAAACTTGAGCCCTCAAAAAGAGACATGAGCAATACTTAGGACCGAGAATTGCCATTTCCTTCCCTTTTGAATGTTCCAAGTTTCCAAATTTGTGCTGATATTGTACTTCAAGGTTAGCCTAGAAATTGTCTTTCATATTTCATGAGATCCCATGCTTAAAAATACAAAGGTATCTCCCTTGGTCACAGACAGTAGAACCTCAATTAGCATAAGACCAACTTTCCAGAAGCCATTGATGACTAAAAGATGTTAGTTTTTCCTCTGATTTCAGAAAGAAAAGTCTGAATGAAAGCAAAACAAGCTTCTAACAAGAACTTACCAATGTGGTGGTCAATAATATTAACACTCATTCTGTAGAAGATCCCCTGGTGTGAGGACATATTTATCTCAGCCTCCTACACATTCCATTCAATTCAACAAACATTTATAAAGTGCCTCCTATGGGGAATGCTATGGTGGATCAATGATATAATCCACATGGGTATTGCCACCAATTATGTAGAACTCAAACTTCCCATGTCTATACTTCCTGTGCTACTTTTAATTAGGTCCTCTTAAAAGTTTTCCACAAGGAGTATGCCAAAAGTAATGGGGGGGGGGGGGGGCCTTCATCATTGTTTCCTGACTTCACAGGACAGGGAAGGAAAGAAGCATCTATTGATGCACTGTACAAAGTGCTTTATAAATATTGTGTCATTTGATCTTCACAATAACCCTGGGAAGTAGGTATTATTGTTATCTCCATCTTGCAACTGAGGAAACTGAGGTAGATGGTGGGTAAATGATCCACTCAGTGTCACAGAGCTGGGAAATATCAGAAGTCCTGACTCCAGGCCTGGGACTCTATCCATTGGACCATCTAGCAGGCTGCTCACTTGTGGCACCTTGCTCTTGATAACAACACCAGCCCATCTTTTCTTCTGGCTACTCATTTCTCAGATGGAATCATTTATACCACTTATTTTACAAAATTCCTCATTATTAGTATGGTGCAGCCTACTCAGGCCCAGCATGGACAAACTAAACCATGGAATCATGTGAATACTCTCATGTGATATTTATATTTTTTGAAAGAAAAGAGATGGGGGCAGCTAGGTGGAACAGTGGATAAAGCACCAGCCCTGGATTCAGAATGACCTGAGTTCAAATCTGGCCTCAGTCACTTGACACTTACTAGCTGTGTGACCCTGGGCAAGTCACCTAACCTTCATTGCCCCACAAAGAAAGAAAGAAAGAAAGAAAGAAAGAAAGAAAGAAAGAAAGAAAGAAAGAAAGAAAGGAAGGAAGGAAGGAAGGAAGGAAGGAAGGAAGGAAGGAAGGAAGGAAGGAAGGAAGGAAGGAAGGAAGGAAGGAGGGGGGAAAATCTCCAAGAAATCCTCCAGCATGTTGGGTAGAGCCCAAAATGGACGTATGTACAACAAACTGTGCTAGGTACTGGGATAACAAAGATAAAACAAGAAATTGTCCCTCCCCTGGAGGAGATTAGAATCTAGGAGGGGAACAAAAGCCAAATACATGAGTACTTAGAAGTTACAAAAAATACATAGGAATGACCCAAATAGGGATGAAAGATTCCAGAAAGCAGAGGAGGTAACGAACAGATTTGGCTTGAAGAAGAGGGGTTTGGAGGTGGGAATGGACCAGAAAAAGCTTCATGGAGAAGTCAGCATTTGAGCTGAGCCTTGAAAAGGCTGGGCTGTTAGAGACAAGAGAGATACTGTGTACAAAGACAAGGAACCAAGAAAGGGCAGGAGGAAGACATGATCAGGGAATTACAAGGAGTCCGGTTTCCCTGGAATGCAGGATGCACATGCAGGAGATAAGAGTTGAAAGGTTTGTTGAGGGCCTTAAGTGCCAAGCTAATGAGTCTGCCTTTCTTCAATATTGAAGGAGGTGCTATCTTTGATATCTATATTGCTATAAAATGACAAATCATGCTCAGAATGTTGACCCTAAGGCACTATAAGATACTTAATCATCAGAGAAATATTTAACCATGTTCTCCTTCATCAGTTATTTGGACAAAAACTTAAATAAAATGTTTTTCATGAATAAGAATTGGATCAAACAGGGATTTGGGGTTGTCTCTCATTTATCCATAAAAATAAGTCTACCAGAACCCCTATTTCCCAAGCACTTAAGTTAATAAAAGCTTAATCGCATTTAGAAACTGCATGTTATACTCCAAATTTTAACTGGGCATAGCAGTTTGATTGTTTAATTAATCCCAGCCACATATCTACAAAGGGAACCTTTTAGAGGAAGACTTTCATTTCCTTGGTCAGTTGGCGGTGCCAAACTCCACCAGCCGGTCAGGGTGACATTTTCTTCCCAGCAGTCTGGTTGACATGAATATCAGAAGCAAGTCCCTTGCTGGGTCTGCATCAAGGCCACCCAGAAACAGCCATCAGGAAAAGGAGGCCACTAATTTTAACGACACAGGACCCAGATTCTTAGTGTTATTCCAGGCAGCAAATGCCTAATGAAATCAATCAAAAGGAATTCCTTTTGATGGGAGAGAAACCCATTTTCAAGTAGTTGTGGGGTTTTATTTTTAAACATCTCAGCAGAAACTGTAAAAAATTAACCCTTTCCCTTCCCCCTCAACAAAAAAAGCCTAAGTATGTAGAGATGGCCTATTTCTAATATTAATGTTGTAATTAATTCATTAGTGTTTCAAGAGGAGGACTTTGTCTTAGGTCACAGAACTATAGCCCTTTCTTCTGGTGTTCATTTCATTTATTCATCCATTCAGCCAAGTTGAGTGCCTTCTGTCTATAGCATACGGGGGTAGATAGGTATACAATGATTAAACGAGATGTAATCCTTGTTCTCCCACAGCTTACCATCTATGCCACTGACAAAATCACAAATCTGATACCAGATGATCATATATGATCAATTAAACAGAAAAAAAGCCAACACATTTCTGTTTGACATTGAAATGATAAGGTCATTACCTAAGGTAGGGTGGAAAATCAAAATTCATGGGGGAGGTTGTATTCGAAGTGGCTTATAAAAAAGCGGTAACGATATTCCTTAGAACAAAAAGGAGAGGAAGAACATTCCAGAATGACCTTAATTAAGAATTCTTCCTTTTAGGGGAATTGGCATGAAATGTAACTTTGGTTTCTTGAAGAAGAGCTCACCTGGATGAGACTGTCCCTAAGCACCTTCTGAGAATGTCTTCTTTTAACTAATTATTACATATATTACATACAATAATTAGTATACATAGTATATACACAGATAGTATATGTATATATAATATGTACATTATATATGTATATCTAGTATATATACAATGAAGAAAAATTACGTGTCACATATGCATATATACTACTTATATATGTATACATATATAAAGTATCTCTATATCTTTGTATATTAGTATAATATACTAATTAGTATATATACTTGAGCATAGCACTTAACAACAATAATTAGTACATACATACGCAATCTCAGGAAAATATAAATATTGTCACTGTTCTCTAAAGTACTGTCTCAAGGCAAAGGTCCATTAACCCCTCCTCAGTCACAGCTCTGTATCCCAGGAAACAATGGAGGCAAAGGCATGCAGGAAGGGGAGCACAGTGCCTATCCAAGGGGAAGAGAGTGTGCAAATGTAGAGAAGTGCTGTGAAAGGTAAGACTTGAAAAGAAAGGGAATTCCAAGTTGCCTGAGGGCCAGGGTGCCAAGCAGAGGAGTTTGAATTTGGACTAAGTAGGGTGACAGGGAGAGAGCCACTGAAGGTTCGTGTGCTGGAGATTGTGTACATGAACAGAATGAAATATGAACATCGTTTAGGTGATTTCTTGAAAGATGGGCTAACAGAGACGTTAGGAGGCAAGGGTGACAGCCCAAGGAGCATGGTAATACTATTGTATTACTACTAATAATAATACTGGAAGGGGGAAGTAATACTACCAGCAACAACTAATATTTATTTATATAATGTTTACAAAGTGCTTTAAATAGATGATCTCATTTGATCCTTACAACAATCCTGAGAGATAGGTGCTCTTATTATCCACATTTTACAGGTGAGGAAACTGAGTCAGAGAGGGATTAAGTAGTCTGTTCAGGGCCATAAGATAGTAAATATAAGAAGTAGGATTTGAACTAAGGTCTTCAGGACTGCAAGTCTAGCCATCTTTACACTATACTACCTTGGCATAGGTTGAAGAGGATAAAGGGAAGAGATGTTTGGGGAGCAGAATTAAAAGGACCTAGCAAAGGATTAAAAATAGGAGGTGAGAGAGGAAAGTTAAATATAACCCCAGTCTTATAGATATGATTTATGATTAAACCCATTTTATGGAGGAGTAAACTATCACCTAGGAAGTTCTACTGATTGGGCCCAGAGTCAGCTAAATGAGTCACTGGGAAAAAAAAAAAATCAGAAGAGAAAGCAAGTTTATCATAAAAATAGAGGGTGATTTATGAATATTTCTTTTTCTGTTAAGTTTTAAAAACTGCCTCCCCAGATTTTTAAGGGAAAGAATCTGACCGACAATAGCCCTCCCACCACCAATAAAATGATGCCCTTCTTTATAAACGCTCATAAATTTCAAGGAAGAAAAAGGAATCTGACTATCTATTGGGAGGTCTAAGAAACACAATTCTTCTGACTCCCTGAAGTGTTGGTGCCAGACAGCATTTTCCCATCAACTTTTGATAATATAAGCATGTTCTTTCTTTTTTTTTCTCTCGCCCATGGAGTGATTGTGAGGTATGTGGTATGTATAAGATAGTATATTACAGCTAGTGTCATCTTGAAAACTATTGGCACCTCTGCACATGCTCCCCATCCAAAGACACACATTCTTCTCATCTCCTGGGGGAGGGAGGCAGAGCTCTTCAAGGGAGATTCATCTGACAGGGTGGGTGAAATTGATGGGCAACTTTCCTAATCCCAGTGAAGGTTCCCCTGCAAACCTCTGGCCCTCCAAGTCAGCCTCACTGAGCATCCACTTAATAACACCTTGAACAGCTGCCTGACACCCAAGGAATACATCAGCTTCTTAGAGTCCCTCTTGTAAAGCCGGAGGGGAAGGACTCAGTCACCTGGAACCAGACAGGAAGAGAAAGCATTTGGGGAATAAAAAAGTCCCTTCTGTTCTAACCAGGAAATTATTCTACAGTGGGTGGAAGACTTTTGAAGTATTTCACGTTCTGGTTCTAGCCCATTTTTCAGAATTGGTTTCACATTATTCTAACTTATACATTCTATTCCAACCACATAGCTTATCTGTTGCTCTACGTACAAGAAGTTCCGACATCCACCATTGTGGGTTTGCACAGGTCACACTCCTCACCTCCCCACATACCCCCCCTTACACACCACTTTGGAATCCTTATCTCCATTCAGGGGTGTGCTCAATTGTCATCTCCTTCCCAAGACCTCTATCTATCTCCCAGGTTAATTCATTTTCTCTCTCTCTCTCTCTCTCTCTCTCTCTCTCTCTCTCTCTCTCTCTCTCTCTCTCTCTCTCTCTCTCTCTTTCTGTGTCTCTCTCTACCCCCATATATATGTGTATGTATATATGTGCATATGTATATGTGTGTATGTATGTGTATGTATATGTGTGTAGGTATAAGTACATACATATACATGAGAGGAATATATGTGTGAATATACATATGTATATATATACATGTGTATGATATATTATATATTATATCATATTATATTAATCTGTATATATGTGTGTGTACGTATATATTATAAGGGGGCTAAAATTCTAGCTATACTATCTAAAATCTAATGAGTGGTTGCCAATAAATTATAAGCTTTAGAAAGAGTATTTAAGTGTTTAAGTATTTATTAACCAAAATCCAAGTGCTCTTTCCATGATACTACCTTGGATCTCTTTTTTTTTTTTTTTTGCAGGGCAATGGGGATTAAGTGACTTGCCCCGAGTCACACAGCTAGTTAAGTGTCAAGTGTCTGAGGTCAGATTTGAACTCAGGTACTCCTGAATCCAGGGCTGGCACTTTATCCACTGCGCCATCTAGCGGCCCCCGTGTTTAAGTATTTATTAAAAAGCATTAGGATCAGAGAGAAAGGTAAAAATTTAACTATTTCTAAGAGACCCCATCATCTGACCAGTCATGGTAAAGTCAGAAACAAAAAGGACCCAACTGTTCCTCCTTCCTCCCAGAAGCCTCCTGTGAAACTGGGAACATGCCCCACACACAGCTCCAAACTAATTGGTTGGTAGCTTTGATAGACAGTATTGACGAGTAAACATTACTTCCTGACGCCAAGGAACTGACCGCATGGCTTGCCCTCAGATGCCTTCTCCTCATGGCGGAGCTTTCCTACAGTAACTCCCCAGCAGGTGGCATCATTCCAATCGTTACTATATCTATATCTAAATCTATAGATAGAGGTAGAGGTAGAGGTAGAGATAGAGATAGATATAGATTTAGATATAGATATAAATATGTATGTATATATGTGCACACACACACATTTACACAAATCTTCAGTGGTTTTCTTCCTGTCACCCTACTAAGTGCAAAATTCAAACTCCTCTGCTTCGCATTCTGGCCCTCGCCAACCTGGAATTCCCTTTCTTTTCAAGTCTTATCTTTCACAACATTTTTCTATATCTGCACACTCCAATCCAGTTGGACAACTCTTTTCCCCTTGGATATTCATATATACATATTTATTATATTTTTATCTCTATTCTATTTCTTAAAGTTTTATATTTATTTATCTGCATACATGTTACTAACCCATAGAAGAATATAAGTTCCTTAAAAACACTGATTTAATTTTTATCTTTACATCTTGGTATACGATAGATGCCTAATAAATACTTGTGGAACCTAATTTGAAAGAGTTCCAAGAGATATAAATTACACTTTTTGCATTTAAGAGGAATGAAGGTACCAAAAATTGTTGGCTTAGTCTTCTCAACAGAGTGTCTCCCAGCCTGAAGTCAGAGGTATAAAATTTGCTTAGGCTTCTTTGGGAAGAGTAATTCTAATGGTCCACAAGATCTTTAAGAAGAAAAGCCAAGCTAATCTTGGACCACAAATTTATCCCAAGGGAGGATTTCTTCCCCTTCATTCACTGCCATGTGAGCCCAAGGAACAGGGACAGTGGTTCACACACACTGTCCATTTCCACTTTCCCCAATTCTAATAAACATTTGGCAAATATAATACTCCCCCCAAAAACAAATCTTTTCAACCTCTTGGCAAAGATATATGTGGGTGTTTTCCCTCTATCATGTCAGTTAAAATAGAAATATTTTGTAATCAGCCTCCCAAAATTATTTCATTTTAAAAATAAGCTTAATTTAGTAACATTTGTCTCTACCATATGGGTCAAGAATCCTGTAAAATTTGTTCACAGGAACATGACTAATGTAGTATAGATTCGCAGGACAAGAGACTGAAAGAAAGTTAATGGGGTCCAAGAGAATTCAAGTGGATGATAAGTTAAAACATCAGGAAAATCTGAAGGCCCAAACTGGGAAAGGGGTATGGGGGTGGGAGGAGGTGGGCCAGACAGATTGTTGGGGGTTGATTCTTGTACAGCTGATCTAATATGTCTTGGAAGAATATTGGAACAGGAAACATATTGTATGTGAATATCATTGGTGGGAAGTGTTTCTCTAGACAAATCAGTTTAGTTATTTAAAAAAAAACACTTGAAAACTTTGAGCACATTAATATTTTGTATCTAACACTACCAGTTTGGATTTTCACGTTGGTGGTTGTGGCTGGAGTCTGACATGGTGCCTATAGCTATTAGCTCCCATCCAAAAGACAATCTCTAACTCAAAGAACCTCTCACTCTTCCCTCTTCCAATTCTCTCACATTCTCTCTCTCTCTCTCTCTCTCTCTCTCTCTCTCTCTCTCTCTCTCTCTCTCTCTCTCTCTCTCTCTCTCTCTCTCTCTCTCATCTCCTTTCCTTCAAAAGCTGGTAGACTGTAAACAACAGTAGCTATGGATTCAAAGAACCTGCATTCAAATCCCACCTTGGATACTCACTGCCTGTGTGACCTTCAACAAGTATCTTAACCTACCTGAGCCCTGCATTCTTTCACCTGTGAAATGAGGGGATAAGAAGCTTTTAAGGTCCCTTCTAACTTGAAAGCTATGATCTCATGAACATCAGTGACTAGGTGATTGAGTTAGACCAGTGGAGGGGCAGCTAGGTGGCACAGTAGATGGAGCACTGGCCCTGGAGCCAGGAGGACCTGAGTTCAAACCTGGCCTCAGACACTTGACGCTTACTAGCTGTGTGACCCTGGGCAAGTCACTTAACCCCAATTGCCTCACAAAAAACCAAACAAACAAACAAAAAGAACCAGCCTTGGATTCAGGAGGACCTGAGTTCAAATTAGGCCTCAGACACTTAATACTAGCTGTGTGACCCTGGACAAGTCACTTAACCCTCATTGCCCTGCAAAAAAACAAACAAACAAACAAACAAAAAAGAATGGGGAGTTAGACCAGTGGGAGATGCACTACACATGGGTCATGGTCGTAGTAAAGAGGACCATAGGTAGAGCATAATGCTCTCCCATTTTATAGATGAAGAAACTGAGAAGGTGAAGGGATGTGATTTGCCTAAGCTCATATAGGTACTAAGGAGAAGAGCTATGATTTGAACCCAATCCCCCTGTCTTTAAATCCAATGCTCTTTCCACTGTACCATTTGCTTCCCAAAGACAGATCCAGTATTGAATAGGAAGAAAGAGAATGACAGCACTGGATTTGGGAATTTCACAGTGCTTTTCTCCATCCAAAACTATTCTTCATCTTGATGAGCTATCTTTAACACATACACCCACACACAATATTATCCTTATCTTAAAGGAGAATCAACACTGCTTACCATTGAGTGTATTGTCCTGGGAATAAAAATACCTAAACAGTACAGGTATGGGAGTGGAGTTGAGGGAGGCGGAGGAATGGATAGGTAGATAGGTAGATAAATAGAGAGACAGACAGACAGATGGATGAACAGATGGATGGATGGACAGACAGCTGGGTAGGTGGGTATATGGCTGGCTGGCTGGCTGGAGATGGATGCCCTTTATACAAGTTTCCTCCTCAATAAAAGGACTGATAACAGCTGATATTTACACAGTGCTTTAAGGTTTGTAAAAGCATTTTACATGCATTATTTCACAGCAACCCCATTAATTAGACACTAGAATTATTCTCTGCATTTTACAGATGAGGAAACTGAAGGTCAAAGTGGTTAAATGACTGGCTGATGATTATTTGATTAGAAAATTTTAGAAACTGAATTCAAATCCAGGTCACTCCTTTCTAAAGTATTTTTTAGGCCCAAAGAAGTCTATGACATTAAGTTGTTTTCTTCCTTGATGGGGGGGGGGGCAAAGGCCACAGCTGTATGTACATGTGTTTAAAGTCTTTATCATCATCATGGACTGCATCCTAAGTAAAATTGAATGAGTACAGTATTGTGAAAGAATGAGGAGCACAGTACTATCAAGAAGAACACAAATAAATCACAGTTTGGGGGCTTTTCTCTTAGCCTCACTTTCTTAAAGTCAAAAACTCTTTACATATACATATATGTATGTGCATATATTATAACAATTTAAATATAAAATCTATTTACTTCATAGATATAAAGTCACATATATATGTACGGTACATGTATGTACCCATATACTTATACATGCATATATGTATTGCATACATGTATATGCATATACACATACATAAAACATGCATGCATACATATCTATATCTATATGACAACTGTCAAGTCTCTAGCCTAGCTCGTACAGAAACACCAAGATTTAGGAAGAACAAACATTACTATGGCCTTCTGTGACTGAATTCAAAGATCTAAAGAGGTCTAGGAATAAGTATTGTTTGTGTTGGCTTATTTCTGGACCATAAATCTGTGCACAACCCCAGTGTCCTTCACCCCCCACATATTTAAGTCTTCCAAAGGTACTACCATTGGCTCACACAACAAAACAGATAAGCTTCTTGGACTTTCCTACAAAATTAGTATCATACATACCATTGCCCCATACTTAGCTTTTGTCATTTTAAATATTAAAGCAGTATAAAAATTATCATCATTGTTTTCATCATCATGATCATTACCAACACCACCATCTTCCTTGTCATCATTTGGTCAGATAGCAGCTCAGAGGGGCTGGACTTAGCAGTGTCACTCTAAAAGAATGCTACAATAGGAGAAGAAACCACTGACCTTCTAACTCTGCTAGACAGCATCACTTTCATCCTATCTTCCCAGGTTTTGGAACCACTGCTAAAATCTCCATTTCTTTTTTCTTTTTTTTACTATGAGTACTACATTTATCTATCTATCTATCTATCTATCTATCTATCTATCTATCTATCTATCTATCTATTTATTTTCAAACTGATATATGTTATTTTTTAATTTTTTTAGGATTTTATTTTCTAAAATATACGTAAAAACAAATTTTGATATCAATTTTTTAAAACTTTGTCTTCCAGTTTCTCTTCCTCCCTCCCTTCCCACCTCCACTCCCAAGAGTTAAAGTAATTAAATATAAGTTATACATGAGCCGTCATAGAAAACATCCCCAGATTAGCTAGGTTGTGAGAGAAAATAGTTAAAAAACAAAACTTCAGATTAAGGAATTGTCAAAGAAAAAAAATCTGTTTCAGTTTTCAGATATCATCAGTTCTTTCTCTGTAGATGGATTGCAATTTTCCTGTCCTTCAGGGTTATATTGGATCACTGCCTTGCTGAAAATAACCATGTCCTTCCCAGCAGATCAATTTATGTTATTGCTATTATTTTGTATACAGTACATTTCACTCTGCTTCAGTTCATGTAGGTCTTTCCAGGCTTTTCTGATAGCATCCTGATCATCATAACCTTTATATAGTACCTTAAACTTGACAAAGAATTTTCTTCACAATAGTCCAGCAAAGTAAGTAGGTACCATACATTTTTCCATTATAGTCAATCATCATAACTATTTCCCTCCATCCTATTCCCTTCGCATGATATTTACTCTATTTTATATCTTCTTTTACCCTATTCCTCCTCACAAGTGTTTTACTTCTGACTGTCCCCTCTCCCACTCCGTCCTCCTTTCTTTCACCCTTCCCTCCTTATCCTCTTACCCTCCTACTTTCCTGTAGGGTTAAATAGATTACTCCTCTCAATTGGGTGTGAATATTATTCCCTCTTTGAGCTCACTATGATAAGATTAATGTCTTGAGCTAATTCTGTGTTCTAAATTTTTCTTCTTCTCTCCCTCTTCATCCCTCCCTATGAAGTCAAGCAATTCAATATGTCATCCTTATGCAGTTATGCAGAATGTCTTCACCTTCCTTGAAAGTGTTTTGCTTTGGCTTTTTACTATTCTCCCCCCAATCTGCCCTTTCCTCTTTCCCCTCTTCTCCCCACCTTTATCTCCCTCCCCTCCCACTCTTCCTCAGGGTAAAAATATATTAGTATACCCACTTGAGTATGTATGTTATTCCCTCTTTGAGCCAATTCTGATGATAGTAAGGTTCACTCACTCCCCCACTCCTTCCCCCTCTTCCCCTCCCCTCCATAAGCTTTTGTCTTATTTCCTTCATGTGAACTACCTCTCCCCAATACACCTCTCCCCTTGCCCCTCTTCCAGTCTATTCCTTCTACCTCTCAACCCAATTTTAAAGATGTCATCACAGGTTAGCTAGGTGGCACCTGCCCTGAACCCAGGAGGCCCTGAGCCCAAATCCAGCCCCAGACATGATACCCCACTCTGTTTGCCCCCTAAAGAACAAAGATGAACAAAAATTAAGTGCTGTGCAGATATTCAGTTCAGACCTGTGTTCTCTGTGTATTCCTTATTGAGAATATTCTTATGAGTTAAAAGTATTATCTTCCCATGTAGGAATGTAAACAGTTTAATCTTTTAATATCCCTCATGATTTCTTTTTCCTGTTTACCTTTTTATGCTTCTCCAGGGTCTTGTATTTGAAAGTTAAATTTTCTATTCATTTCAGGTTTTTTCACCACAAATGCCTGAAAGTCCTCTTTTTCATTGAAATCCCATTTTTCCTTTGAAAGATTATACTCACTTTTGCTGGGTACATGGTTCTTGGCTGTAGACCCAGTCCCTTTGCCTTCTGGAATATCATATTCCATGCCCTCTGGTCCTTTAATGTAGATGCTGCTAAATCTTGTTTTATCCTTATTGTAGCTCCACAGTATTTGAATTGCTTTTTCCTAGCTGCTTGTAATATTTTCTTTTTTTTATGGAATTATTTGGGAGTAAGTGGACAGGTTTATCTGGAGCTTGTGGGAGTCACAGCCTCCCCTCTGCCATCTTGACTCCCTTCTTGCAATAATTTTTCACTGACCTGGGAACTCTAGAATTTGGGAACTTTGGAATTCCTGAAGGTTTTCCTTTTGGGATCTCTTTCAGGAGATGATCAGTGGATTCTTTCAATTTCTGTTTTGCCTTCTGCTTCTAGAATATCAGGGCAATTTTCCCTGACAATCTCTTGGAAGATGCCGTCTAAACTCTTATTTTGGTCATGGTTTTCAGGTGGTCCAATGACTTTCAAATTATCTCTCCTGGATCTATTTTACAGGTAAGCTGTTTTTCCAAGGAGATATTTCATACTGCCTTCTATTTTATTATTCATCTGGATTTGTGTTACTTTGTCTTGGTTTCTCATAAAGTCACTAGCTTCCATTTGTTCAATCTTAGTTCTTAGGCAATAATTTTCTTCACAGAGCTTTTTTATCTCCTTTTCCATTTGGCTCTTCAAGCTGTCGACTTTTTTCTCATGACTCTCCTGCATTGCTCTCATTTCTTTTTCCATGCTTTCCTCCACCTCTCTAAATCTTCCTTCTATCTCTCCTACTTTCTCTTCAATGTCCCTTTTGAGTGCTTCCATGGTCTAAGACCAATTCATATTTTTCTTAGAAGCTTTGGATGTAGGGGCCCTGAGGTTGCTATCCTCTTCTGAGGGTGTACCTTGATCTTCCTTCTTGCTAAAGAAACATTATATTCTTCTAATTTTTCTTTGCTTGCTCCTCTTGCTGTATTTTACTTGACTTTTAACTCCCTCTTATAGTGGGGCCCTACTTCCAAGCTACACTGTCCCAAGCTTCAGAGGGTCCCAGGTCTTTTGGTTTGAGGGAAGGCAGGTTTTTCTCTTGCCTGGCCTGTTCTCTGGTCTGAAGATAACCTCAAGTCAACTTGCTAGTTAACCAGCCAGCAGAGTGCTGTGGTGGTTCTTAGCTTCTACAAGCCTGTGCCCCTCCCCAACCTGGGCCTCCCACTGTTCAGGATTTCTTCATGGTTGCCTGCTGGGGTGGGATAGCCAAATTTCTCCTTAGGTCCTGGCAGACACCCCTGCACTTTCCCCCTGGTCAGCCATTTAGCCCTCTTACCCAACTGTAAGCTTAGTTCCAGAAGAAGCTGGTGCTACAGCTGATTTGGAGGCTCGTATGTTCCTCTTGCACAGAGTGTCTGGCATCTGTGTCAGCACAGTTGTGGGGTTGGACTCTGCTCATAGCCCGATATGCCTCCCTTTAATCTGGAAAATAATCTCAGCCCATCTTTTTGTGGATTTTGCTACTCTAGGGCTTGTTTTATTGTTGTTTTGGGGGTAATTGTGTCAGCAGCTCTGTGAGTTTAATATCTTTCCTCGGCCCCTCCAAAAGTCCTCTGTGAGTACTATATTTAGTCAATCTCCATTTCTTGTATCTTATTTTGCCTTCATTGAATATGGTAGCATGAACACCCTCAGCTTGATCTAGAATGGCCTTTGTTTCACTCTCTGGGACCAACTCCCTCTCTTTCCCCAGGAGGGTCTTTCTCTTCTAACCTCATAATTATCCCTTCCCCCCTGCCCCCCACCCCACCCCAGTATTGCTGGCCTCCATAAGAAGACGAAAATTTTCTGGGAACTTTACATGTCTTCAGGATAGTTTGAGATTGTGGGGGAAAATCTCACCTACTTCATAATTTTGGCAAAGGTTGGCCAACTTCAGCCAGGCTTTCCCATTCTTTTTTCTTTAAAATCTTGTTTTATTCTCTCCTTCAATATGGGTAGGACCATTCATTGTCATTTTAAAGAGGGAGAGAAAGATTTGGCATTGGGGCTCCACAACCTTAACTGAACGTGGTATCATCCACATGATAGACTCAGCCTCCCATTTAAGCTGCCTGCCTTATCTTCCCAGCTTTTCTTCCATCAGAGGCTATTTGCTATAAGGTCTTCTAACAACCTGGCCCCAGGTTTTCTAACAGATACGGAACACCGTGCCAAAGGAACCCTGATCCAGGGTGGTGCTATCTATGTTTTCACATTTTCTTATTCTTATCCATACTGTGAAAAATTCAGTTTCTTGGATACAGAATACAAATACTAATCATGCCCCTGCTCCAGGTCTTCACTATAGACTCAGTGGGAGTACTTTTGATAGGATGTAATTGGTTTTAACCTTGTTTGCCTGAGGTCAAAGAATGAAAGAGGTCTAGTAATAATTGCCATTTCTGTTGGCTTATTGCTTCAGTCCCAAACAAAATATATTCTTTATCCCTGTAGAGTGTATGTGTACTGTTCTTCCTCGATGGCTAAGAATGTCTCATCCCTCCTCATGGGAAGACAATTAGGCATCAGCTGGGCCAACCACACAGCAGCTCCAATATGGATATCAGCTGTATATAGCTTTGTTCAATGAATTATTATTTTTTTATTTTTAATATCTACATGGCCATTTGCCCAACTGCTTTAAAAACAGCAGCTGTGTACCAGGCTTTCTCCTCTGCTCTGCTGGTGTGAATGAAGAGCAGCTGAGGAGGTGTCGCTTCCTTCAGGGAAGGCTATTGCTTTGTAGACATTTGTGCCAGTCAAAGAGATGAAACAGAATTGAGATCAAGTTAATGGGGGAGCCCTAGGGTGAACAAATGACCTAGGAACAATCACTCCCCTTACTACCTTCCCTGTTCCTGGTCCTGCTTCAAAATGGCCCATTGGTCATTTTAAACTGTATGTCTCATAGGCATCTCAAACTCATCCAAATAAGAGTCCATTGTCTTTTCCCCCAAAGCCCACACTTTCAAAAACTTCATTATTACTATTGAGGATACTAGCATCCCTTTATTTGAGACATTGGCATAATCCTCAATTCTTCAGTTTCTCTCATCCCATATATCCAATCTGTTGTCAAGTCCTGTGGTTTCTTTCCCCATATTTCTCACATACCTCCCTCTCTATTCCCACAGCCACCACCCTGTTAAGGCCCTTATCACCTCTCACCTAGAGACTCTGGCAAAGACCTCCAACCAGTCTCCTTGACACAAGTCACAGGGAGATTTGTCCTTGTTTTTGTTTTGTTTTGTTTTGGGGGGTGGGAGTGGACTTGGCAAAGATACTGGAATGGTTTGCCATTTCCTCTTCCAGCTCATTTTACAGATGAGTAAGCTGAGGTAAACAGGGTGAAGTGACTTGCCTGTGGTCAAACAGGTAGTAAGTGTCGAAGTTCAGATTTGAACTCAGGAAAATGAGTCTTCCTGACTCCAGGCCCAGTGCTCTATGCACTATGATACCACCTAGCCATCCATGGAGAAAGACCTCATTCCAATGAACACATCTAGCCAAGAGATTGAAGGTCTGACTATATCAGCTATTTGATAAGCTCCAGTGGCTCCCCATCAACTCCTCTACTGAGCTTTCAAAGATGTTTATCACCTGGCCCCTTACTCTCTTTCCAGTCTTCTCAAATATTAGTCTTTCCCACAAACTCTATGTGGTGCAGCTATCCTGGCATACTTTTTTCTCACAGACAAGAGTCGTTAGCCCATAGTCACCCAGCAAATCAGTAACAAACTCAGGACTTAGAGTTGTCTGACTCCTAACCCAGTGCCTTTTTCATTCCCCATATTGCTGCTGTCCTAGAATTGAAGAGAATACAGTTTTGTAAGCTTTGCAAAATCCTCACTATAGATAACCTCATTTGATCCTCACTTGTGAACAAGAAGTGCTCAGGGCTTCATAACTTGTTTGCATGTTATGGAGTCCTTTGGCAATAGGGTACCCTTCTCAGAATAAATGGTTTTTAAATGCATAAAATAAAACCGTACCGTATTACAAAGGTTGGTGAGTATAATAATGCATATTTTCCTATTAATATCATGGACCCTTTAAAATATCTCAGTGGACCCCAGGCAAACACCCTTGTCCTAGAAGCCCTTGGTCCTCATCTATGATTTCAATGAGGAGAATCCTTAGTCCCACAACTCTCTCCACCAATGCTAATTAATCAAAAATCTGTTTTGTAATCTGTAGTTTTTGAGAGTTGCTTGGGGCTACTGGGAAATGAACCCCATTGTCATATCACTGGTATGTGTCAGAAGTAGGCCATGAATCAATGTCGGCTTGAAATTGAGGTCAGCTTTCAATCAACTATGCCACAATGTTTCCCACTACAGGTATTATTATTTTTTTTGTGTTTTTTTTTTTAGTGAGGCAATTGGGGTTAAGTGACTTGCCTACGGTCACACAGCTAGTAAGTGTTAAGTGTCTGAGGCCACATTTGAACTCAGGTCCTCCTGACTCCAGGGCTGGTGCTCTATCCACTGCGCCACCTAGCTGCCCCCACTACAGGTATTATCGACCCCATTTTACAGATCATAAGTGAGTCCCAGCCAGGTAACTGCTGCTCAGCTACTTAGGTTAGGTAGCAGACCTCAGTACTTAGAATGAGGAAGAAGTAAATTTGAATTTATTATTTTTTTATTATTATTAATTATTTTTAAACCTTAGAGATGTTGAGAGATTTCCCCATCTAGTAAATCAAATCGAGGTCTTCCTGACTCCAAATCCAAAACTCTCTTTCATTAAGTCTGTATAACAATTGACTTTCACAAATATGTAAATTAACCATCAAGGACATATGAAGAGAGATGCTATCTGCATCCAGAGAAAGAACTGATAAATAGAAGTATATACAGGAAAATTTACATATATATATATATATATATACGTACCATTAGACATAAATAAGTGTGTGTGTATCTGTGTGTCACACACATACAAACACACACACACATACACACACCAATTTATGCCCAATGGTAGCCATCTCTAGGATGTGGTCAGGGGGAGGGAAGGAAAAAAAAAGAAATTGACATGTTAATTTTGTTGTATATTTGAAAAGAATAGCAAGTATGCATAGTAGATTTGCAGTTTAATGTACACTTATCTTTTTCTACTGTACTGTCTTATGGAAATGCTTGTTTTATTCCATAAGTTAAAAATAAAATTTTCAAAACATAACTTTTTACCTCATTCAAACCTTTCAATATCAATATATAGGTAAGATAAGTATTAGCTGTATGATAGTGATGAAAAAACGGAGGCATGGAAAGCGAGCCAATGTTAAGGAAAGTAAATTTCATTCCATAAGCACTTATTAAACCTCGGTGGCATTTGAATTTCGGTTCTTCCCAACCTCAGGTTCAGCATCCTATTCACTGCACCAACTGCTGCCCTTGCCCCAGCCATTATAAGGGAGTCAGCTCATTTGCATACTACCCCTCCCCTCTGGGCAGATGTAAAAGACTGCAGCAGGTTTCAACTTAACCTATAGCCACCCACTAATAAGTTTAAGATAAAAGGCCAATACATTTAAATAAGATTCAGACATAATGTAATAGTATTTGTTACCAAGCCCCATCTAATTATATTAGTCAATCTTTTATTACCAGGCTCACAAGTGCAGAGAACTCTATTATAATCTCTCTTTATAATGGTTTCCTCACTATCTGACTCCTCGAACTCTGCAATAAATTAATCATCTGCTCGCAATCATGAGTAAACATCAACTCAATTAACAATTGATAAATAAACAGTTGGCTCTGGAGACTGGGGCTATTATAAATGAGAGCATAAGTCTGAGTTTCTGCCAGATATCTGCTCAGCTGGTTAGTTCAGAAATTAGGATGGGCGCTCCTAGGGTGGTGCTCTCCCTGCTGCACAGCCCTGGCCTGCTGCCTAATGCCAAATAGCTTTAAGTAAGATGTTTTTTGCCCCATCTGGGCCATCTGGTCCTTCCTGCTAAGTATGCAGGGCGATGTTACCCACTCCCTATTCAACTTGGCCCAAGTGGGTAAGATTTTGTCATCTCTCGATCTCTAACCCCAAATGCCCCAAATATCTGGGTGGAAAGAGGAAACATTTTTCCTTTTTTTTTTTTTTAGTGAAGCAATTGGGGTTAAGTGACTTGCCCAGGGTCACACAGCTAGTAAATGTTAAGTGTCTGAGGCCGGATTTGAACTCAGGTACTCCTGACTCCAGGGCCGGTGCTTTATCCACTGTGCCACCTAGCTGCCCCAAGAGGAAACATTTGGAAAGAAAAAAAGGAACTCAGTCACTCACATAAAACATCCAAATATGTAGAAACTCTGTACAGAGAAAACAATTTGCTGTTACATAGACATCAGTATAACACGGGTCAAAATGTGCTCCACAAAAAACTAACTATGCATCACAAGAGTCCGACATATACCCTTGATCCAATCTTCTCTAGCAAACTGTGACATCAGTAATTCTGTCTCTGTCTCTCTGTGTCTGTTTCTCTATTTCTGTCTCTTTCTCTGTCTTCTCTCGATCTCTGTGTCACTGTTTCTGCGTCTCTGTCTCTCTATAACCTCTCCCTATCTGCTAATTCTTTCCCCATGGACTTCAAACACTCCCAAGTCTCCTATGTCCTTAAAAATGAGTATTTTTTCTTAAAACCGCACTATATTCTGTTTGGGGTGATAGAGACTTGGGTGCCGGCGGCTCCCCATCCAGCCTGGCTGTAATCTCTCCAGCTCCTGCAGCTTCCTCCTGCTACAGGACCTGCTATAGAGGTGGTATCTAGGTGGCTCTGCTTTCCCTGCAGGTGGAAAGACTCCCTATCAATCCCAAGTTGACTCAGTTGACTGGCAGCAATGTATCAGGTTTTTTTGTTTGTTTGTTTATTTGTTTTTGGTGAGGCAATTGAGGTTAAGTGACTTGCCCAGGGTCACACAGCTAGTAAGTGTGTAAAGTGTCTGAGGCCAGATTTGAACTCAGGTCCTCCTGACTCCAGGGCTGGTGCTCTATCCACTGTGCCACCTAGCTGCCCCAGTATGTCAGTTTTAAGGAGCCATTAAGATCTCCTAGGTCAGTAATATGCAGTATCTTTGAATTCCTAAAGAAGAATGAAAAATCAAATATCTTGGAGTCGGTTCTACTACCAATTTAAAGCTACAAGAAAGAAAATGGGCACAAATCTGTTTCTAAAACATTTGCTGAGTTGGGGGCTTGATTATGTTAGAGAGGGTTGAAAGTATTTTTTATTTTGTGGACATATGAAAATTAAGAAATGTAAAAATTTTGCTGCTATTCAGAGCCTGGCACAAACTTACCTTTCTAACATTCATATCCTTTGTCCCACCATGTAACTACTTTATTTACTTATCTTATCCTTTTGTCCTGTCCTTGGTTTTCATTAATGTACAATTCAGAGGCAGTCTGCTTCTTTTTTTTAAAGAGTTGCATAACATGTAATCACAAATATTTACAAGTTACTCCCATGTCATAAAAGGTCTTTTATATAACAAAATAGTTAAGTAAAACTAATATTCCAGTGAATATTAAAAAAACACCTCGCTATACTCTATTAATCCCTAAAGATAATACCCTATATTTCTCCTTCCCTTCTCAAACTTCTAGAGTTGTATGCCCTCATTACTACCATTTGCTCTCCTCTTACTCACTTCTCAATACTTCACAATCTGTCTTCTAACCTCATAAGCAGACAAAATGCTGTCTCCAAAGTTACAAATCACTCAGCACTTGCCAAATCTGATGTCATTTTTTCAGTCCTCATCCTCAGCTCATCTGATGGATTTGAAACTGCTGACCATCATCTTCTCCTGAATAGCCTCTCTTCTATCTCCTTTGCTAGTTTGTGGTCCATATCATGCCACCTAATAGTAGATGTTCAACAAGACTTTGTCCTAGTCATCCTTTTTCCTCTATACTTTCTCTTTTGCTGGAAAAAATCAGCTCCCTTGGGTTTAATTATCACCTCTGCGACAATAACTCACAGATCTACATAGCCAGGTCTATTCTCTACATTGAGATTTAATTCTGCATTTGTTGTTGCATTGTATCCATTTGGGTTTTCTTTGCAGAGATACTGGAGTGGTTTGCCATTTCCTTCTCTAGCTCATTTTACATATGAGGAAACTGAAGCAAACAGGGTTATGTGACTTGCCCAGGATCACACAGTCAGTAAGTATCTGAGGCCAGATTTGAACTCAAGAAGATGAATCTTCTTGACTCCAGGCCTGGCACTCTATGCACTGTAACATCTACCTGCCTTTAATTCTTCTTTACTATTTGTCTACTCAAAACTTTTAACTGGATATTCCAGAGACATTTCAAACTCAATATGTCCCCCACAGAACTCATTATCTGCCCCTTTCCTCCGACCCCTTTGTCAAACTTCCCTATTTATGTCAAAGGGCACTGACATCCATCCAATGTCTCAGGTTTGTAATTTCTGCATTATACCCAACATCTCCATTTCCCTCAACCACAGCTATCCAGTCAATTGGTAAATCACATCATTTCTACCTCTACAACATCTCTTGCATCAAACTCTTTCTCTCTATACTTGCAACCACTACCTCTGTCAGGCCCTCATCATATCTTGTTTAGATCACTGCAATATCTAATAGAACACCTTGCCTCAAGTCTCTCCCCACTCCAGTCTATCATCCACAAAGCACCAAAGTGATTTTCCTCCCATGCAGACCTGATCATGAGACTCCCATATTTAATCTTTTTTGACTTCTTATTGCCTCTAGGATAAAATATAAACTCTTCTCTTTAGCTTCTAAACTCCTTTACAATCTGTTTCTAATCCCTTTTTCTGACTGTCTCCTATGTTACTCTCTTTTCTAGATTCTATGATCCACCCAAACTGGTCTTCTTTCTACCCCTCAGACATGATACTCCCCCCTGTCTTTGTGCCTTTGCAGTAGATATGTCCCATATCACGAATGTGTGTCCTCCTCACCTTTGCATCATAAAATCCTTTCCCTCAGGATTCAATGGAAGCAGTATTATCTTCATGTAACAATTATGAATCAATGCCCCCACTGATTGCTAGTGCTATCTCTCTCAAACTACTTTGCATTTATTTGCATTTGTTATCTTTGATTTCATTCTGTAGGTGCTTATACTTGTCCTTGGTATCTGCCCATTAAATGTAAGCTTCTTGTGAGTAGGAATCATATCCTTCTCGGTCCTTGTATCCCTAGCTCTAATTAGTGCCTGGCACATAGTAAACACTTAAATAAATTTTGCTTGCTGGCTTAACAGCTTACTTTAAAAAAAAAGATGGGGGAAAACTTCATATAAAAGGAAAGAGTTATATAACCTGTTAAAAGATGTAAGATGTTGCCTCCTTACATCTCCAAATTTTGATGCCTGGAAGGAATAAAAAAATAACTGGTTTAGTAAAAACTGCCAAAGTGTGTGCTTATTAAGAAACATAGCTTTCAGGGCAGGTAGGTGACACAGTGGATAGAGCAACAGCCCTGAAGTCAGGAGTTCAAATCCGGCCTCAGACACTTGACACTTAACTAGCTGTGTGACCCTGGGCAAGTCACTTAACCCCCGTTGCCCCTTGCAAAAAACAAACCAAAAAGAAGAAGAAGAAGAAGAAGAAGAAGAAGAAGAAGAAGAAGAAGAAGAAGAAGAAGAAGAAGAAGAAGAAGAAGAAGAAGAAGAAGAAGAAGAAGAAGAAGAAGAAGAAGAAGAAGAAGAAGAAGAAGAAGAAGAAGAAGAAGAAGAAACATAGCTTTCAGGTAGGATTTGAGTAGTTTGGGATAGAAAATGAACTGTGAAATAAATATAAAAACTCATCACTTTATAAAGATATAGGATATACCCCATTTATAGGTAAAGAGTCTATTGATTTAAAGGTGGTGGAGAAAGATTTTTTTGTTAAAAACTAGAAAATATGTGTACCAAGAAATAGTGTCAAGGACACGAAATGAGATGGAGACCATGCTGAAAACCACAACTGCTCCAGGACACTAGGATTCAACAGACTGTTTGCATGTAAGTGTTTCACAACTAAAGAGGATAAAACTAAAACATAAGAAAAATCATACAAATAAGAGAGAATGGCACAGGTTTATATATGGATTATATCTCATTATTCATGCACATGCTTTAATAAGTGAGTAGCTGTGTTGTGTTATTATTATTATTATTATTATTTCTTTTACTTTTTTGTTAAGGAAATGTTTAGGTTTAAGATCTATAAGTGTCATTTTGTGAGTAGATATTTGAACAAATAGAAAAGTATCAGTGGGTGCTTAAGAGTGGTAACTAGAAAAAGAAGAAATCTATTTCACCTTAACAGGTTTACCCCCTAGTACTCTGAGAAAAATTGAGTCACTTGGTGGCAGTCCTTTTCTGGAACCCATAGAAGAACCTAGACGTGCTAATGTGAGATCAGATTGGAATAAGTGAGCCAACCCAGAGTAAGTAGGTGTTTATATGCTTATATGGGAGGTCCCACAGAATATAGGTAAACATACCACTTGTGTCTCTCATCTAGCATTTGAACTTACCACTTAGTGTTACAATAGTAACATTGATTGACTCACAGAACATCAGAGCTGGAAGGAAACTTGAGACCATGCAATCTAAATCTTGCATTCAAAATAACTGAATGTCTAGTTGTTTTATCTGTTCTTCAGATTCTCCCTGTTTGTACCTTATGTTTAGTAATCTCTCTCATCTATCCCACTTATATTAGTTGGTCATATTGGGTCATAGGATTTGGAACCAGAAGGTACCATGGTCTTTCCTTAATGCTATGTCTTCCCCTTACTTTAATGCTTCTTTTGTTTGTTTGTTTTTGGCAGGGCAACGAGGGTTAAGTGACTTGCCCAGAGTCACACAGCTAGTAAGTGTCAAGTGCCTGAAGCTAGATTTGAACTCAGGTCCTCCTGAATCCAGGGCCGGGGCTTTATCCACTATGCCACCTAACTGCCCCTTTCCCCTTACTTTAAAGATGAAAGAATTATGATTCACAACTGATACATAGTACCTAACAGCTAGGATTCTAATATGACTACACATCCCATGTTCTTTCTGTTAGTATATCAGAGTACTTTCCTCAACTAAATTCAGATCTTTTCTGAAAAAGAAAAAGAGGAAAATCTGTATAAGTTTAAGTGGGCTGGTTTGGGGCCTAAAATTCTACCATATTAAAATGCAGAATCATCTTTTGGTCTTCTTCTTCTTCTTTTTTTTTTTGTAAGTGACCAGAAGAGAATGGACATCACATGCACTCAGGAGTGGTAGCAACAGTTACTTGATTTTTGTTGGGTACTTAAAACTTATTTATGGAAGAAGACTCTGAATAAATCATTAATAGTTATGATGAGCAATAATTGAGAATATTTATTCAAATTCCACCTCTTAATATATGATACCATTATCCTATTCTGAGAAGCCTAGCCTACTAACTCTGCAGCATTGACATCTTAAATAGTTCTGGGAAAAATATTTGTGACAATAAGTCCTCCTTCCCCCAGGAGAAAATCCATGAACTTAGCAGAGGAGAGAAGTATGATATAAAGCATCATTTGAGTAAGGATTAATAAGGAAATAGAAGCAATATTGCAGTGAAAGCATGCTATAGACCCACTCTTCAGAAAGAAGAAATTAATGTGTTCTGGAAGCAGAATACAAAGCTATCACTAAGACATAATATTGTAAGGGGTGGGGGAGATGTCCAACTATCCAGCTATCTGCTAATAATGTCTGCTTGTTTCTAGTCTCCTTACACCTTTCCATTCCTCCACATACTCAGCAATCCAGTGATACTGATCTCTCTGCTGTTACTTAAACAAGATGCTCCATCTCCTGATTCCTAGCATTTTCGCTGGTTGTTTCCCATGCATGGAATGTTCTAACCCTCTTCACATTTCTGCCTCCTGGTTTCCATCAAGTCCCAGCTAAAATCCTACTTTCCACAGGAAGCCTTTTGTGATCCCCCTGAATTCTAGTTCCTTCCATGTGTTGATTCTTTCTGAGTTATCATATACGTGTGTGTGTGTGTGTGTGTGTGTGTTCATGGGGGGGGGGAGAGAGAGAGAGAGAGAGAGAGATTTATTGTTTTCACATGGTTGTTTACATGTTGTCTCCCCCAAACTATGAGCTCCTTGAGGGCAGGGATTTTATTTATTTTATTTATTTGTTTGTTTATTTTTCTTTGAATTCCTAGCATTTTCACAGTGGTTGGCAGATAGTAGGTACTGTTATGTCTAAGTTATTAGAATGGAACCTCACCCTTTCCTTTCTTCTCTTCTTTCTACTCTCTGTCCAAAACAAAGCCACTTAGATAATATTGACTTGTCTTGATGACGATTTTATTCTTCAAAAGGAATGGGAAGAAATAAGAGAAATGGTTATATTAGACCCAATTCTCCTTAACCAGGTGAAATTGCTTGCCAAAGTAGAAATGACAGGAACCCACAGATAAAGCGACCACTTCATTTCAGAACTCATGATGAAAAGGAAGAGATAGCTCAAGTCCTGACACACATCCTGGATTTTAGGAGACCTGACTTCAAAGTTTTGAAAAAAGAGATAAGTAGGTTTCCAGGGCCTAAAATGTGTTAGAGGAAGTTAGCTCATGAACAATAGACTGTTCTCAGTAATGAACTTTTGACATGACAAAATTAAGTGATCCCTATGAGGAAGAAAAGGGAGAGCTGACAGAAGATGCCAATTTGGCTACCTGAAGAATTCATCAAGCAGGGCATACTTGTGAAGACAGACTGGCCTATGCATAGAACTTGGCTGGATGATACAAGTCCCTCACATGGGAAAAGCTAAAGGGCTTTGTTCTGTGAGTCTGGTGATATGCAGAAGAAGGAGAAGGAAAAGGAGGAGAAAGAGAAGGAGGAGGGGAAAGGGAAGAAGAACAACAAAAAGAAGAAGAAAGAAGAGGTAGAAGAAGAAGAGGTGGAGGAGGAAGAAGAAGAAGACAATGACAATGATGACCTCAGAGAGATATTGGAGCATGCATGGACATTCTGTAGCTGGTTGTGATTGGCTAAGCACATGGTAAATAAGAATTTGAATGGGTGTGGGATCATTCAAAAAGGTCTGAGTCAGGCTTACTCTTTCTCTTTGGCTTCTGTCTGGTGCTCTGATTCTCTCCATGGTATCTAGTGAGAGATGATGCTCTAAGGAGAAAGACATTGGGGACATTTTCCCCTCTGAGGCCATATTGTTCTTCAAAGTGAGCCATAGTCTTAAGCCTCTGCATTTTTCTTTTTTCATTGAAGATGAAGGAATCGGAACCTCCAACCCTGTGAATCTCAAAAGGTCAAGTAGGAGAGTCTATACATTCTGCTGTTAGAGCATTCTAGTTTCCAGTTTTTGTAACCAGTTTAGTACAAGTACCCAGAAGAGAAAGCAGTTATCTTCAGGATGTAGACCAGTGGTAGCTGAGACAGTGACTTATCTGTCAGAAATGCTACATCTGGACATAAATTTGGAGTGTCTGATGTTAAGTAGAAATTGTGCTAGTGAGTCCACTTCCACCAAAGACCAAAGTGAGATAGGCAAAAGTGTATCCCCAAGGTATTGGGGGGGGAGGATTTTAGTTTTATCCTTATTTATATCTTTGAATTAAACATCCCTTTGTAAAAACTAATTGATATTAAATTACTAGATGGAACCGGGGCACTAGTCACTGTCACCTCACAGCAGTAGAGGAAGGGGAGTTTAAGCTCATAGCAGTAGACTAGAGACACCAATAACAAATCCCTCCATGTAACCCCAGTGCCTTTGGGGGGAAATGTAATAGGCCCCAATCTGGGACAGTGAGATAGATCAGAACAAGCTGGCAATACTATGATTTTTTTTTTTTTTTGGTGAGGCAATTGGAGTCAAGTGACTTGCCCAGGGTCACACAGCTACCAAGTGTTAAGGGTCTGAGGCCGGTTTTGAACTCAGGTCCTCCTGACTCCAGGGCCAGTGCTTTATCCACTGCGCCATCTAGCTGCTCCAATACTATGATCTTAAAATGGGGAAAAACCATGTATCTAGAAAGGTATTCAAAATAGTGATATAGTCCTTTGATGTGGTGGGACAATTTAAATTCAGAATTAGCTAAGGCTAGAGAGTAATATTTAAAATACCACTACCACCACTACCCTTATGCACACATACACACACACACACACACACACACACACACACACACACACACACACACACCACTTTAACTTTTACAATGTGTAGACCAAAAAGAAGATTCAAAAAAGGATGAGACCATTAGTCTGGGAAAAATGAAAATGGATGATAGAGAGAAGCCATAACTAGTCAGCTTTTATTTTCTCTTCCAGAGAGAATGATCTATAGAGACTATTGGGGCTGCTAACTGAAACTCAAGAAAAGTGTCATGTTTAAGAGGCATTATGCCTGTTTAGGCTGGCCCTAGGATCCAAGTAAAATAACAGTTGGAAGTTTCGAAAAAGTGAATTTTGGTTCCATGTAATGAAAACAAATAAATATACAAAAAAATAACAACAACAACAAAAACTCCTGACAACAGGAACTGTTTAAAAGTGGAATGGATTCCTTAGGAAGTAGTGAATTCTCTACCATTAGAGATATTCAATGGGAGGCTGAATCACCCCTGGCTGAGAATTTTGTAGAACAGATTCTTCATTATGTATGGCGTATATTAGCTAATCCTTGATATTCTTTCCAACTATAAGATTATGTGACTCAACTACTGAATGTCTATCATGATTTCCTCAACTCTTCTGTTCTTTCCTAGTTTCCATTCCTCATTTTCTATTCCATTTACTGAGATGCTGATTTAAAAGATTTTCTCTGTTGATGAGTTTGTCTTTCTTATTAGAATGGAAGTTCCTTGTGGCTAAAAATGATTTCTTCTCAAATGAGGATTCAAAGTCAAGTAGAATTTTACCTAAGCTAGAAGAGAAAGAGAGCATTCCCTGACATTAATGGGGCACATTTGGAAGCTGCAATTTTGAAAGAAGATGCATTCTTAGGAAGATGAGAGTTCAGAGGACTCTGAGGTGTCATTCTATTTGGAGAGGCACTGCACTGACCAAGAACTACATGTGGAATCAGCACCTATTAGTAGCAGAGTTTGGGGAAAGGCATCACCTCACTGGGCTTCAGTTTACTCATTTATATGAGGGGCTTATACTAGAACATCTCACATGTCCCTTACTGCTCTAAATCCACTATCCATACAATCATATTATGATGCCCAGTCTTAATTCTATGATATTATTCCATATTTATCTTTACCCTCATACTGTGTTAACTTTAGACACACAGATACCTGAATTTGAATTTTTTTATAAGACCTTTTAAAAGTGGGATTTTTAGGGGCAGCTAGGTGGTGCAGTGGATAGAGCATCGGCCCTGGAGTCAGGAGTATCTGAGTTCAAATCCGGCCTCAGACACTTAACACTTACTAGCTGTGTGACCCTGGGCAAGTCACTTAACCCCAAATGCCTCACTAAAAAAAAAAAAAAAAAGTGGGATTTTACAAGGATGAATCACATCGAAACTCCAAAAAGCAGCTTTCCATGAAGTTCTGTCTACAGCTCTCTTTTTCTTTCTTTCCTTCTGTCCTTTCTTTTGTTCATCCTTTCTTTCTTTCCTTCTGTCCTTTCTTTTGTTCATCCTTTCTTTCCTTCCTCTCTTCCTTTCTTTTCCTTCCTTCTTTCACTTCTTTCTCTTCTTTCTCTTCCCTTATTTCCTTTATTTCTTTTTATTTCTTTTTTTCTTTCCTTTCTTCCTTCCTTCTTTTCTTCACTTTCCCCTTATTCCTTCTTTCCCTCCTGCCTTCCTTTCTTCCCATAAACCTTGAGAGATTCTTCCATAATAGCTGCAGTTGACTGAAGGTTTAGAAAACAACTATTTTTAACAATTGGTGAATTGTTGTTTCAATATATGTATCAGCCAAAATTGGATTTAGAGACTTTTCAATACATCCCTTAAAAGAACTGGGCGTATGGATAATAAAGACCACCTCACAGTCCAAGCTTTTCATTTTACAGGTGGCAAAATGGAAGCTCAGAGAGATAAAATGACTTACTCACGGTAACCAAGGAGGTTCACAGGATCGTGGATGAAGACCCAGTAAGGCTCTTGGAAGTCATCTAGCCCAACCCCTTTCTTATTGAACCTTCTAGGTAGCAGAAGTTTATGCAGAATAATAGAACTATCCTTTGCTTCCAAAGCATATCCAAAATTTCATGTTTTACCTTTGGGGACCTCAACTTCCTTATCAAATAAAGAATCAATTGGACTGCATGATCTTTCAACCCCTGAAAAACCCCATAAGTAACCAGAGCATCTTTCATTCTGTCCTTCCTTGGTTCTTGCTCTAAAGTTCTCTTCTGACCTCAGGATAGGTGATTTCTTTGTGTTTCTTATGAGTGTGTCAATCTTGCCTTATTTGGGATAGAGACTCCTGAAGAGGCAAGGTGTATTTATCTTAAAGGATGGGGAGGGAATTGGGAAGGTGGAGTGAAAGGGGAAGGAAAAAGGGAAAAGGAAGGGGAATGGGAAGGAGAGAAGCGGAAAGGGAGAAGGGGAAAGGAAAGGGGAAGGCCCCACCCCTCTGTGTTCTTTCCCCTTCCTTCTCCCAGATATACTCCTGGAAGATGCCAAAGACTCTTTGTCCTTAGACTCAATGTGGTCCTTCTCACTCCATTTTTCTCCCTACAATTTGTATATAGAAATTGATAGGAAAGCCCCTAATCCGCAGCTATGTGAGATTCTTAGGCTATGTCCTTAATGCAAATAATCCAATCTCCCCCCAGTATACTGTTTCTGTCAGAAGGCCATTTACAGATCATAAGAGCAGCAGCCCAGCTTGGAGACTTTTGTTCTCCATTAGACATGTGGTAGCTTTGAAAGCAAAGGATGGTTTTATTACTTTGCATAAACTTCTGCCGCTTAGAAGGCTCAGTAGTAAAAGTTAGTTCAAGGCCTTTTGTAACTTCTTTTGTTCTACAGAGTTGGGGAGGAAAACAGCAGCGAGGTCTGAAAAGGCTGTTTGTTGACAATCAGGCCACAGATCCTATGCCTTTTCCATGAAAGGGAAGAAAACCACAGGAGAATGAGACTACAGGGTACCTCCTGCATCCCTTTCCCCATTCTCCACATTCGTGTATCAAGCAAGGAGGCAGCTGTTGAACAAGCACTATCAACAAAGCAATCTCGGAGCCCTTTGATTCCGGCTATTCATATCTTCTGCCCCGAAATAAAATGACTTTCACAATTAAAACAGCGAAATCAATGCTGTAGCTATTGTGATGTCTGCAGGAGAAAAGCTTTAATTACAACCAGAGTTAGATAACACAATCATTACACCTCCTTAATCTCAAATATAAAACCAGCACCCTTTGAGTACTCTGCCACCCTTCCTTTGATTTTTTTTTTTTTATGTGAATGGCTTTTTATCTGAGCACTTCAATTTGCATGCCTTTGCTCCCAGGCAGCTCCCCGTGATATGTTAATTGCAGATTGCTTTAAGTACTAAAAGATTAACATAAAACCCTTTGCAAACAAGCTAATAGTTTATGATAATTTTTGCATGGCCTTTGTCTGTCTATCACTGGATTGCCTCTAGCTGTAATTTTATAAAGAAGCTGTAAAATATCATTTAAACAAGTTCATTTACACATAATTATTACCAGAATCACATTATTCAATTTAGATACTCCAGCCTATTAACAATCCATGAACTAAAATGTAATTAAACTATTTTCCTTTTATGAACCTATTCATTACAATGTGTGGGAGATGGATCTCTCAGTTTCACTGCAAATTTCAGCACTTTGTTGTTGAAATTGACAAGTCTGGCAGTCATTATGTGCTTTTAATTATATTAAAAGTATTGCAAGACAGCTCAGATAAAGAACATATTTAGAAAAGAATACTTGGAAAAGCTAAGATGGTGTCATCCAAAATATATATTTATTTTACTCTACACATTTTTTTTGCCCTTCTAATAGTGAAAAATAACATCAGACTGGGTTATTTTAATTGAGATTCACATAGCTTTTCTTAGTAATTTCTCTAATTTAAACCAAGGATAAATAGCTTATCTAATTAATTGTGTTTACTTATTTTTTCCAGATCTCTACTTAGCTTTTTATTTTTTTAATATAGATTGGGTGAAATTATCTTCTATGTATTTGTATGCCCAAATAAATATCCTTTTCTAGGATTTACATACACATACACAAAATTATCTCGGATATAAAGGATGTTGTACTTAAGATTTGATTCAAAACAGCTGAATAGCTTATTTTCTGATATAAGCTTTAGGTCTGTGTGGAAGTAAATAGAAAACACTTGGGTCTGTTTGTAAGGAATTAAGTCTTCCTTCTTAACTTTGCTTAGTAAAAGATATTTGCCTTCAGAGATGGAATTTGGCTTGGGCTTTGAAGGACTGATAGGTTTCAGAGGAGGGAGTGGAAGAAAGGAATGCATGGAGAATGTAAATTTAGGAAACTTAACTTGGTCCTTGAAGAATGGATAGAAGTCAAAGATGATGTAGCTTACTGGTCTACCAAAGAAAGTCCTTGGTTCTAGTTGAGATTGTTGAATTTTCTAAGGTAATGTTTAGAATTCTACCCCTTTAGACTTCTCGACTTTGGATTCAATGTCTTCCAGGGCTACCTGTTCAAAGAAGAGACATGCTGATTTTTCCCAAAGGCATTCAAGACTTTAAACAAACTGGCCACCACTTGTCTTTCCAACATTTCTTTAATGGTAATTTACTTATTTCCTGACAAGGTCTTATATAACCTCACCCTGGCTCTGTGACTGCTCCTATAGTAACAGAAAATTTTCATTTCCCCCACTACATCTGAATCCTTCCTGTCTTTCAGAGTTCAAGTGAGAACACTTCACATCGATGAAATTTTTCCTTTTTTTTTTAATCAACCTCAACATCTCCCTCAAATGAACTTCTAGAATATGTGTGTGTGTATTCATTTGATACTTATCAAATACTGTCTTTTTTTTGTTTTTTAAGTGAGGCAATTGGGGTTAAGTGACTTGCCCAGGGTCACACAGCTAGTGAGTGTTAAGTGTCTGAGGCCAAATTTGAACTCAGGTCCTCCTGACTCCAGGGCCGGTGCTCTATCCACTGAGCCACCTAGCTGCCCCAAATACTGTCTTTTTTAGAAGTTGGTTTTTTTTTTTTTTTGGATGTATAAATGTCTTCTCTGCCCAATGGAAATTTCCTGAGACCAGGATTTGTGTTTTAGGTTTCTTAATATCCTCCATAGCATCTACCATGGCCTGTTGAATTCTTACTATCCTTAAAAGCCTACTTACTGAAACTTCCTTCACTGTGAAGGCTTCCCTGTTGAAAAGCAGCAAGTATAATGGAAAGAACAGTGGACTCGAAATTAGGAGGAAAAAATATAGGTTAAAATCATTCCTTTGACACTATCTGTATCTGTTCCTATGGGCAAATCAGTTAAACTCTTATCCTCAGTTTATTTATTATCCCTCATACCTAGAATGCACTCTCATCTCTGCCTTGTAAAATCCCTGATTTCCTTCAATGTTCAGCGGGAAGGCTACGTGATAGTCAACATCTATCCTGATCCTCTTCTCCAGTTTATTGAAGTCCTCCCTGAAAACACTTTGCATATGTTTTATATATTTTATATACTTGTGTACATATAGAGAGCTTATTTTTGTATTTGTATATTTGGTACAAATTTTATATAGATTTGGTATAGATTTTATATAAAGGTTGTTCATGTAGTCTCCTCCCACCCCAATAGAATGTAGGTTCCCTGAGATCAGAAATTGTCTTCATTCTTGTCTCTATGTCCCCAGCTCCTAGACTGTTTCTGACATAGTAGGAACTTCACAAATACAAATTGAATAAGTAAATGAGTGAATCTACCAAATGGGAACAATGATATCCCTAGTACCTGCCTGGGTGGGCTGCTGAGAGCTTCCAGTGAGATAATATGTGTCAAGTATTCTGTATACCTTAAAGCAGCATATAAATGCCAGGAATTAGAGTCTTTATTATCTGTTTCTTTCCCCCTAGCCTTTCAGCAATGGCCTTTCCCTTCAGAACTCCCTCATAACTGTGCTTTATAGCTATCTAATAGATTTCTCATGTAATAATATGGTATATTTGAGCTATCAGTGTTGGTATCTGATTCCTCTATTATTCTCTAGGCTTCTTGAGGCACTTGTTTTATCTCAACTACTCAAGAATTGGCATAGATGATATCACTCAGGAAATGTAGAATGAGGAAAGGGGAGTCAATCTTTCAGTGAGAATGGGGGCTAACAGAGAGTCCAAGTGCTTTGCTAACGCTAGCTTTATATGATATGACAGGGACGAAGAAGACATCTAGCACATTGGATGGATCCTTTATTGACAATTTATATGATGATGTAGATAATAGTTGCACAGAATGATGACAAATGTTTAAGTTGTGGTTTGCAAGGTAGGAGGAAGTACCTACATCAAAGACGTTAAATTTTTGAGGTCCTTTCTTTGGTTCCATATTCATTTTTCTACAAGATGTAGAACCAAGTTCAGGAAGCCAAGGAGGAATACAAAAGAATGGAATGGTCTAGAATGGTTTAATAATGAACAAGTTTGAAAAGCTATGAATAATGAGTACTAAGGGTAACAAATATTAGATTGTTTAGCTATGTTGGGGGCAACAAGAAGATCAAAAGACGGATAACATCATAGGCATGCATACATCATGAGATGTTTTGGCATGCCTGGTCTCCATTTTATGCACATCTGCAAACAGAACTACTACTTGAAAAACAATGGGATGATGATAATGGATAAGAAAGAAAAAAAAATTGTTCACTTCCTCTTTTGCTTTTTTTCTCTACTAAGAACAATTATCTTCAGAAAGAAAGAAAATAGGCATCCATTAAGTGTCCATGATGTGCCAACTACTGTGCTACACACTTTACAAAAATTATCTCATTTGATTCTTATAATGGCCCTATTATGGATACTATTATTATCCTCATTTGACAGTTGAAGAAACTGAGGCAGGCAGAGGTTAAGTGCCTTGCCCAGGGTCATATAACCATTTACTGTATGAAACCAAATTTGAATTCAGATCTTTCTGATCCTAGCACTCTACTCTGCCACATAGCTGCCTGTTTGGACTGGGGATAATGGAACAAAACTGGTTCTCAATGAACTAAAACTGAAGGAAGGAAGGAAGGAAGGAAGGAAGGAAGGAAGGAAGGAAGGAAGGAAGGAAGGAAGGAAGGAAGGAAGGAAGGAAGGAAGGAAGGAAGGAAGGAAGGAAAGAAGGAAAGAAGGAAGGAAAGAAGGGATGAGGAAGTGAAGGAATGAAGAAAGGGAAGGAGGATGGAAAGAAAGAAGGAAAGATTAAATACCTACTATGTGTGAAGCATTGTGCTAACTCTTTTATGAATATTATTTCATTTGATCCTTACAACAACCCTGGCAGGTAGGTGCTATTATTCTCCTCATTTGATGCCTGAGAAAACAGAGGCACACAGAGAGGAAATGACTTACTTGCCCAGGGTCATGATAAGAGAATACAAAGATCCCTTTAAAGAGCTCAAGTGAGCAGGCCTGACAAACTACATCATATGGTAGTAAAAAATGTTGTCAGTGGTATTGCTGGCAGTAATCTTCAAGATATCATAAAGAACAGATGCAGGGCCAAAAGACTATTCCTAGATCAATGCTCCAGTTTCTAAAGAGATTTGGCTGAGTCCCTCCCACAAGGGGGCAAGTCCAGGTAAAATCTTAGAATATGTCATTGACAGCATGATTCATATGCAAGTAGAGAAAGAAGAGATGATGACCACAAACTTATTTAATGTGTTTACAGGGTTAGAAGACAAATAAATTGAGGAAAAGTAATGGATAAAGTCATTCTGTACTTGAAATAACTAAGTCTTTCATTATATGCTCATGAATGAGATGAAGAAATCTAGACCAGGTGATAGCATAGTTAGGTGGTTTCACAACTGGTTGACTCATCAGACAATATTGGTAAATGGAGAGGCACATAATGGGCATGAGAAGGCTGGATCATATATCCAACAAAGAACTCTGAAGAACAGGAATAAAGGATATTATGAAGAAATTATGGAGTAGGGGGTAGCTAGGTGGCAGAGTGAATAAAGCACCGGCTCTGGATTCAGGAGGACTTTAGTTCAAATTTGACACATACTAGCTGTGTGGCCCTGGGGAAGTCAATTAACCCTCATTGCCCAGAAAAAAAAAAAAAGGAAGGAAAAATTATGGAGTAAAAAAAGAAGATGGGCTCTGATGGCACAGCAAGAGTACAGGATGACAGGTGGACAGTCTGGTTGCCCCACTGGTATCCTCAAGATGTCAGAAGAAATGTAGGAAGGCTTCTAGCACATTGAATAGAGTCTTTGTTATGAACTTTTGGGAGAACATGAGTAAGAGTGGCACAGTATGGGAAGGCATGAATGGGCTATGATTTACATAGTTTGAACACCTGAATTTGAAGAGATCACAGATCCATTTGAGTATTTTAAGTAGAAAGTAGGTTCCCAGTACTTAGTCAAAATGACAGTGATCATGATTATACTGTCCAAAGAAAAATCTGATCTACAATGAAAATATATTTAAGTAAAACCCCTTCTCTTTCTAGAAAACTTGTCTGCCCGTTGAAAAATAACAACATGTGATAATCATATAAGAAACTCTTAGATGAAAAGCTTAAAATCCTCCCTGACAAATGTCCCTCCAACCCACCCACTACTTCCCAATTTGGACCTTTCATTACAGTAGATTGTAAACCACCTTCACTTGGATTTTTGTGGCTTTTCTCATGTGTGTGTGTGTGTGTGTGTGCACGCGCGTGGTATGCATGCATGTGCACATACAATATAAACACTTGTGCTCTGTTTCTTCCATCAGGTGCTCAGTCCCTCAGTGCTAAAAAAGGTCATTGTCTTGCAATCAGATTAGGAACCTCTTCCCCAAGTAAGCCTGGTATCACATCTTTCCCACTAGAATGTAACCTGTCCCAAGGAAAGATCTATATTGAACAAAGACAATATTCCTATTAGTATTTTCAAGGCAGGGACTGTCTCCTCCTTTGTTCCCCAGTGTCTGATGACAACTATATATGTCACATGATGACTACATAGTAGAAGGAAAAATAAAGAGGAAAAGAGAATAGGGAAGAGAAGATGATAAATTTTCATCCACTGGACCCCAGTGCATGGTTCTAGCCAAGGCTAAGCCAGTGGTCCTTGCTGAAAAGAAGGGCTTAGACTTTCTTTCTAAAATGTCCTGGGAACCAGCTCAACTCTGAAATGGTCGGCTTAGTAGATGCCTACAAGGGCCATACAGCTAACTACATTTCCCTGGGAGCCTGAGGGAGACTTTCAACCTCAAACAACTTTATTTAAACAATTTCTTACTTAACGTGGTTTTTCTCATTGCTTCAAATCCAATCACTCCTCACGTTGTAAGGAAGAACAGCTACGGGACACAAAGAACAACATAACCTGTTTTTATTTTAATATCTTCCGGGTCTTTCTGAGCTACCATCATTTGGGCTGTCAGCCCTTCACTGCCTGAGGTGCCTTCCTGTGCTCTGCTGAGAAAGAATCTGCTTTCCCACTAATGGCACTGTTCGTGCGAGGGGGAAATGCAATTTTCCACTCCATTAGAAGCACTGTGTACAAGGACCTCTTTTCCTCACTGCACACAGATAAGGTCCTAATGAAATTCCATTCACTAAGTATTACAATAGCCAACTCCGCTCCAAACACAAGTGCTCTTGGGGCCGGGCAAGCAGCTCAGCTAGGCGGCCAGTGCCACTGGACGTCCATGGCTAGGCACGCATAAGGATGAAAAACTTCAGGGTAGACAAAAGGAAATGCCAGCGGCAGGGAGGGTCATAAAGATAAAGGTATATATCTATATTTTTTATGCCTTTGCTCCATATGTAATTTAGGATTGGTGAAAATTACATGCATTTGAAAATAGCTTTTTGGGGAGTGGGGGAAGGGTACATTATCCTTGAGCAAATCAAACTTGAATAGATCCCATGTCAAAGCCTTCAATTCCTTTAGGGCCATGTAGATTATACAAAAGCAAGATAAACAGGAAAATGTATATAAATAAAGGAGAATCTACAATTGACTAGGCCACAGCTGAGGGTGTTTGCCTCTCTAACACAAGAGTAGTACAACCTGTCCCAAAATTGTTTAACAAATGGTACTACTCCTCTAACACCATCCCTATTCCCCATTTTCTGCCTCTCTCCACATACCACATGTTCTTCAGTCACATCAGAGCCCTCTACCATGGTACTTCACTGGGGCTCCTCAGGGAGCACCCCAGACCCTAGTTCTTTACTTCTTTTTATCTCCTTTGCCATAATGCATTTGTCCCTTGGCAAGGGCTCTGATTTTCTGGAATGATAGCTAATCATTCAATAAGTTTAATCAATGTTCTGTATAGTTTATTTGGGGTTGATGACACATGATTATAGACTGATGGGTAAAAGGGAATTGTTTATCAAGAAGATACATCAATTCTATATAAAAATATACATATAAACACCCACATATGTATATATGTATGTGTGTTTATACACACACACACATATATTTATTTATTTATTTATATTCCTGAGTGAAAATCCATAAACAAAAGGGGATAAATATGATGAAAGGCACTTGCATGAGGATCATTTAATTTTTTCTGAGAACACATTGTGGTTTACTTGGACAGGAGGACAAAAAATAAAGATGATGAGAACATAAAAAGTTGGCAAAGAAATAAGACAGAAGGGTTTCAAATATTTATCTATCTGCTGGAACTCCTTCTAAAAGGGAAGGAGCTTAGAAATTATTGATTTGCCTTGCTAATCATTTCATCTATCAGAGAGCTGGAGAAGTGAGAATAACTATTTTAGATCTAATGTTGATCAATAGTTGTTGAAGTAAGTAATGAAGTAAAAACGAAAGGAACCTTGGGAGAAAGTAGAAATTCCAGAGTAAAAGTTTCTGACAGATAAGAAAGGGAGCACTTGGCATAGTTTAATGGACACACTAGACTTTGGTAGAGCCAATTTCAAAGGGTTCAGAGAAAAGAGAAGCATTTCATGCCATTAGATTTTACAGGGGATATCAGTGCAGAAGGCTTCAGAGATTTCAAGAATGAAATGCTGACAGCTCAAAAACAAATGAATCTGAAATGGAAGAAAAGGAGAAATATATGAAAGCAATCCTATCTGGTACATGAGGAATTCATCAACAAAATCAGATTTAAAAAAAGGCATGTGGAAGATAGAAATAACATATAACAGGATGAATATGAATGGTGGCATGATCCTATAACAAAGGTCAGGAATTATAAGGCTCAGCATTTATCATGAGACTCAGCTTATTTTTTAAAAAGGGCTTTTAAAGACATGTTAGGGGCAAGAGAAAGAATTCAGAAGGGACAGGGCTATTATTTGGGAAATTGCTGGACAAGTTGTGGTATGTGATTGTGATGGAGTACTATTGTGTTATAAGAAATGTCAAGGGGCAATGGGTTCAGAAAAATCTATAAAGACCTATATGAGCTGATGTAAAGGGAAATAAGCAGAACCAGGGGATCATTGTATCAGTAACAGCAATATTGTACGGATGATCAACTTTGAAAGACTTACTCTGATCAATAAAATAATCCAAGACAATTTTGAAGGACTCATGATGAAAAAATACTATTTACCCCTGGAGAGAGAACTGATGAACTCTGAGTGAAAATTGAAGTATAGTTTCTAACTTTCTTTATTTTTCTTGCTTTTTTTGTTTAAAAATTCTAATGAAGTAGAAAAGGTTTTTAGCTTAAATGGAAATATATTTTGCATGATTTCATACATATAAGTGGTATACCACTTGCCTTCTTGGTAGATAGAGTAAGGCCTAAAGAGGGAGAGAATTTGAAACTCAAATTGTTTTAATATATGAAAAATTTTAAATTATAAATAAAATGTAAATAATTCAAAAATAATTTTAAGATAAATCATAATTAAAAAAAGAAGGGATAGCCTATTGGCCAGGGCATATGGGATAATAATGAAGATTGCTTTACTCAACCACTTTGTTTTGTCTTCTTGGCCAAGTAATCTTCAGACTGACAAAGAGAAAAAAAAAATGTACAGAAGGATACTGAAACCCCAGGTACCTAAAGAAATTGCAAGAGAGTAACTTGGCAGCTATCCTCAGTGAGTTTAACTCACCAGGCCCTAATATAATGCATTCTAGGGCACACACAAAAATTGCAGATATGATTGCCAAATCACTGTCAATGATCTATGAAAAATTGTGGGAAATGAGAGAGGTGTGGCAGATAAAGAAAGAAGAATGTTTGTCTCAATTTTTTTAAAGGGGAAAAAGATGGCTTGTTCCAACTAGGGACCAATAAGCTTAACTTCAGTCCCTGGCAAAGTTCTAAAGTGTATTATGAAAAAAGGATGTTCTGTTACTACACAGAAAGGGAAGAAGTTAACATTAAGAACCAACATGGGTTGATGAAAATATAAGACATACCATACAAAACCCATTTCATTGTGTCCAGGGTCACTGGCATGGTAGGTCAGGGGAATGGACAGACTATGCTTGGATGTCAGTACAGGATCTGACAAATCCTCTTACCACATTCTTGTGGAGAAGATAATAAATACTATATAAGGATTATACAGTTAGGAGGGTTCAAAAGTTGTTGAATAATAATGCTCAAGTCAACTTTGCAGGTGATCACTAGTGGAGTTATAAAGGCCCTGTCCTATTCACAGTGTTAGTGGTGACTTGAATTAAGAAATAAGTGTTGGGGACAGCAAGGTGGTGCAGTAGATAAAACACTGGCCCTGGATTCAAGAGGACCCAAGTTCAAATTTGACCTCAAACACTTAACACTTATTAGCTGTGTGACTCTGGGCAAGTCACTTGACCCTCATTGCCCCACAAAAACAAACAAACAAAACAAAAACAACCGGAAAAAAAAGAGAGAGAAAGAAGTGTCAGGGTGTCAATCCATCAGGTATTTATTAAATACGAAACTCAGCTAGTAGAGATAAATGAGAAGTTTCCTGCCCTTGAAGAGCTTACATTCTCTTGGAGGAAGACAATAGCTCCAGAGATGAGTAAATAAAAGATATGTGTGCTCACAAACAGACATATTGTGTTTGGGGGAGGAGGGCTCACTAATCATTGGGAAAATCAGGAAAGACCTTTTGGAAGAAGTGATGCATGCTGAGCTTTAAATGGAGTTAGGGCTTCTAAAAGACAAAGGTAAAGAGGGAAAAGCCTTTAATAAAGGTGGGAGGCACAATCCTGTATAGTAAGTAAGACAATTTGCCCAAGAGGTAGAATACACGGGTCTTTTATTTGTGTGTGTGAGGAGATGGGGATAGGGTGGTGGCAGGATAATGGGAATAATGTATAAGCCTGGTAAGAAAGGCTGGAGTCTCACTATGAAGAGCTTTAAATATCAAAGTGAAGACTGTTATCCTCGAGGCAATAGGGAGCCACTGAGGCTTTTAGAGAAGGGGTGTAACATGGACACATCTTTAACTCAGAACATGAATCTGAAAAGGATCACTAACACTGTGGACTATAGTAGACTCAGGATACAAGAAAATCCTGATAGACTAAAATGAGATGAAATTTTAATAGGGGTAAATGTAAAGTCTCACAACTGGGTTAAAAAAAAAAAGTCAGCTGTCTAAGTGCTAGAAGGAGGAGATGGGACAAGACACTCATTCATGTAAAAAAGACTGAGGAGTCTATTAGCCTGCAAATTCACGATGTAGTCGCAAGAGTGAGACACAGCAATAAAACAAACAAAACCAAAGGGTTCAATCTTAGGCTGCATTAAGAGAAGCACAGCATCCAGAACAGAGAGAACACTATATTCTCTGTTTGTGCAGCTGTTCAGACCATATCTGTCTGGTATTCTGTTCTTTGAGCCATATTTTAGGAATGACAATTGCAAACAATTGAATCTGATGGAAATCAAACAGGAGAACATTTGACATCACGTTATATAAAGACTGGTCAAAGGAACTGGGAATGAACAACTAGAGAAGATAAGGTAGAGGAACCCATGGACACTGCCCAAGGATTGGAAGAATTGGTGGGTAGAAGAGCGATTAGATTTTTTTTTCTTGGCCCCAGAGAGCAGAACTAAAAATAATACTTAAAAAGGAAGATAAGAAATTTTTGGCTTCATGCAGTGAAAATTTTCTTAACTGTTTGAACTATGAAAAAGGAGAATGGGTTCCCTGAGGAGCTAGTGGATTTCTTATCTCTAAAGCTCTTTAAGCAGAGTCTGAATGATCAATTGTCAGGAATGTTCTGCTCAAGTAGGGGGTGAGGATGGGAGCAATTCCAACTCTAAAAATCTATGATTCTACAAGTTATACCTTCATTTTGCATCACTAGAGGAAATTCTTGGAGTTACAAATCCTGAACCCAAAGGAATGACTCAGAGGAACATAAGAATTTAGAGATGGAAGGAAACTTGGGGAACATCTAGTTCAACTCTATCATGTCTGAGATGAGGAAACTGAGGCCCAGAGAGATCATAAATGAAATGTCCTGTCCACCTAGAAATAAACCACAGAGATATATCACCCTTGCCCTCCTCTGTTTGAAACCTGGTATAGGTGGATAAGAGACCCAGAAGTGGTTCATAAAACACATTTCTGAGTAATAAGCGTTCTCTCTTCTAATGACCTGAATGTATGTGTAGGCTACGGAGCCAAGGGGAGGTAGCATCACACTGGAAAGCTACTAGAGCATCAGTCAGAGTCTCTACTCCATGCTTCCTCCAACACAGCCACCATCCCTCCCTTCCCTACTGGAATCTTGAACTCCACCTTGGAACCACCATGGACTGTGACAGATGACCTTTTTGCCTTGTCTTGCCCAGATTTAGACTTCTACCTGGCCATCTCCACACTATGTTGTGTTGGGTGTAGTCCCCATTCCTCACTTTCCTTTATGTGTTCCCTCACCAGCATATAGCTCTTTGAGGGTAGGAATTGTCTTGTTTGTATTTGTTTTATCTCTAGTCCTTAGCACAGTGTCAGGCACATACTTAGTGCTTCATAAATATGTTCATGTCTCTCTCTGTGTCTCTCTGTCTCTGCCTCTCTGTCTCTGTTTCTCCATGTCTCTCTCTGTGTCTCTGTGTGTTTGTCTCTCTCCATTTCTCTGTCTCTCTATCTCTCTGTCTCTCTCTCTCTGACCCTTCTTCCCCCTTCATACTCAATTAGGAATCTCAAATGGTATGTTTCTTAGAAGCAAAAAGTATGGGAAACAAAACAAAATGGCTAAGGTCCTTTTTACCTTTAAGAATGCATCACTCCATTGACGCCCTACCCTGTTGCTCCACTGTGAGCTGTTAAGCCATGGTGGAGTCCAAAAGGGGATGCCAATGGAGAACAAAATCATATGAGTGTTGCTAATCTGGAAAGGCTTAAAGGACAAGTAGCATGAGTACCTGTTATTTGAAGACATCAAAGCTTGGTGATGGTCATCGGGTGATGGGGGCGGGGGGGAGGACATTAGTAGCACAAAAAACTGTCTATTAATGTGGAGGTCTTGTGAACTTTGCAAGCTCTGCTGACGTCCTAAGTACCTGCAGTGATGTTGCAGTCGCTCTTTAGAAGTATTTCATTCATAGGATCAAAGAACCCTAGCTTGAGACCTGGAAGAGAAATGGAAGCTGAGGTCTAGGAGGTCAAATAATTTGCCTGAGTTCATACAGGTAGTAAGAGGCAGACCTAGGATTTGAAGCCAGATCATCTAATTCCAAATCCAGTACTCTTTCCAGTATACAACACAGTCTCCCAGAAAGGAATCTATTAAATATTAAGACTTTGTATGCCCCATAAAACAACAACAGAAGAAGCGGGGCGGGGGGGGAGCAAACGGAATACTGTACATTCATTCTGACTGGCCATCATGAACCCAGCTGCCACTTGCCAAAAAAGCTTTTCTGATGCTTTGGATCAATATGAGCCCTATGAAGTCATTTTTTATTTCTGTTCAAAAACCTCATTGTGTTCTGTTTAAATGTATTTTAAATGCTAAATGCCCCAACCCCAGAGCAGAGGTTTATAATTTATTGTGCTTGTTGACAAGGAGACAAATTGTACATAAATGCAAGGCAAATATGGGCAAAGAGGAAGAGTGAGTTAAGGCTGGAGTGGGGAAATGAGTAAGAAACTACTATCTGATTGGGAAAAGACCAAGACTGGGTATTCATTCAGGATGACAAACATCATCCACCACATTTTCCCCCTTTTCTCTCTTCTCCAATGAGGCAAAAGAGGTCACAAGGAAGAGTAACTCTACAGCTATGACTATGGCTAGCATTTAATTTCCACGTGGCATCTTAGACCATGACCCCCCAAGTCACAGTCCCCAAAGTCCCCAGGAAGCAGAGGACTGAGGCATAAAGTGAAGGAATTCAAGATCACAGAGGACAGTTGAGAAGTTATAGTGACATGATCACCCACTGATTAAAATGGCAAGCCCTTGTCACCAAGGCATACAAAATAGAGTAGGATTGTTTCTCCAAAATGTTCACTGCTTCCCAAGAACTCCTCATTAATTTTTACTTCAACAGGTTGGCAGAATAATAACACATGGCCAATCATCCAGTTAGCTCTCCATTGACTAAATGTCCTCCTATGGTACTAGCACTAAGATAAGCAGGGACTCTATTATTACATTTTCATTCTTTTAGCAAGTCACTTATTATTTTTCTCCAAAGAACAGATCTCTTTACTAGAGCACAGGATTGAGTCTGAAAAGTGTATCATTGAAGTTGCAAGTTGGTCATATCACCATCATCCTTGAAGAGCTTTGGATTTTTTCAGTCTATCCACAGCCCTGATCTCTGATCCTTGAAACAAGCCTGTCATCAAATCACCGAACCAGAGTTAGCCATGGGGTCTAACACAGAACTAGAGAGGAATCCCATCTTATAATATACATTACAAATGGTGAGCCAACCTCTACTTTGAAGATCTCCAATGAAGGAAGTTTATTCTCAAGGCAGCTATCCCATAGACATTCTAATTGTTAAAAATATTTTTCCAAAGACTTATATGAAGGAATACAAAGTAAGGGGAGCAAAACCAGGAGAACTAAGTAACAGAAACATTCTAAAAGCTTACAAACTTTGAAAGATTTACAAACTCTGATCAACACAAATCCAAAGGACTCATGATGAAATATGCTATGCACCTTCAGAGAGAGAGAGAGAGAGAGAGAGAGAGAGAGAGAGAGAGCGAGCAACAGGAGGATACTAAGCTAACAAAATCTGAGTACAGATTGAAGCATATTTTCCTTCCTTTTGGGGAATGGGCAGACGTAGCTAATGCAGTAATTTCTTTCACTTGACTATATACATTTGTAAAGGTTTTGTCCTTGACTTCCCAATGGGTGGAGGAGGGGATGTAGGAGGAAAAGAATTCAGAATTGAAAAAAAATGGATTTTTAAAGTGTTTTTTCTAACTCTACACAGGTCTCTTTCACTTTTGACCCAGTCCTCCAAACTGAATCTATGGGGGCCAAGTAAGAAAAATTAATCCATTTTATTGATGATTGTCTTTAATTTTTTCTATCCAAATGATATCGATTAACAAAATTCTCTGCATAGTACCAGTGGCAATTCTGCTTGTTGCTTATTTCTTCGTCCCCTAAGTCTTCTTTTCATCAGGCTAAGAATATCCAGTTCCTTTAACAAAACCAGTCTTTATATGTTATGATTTGAAAGCCCTTCACTGCCATGATTACTTTCCTCTGGATGGACTCCATCTTATCAGTGTTTTTCCTAAAAAATGGGTACCCAGAACAATATTTTAGAAGTGGTCTGACCAGGATGAAGCGTGGTGGGGCTATTGCCTCTCTGTGCCTAGACACTACAGCTCTCAATATAGCTGAAGCCTATTTTGGCTTTTTTAGATGCCATCCCACACTACAGCCTGATTGAATATATAGTTCAACAAAAACCCCTGGATATTTTTTTAAGATTAATTCCAATCTACGCATGACTCCCACGTCTTATACTTGGAAAGTTGATTTTTCAGAACCCATGTGTAAAACTTTGCATTTATCCCAATTAAATCTAATCTCATTAAGTTAAATCAACAAGAATTTATTAAGTGCCTACTACGTGCCAGGCATTGTGCTACCTGCATTAAATTCAATCCAGTTTTCTAGCCTGTCAAGATTTTTTTTTCAAACTTGACCCTGAATTCCAATGTTGTAAGTATACAGCCTAGTTTTATTTCATCTACAAATTTGACAAGCATGATCTCTTTGTCTAAGAGATTAATTAAAAATGCTTGATACCCCAGTATCAATACGCATCTCTGGAGCAATTCACTAGGTACCTTCCAGCTTGATACCAAACCATTCATGACTATTCTGTGAGTTCAATCATCTAGTCCATCCTGAATCAAAATAGCTGTATTATTCTAACCTACATCTGTCCAGCTAATCTACAAGAATTGCTTAAGAGGTTTTGTCAAATAATTGCCAAAATCTAGGCAAACTATATCTAAAGAATTCTCCTGATCTACCCACTAGTCCAATAAACCAGGCAGAAATAATGAGGTAATTTTACATGACCTGTTGTTGATGCAATTATGTGAATGCTTTGTGATTACTATTGCTTTTTCTAGATATTCACTTTAATATGCATTTTGGGATGTTGCCGGAAACAAAATCAAGATCCATGACCTATATAGTTTGCAGATACTATTCTCCTGAAAACTAAACTGGGAAAAAATAAAACAAAACAAAAACCTAAAAATTTGTCCTTCCCCATTTAGAATGGAATGAGCATTTATTAAGTACTTTCTGTGTGCCAAGTACTGTCTTAAGCACTTGACAACTATTATCACATTTTATTCTCACAACAACCTTGTGAGGTAGTGCTATAATTATCCCTATTTGACAGCTGAAGAAACTGAGGCAGACAGACATTAAGTGACTTGTCCAGGGTCACCCAGCTTGTAAGTATTTGAGGCTGGATTTAAATTCAGGTCTTCCTGATTCCAATCCCAGCATTTTATTCATTGTACCACCTAGCTGCCTCTCGAATTCACCATGATCTTCAAAGATCACTGCCAGTGGCTTAACAATAATATCCACCATTTTTTTTTTCAGCAATTAAGGATGTAGTTCATCTTGGCCTGGGGGAAGGGGAGAGGAGAGCTAGGCCCTCCCTTACTGTCACCCTTTTTATCTTCAGTAAAAATTCCCTTTTAGTCATTTTTGTTCTGCTCTTTCCAGGTAATAGGTAAAAAGCTGGAAATAAGTATTTATTAAGCATTTCCTACATGTCAGTCACTGGGTTAAGGGCTTAGTGATACAATTACAAGCAAAAGAAAAGACAGTTCTGCTCTCAAGGAGCTTATATTCTATAGGAGAAGACAACACACAAAAGGGAGCTGAGAAACTATGGAGGGAGTGGGAGATACCCCTGCAGGGTAAGGTCCTTAGCCAGGAGGGGAATGAAGAAAGACTAGGCTGAGCCTTTCCCAAAATGGAGGCCTTGAAAGGAACTCACCAATGGCAGAAGGGGGCCAGCATGGTGGAGGGATGCAAAAGGGGATCTAATTAGTTATGCCTTCTCTCCACCATTGTTATTATTGTTCCATACAGCATGGACAGTGGTACCATTGAGTCTTTTGACTTTTCCTATTTTCCCCAATGTAAGTCATTTTTTTACCCGGGGGAGGGGGGGGTGGTTGCTATCCTTAGCATTCTTTGCCAGTCTCTTCTCATTGTGAGCTTTGGCATTCCTGAAATTATTTTTAGAGAACTATTCCATCCTTCTTTAGTTGTCCTCTACTCCGTCTTCTTGCTTCCATCGTCAGTATATGTTATTGGTGGGGGTTGTTTGTTTGTTGCTACAAAATGCAAGTGAGTTATCAATGAGTCCACTCTATATCCCCATCTGTCTCTTTAGACATCTCCCCCTTTTCTTTATCAGAATGGCGTTTTTTGGTGACTTCACAATTTTCCTTTTGAGAACATCCCATACCTCCCTGCTTCACTTCCGTACCATTTTAGGCCACAGAAGCCTATCTACTTTCTCCTTAAAACCTTTGAAATCAGCTTTACTAAAATCTAAAGTGCATGTAAGCTTATGCATGACCGCTCTCTTTATTTAACCCAAATTCCAAGCTGGAGGAGTCACTTGACCTCAAGATTCCCATTCTAGATATGTAATTTTGGTGGATCTTCTATTCCCATTTACCTAGATGAATAAACAGAGGCAAGTCACAAAGTAATATTGCCAATTTTTCCAAGAAAAAAGTACCAAAATAGAATGGTATTATTTTCAACTCCTGATGCCAAAGGAAAAAGGGTTAATCCACAGGTATTGTTTAAAGACAGCTCTCACAAAATAGGGTTTTCTTTGGGCACATTTATAAGGACACATTTACAACGAACAACGTGGCACACCTGTACTCTGCTTTCCCTCAGAGCAAACCCAATTACTTCCCCCAGTAAACAAAAGCAAATAAATAGATGAATGAATGAAAGGACTGTGTACACTCAGCTCACAGCAAACTTCAGATCCTTGTGCTAATAAAGGACTCTCATCTGTCACCTCAGCAAATCCTTATAATCCTAAACAACTCAGTCACACATACTCCAATCTTTACCCCTTGCCCTGCACATCACATCATCCCATCTTTAACCCCAATGCTTACAAGTTACCACTTTTAATGGGTTCTAATACTATTCTAGATTGTAGTTTTGGGGTGGTGGTGGTGGTGGTGGGGTGTGTGTGTGTGTGTGTGTGTGTGTGTGTGTGTACTCGCACGCACTTGATGAATAGGAACAGGGAGTTTGGAAAATTATCTGGAAAGGAAAATGTTTTTTCTTCTGGAGATGAAGTGGGGGTATAGCAGGTAGTTCAATATAATTCAGTTAAGAATTGACCAAGGGGGGGCGGCTAGGTGGCGCAGTGGATAAAGCACTGGCCCTGGATTCAGGAGTACCTGAGTTCAAATCTGGCCTCAGACACTTGACACTTACTAGCTGTGTGACCCTGGGCAAGTCACTTAACCCCCATTGCCCCGCAGAAAAAATAAAATAAAATAAAATAAAATAAAAAGAATTGACCAAGGGCCATTGTGGGATAAGGGCTATGCTAAGCACTCCCTGGGTGAAAGAAAGCAATTAGAAATCCAGTTCCCTGACCTCAAGGAGCTTTTAGTCCATTTGGGGAAACAAATGATTCTCCCCCACTTCCTACCTCCAAAAAAAATTTTTTTAAATGTCAGTCTGGCAAGAAACAACCTATTCTGCCAGGATATTCTGTATAAACTATTTATTTTATTGAGTAAGGAAAGAAATGACATGCATTATTTAAAGTGAACAGGAATTACTTTGTTAAGTATTCTTAAATATTTATTTTATTCTTATATTTATTGATGCCTTTTATTTTTTGTAGTACAGTCTTTTCTGAAAAAAATCTTCCACCAATTCTGCCCTCAAAAAGCAGGTCCTTGTAACAAAAATTGTAAAAGAAAGAGGAGGAAAAAAGTTTTTTCAGCAAAATTAACGAATACGTTAACAGTGTCTAATAGAATAAACTATGTTCCACAGCCATCCCCCCCATCCCCCCACCTCCATTACTTCTTGATGGATAGAAGTCATCTCTAAAATAAAGAATCACAGAATCCAGTAGAATGTCAACTCTTGGAGGGCAGGTACTGTTTGATTTTTGCCTTTGCAGTCTCAGCAAAGCTAGACCCAGTGACTGACATATAGCAGATGCTTAAATGTTTATGGAAGGAAGTCAGGCAGGTAGGCAGGAAGGAAGGGGAAAAGGGAAAGAAGAGATGGAGAAAGTAAAGGAAGAGAGGATGGGAGGGAGGGAGGGAAGGAGGAAGGAAAATGTAATGAAGGAATAAAACTTTAGAGTTGGAAAAGATCTAACTGCCAATTAAATCTAGCTTAGGGGGTTTCTGCTATAAATAAGGAAAACCTTGCTTGGTGGGGTATCAAGGACAGGGAAGCAGCATGAAGTGAAAAGATACCTGAAGCTTATCAGCAGGAAGGCATCCAAGAATGGAATGGGATGCTTCCGGAGGGCATGGATTCACCTGCACTGGAGTTCTCACAGTGGCTGGCTGGCCACTTGTTGGGAATGTTGGAGCAAGGATTTCTAGGGTTACGCTCTGTGATTTCTGAGGCCTCTTCCAACTCTGAGATGCTATAAGATTGTCTAATTTAACCCTGTTATTTTACAAATGAGAAAAAAGCAATGATAAATTCAGTGATTTGCCAAAGTATCGTTTAGATAATTAAATGACTCCCCCCCCTTTAATAATTCGTGATATAGCCCAGAACTCAATACTCCTAAGATTTCCATTCTATCACATTCTTCTGCTTCGTCACATACTCAGGGTGAAATCATCTGGCTACAGAGAGACTAATCACCTGAAACCATACAGGTAAAATTCAACTGGAGCATGTCTTTCCCCATTCAGACAAATGTCAGACACTATGTGACCTTGGCCAAGTCACTTAAATACTTTCTGCCTCAGTTTTCTCAACTATTAAAATGGGGATGATAATAAGAGCACCTACCTCTCAGGGTGTTTGTGAGGATCAAATAAGACAATATTTTAAAAGAGTTTGGCATAGTGCCTGGCATATAGTAGGCATCTGAATGCTTGTTTCCTCCCTCCCTTCCTCCTTCTTCCCTCTCTAGTCTCTCCTCTTCCTTCCTTCCTTCCTTCCTTCCCCCCCACACACATTCACCCCTCATGCAAACCAGTCCTTGGGCAACTAGAACCTAGTTCCCAAATCCAGTGGGAATAAACTGGATTTTCTAACTCTGCATGACCTCCAAAGTCAATCTCCAGACTATTCTTTTAATTAAAAAGACAGCTCCATTTAGGTGTGTCTCTAAATTTTAAAGCATTACACTTAACAGGTTATTTCAAATTGTCCCTGTCAGCTAGAGCTGGGGGAAGCTCTCCTGATGTCCCCCAAGTGAATCATAATTTGTTTCAAATTTTAAAGGACAAAACTTATTCTTGGCAGCCTCCTGTAGGGAGGAGAACAAATTCCAATGTTCTTTAATACATCTTGAAATAATTTATGAAACTTTGTGAATATATTATTTCAGGGATGTGCATTTGCAGTCAAACAAAGAATAATTATTCCCTGTTATAGAGGATGGCTTTGAAGGGACATTATCTTTCTTTTCATAGGTGATGGTTGAAAGAAACAATGCTTCAAAGCCACTTGCAGGTTAGAAACCTCTACTTAGGAAATCAAAGCTAATTTGATTAGAAAAGATGTTTAATTAACCACCAAGTCTATAACTTTGCCATTGAGGAGAAATCTAGATGTCATGTGTTGGAATTTTAAGGAGACTACAGCTAACGGAGATAATTACTTTTCTTTCTCAAATGATACATGTTCTAATTGTATTAAATGGGAATGACCAAGGTCTCCAGCTAAATCACAAAGGCCACTTCTTCCATTTACAATGTGGTCCGGTCAAATATGGGCTCCCTGGTCTCATCTTATGCACCAGATCACTCTCAACAGTTTTTCCCTCAGTAATGAAGGAGGTGATAAATCACCCATGGAGTAGGGTGCGACAGCCATTGCCATTGTCAGTGTGCCACTTAAATAGAGTTAGCTCTTTAAAAAAAAAAAAAAAAGAAAGAAAAGAAAAGAAAAAACCCTCAGCTTTGGCGGGAGGAAAAGGCATTCTGGCTCAAGGAAAGCTGATGGGGGGGGGGGGGGGTGAAATGCATTTTCTCTAAAGAATACTAGTGGGGGCAGCTAGGTGGCGCAGTGAATAGAGCGCCGGCCCTGGAGTCAGGAGTACCTGAGTTCAAGTCCGGCCTCAGACACTTAACACTTACTAGCTGTGTGACTCTGGGCAAGTCACTTAACCCCAACTGCCTCACTAAAAAAAAAAAAAAAAAAAAGAATACTAGTGGGAGAAGGGTGGAGGAGAGTGGGGGTATAAAATTAAGCCCATTTCCCAGAGCAAAGCTTCTTAAACTGTGGGTCACATAATTGAATGTGGAGTAGTGAAAAACTGGGCACCCAGTAAAAGGTTATATGTATATTTTTTCTGTACCTATACCCATACCCAGGGTTGCATAAAAATTTCTCAGATGAAAAGAGGTCACAAGTGGAAAAATTTTTTAAAGTTCCATCCTAGAGCAAGAAAGAAGGAATAACCAGTTCCCACTGAATAACCTCACTGGAAAAGACATTGGGGCTTAGATTTCCAGAAAATTAAGCAATAATGTCTCTTTTCTTTCTTCTTTATTCTTTCCTTCCTTCCTTCCTTCCTTCCTTCCTTCCTTCCTTCCTTCCTTCCTTCCTTCCTTCCTTCCTTCCTTCTTCCCTTATTTCTTCCTTATTTCTTTCCTTCCTTCCTTCTCCTCCCTTTTTTCTTCTTTTTCCCAACCAGACCTGTGATTTCCTTGGTATAGAAAATTCCCATTGAGGAACTCCCTCTACCTGAATGAGCACTACTCAAAGTTAGGATTATATAATATATGGTAACTGGTTCCAAACCAATGGAATTATGGAAATTTAAATAATGTGACCAATTCTGGGGATTTGTTTCTTACACTACTGTGGACCTAGCTGTATTTACAATGTTTGAGAATCATCTAGAATACTGAGAGGTTAGATCACTTGTCTGGGATCTTATGACCAGTATGTAGAAGAAATGGGATGGAAACCCAGTCTTGCCTACTTAGCCCAACTCGCTATCCTCTATACTGTGTTGCCTCTCGATAGGAAATAATTTTCTATGGCAAATGCCGTATTTTTATGCCATATTCACTGCCCTCCCTGGATTGCTCAGGAGATATATGCTTTTTAAAATTATAAAGCTATAGGTTTGATCTGATGCCGTTTAAATAATAATGTTTCTTAAATATTAGTTCAGCTTATTTTTAATTTAATTTGCTTGACTACTAGGCTGATCATCAGAGGGTTGAGGAACAGGTATTGAATTTTTTTCTGGCCATGGAAACTCAAGAATACCATCTACTGAAGCATGGAGCGGATGTGGTCCACATTGGCACAGGATGTTAGACACATGGATGCAATAATATATGGTAGAATTATTGAAATATCAGTATCTTTAAATTCAAAAGGCTTCAGCATGTTCACTGATTGCTACAGTTTGACTGATTGTACTCTATGTAGCCAGAGATTAATCTGATTTTATGTTCTTTTAGTATCTTTCTTTGTGGTGTCTGGGTGTCAAGTTAGCAAGTATTTATTAAGAACCTGCTGTATCTATGCCCAGACCACTGCAAGATGCTTCAGGAGACACAAGATTTGGGATTCTGCCCATTCAGAATCTAGGAGTTTAGGTGCACGATGAACCACATGAAATAAAAATGAACCAAAAGAATAAACCACATGAGATGAAGGGGCAGCTAGGTGGTACAGTGGATAAAGCACCAGCCCTGGATTCAGGAAGACCTGAGTTCAAATCCAGCCTCAGACACTTGACACTAGCTGTGTAACCCTGGGCAAGTCACTTAACCCTCATTGCCCTGCACAAAAAAAAAAAAAAAAGAAAGAAAGAAAAGAATAAGCCACATGAAATTACTGGAGAATAAGAAGTCACTTTTCCTCTCTGTACTTCCATTTTCTCATGTATAAAATGAGAGTTGATTTTTTTTTAATGAAACTAAATCCTACATAATTTTATTGATGATTTTTTTTGGTGGTTGTTTGGTTGTTTTTCACTCATATCTGACTCTTTGTGACCCCGTTTTGGGTATTCTTGGAAGAGATACTGAAGTAGTTGGCCATTTCCTTCTCCCATGTGCCCCCATTTTACAGATGAGCAAAGCAAACAGGGTGAAGTGACTTGCCCAGGGTCACACAGCTAGAAAGTGTCTGAGGCCCCATTTGAACTCAGGTCTTCCTGACTCCAGGCCCTGCACTCTATCCATTGTCCCACCTAGCTGTCCCTTTAATAATCAACCTTGTCCCTAAAGAGGAGATGGGAAAATGTAGCTCTTTTCCTTCTTCTTTTAGAGAAGTAGGGGACTAAGTGTGGAATATTCCACAAATTGTCAAATTCAGTTGATCTACTGGCTGTTTTGCTAAGCTGCCCTGCTCTTTTACTTAAAAAAAAAAATATTATTCAGGATGACTTGCTAGTAAGGAAGGGGCAGGGGTATGCTGGCAAATTTTTAACAACAGGCTCTTATATGTATGTACGTATGTATGTATGCATGCATGCACACATATACATATGTATATATAAACAAATACACGTTTATGTATGCGTATATGCATATTTATACATATATATGACACTTTAAGTTTAATCTGAATTATCAACATTTTCTTCAGCACTAGCTTAAATCTGGATGATCTACCAAATAATAAATTAAGCTTTGATTTATAACCCTTGCCAATTTCCAAGATCTAAGTACTTAAACTGAAAATTTAACAATAAACTCTGGAGAGCCAATATGATCTGACTCTGGTATAGCCCCAGGAAAGGGGATAATTCAGAAATTAAGTTGATGTAAAAACAAAAGATGTCAATATATGTTTTAAAATAGTGAAGAAGTCAAACTAGATCAAGGGATCTTACAACATAGGGTGTGTGAATGATACATATTGTGACATGTAGGTACGTATGTGTAGGTATGTGCTTGTGTACGTGTATATATGTGTATGTCTATATGTGTGTGTACACATATATACACATGTATACACACATGTACCCATATATTCATAACTAAATTCCAATATGATTGGCTTCCTTTTTAATCCTGTATATTTCATTTTATTAACTTTTACAGTATTATTCTGGGAAGGAGTCCATCAGCTTCCCAAGACTGCCAAAAGGGTCCTGGACAACGACAATAAAAAAATTAAGAAATCCTGGCCTAGATGATTCCCAATACTCCTTCAAGTTCTAATGTAACTCTAACTTTGTCATGCAAGATAACATATAATCAAGTGCAAATTATGTGGTTCAGACTATTAGCAAGGGAGTTGCTCAAAGAAAATATCACGCTAGGCTAGAATGGTCAGCGAAGATTCCTTGGCTGGCTCTGGGCCTTAAAGAACAGGAGGGGGGCAGCTAGATGATGCAGTGGATAGAGCACCAGCCCTGGAGTCAGGAGTACCTGAGTTCAAATCAGGCCTCAGACACTTGACACTTACTGGCTGTGTGACCCTGGGCAAGTCACTTAACCCCAATTGCCTCACAAAAAAACCCCAAAAAACAATGGGAGGGGCTTAGAGAGAAGTAATGATGCAGAGACATGAATGAATATGGCCTGACAAACAGTCAATGGATCATCAAGCATTTTTTAAGTGGTTACTCTGTGCCAGGCACTGTGCTAAACAGGAGGGATACAAAAAGAGGCAAGAGTTAGTCCCTACCCTCAAGGAGCTTACAATCTAATGAGGGAGATGACATTCAAATAAGTAAATACAAAGCAAGCTACAGACAGGACTAATAGGACATGGTTGACAGAAAAAGGTATGGAATTATGAGGTGTTAGGGAAGGCTTTAAAATTTGTGACTCTCAGGGGCATCTAGGTGGCGCAGTGGATAGAGCACCAGCCCTGGAGTCAGGAGGACTTGAGTTCAAATCTGGCCTCAGACACTTGACACTTACTAGCTGTGTGACCCTGGGAAAGTCACTTAACCCCAAGTGCCTCACCAAAAAGCAAAACAAAACAAAAAACAAAAACAAAAACCCCAAAATATCTGTGACTCCCATTGCTAATTGATGCTGTATTGTTTCATGTGAACCTCACAGAAGCCCTGCTTGGTAGGTGCTACAGGTGATGATGTCACAATTATGAAGATAAGGAAGCTGCTCCTCAGAGGTTAGATGATGTGTGACTTGGTGCAGCTAGAAGCTAGCAAATGTCAGAGAGGGGATTTGAAACACAAGGGTCTCCTGATGCCATGTCTAGTGCAGTACCTACTGCACTTTGGGGCCGAGAACACATGACTTTTAATAGCTCCGTACATTTTTATGTAATGCTCTTGAGTTTGCAAAACACTTTACATGTATTTTCTCATTGGATGCTCATAGAAAAGCAGGCCAGCCGTGAAATACACTGTTCCCAAGCCACTATGTGTTCCCACACTATTCAGTGCAGGGAGCCACAATGATATTTGATGTCTACATGAAACATGAAGAACTTGGGATCTGCTGATCTAGTGTGTCTATCGGTGACTTTTCCCAATCCCTGTCTCCCCACCCTGGGGAGGAGGGGGTTGTATGTGATTGGGGGCGGGGATTTTGGCAGAAATGAAAGTCTAGAACCCTATAGAAAGGAGACTTCTGGGGTCTTTTTTGTATCTGTAGCCACCAAACCTCCAAAGTATTAGGACAAGTATAGGCCATGATAGAATGAAATACTCCAATAATGGGGAAAAAAATTGCTGTAACCTGCATTTATTCCAGAGAGGAGGCCGTGTGTGAACAGGGTGGTAAACTGCTGAATTATGTATTTGCGGTTTGCCTTTATTTTGCATTCTGTTAATAATTTTAATTCCACGCATTCACTACTTAGCTTCATTACTTAGGAGAGAATGCCTTCCCCTCACCCCCTTCCTGTAGTAGCAATGCTTGAAACCATGGCATAATTAACATAATTAAGGTATTAATAAAGATTGAAGGGGTTGGACACTGTGTGAAATGCTTAATTTTGTGTATCTGGAGCTGATTGAGTGTTTAGGTTTGTATTTCAGCTGTCACCCAAATTATGTGTAATTAAGCCAAGAGCTCAGTTCTGCTTGTCTTTTACCCAGCATGGATGGCAGGCAGATTCAAATCCAGATAGGAGGTGGTAAATCTGCCCACTCAGTTGTAGCTGTGTTTCCACTTTTTTTTTAATGAATTTTTGGCCTTTTCCACTGCACTGGAATGATATCATTAGCTTTTATCCATGGAATAGATGCTGATGTTGGACAAATAAAATAGTCACCATTACAGACTGTTCTCCTTGTTCTCCACACTGATCATTGGATTTTTTTTTTTTTAAAGATTCTCCATTCTGGAAGGACCCAGGTAAGATTGAATTTCAAGATATCATGATTCTCACATACTGCTCTAAGGAATTTAGCAAAGGGCAAGGTCATTGAACACTGAGGGAATCAAAGAAGACCATATAAAAGAGGAAATGAGATTTGGGTCAGACCTTAAAGGACAGGAAAACAGATATGAAGAAGATAAGAGAGCATTCTGGGGAAAGAGTAAACTGAAACATAGACCAAGAAGCTAGTCATGTTCAGGGTATCACCTATAGACACCCACCCTCCAAAGGGAATTATGGGTCACAAAGCTGGAAAGGTAGGCTGGAGTCATCAACTTTCTGGAGTTTCAGGCTACAAAACTTCCATTTTTGTCTTGGGGGTGATGAGAAGCTATTGAAAACCCTTGAGCATGGAGGTGACATTAATCAATAAACATTTATTATGCACCTACTATATGCCAAGACATGATAATAATAGATAATAGTTAAAAGTCACTTGTTATATATTACCTTATTTAAATTTCACCATAACCCTGTGAGTCAGGTGATGCTGTTATCCCCATTTTGCAGATAAGGAAACTGAGGCTGGGAGCTCGGGTCGTAGAGTTAGTATGCATCTGGGAAGGAATTTGGACATGTATCTTCTTTTCTTCAAATCCATCACTCGATCCACCCTGCTACGCAGAGAACTCTACCCAGTGGGCCAAGATCCAGAGTTCAGAAGCAGAAGGAGACATTAAACATGTTGTACGTCTTTCCAAGGAGGATCAGAGTGTTACCCTCAGTCCTCAGTTTGATTAACAAAATGGCATAGTGCCCAGAACCCTCCGATGGGGTAGCCTTGTTCTCTCCAATGAGATGGAAGTATGCAATAGGGAATGAACAAGGCTCCCCCATTAGTTACTTGTCAAAGAATAAGAAGAAATAGTTTTCAAAAGGAGAACAATAAATAACTGTATAAAAACATGCTGCAAATCAGTAATGAGAAAAATACAAATGAACAAATTGGAGAGTTTACCTCATCATTTCTAATTTGGAGAAATGAAAAAAGTCAATATTGATGGGGCTGAGGAAAGACAGATTCCCTTGATTCCAGTCAGGTCCAATCAACTTTGTACTCATACACTGTTGGTAGACCTGTGAGTTGATAAAACTGTTATGTTAGGGGGCAGCTAGATGGCGCAGTGGATAAAGCACCGGCCCTGGATTCAGGAGTACCTGAGTTCAAATCCGGCCTCAGACACTTGACACTTACTAGCTGTGTGACCCTGGGCAAGTCACTTAACCCCCAATGCCCCTCAAAAAAAAAACCCAAAAAAACAAACAAAACTGTTGTGTTAAACAATTTGTAATTGTGCAAGAAAAGCAAGTAAACTGTTCATACCCTCAGACCTAGACATTTAACTATTCAATATAATGCCCAATGAGGGTCAAAAACAAAAAGAAAAACCTTATCTATAGCAAAATATTCATATTCATTCAATTTTTCATTTATTTATTTTTCCCCCTCTTTATCCTACTGGAAGTGTTAAGTTCCAGGAACAAATGGGAGAATGAGTATTTTTTTAAAAAATAACTATGATATGAAAACAAAGACTTTAACAAAACATGTTTTGAATTTAAAAGTAAGAAACATAGTTGGAATCCAGCTGGGTCTGATACCCTGGCAAAATGGATTCTTTAATATAACAAGTGTAAAAATAATAATAGCTAATGTTTGTATAGTGCTTGCTATGTGCCAGACACTGTGCTAAGTGCTTTACATTTAATCTCCTTTTATCCTCACAACAATCCTAAAAGGTACATGCTATTATTATCCTCATTTTACAGATGAGGAAACTGAGGCAAATTGGGTGAAGTGACTTCTCCAGGGTCACACAGCTAGTAAGTGTCTGAGGCCAGATTTAAACTCAGGAAGATGAATGTTCCTGACTTCAGGCCCACACCACCTAGCTGCTCCTTATCAATGTTGTATTGTATTTTTTACTTATTTTGTTAAATATTTTATATTTTAATTGGATTCTCAAAAAAGATGGCTAGGAGTTTGACATCTCTGGCATAGATTTCTGAGTATCAGAGGCAAGACCTCAGGGCCCAGGGGCAGCTAGGTGGCGCAGTGGATAGAGCACCGGCCCTGGAGTCAGGAATACCTGAGTTCAAATCCGGCCTCAGACACTTAACACTTACTAGCTGTGTGACCCTGAGCAAGTCACTTAACCCCAATCGCCTCACTAAAAAAAAAAAAAAAAGACCTCAGGGCCCATGGCCTGGCCTAGCCTGGCTGGCAAGATAGTGTGGTATAATGGAAGGAGGGGCCTGCATTACAAGTTCTAGCTCTGCCACTAAAATGACTAAGCTAATAACCAACCTTGAGCCCTACTTACTTTCCTGGGCCTCATTTTCCTTATATTTCTAAATAAGACGTTGAATTAGATGGTGTCTAAGGTCTATTCTAGCTCTAAATATATGAACCTATGATCCAGAAAATGGCTTCCAGAAGGTAGCATTGTTAAAACTTGACTTGGTTACAATCCTAAGGATCAAAGACAGGAGTATATATACAGGTGCATGGGTGTTCCAAATAACATTATCTTTATGATTTTTTTTAAGCAGCCACTGGCAGAAGGGGGTGGGGATGTCATTGTGGATTGATGTTTTGTTGAATCAATAGCACAGAGGTTGTCATTTTTAGGGTGTTACCTACCCTATTAAATGTCAGTTAGAAGTTGGTTCATGACTAGTCAAGAAGGCTGGGATTGGGCAATGGTAAAAGGTCTTGCTGTAGTTGATTTAATACCCAAAGAAAGGATTATAATGAGGAAACTCTTTATAAGCCCTCCAGGAAAGATTGGATGAACCACCCCTAACATCACCACTCTCACCACCAAGGAAAAAAAAGCCCTGCACTTTATAATCCCATTAAAGTACTATCTCAACTCACCCAACCACTCAATTCTTTCTGTACTCTCTCTTTCCTTTATCTATTCCAAATGAGTATTTGACCTGAATTTCCCAGGGCAGTGAGAGGAGGTGCCCAAGTAATCTTAGCCAGCAACTATTTGGATTTCAACTTGTAGACAGGGAAAAAAAAAAAAAAAAAAAAAAAAAAAAAAATATATATATATATATATATATATATATATATATATATATATATATATATATTTCTCTTTCATTTTAAACCATTAAAGTCTGGGAAACTTTAGTTCACATGACTGAACTCTGGATCAAACAAAATTGCCTGGGGTGGGTGACAGAGTTTGTTTAAAGAATTGAATCCTGCCTAGAATATCCTTCTTTATTTGGAAAGAGACACAATACCTCCCATCACCCTCCTGGTCCAAGATGTCCATGGAATTCTTGCACTATACCCACCTCTAGGCCCGTTCTTTTTTTTTTTAATTTAAAATTTTTTTTTCATATAAATATATTATTAATTCCAGTTACATTTAGAGACAGTTTTTAACAATTGTTTTTATAAGATTTCTAGTTTCAAATTTTTCTCCCTCCCCTCCCCCCACCCTTCCCAAGACAGCAAGTAATCTGATATAGATTATATATGTACAATCACATTAAACAAATTGGGAGAAAAAAAAAAAAGAAAGAATCTAGGCCCCTTCTTAAAGAAACATGCCTTCGGGGCAGCTAGGTAGCGCAGTGGATAGAGCACTGGCCCTGGAGTCAGGAGCACCTGAGTTCAAATCTGGCCTCAGACACTTAACACTTACTAGCTGTGTGACCCTGGGCAAGTCACTTAACTCCAATTGCCTCACTTAAAATAAAAATAAATAAATAAAAGAAGCATGCCTTCTCTGTACATTTTGTCATTCTTCTCCTGTAGCCATAACAATAATTGGAATTCATATAACACTTTTAAGATTTGTAAAAGAAATAAATAAAATAAAAACAAAGAAATGAAAAAGCAAAAACAAAACCGCTTTCCTCACATTTGATCCTCAGGATCTTCCCACGGAATGTTTCTAGAATTTTATAGGAGCCTCGATTTAGAACAGGAAGGAACCATAGAGGTCACTTGAGTCTTACATTTGACAAATGAGGAAACTGAGGCCAAGAGAGAAAGTGACTTGCCCTCAGTCACCAGTAGTAGGAAGACCTGAGTTCAAAGCTCACCTCAGATAGTTAACTAGCCATGTGACCCTGAGAAAAAAAAAATCCCTGATTACCTCAGTTTCCTCATCTGTAAAATTGGAATAATAATGGCTACCTGCCTCTCAGCTCAAGTCTGTCTGCTTCCTCCTCTCATTGATCCTTAGGATGATATAAGGAACATGGCCCTGTGTGGGTGGGGCAAGTAATAATTGTAAAGTACTCAGCACAGTGCCTAGTATGCAGTAGATATTAATAAATATGAGCTGTTGTTGTTGTTGTTGTTGTTTTGGGGTCCAGAAAAATTTATTAAGTTCTCTTGAAGACTTAGACCCTGGAAGTGACCTTGGGTTATCCACGGACAGAGAAGAAGCACGGTGTAGTAGAAAGAGTTTTGGACTTGGAATTCAAAATCTAGGTTCAAATCCTTCTGTCACTTGGTCATATGTAGCTACAAGCAAATCATAATTTCTCTGAGATTGCTTCCTTCTCCATCAAAAAATGATAAAAATATCTGTACCTCCTCCCAAACACATATATTCAATAAACTCCAATGGATTCTGATTACCTCTGTTCAGTTGTTTAAGTCATTTCTGACTTTTCATGAACCCATTTGGGATTTTCTTGGCAAAGATGCTGGAGCAGTTTGCCGTTTCCTTCTCCAGCTTATTTTACAGATGAGGAAACTGAGGCAAACAGGAGTAAGTGACTTGCCCAGGGTCACACTGCTATTACGTTTCTGAGGCCACATTTGAACTCAGGTCTTCCTGACTCCTGGCCTGTCACTGTATGCACTATGGTGTCACCTAGCTGTCCCTCTGTTACCCTAGGATCAAATAGAAAATCCTTTTGGCCTTCAAAGGTCTTCACAAACTGGCCCCTTTCAACCCTTCCAGTCTCCCTGCACCTGAATCTCCTCCCCTTACTTGATGAAGCAGACACATTGGCCCCCTTGTTGGCCCTCAGAGAAGACACAAACTCACCCCTCTCCATCCCTGTACACCGGCAATGCCCTGCATACACTTTCTCCTCACCTCTGCCTCTAAGTTTCTTCGGTGTCCTTTAAGTGTCCACTCAAATCCCAGCTTCTGAAGGAGGCCTTGCTGGTCCCCCCAGATGCCAGTGCCTCTGAGGCTGCGCTAGAAAAGAGTGGCTTCCTTCCCTTCCATCTACTTTGGCAGCTAGGGGACCCAGCAGAAAGAGGCCTGGGCCTGGAGTCAAGAAAATATGATTTCAGATTTGGCCTCAGATCCTTACTATGTGGGTCTGGACAAGTCAGCTTGTTTGCCTCAGCATCCTCAACTGTCAAAAGGGGTCAATAATTGTATCTACCTCACAGGATCATTTTGAGGATATCTGTAAAGTCCTCCCTCCCTCCCTCCCTTCCTTCCTTCCTTTCTTCCCTCCCTCCTTCCCTCCCTCCTTCCCTCCCTCCCTCCCTCCCTCCTTCCTTCCTTCCTTCCTTCCTTCCTTCCTTCCTTCCTTCCTTCCTTCCTTCCTTCCTTCCTTCCTTCCTTCCTTCCTTCCTTCCTTCCTTCCTTCCTTCCTTCCTTCCTTCCTTCCCTCCCTCCCTCCCTCCCTCCGTCCTTCCTTCCTTCCATGTAGCTTATATGTCTCTAGTTATTTACCCACTGTGTCCCCCAGCAGAATACATACTCCGGGACAACAGGGACTGGTTTTGCCTTTCTCTGTATGCCCAATGTTTAACACAGTGTAGCTAGCACATAGTAGGAACTTAATAAAGGCTTTTAGATTGATTGATTGAAGGTTGATATGAGCAAAGTGCTTTGAAAACTCACTATAGCATATCAACACCAATGAATATTATTATCATTACTGCCTTAGATCAGGAATCCTTGATATACATACATACATACATACATATGTGTGTATGTGTATATATGTGTGTATATATATATGTATGTGTGTGTATACGGAGAGAACGGAGTATCACAAACCAAAGCAGGACTTTTCACATAACACTTTAGCTAATTAGGGCAGGTGGTGTCACCTGCATGTGAAGCTGGAAGACTGGTTTCTAATTCTAGCTCTTATACTTCCCAGCTTGGTGACCTTGGACATGTCCTCATCTGCAAAATGGGACTATTCATGCTTATACCACCTGCCTGATGGGTTTGGTATGAGGAAAACACTTTGTAAATCTTGTGAAAACTCTTTAGAAATGTGGCCTTTCAGAGAAGGCCTCTTGCTCTCATCCTTGAATATGAATGCTATTAAGAAAGAAGAAAAGGGGGGCGGCTAGGTGGCGCAGTGGATAAAGCACTGGCCCTGGATTCAGGAGTACCTGAGTTCAAATCCGGCCTCAGACACTTGACACTTACTAGCTGTGTGACCCTGGGCAAGTCACTTAACCCCCATTGCCCTGTAAAAAAAAAAAAAGAAAGAAAGAAAGAAAAGAAGAAAACTCTAGGATATTATGCACATTTCTGGCCCTTCCATCAGAAAGTCAAGTCTGGGCAGCAGGGCATCCCTCAGGGGGCTTGATATCTCTTAGCTTAATCTGGGAATGGATCATAAACCCCTTCCTCAGCACCAGAAGTCTCTAGAAACGGACTTCTTGGGACACACGCAAGACATGAGCAGACACAGAGATGAATAAAAATAAATTAGCTTGGCTTGTACTTTTCCTCTATCCAACAAGCCTCTCCGAATCTGCCGGGAAAGGCCGTGCAGAAAAGCTGTCTAATATTACAAATGCTGCTTAGCATTTATATGGGGACTTGACTTTTAAAAGCACTCCGAAATCATTAATTATCCAACTCCACAACAGCTCTGAGAACAAGGCTGCATTAGGCACGACAGTCAGGGAATATTGCATTCATTAATGCATGCTTTATCTGCACAGTCCAGACACCCAGCTTCCAGGGGCTGTCCAGTCCGCCAGGGATCCTTCCACCTGCCTTTCAACTTGTTTCACGAGGAAGTTCTAAGAAGCACTGGGTGGTAGAAAAGAAAGGTCAATAAAATGGAGAATTTAGGAACCTGGGGTCTAGCCCTGGCTCTGTATTTCCTACTTGTGGAACCTCAGGAGAGTCATTTAACTATTATCCAAAGACTTCAATCTCTTCCACCTAAAAAAAGAATAAGTTGGACTGCGCCTTTAAAGTACCCATCAGCTCCACGAAAATCTATGATTCATAGAAATTGGACTTTTCGGTCAACAAACCAATCGGTCAATAAGTATTTGTTAAGCACTTGCTGGGCCAGGCCTTCTGCTGAATGCTGCACATGTGTGTGCGCGTGCACACACACAAAGGCAAAATAAAAGGGAGAGGGAGACAAAAGGTAGATGTCTAAGTGCCTTCGAGGTGCAGAGTAGATGCAAGGTGATGTAAAAGGGGAAGGCATTAGCAGCTGGGGATAACAGGAAAGGCTTCTGCAAAGGTGGGATGGGAGACCCAGGAAAATAAAGGCAGAAGAGACCTAGCAGTACCTTCCAGGAAGGCATGGCCAATAGCCACTGCAAAGGCAGGGAGACAACAGACAAAGCCAATACCCTCCGTCTGTAAGAACCTAACAGCCTCTATCAACAACCTGCCACATTTTTATTTTTGTGTCTCAGAAGGGATGTCTGAAGTCATCTTACTAGGAAGTGGGAGGTAATCAAAAGCATTCTTGCTTTGGAGTGAAAGGACCTGGGTTTGAATCCTGAACTCTTCCATGGCCTTCCGAAAAATCCTTCACCTCTTTCGTTTCCTCATCTAAAAGTGAGTTTTTGTACTGGATGATTCCTAAGGTCTAAACAGTCTTGTCCAACTCTGAAGCTATTATTCTATAATTTATTCCAATCCTTCTCTTTTCCAGATACAGAAAGTGAAATCCCCAAATAGGAAGTAACTTTTCCAAGGCCAACCTATGCCCCACTTCTCCATCCACCCCATAGTTATCTTTTCCATGCTATCCATAGTTCCCTTCTCCATCCACCTCATGGCTCCCTTGTCCTATTGGTGAATTCCTCCCCAAACCTCCCATTTGAGAAAGGGCCCAGAACTTCATTTTCTTTTTATTTTCTTCTTCTTCTTCTTTTTTTTTTTTAGTGAGGCAATTGGGGTTAAGTGACTTGCCCAGGGTCACACAGCTAGTAAGTGTTAAGTGTCTGAGGCCGGATTTGAACTCAGGTACTCCTGACTCCAGGGCCGGTGCTCTATCCACTGCGCCACCTAGCTGCCCCCAGACCTTCATTTTCCATTCTCTGAACTTTCCCCATCATCCCCCTTCTCCAACTCCAGAAAGACACCTTCTCCCTGACCCTTTGTAGCTCCCTTGAGGCAAAAAAATAGCTTTCTTTTTGCTTGTATTTGTATACTCTGCACTTAGCACGTAGTAATCACTTAATAAATGCTTGTAGATGTGACTTGACTTGACATGCCTAGAATTCCTGAGACCAAGTATTCTCTAGAACACCCCATGGCCTTCTGCATCTCTTCTTTGATCTCCAGCTGCTCACCTGGCACTAGAGGGTCAACTTGTGTTATGGCTTCACCCTCCTAAGCAGCCAGAGAGGGCTAGTGCTATTTGTAAATCACCCCATTGATTACTGTTCACCAAAGAGCAGCTCTTTCTCCATGAAGTGAAAATAGAGAGATATATGTTTCCAATTAGGTGAGGGGATAGAGCTCCACCAGGAACATGGTACCGTTAACTCCTGTGAAGCGGGTGATTTTTCCCTGAAGCAGGAAGTTGGTAGAGCTGTCATCTTCCTCTCTGTTATTTGCATCCAAGGAAGTCACATGTGTCTCAGAAACTTGAAATATTCTTTTTCATCTGGTTGGGAATTATCATTGGATGTCCTCCCCCCTCCTCCAGCTTTCACATCATTAACAGTTACCCTTCCATAAGCTAAAATCTTTAACACAAACTTTCATGGCAGGAAAAAAAAAAAGCTGAGGGTGTGTGTGGTGGGGGGGAGGTATAAGCAGAAATCATTAAAGAAAGGTTTAGCTTTCCTTCATTCCTTTATTCGGGGGGGACTTTGCTAAAGTAGTTCATGATTGCCAGCCAGCTTTCCTTGGGCACAAAGGCCTCCTCTTCACTTTCGTTAGCACACCCTGATAATACTTCATTAAAATTCTCTCCCAAACAGAAAACTCCACAGTCTGAACTCAAAATAAATGTATACATTTCTAAAAAGGAAAGCTGACAAGGAGAAGTTACATGCACACCATTAAAAAGTCAGAAAACCCCTGACTAAGAGCAATCTTTCAATTCATTAATGCCAAGCAGTCCTGTGGGAAAGAAAGCCTGGTGCAGTCATAGAAAGAAGCCGTTAACTTTGCAAAGGGCCAAGTTTACTGAGTTGACAGATGAGTTTGGAGAGAGGAAGGAAGGATAAGGGAAGCACCTCCCTGATTAGAACCCTCCTAGTTTTCAGGGGCTTATAACTTAGCTCGGAAAGTTTGGAAGAGAATAAAACAATTGATTTGGAAGCTGTGAAGCTTCGGGAAAGCCCCAACCCATTCATTTAATATAGGTTATCCACCCTGTTCTTATTACTCCGGCGAGCCTCATGTCTAGAAACTGAAAATGTGTGACAATATCTGTCTATGACATATACCAATGCCTTCCCCCAAGCCACAAAGGCAAATACATCTTAAAAATGAAATATGGGTTGAGAAATGCCAACTTCTACATTACTGGTGTGTGGAGAAAATGGGAATTTAGGAACCTTGGTTCTAGCTTTGGCTCTGTATCTCCAAGGTCTTTGTGGAACCTCAAGCAAGTCATTCAACTATTCTCCAAAGGCTTCAATGTAGAGTAGTGGTAGATAAAGTGATGAGCTTAGAGTCAGGGCATACTGGGTTCAAGACTCATCTCTGACACTGGTTGTACTGACCCCAGGCAAATGACTTCATCCCTGTGTGTCTCTCTGTAAAATACCCGAGGCCACAGGTTCTTAACCTGGGATCCAGAGACCATGGATAGATTTTAGGGGGGGGGCGGGTCTATGAATTTGTACGGAGGGGATTACATCTTTATTTTCACTAATTTCTAAGTGAAATTGAGCATGTCCTTCAAATTATGAATGTGGACAACACAGATTATTTTAAGAAGGGGTACACAGGCCTCACCAGACACTGTCAAAGTAGTCTGTGATACAAAAACATTGTGCCCCTACCTTTGAGTCCATCTATTGTCTTAGCTGGATAACAAATTTGCCACAACCAGATTTCCCTGGATTGAGAAAATTATAAAGTTTGTGGATGAAGAGCTGAAAAGGGGCTCCAAGACCCTCCTTTGAGGAATCACATTCTTCAAATAATAGTGTGTATTGCTCACCAAAATATGTTTATAATACTGTTAGTGTGCTTCACCTTCAGGGACAAGGGCTAGTATGATGAACTCAATCAGTTACACCCCAGGTAGTGCTTGTTAAATTGTTAAAGAATCAGAAAATAATGTTTCATATAACAACTGACCCATCTCACTTAAAATCTGTGAAGCATTTTACATATATTATCTCATTTGGGTCTCATATCAATGCTTTGAGGTAGGTTTTACAGTGATTGTTTTATAGAGAAACCAAGACTTAGGAAAGTTAAGTGACTTGCCCATGGTCACACAGCTAGAAAATAATGAGAAAGGATTTGAATCGACGTCTTCCTGAGTCCAAGTTCAACACTATATCCACTAATGTGACATTGTGTCATAAAACCTATTTTCATGCATGTGTATATGCATATATGTATATATGTATACACATATTTGTATGCCATGGGTGTGTGTGTGAGAGAGAGAAGAGAGAGAAAGAGAAGAGAGAGAGGGAAAGAGAGAAGAAGAAGAGGGAGAGACAGAGAGACAGAGACAGAGAGAGACACAGAGAGAGAGAGAGAGAGAGAGAGAGAGAGAGAGAGAAAGTGAGAAGTGGATAGGATAGAGCACTATTCATCTAGAGTTAGAAAGGCCTGGGTTCAAATCTAGCCTCATACGCTTACAATTGTGACCCTGAGCAAATTGCTTATCTGCCTCAGTTTCTTCATCTAGAAAATGGGGATTAAAATAACAACATGTTAAAGTTGTTGTGAAGATAAATGAATCTTTTATAAGACTTAAAGCACTATATAAATGCTAGTTATTATATAGATATATATAACATTATATAGATATATATTATATATTATATATGATATAGATAATATATTATATAGATATATATAATATATAGAGAGGGAGATCTCCATATATTTATCTTTATTCAGAGATCTATACAGGTCTATCTATATAGATAAAAAGATATCTGTATTTAATAGATCTCTATATAGGTCACTTTATTGAGAGAGAGAAAAAAGAGAAAGACAGAGAGAGAGATAGACACACACAGAGAAAGGTGAGAGAGGTAAGAGAGTATATGGATACATACACACACACACACACACACACATACACACACACTCCTCAGCTCCTACTCTTATAACATAAGAACAGAGGACAGCATTAAAGCCCATCTAAACAAAATAACTGACAATAGTCTTGAGTGTACCTCATGCAGTTATGTCTCAGGGAGCATCATTTCTCTTGTGGCCTATTTGAATCCATGTAATAATAAACTGCATGATTTCACTATCCACGCGTACCTCATTTATTTCAAACATACAATAGAAAATGTCCATGGAAATGGAATCCTATTTGAAATGTGCTAGGGTAACACATTATTCTAAAGAACTTTTCTGTGGATCATTTAATATGAATAATTATCTTTTAAAAAATGTACTAGTTACATTGAAGCTCCTCATTTTTTTTTTTTTAGTATAACAGATCTTCTCAAAGTGAAGTACACCTGAACTTAATTAAACTCATTTCAATGAGTATTTTTTAAATATCTACTGTGTTTGAAACATGATGCTGACTGGGGATCCAAAGACAATACAGAGAAACAATTTCTGTCCTAAAGGAACTTGAATTCTGTGGCCAGGGAGGGTAATGACACATACACTGAAAATAAACAGATTAAAGAGTGGGAAGACACTAACAATTTGGGGGACTGAGAAAGGCTTCCTAGAGGAGATGGTATCCGAGCTAAGCCTTGAAGGATGCTAAGGCATCTAAGAGGTGAGAATGAAGCAGGAGACCACCCCACCTTTATCAAGCTAGGCAGCTTGTGAATAGGCCGGAACACAGGAGAGATTAAATGCAGAGTTCAGAGAAAAGCAAGCCAGTGGGCCATTTTGTCTGGCTTGGAAAGTGGGTAAAGGGGAAATAATGTGAAATAAATCTGGAAAGGTAGACTGGAGTCAGACTGGGAGACCTTTTAAATGCCAAACTGAGGAGAGTGTATATGGCTACACAGTCCTATTAAAATGATTCATTGGCCAGGAAATCACATTGATTTTGCAAAATCTTAAGGGAGCTGGTTTCCAACTTGATGGGGTAGCTTGTGGACCCAAAACATTTTTTGAGTCATAGAACAAACACAAGAGGGCAAGAGATGAGAACACAATGATAGAACAATGTCCAGAATAATGGTTGTATTTTAGACTGAGAACTCCCCAGCTTAAGCCTCCTCTTCCTAAAGGGAACAAATGTGGACCTCTGGGGATTTGAGTCCACAAGCAAGAGGCCTACTACTAGAATCCCTCTGGTACTTACTGCTCTTCAGGCTCGCCTATTGTACCCCAAATCCCTAGTCTGTTTACTAGATAACCTATTTAGATTTATCTTATTGTGTCTGTGAATAAAGATATTCCTCTTTCAGATCAATAAAAAAGCTCAGCAGAGCTGTAAATATAGAGATGAATGTAAGAATTCAACCATTTGATTGCATTAATTCAAAGAACTGATTAAGGAGTCTTGATACAATAGTAGAAACTGGTTTGATTTATTAAACTACATCATCCATGAAATCCACACACAGGGGGAAAAAAATTAAACCTGTCACTTAAAAAAATACATTCGACAATAAAGGGGATGAGAAAAGGAACACGTAGAATAATTTATAAACACATGCACAGTCTGGGGGAAGCAACACACAACTGCAAATTACACTCCTCAAACTCTGTGATTAGGGGGGCTTTCCCCCCGGGCTCTCAATTATGGGAATAATGTTGTTTTTTTGTTGTTTCTCTAACACCTGTACCTCCGCAGGGAGAGGACCTTTCATTTGTAAGTACAACCTGGCAATTAAATGAAACCGTTGAGCGCCTGATGGGTGGTGGGATGGATGGGCGCTGCTTCTGCCCTGCTAAGTGGCTGGCTCTATATGAGTTGTAGGAGGGATGGCATTCTCAAAGGCTCCCAGACTCAGTTATCTCCAATATACCTCTGAGAGGAAGGAGAAGATGCCTGGCTAGGGAAGAGTTTTACATTCATTCAAGAACAGGACTTTAAAGATCTTAGAAAAAAATCAGGCAGGATGTAGCAGCAAAGAATCAGAAAAAAAAGTGAAATCCATTGATGGGGAATGACTGAACAACTGTGATAGAGGACTATAACAGAATCTTACTGTACTGTAAGAAATAATAAGTATAAGGGGCAGGTAGATGGAACAGTAGATAAAATACTGGCCGTGGATTCAGAAGGACCTGAGTTCAAATCCAGCCTCAGAAACTTGACACTTACTAGCTGTGTGACTCTGGGCAAGTCACTTAATTCTCATCATCCCACAAAAAACAAACAAACAAAAACAAACCAAAAAAAAACCCAAGAAATAATAAGTATGATGAATACAGAGAAATATGGAAAGATATAAACTGACTAACAATAGAATAAGCAGAACCAGGGAAACAAAAGACACAATGATTACAACAATGGAAATGGGGGAAAAAATTGGAACCAGGTACTGAAAAACTATAATCATTAAACTTGGCTCCAAAGAAGGCATATATGAAAAGGTACCTCCCCTAAGAAAGCATAGATGTGGAAAACAGCAGATAATATCAGATTTCTTCAATTTGTTGGTTTGTTTTGCTAAAGATGAGGTTCATTTTTTTCCCCTCTTTATTATTCTTTGTTATATGGAATGGCCACTTGGAAGGTATAGGGGTTGTAAGATTCATTGGGAAATGTAGGTCATATAAAAATAAGAGATATCAATAAAATTGATTTTTTTTTTAAATCCTTTTATGCATGTGTTGTTCTAAATGGCCAGATCCCTTCTCTCTTTCAAATTCTATAATTCTGTGTGTGATTCAGTGAAACTATGGATTGGTATGGTAGGGGGATTGGGAAATATACTTTAATATTTGGATGGTTGATGATGTCATCACTGGAGCACAGCTCACAAAAGTCATCTCATTCTGTACAATTAACTTTTGAAAATTCAGCACTGGATCTTTCTACCATGTGCCTTTTCTGCTTCTCCTAATGGGTTGCTGAACATGGCTAGAGAAGTCTTCCCGCTGAACTGACAACTGGATCCTCACTGTGGCACAGCAATCCTTTTATTCCTTCCTAATTGAGTCACCATCTCACTCACAAACCTTCTCTTTCCTCCTCAAGCCTCTCAGCCTTCCCCATTCTAGCAGCTAGGGCCTTTGCCCTTAATTTACAGAGAAAATTGAAGTCATTAAGAGTGAACTTTGGGGGGCGGCTAGTAGGTACTTTATATACGTTGGCTATTTTATTGTTGTTGTTGTTGTTGTTGTTGCTATAATACTCCCTCCATTGTTACTATTCCTTACCTTCTCATCCCGTGTAACTCTCCATCAATCCTCCATCCACTATGCTAGTAGCTTTCTGCTATCTTTTTGTCCTATTACATGGGTACCAATGGCTGTCCGGCCATCATCCTTCTACTTTTGTTACATTGGGCCCACCTCTTTTATTTTATTTTGTTTTGTTTTGTTTTGTTTTGTTTTGTTTTGTTTTGTGGGGCAATGAGGGTTAAGTGACTTGCCCAAGGTCACATAGCTAGTGTCAAGTGTCTGAGGCTGGATTTGAACTCAGGTCCTCCTGAATCCAGGGCTGGTGCTTTATCCACTGCACCACCTAGCCGCCCCAGGGCCCACCTCTTCTTAATGATCATCCTTCTCCTGGACAATCTATTTTATGCTCCTTGTTGCATATACAACTTAACAAAGCCCAATTATGCCTATCCAGTGTCTCATCTTCACCCTCTGGGTCTCTCACAATTTTACTTCTTCAGAGATTGTGGTGTTCCATGATTGACAGACATATAAATCATCACTGGAAGAAGCCTGGCCTAGGTATAAATAAAAACATTTCTTCCCTCAATCCACCTGAGACACAGTCAGGTTAAAACAAAACAAATTTCTAGGTAATTACCAAGAAAATGACAGAAAACAAATCAGGGATGATGGTCAAGTACACAGAGCTTTAGCGAGCATTCTTTTGTTTAACCCTCTTTGACCCTGTCTGCCAAGCTAGGCCAAGACAGAGCTCTTTAAACTCCCTAAATCTTCTTTTTCTTCACACCTCCCAAACCCAGTTGGAACTGTTCGACTAAGGTTGGAGTAAATCACCTCTGCATGTACCTGTCTGTCAGTTGGACCAACAGATCATTAAAGTGCCAATGATTGCTCCCCAGTCAGAAAGAACCTGGAAACAGTAAAGGCACATAGGCCTCTACCCCAAAAGAAACAGAGTGAGGGGCCTATAGAGCAGGTTATAGACCTCTTTGGGGGGTGGAGAGTGGGGCTCACACACCCTTTAGATAACAGTGAGAAGCCTAGGAATCCTTTTTCAGAATAACATTTTTAAATAATTGAAGGGCATGCTAAATATCTAGAAGCAAGTGAAAACAAAGATATTGGGTTTTTTCCCAATTCTGTGAAAAATCTATCTGTAGTCTCCTTGGGAGCAGGGGTGGGGGACGGCCTATAGAGCCTAGGTTAAGAAGCTATGTTTTAGAATGCAAGAAAATTGTCACAGTGAATGGTCTGGGGTTCAGCTGCTTGGTCTAGGGCCACAACTACACTGTAGTTGCTGGAACAAATAAGACCTGTGACCTGCCCGTAGAAGGATGATGTCTCTGCCTGATTCTCACAAAGAGTTTCCCAGTCAACATTGTATTCCCCTGTTCACCCCAATGGCATTTTCTTGATTTTGTCTCCCTTACATTTTTGAACCTTTTTGCCTTCAGATCAAAGAGGAGGCTGTCTGATACCTGAGCCATTCTACCATGTTTTTTTTTTTTTTTTCATCTTTCTCTAGCCTCCTCATGACTGGGATATTCAAATTTTACATGGGGTCTGCTTACCCAATATTGGTGTATGTGAAGAAAGTTTAAACCCCTTTTGCCTCATGAGTATAAATTAATGCTACCTGTAACCAGTGTTATCATTTCAACACAACCTATAGGCCTGAGAAGGCCTGACTTTCCTAGAATTAATGCATTTAGGTTTTTACTTGTCAGAGACAAGAATGGACAGCTAAGAAATTGGGTGGTCAGTGAAACTAAGTAGCACCTCTGTCCTTTAACAATGTTGTGTGTACTGCCAATAGTATTTTGATTTGTTTTGTTTTAATATTAACAACAAACCCTATAGATTGTTTCATGGGGACCGTGTTTCTTTCCCTTGAGATCAAGAAAAAGACTGACTCAATGACCTTTAACATGCAGAAGAATATCTATTTGACTCATCTGGAAGTTAGGATATACTGCCTTGATTGTTAGTTACCTTTGTATTGTCTGTTATCCACTAACAACAACAAAAATAAATATTTATTAAGCACCTACTATGTACTAGGAACTGTGCTAAACCCTAGGGTCACAAAGAGAGGCAAAGAATTAAAATTAAAAATAGCTCCTGGGGAGACAAGATGGTGGAGAAAAGGCTATAACTTTCAGAGCTCCCCACAATACATCCACATACCTCCAAATAATGCCATAAGACAATTCCTAGAGCAGCAGAACCCACAAAAGAACAGAGTAAGATCATTTTCCAGCCAAAGACAGTTTAAAAGGGCAACAGGGAAGATGTGCTGTACTAGGCTGAGAGGGAAGTGCAGCCACACTGAGCAGATCCAGCCCTAGGCAGGCCACACATCCAGAGCTTCAGAATCATCAGTGTTAGCAGCTACTTCTGTAACTTGGTGCATGGACTGGTAAGGGGGTACAAAGGTTGGCCAGGGAGATAGCAGAGGTCTCTGCTAGAGCTGAGGCAGAGCACTGTTGTGTTGCCCAGGAAGCAGACTGGAGTGGCAGTGGCCCAGTAGGGGAGGGCATAGGCATACCAAGCTTGCAACCACAGAGAATCAGATTTCTGCTTCCAGGTTAAAGAGCAAGCAGGCCTGTGGTTACTTACAGGCCAGTTGAGCTGAGAAAGAGTCTCTCCTTAAATTGTACCAGCTGGGACCTCCTGAAGCTTGGGACAGTGCATCCTAGAAGCAGTGCCCCACTTTAAGAAGGAATTAAGGGCCGCAGTCAGGATAGCACAAGATCTAGTAGCTTCTACATTAAAGGACCAGAGGGCATGGAATATGATATTCCAGACAGCAAAGGAAATGGGATTACAACCAAGAATCACCTACCCAGCAAAACTCAGCATAATCTTTCAGCAGAAAAAATGGGACTTTAATGAAAAAGAAGACTTTCAGATATTTGTGATGAAAAGACCTGAACTGAATGGCAAATTTGACTTTCAAATACAAGACCCTAGAGAACGACAAAAAATTGGAGCTGGGGGACATACCTGGGGTTGTACAGTGGGTGACCGTCTTATGTCTGAGGCCAGGTTTTGGCTGGGATACCCCTGGGTCCAGGGGTGGTGCTTTGTCCACTGTGTCACTTAGCTAGGTGATGACATCTTTACGGTTAAATTGAGGAGTGAAAGGAATTCACTGGGGGAGGGGGAAGGGCAGAAGTGAAATCCTACATGAAAGTAACAGGAAAAGGCTTATGGAGGTAGGGAAGAGATGGGAGAGGATCAGGGCAGTAAATTAATTTTACACTCATTATAAAAGGTTCAACCACCTTAAACTCATCAGAGCTGCCTCAGGGAGGGACTAAGAGACACACCCAACTGGGTTTAGTAATCTTTTTAATCTGGGCAGTAAATGAGCCTAACACTCATCAGAATTGGCTCAAAGACCTCAATCTCATTATAATTGGCTCAAGGAGGGAATAATGTAAACACTCAGTTGGGTGGAGTAATCTCTCTAACCCTGCAGGAAAATAGGAGGAGAGGGGGATAAAGAGAGTGGGGCAAAAGAAGGAAGGGCAGAGTAGGGGAGGGGACAGACAGATGCAAATCCATTTTGAAGAGTGATAGGATGAAAGAAGATGGATAATAGAATAAATATCATGGGGAAGGGAATAGGATGGAAGGGAAATAGTTAACAACAGTAATCATGAAAAAGAGAAAAGGGGGAACAATTGTACAAAAAATATTTATAGCAACTCTTGGTAGAGGCTAAGAATAGAGAATCAAGGGAATGTCCATCAATTGAATGACGTGAGACGATGTGCTATATGATTGTAGTGGAATGGTCTTGTGCTACAGGAAATGACAAGTAGGATGATCCCAGAAAAACCTGGAAAGACTAATGAACATCGATGTATAGTGAAGTGAGCAGAGCTGGGAGGACATTGTGCATAGTGACAGCAGTAGTGTTCAATGAGCAATTGTGAATGACTTAACTACTCTCAGTAGTGCAATGATCCAAGAGAATCCCAAGGAACTAATGAGGAAGCTTACTATGCACCCCTATAGAAAGAACTGATAAAAAGAACACTTGTGGATTGTACATATATAACCTGGTTGTGATCTTGTGGAGAGGGGAAGAAAGGGAGGGAGAGAGGGAGAAAAATTTGGAACTCTAAATCTTATGAAAATGAATGTTGAAAACTACCCTTACATGTAACTGGAAAAAATAAAATAAATGTTTATTGCTAGAAAATAAAAAATACAAAAATACAAAGAAGGAATTAAGGGCCAGGATAATGAGCTGGAATAATGCTGGGATAATGAGCAGGCAGAAAAAGATTCACACCATCAAAAGTTTTTTTGATAACAAGGTAGATCAAAATACACCCTCAGAAGAAGAAAAATATGAATTGTTCTCAGGTCATGGAAGTGCTCAAAAAGGACTTTGAAGACAAAGTAGGAGAGGTAGAGGAAAAAATGGAGAGAGAAATGAAAGTGATGCAGGAGGGTCATGAAAAAAAAGGCAACAGCTTGAAAAGCCAAATTGGCCAAATAGAAAATGAGGTACAAGAGCTCTCTGAAGAAAAGTATTGCTTAAGATTAGGACTGAGCAAATAGATGCTAATGACTTTATTAGAAATCAAGACACAATAAACCAAATCCAAATGAATAAAAAAAATAAAGGGCAATGTGAAATATCTCCCTGAAAAAACAGCTGACCTGGAAAATAGATCAGGAGAAATACTCTGAAAATCATTGGACTACCTGAAAACCATATCCAAAATAAGAGCTTAGACAGCATCTTCCAAGAAATTGTCAGGGAAAATTGCCCTGATAGTCTAGAAACAGAAGGTAAAATAGAAATTGAAAGAATCCACCAGTCATCTCCTGAAGGAGACCCCAAAATGAAAACTTCCAGGAATATTATAGCTAAATTCAAGAACTCCCAGGTCAAGGAGAAAATATTGCAAGCAGCTAGGAAGAAACAACTCAATTATTATCGAGTTATAGTAAGGATAACACAAGATCTAGCAATTTCTACATTAAACAATCAGAGGGCATGGAATATAGTATTCCAGAGGGTGAAGGAACTGGGATTACAATCAAGAATCACCTACCCAGCAAAACTGTGTATAATCTTTCAGGGAGAAAAATGGGACTTCAATGAAAAAAAGGACTTTCAGGCATTCATGATGAAAAGACGTGAACTGAATAGAAAATTTGACTTTCAAATACAAGAACCTAGAGAAGCATAAAAAGGTAAACAGGAAAAAGAAATCATGAGGGATGTTAAAAGGTTAAACTGTTTACATTCCTACAAGGGAAGATGATACTTCTAACTCATAAGAACTCTCAGTATTAGGGCAGCTGAAAGGAATATACTTAGACAGAGGGCACAGGTGTGAATTGAATATGAAAGGATGATATCTGTAAAGAATTTATTTTTTGTTTATCCCCCCTTTTTTTTGTGGGGCAGGCAAGGTGGGGTGGCTTGTGTCTGAGGCTGGATATGGGCTTGGGGCCTACTGGCTCCAGGGCTGGTGCTTTGTCCACTGTGTCACCTAGCTGCCCCATGATGACATCTTTAAAATAAAACTAAGGGGTAAGGGGAAAACACTGGAAGAAAGGGGAAGGGAGAGGTGGAATGGGGTAAAGTAGTTCACATAAAAGAAACAAGAAAAAGTTTATAGAGTGGAGGGGAAGATGGGGAAGAAGTGGGGGAGTGAGTGAGTCTTACTCTTATCAAAATTGGCTTAAAGAGGGAATAACATATATACTCAAGTGGGTATAGCAATTTATCTTGCCCTGCGGGAAAGTGGGAGGGGAAGGGAACAAAAGCAGAGAGGTGAAGGAGGGAGGGGAGATTGGGGTAGGGGGCAATAAAAAGCAAGACACTTTTGAGGAAGTATAGGGTGAAAGAATATAGAAAATAGAGTAAATATTAAGGGGAGGGAATAGGATGGAGGGTAATACAGTTACCAATAGTAAATGTGAAAGAAATGATGAGCAGGATGCTATCAGAAGAATGTATGAAAAATGCAAATCATCAACAGAGAAAGAATTGATGGTATATGAATACAGATTGAAGTATAATTTTATTTGTTACTTCCTCTTTCTAGAGTTATTTTGTCTGCTTTCTTTCACAACCTGACTAATGTGGAAATGTTTTGCATGACTGCACATGTATAACTTATATTGAATTGCTTGATTTCTTAGTGAGAGGTGGGGAGGGAGGGAAGAAGAGAATTTGGAACATAAAGTTTTAAAATATCAATGTGAAAATTTGTTTTTACATGTAACTTGGGGAAAATTCTAAATAAATGTATTATTTTTTTAAAAAAATACCTCCTGCTTTCAGCAATGTTAGCAGTGTCAGAGAAGAGAAGTTATCTGAGGGCAAGGGTGAAATCTTACACTTTGGGTGGATCTTCCACTCTACTAAATCCTGATTGCTTGATATTCTGCAAACCTCTGCCTTCTAAAAGCTTACAATCACCTCACTCAGAAAAGGGTCATTCTAGAAGTATCCCAATGCTAGATAATTACTTCCAGGGAGATGCAGATGGAGAAGTCCTGGCCTATGTAGGCACTAAATCTTTCACTTCCTGTTAATTCAGTTTTCTAGTTGGCAAAACAGACAGTGCTATGCAGTTGCTTAAAAGAAAACGGCTACCACCAGGGTGAATTTTATAACTTAAGCCTCAGGCCACCAATGGCAAGGTCCTCTTAGCTAAACACTAATTAGTATCACATGGGCACAATTAACTATCGTTTTCATGCAAATAATGGATTTAAACCAAATTCAAATAGTCTTTTTATGTGGTACACCATTGACAGGGAGACCAAAGTAAATGTCTCCATGTGCCTTTAATAACAACCTTAAAGGAAGATATATTTTATCCTAAAAGAAACGGGTCAGGCATACAACCCTACCAGGCAAGTATTAAAACAGCTGTTCTCTCGCAGAATAACATTCCTGAAATTTACTGTGTTTGCTTTTTAGACCCTATTTTGTTTTTCCATTTTGAAAACCTAAATGCCCCAGATGAATCAGTCAACCTTATGCTGGTTGCTCTATGCATTCAGCCCTCTGTTGTTTTATAATAGTGGCCTGACTTTATTTCAAGGAATGAATGACAAACTTATAGCTCTAGATTCTAAATTTATGACATTCTTCCTGACAGGAATTACGGAGAACAGGGCTGAGGAAATAGGTAAGAGGCATGGGCAAAGCAGAAACTCCCATGATAAAAACCTATCTTAGGCTGTATTTTTCAACAGATCTCCCCAGTCCCCTGGCTCCCAAACACCAGAGCCGTTTGGATTTGTTTAAGATGCATGGTGCAGGTAAAGGCATGTTACTCTAATTAGATAGCCAAATGAACAGTCACCCTCAGAAGACCTGTGGATACCCACATTATGCCAAGTCACAACTGAAAAATTCCTTGGTGGTTGCTTTAATAAGTCTATGACTTCAACTTGTACAAGGTCAAGAAATCTGCAAATTTGTGAGTGGACACTCTCCCATCTACAAGAGTCTATATCTGTGACTTCAGAAGAGGGACACAACCACTGGTATGAGAGTGAAAAACCCAATCTTTTGTCTACAAGACATTTGATCTCCTTGCTGATGAATGGATATTTGACATTGAGCTACTTTTGTTATTCACCTAAATTGAGTACCTTAGTGTTATGCAGGTTCAAAGGAGGTATAACTCACCTCCAAAGTAAGAGTCAAGAGGCCTTTCATTACTTGGTTTATCCAGACAAATCCTTTGGGTAACTGCCCAATTAAAAAATTTCTATTTCTTCATCCAGATGTTTTGGCTTTATGTAGATGTGGCCACATTTGCCTCTCTAAGCATAAATTCCATTTCAAAGTAATTCTTATAGTCTAATAGTCAAGATTTATTAAGCAGGCACTATGTTGAAGATAGAAAGACAAAAGAACAAAACCTAAATTTTTCAATATTATTATTATTATTATATATTGAAGCTCTTTTGGGGCAGGAAGCATAATTCATATTATTTTTTTAACTCATCATCTTACAGATCAGAAAACTGAAACCCAGAGAAGTCTTACTAGTTCAAGGTCACAAAGGTAAGTGACAAGAGAATCTATGCCCTCCAGTTTCCCAAGCCAGTGTTCTAATTTAGTATGTTGTTTTCTATGACAATACCCTGCACATAGTAGGCTGACAATAAGTGTTTGTTGATTCACTGAGTTCTAAGAATTGTCATGTTTGTAAATCAAAATGTTCATGCCGTTGGATAAAGTCCTTCTTGTCACTCTGGCTTTTCCCACTCTTTTTCATTTTGCTCAAACATTCCTCCTGACTGACCCCATTCATTCAAAATCCGAAGCCCCGTAAGTCTGAACAGACCCATGGTGACCAGATAGTGCATCCCCATGGCTAAAGCAGAAAGAGATTTAACCTTGCAGTTGTCAAGAACTTGAGATAAAGTATGGTCAGGACTGCATCCACCCTTCAACTGATCTCAAAGGCTTTCCTCTTTGGGGTTATCAGCTGTATGTCAAATGGTTGGACCACCAACCCCTAAAATTCAGGCAGCTCTTAAAAATGCCTTGATACAGAGCACAGTCTCAGTGAAGCTATCATTGGTTTTTCTCTTTTCCTCAAGGATGACCAATTTTGATACTGTTTTGGTTCATTTAGAACAAAAATATAGCTACTGATTCTTTAGGAATCACCCTTCTCAATATGTAAAATTAACCAGCTAACAGATTAAGGAGTCTTCAAACAAATGCTGGGTACCCCAACTGCTAGTTTCCTCCCACTACTTCATCTTGCATCTGTTCTGTGTACATGTGCATGCATGTGTGTGGTCACCATTCCCTTCTTCACTCACATAGATTGTATGACCCTTGAGGGCAGAAACTGTTTTACATTTTTTCCCTTGTATCCCCATTGATACTAAATGTTGGCACATGATACTTAATAAATCCTTATTGACTGAGATCTTGGACTAATACTAAAGAGAGATGTGAACGAGAGGTTGAATTCTCATTTAAAATGAAAATCTAAATATATTTTCATGTAGTGAAAACAGAATGAATGTGAAATTAGTTGAGAGGGAGGAACAGATATTGCCTCTGTCATTTGCCAAACTTGGGTCTCAAGAATCACAGGACTACAGATTCAACCATCTCATGGTACAGAGGAGCATGGGAAAGAATTTTCCCAAGGTCACCCTGGTAGCAAACGGAACTTCTAGGATTTCGAATCAGGTCCTGAGATTCCAAGTCCAGAATTCTTGCCACATCATTAAATCAGACAATGAGCACTTATTATCATGTGACAGGCTATCTGCATACAAAGACACAGCAGTCGCCATTTCTAAGGAACTTACTTCTTATTGGAGTAAAACTAGCATGTACATAGATAAGCAAATACAGATATGATAATAGCTGGGGGCAGCTAGGTGGCGCAGTGGATAAAGCACTGGCCCTGGATTCAGGAGGACCTGAGTTCAAATTTGGACTCAGATACTTGACATTCACTAACTGTTTGACCCTGGGGAAGTCACTTAACCCTCATTGCCCTGCAAAACCCCAAAACAAACAAATATGATAATAGCTAACATTTATTTAGCACTCTGAGGTTTGCAAAGGAATTTATAAACATTATCTCATTTGATCTTCACAACAACCCTGGGAGGTAGAGGCTATTATTTTCCACATTTTACAAATGAGGAAACCGAGGCAGAGGTTGAGTGACTTGTCCAGGGTCACTGAGCTAGTGAGTGTGAGGCCAAATTTGAACTTTGGTCTTCCTGATTCCAGCTCCACAACTCTATTCACTGAACCACCTAGCTGTTTTTATATATGATATACAAAGTAAATAGAAAGTACTTAAAGGGAATGGTCCTGTTTCCCCATCAATAAAATGGGAATGATGGTTAAAACACTTCTATTACAGTGTCACTGGGGGAAAAAATGAGATCGAGAATATATAGGAAGCACTATATAAATGTCAAATATTATCTCCAAAATCACGGACTCCCCAGATTTTGGAAGAGAGTTCATGCGAAAACATAATTTAACCAAATACCAATCCCTTACAATGGCATTTACACATTTTTATCTTAACTCAACATCTCCTTCATCCTCTTCCATCCTGCTAAAAGCCCCAGTTTTGTAGGAACAGCTCAAAAAGACTGGGACATATGCAGGGCCTCAAGAAACACAGTCTTATCTGTAACTAAATATTTATGCAGCCCAGCCCTAATGTGGGTGATGAGCATTCTGCAAAAACATTTTATGAGACATATGGAACAGCAATAAACGCTAAGAAATGACCTGCATTTGAAAGGAGTTTTATATAAAGTCTTTGATTTGCTTTCAAATATACTTTCCAGTACCGAAGGTCACAAAATGATGGGATGTTTACCTAAGTGTAAGTTCCTTAATCTTAACCCCCCCACCCCCAGCCCCCATCAAAAAAAAAGTATTTGGATATGTTCAAGTTAAGAGACTTACACTAAATCACAGACGCATAAGACTAGCTGGAGTGGCATCTCTTCCCTAATTCTGGGCAGGAATGCACATAAATTCTCTAAGCCAAAAGATGTTCTTCTCTCTCCAAGGAAGGAGATTCCAGAATTCCCTTTCTTTATGGGACCTCACATCCCATTTGTGGTAATTGATGTTATTCTTCATTATAAAACGAATACTATCAAAGCCATCTGCATCCCATTCATAGGGGATTCTGGGCTAGAAGGAAGCTTAGAGATGTAATCTAACCCTCTCTCATCACAGATGTGGAAACTGAGCCTTGGAGAAAGTTAAAGAACTTGTCCACAATCCCTACAAGTAGATTGACAGAGCCAGAATTCAAATGCGGGTCCTCTAACTCTAAAGACAGTATGCTACCCATCATGCCAGGCTATGAGCTTTGATGACTAGATGTTTAAAATTCAGCATTTTTGTAGACACTCAGAAGGTGACAGGCTCAATAATCATGTGTTTACAAAAAAAAAAAAAAAGCTAAAATATGGAGGGATTTTCATGAAACGAGCAAGGACAAAACAGCATGCTCCCTTACTTAAGTTACCTTCAGCTACTCTCAATTGACTTCAAGAAAGTTTTTAAGTCCTTAGTTTGTTCCTTATAGCCCTGACTTTATAGGATTAATTCACCATACTCATCTTCATTTTCATTCCAGAGGGGAAAAAAAAACCCTATTTTCCATTCCACAAATTTGGCTTTCCATCCCCTGATCTTGGTGGCTTTAACTGGATTATCTGTTACACCCTCCTCTGTCAATTCTTTCTCTTTAAATCTCTGGCTTTCTACAAGATTGAGTTCATGTGCCATCTACTACAAGAGGGGGTTCTCACTGGCTGTTAGTGTCTTCTCCCTCTGCAGATGATCACAGACATACTTAGTCATTTACATGTTGTACCTCTCCACTAATTTCCCAAAGCTCTTTATTTTGTTGCACATTGGCAAACCACTTCGATAACTATGTGATATCACTATTGGCCAAAGTTTTGTGAAATTACTGTTTGAACCATCAGAGAAAATTCTGTTAGGATTCTGGTGGTGAGGTAAAGGTAAGTTTCTTGAAGGCAGACTTGTTTGTCATTGTATCTACAGTGCCTAAATTCACATAGTGGCTTGAACTTAGTAGGTACTTAAGAAAGGCATGTTGGATTGCCCTGATTGGATTACTTATTTTAAAAATGGTGCCTCCACAGCTGTCCCAGGACCCTAGAATGGACCCACAATTGGTCAGATTGAGTGGTTGGAGGTCTTCCATAAAAAACTCAATATTTCTGGGTCTCTGCTGACTGTACTCCTGAAGAGTGAACCCCTAATCCAAGAAGCAATTCACCAAATGAGAACCAAGTCTTCACAGCATGATGAGCTGGTAACATACCTGATATCCAATTTGCATGCGAAACTGTGCTCACCATATTTACTTGTTCATCTTGAAAGTGATTCTACTACCAACAGGTCACCTGTAGCTTCCCCACTCCCTTGAAGGTCAGCAGGATTAAGGGGTGGAGAGATTAGATCTATATTCATTTCTAGTGATACAGAAGCAAGAAGTAATGAATTGTGGGCAGCAATGAGGGGAAATAGGTCACTAGCCTAATAGAGGAGAAACATGGCTTCTGGGCCGGGCTTTGTCATCAACACACTGTGTGGTCTGGGATAGGGCATTTACCTTTACTAGGCCTCCTTGGTTTTCTCTTCTATCAACATGGAAAGGGAAGGAGAGAGTTTGAATTAAGTGATCTCTAAGCTCTCTTCCCCGCTCTAAATTCTTGACTAAATATGTTAATATTCATTAGAGCTGCCAGTGTAATCAAAAGTGTGATTCCTACTGTTTCTACTTCAGCCAACAAATACTGGAATATGAAAAGGATCTGTGATTTCCCCAGCCCAGGGAGCTCCTTCCTTAGAAGTAGACTGTGAGGAGTCAATAACTCTATAAATAAGACCCTAAGGTACAGTGAAAAGAATGCTCGATTTTGAGTCAGGACACTTAAGGTTCCTCAGTCCACCTCTGCTGTGTGACCGTGGCCAGTTACCTAACATCTATGGGACTCTGTTTCCATCTCTGGCAATGAAGAAGTGGGACTATATGACATCTATGACCCCCTCCAGCTCCATGTCAGGGCTTCTGGCCTATAATTTCTGTTTTCCTTCACCTAAGGGGTTTGCTAATTTTGTCCAAGTCACACAGTGGTTAAGCAAGGCAGAACTTGAAGCTAGTCCTTCCTGACTCATAGTAATCAATCAATGAATGAACAAATATTTTTGAGCACCTACTATCTTCCAGACACTGTACATAGGTAGCAAGTGTTGAGGCTAGAAATTAGATAAAGTGACTTAGCCAAGATCATACAGATCTTGGATCACAGGAGCCCAGGTGTGGGCAGGGAAGGGTTGAAGGCAACAAATGTCCCCCAAGTCTTGCCCTTATAGTCCATAACCAAGTCTCACTTCAAAGTTCTGGGATTCCAAAGTAAACTGCCTGCAGCAGTAGAGGGATATTGGGGGGAGAAACACCTAATACCGCACCAGATCTATGTATTCTATCTGATTTATTTAAATTGAAAAAGACATAAGTGTATTTCTAAGAAAGACTTGGGCTTTCTTTTTTTTTTTTCATCCCATTTATCAGTTTCCTCCATCTTCCCTCCATTACAGCCCTGACAGAATAATTGATTTCGGTCAATCAATCATTTAACAAAAAAAAAAAAAAAAAAAGAGGGGGGTGCAGGTGACCTCAACCTCACACATAAGCCACTGAGAGCTAGTCACAACAACGATCTTCAAATTCCCTTGGAAAGGAAAATTAAGCCAGCTATGTGTGGCTCGGGGCAAGCTAAGCCTTAAATCTCTCTTTTCTGATCTCTTCACAGAGATGAAAGAGCTGGGGCCGCCTTGGATTACACACAACAATTATGTGTTCTCCAAACTGGGGGAATCGGCTTTCAGACAGCCCTAATCATGACCAATTAACCACATCTTCTGACATCCTGTAATAGCAGCCCGGTGCCTGTGAACTGGCCCAGGCACTCCCTCTAGGCAGCCAATCCCTACATTAGAGCTTATGTTTTTTAAAAAGCCTATTAATGTTTGTTGACAATTCCAAATAGGGGTCACCTGTTGTCAGGGTGCAAGATGAGCTCCTTTTTTTTTTTTTAACACCCTCCGAATATCTTACAAGCAAGGGTGCCTCTGGGAATGGAGAAGGGGAAACCATTATGGGTATTTGTCCCCTGCCACCAACACTTTGAGTGTCTCTGAAAGGAAGCTTGGGGGGCCCCTGCCCAACTTCTCAAACTATAAAAAGTTCCCAAGGCTCAGGGGAACTCAAAGTCAACTCTACTTGGGACTGAAATAATTCTCTTGCTCAAAGAATGAACTCCATGGAATATCTTTAGATTCTCAACCTCTCTCCCACAGTCACTGTTTAATGGCAAAATATGGAGAGTAGCCACTGGCCCAGAAAATCCAAAGATGATGAATTGCTGAAGACTCAGGAACATAAATCCTGAACGATCAACTGGCCACAACGTTTAATTCTCCTGGACCTGGAACCCATTGGCCACGACAGAAACCTTTCAGAAAATGGACTTTTCCCATTTTAATTACTCACATTCAGGCCCCTGGCTCCCCAAGGCACAGAGCTTTGATTTAGGAGCTAGAAGGATTGGCTCTTTCTAATGAAAGGAAGGTGAAAGAGATTTCTTTGAAAAAAAAATGTTCTGTGATTCATCTAGAGGAGCAAAGATGAAACTTTCTTGAAACACATTAAATCCTGAATTGCATTTCTTTGGACCTTGAGTGAGATTCCAGAGCAAAAGGGATTGTTATCTCTTTCTTTTCTATCTCTGAACCATGTTCAAAACAATGACCTAGTTCTGAACCCACCTCTTCCCACTCCCTATCCTTTGGGTAAGTCCTCATCTGTAAAATGACAGGGTTGGGCTAAGTGACCTTTAAGCCCATTCGCTCTTGACATCTGGTTTGCTAAGATATTTGTCATCATAAATCCTCCGTGCGCTGCTGGGTTAGGCACGTTCCAGGGTGACAGAAACAGAATCCAACAATGTGAGAGCTGGAAATCAACTCATCCCAACTCCCTATAGCCATTTTTTTTTCAGATAGAGAAACTGAGGCCCAGAGAGAGGAAAGAAAGTGGCCTAGGTTTGGATCCCTTCCTTTTAGGAGCGGCCAGCCAAGACCAGATCACACTGGCACTCTGGGAGCTGTGGTCTTCAGACAAAAGTTTTAGACTCTCTTTCAATCCTGGGTCATTCAAGGGCATAACCTCAAAATGAAATCCCCTCCTTCCCTTGGATTCAGATATTGCCCCTTGTCTCTCTCTTGTGCCGTCTTTTTTTTTTTTTTTTAAATCACTGGTCACACAGAAATGGGTAGTCCATTTCCAAATAATGTCACCCTCAACCTGAGACAGTGATAGATTATCCCTGTACTCATCTCCCCAAGTGAGCTAGACTATAAATTCCCCAGGACAGGACTTGAGCTCAGAGCCCATTGTTTTCCTGTCTATTGCTTAACTGATGTGGGTATGGCGATTTAGGACTTTTGTTTTGTTTTTTGTCTAGAGCTTTGATTTCATCAAAATATACTGGGAAGTCCCAGGATAAAAACTCTCTTCCCAGATATTGTTCAGCAACTCATCTGCAATTTTTTGTCTCTGAGGATTCATTGGGGCACAGAGAGTTTAAGTACAGGGGTGGGGAGGGAATAAGTATTGATTAAATGTTTAATATTTGCCAGACACTATGCTAAGCACTTTCCTTTTCTTTCTTTCTTCCTTTCTTCCTCTTTCTTTCTTTCTTTCTTTCTTTCTTTCTTTCTTTCTTTCTTTCTTTCTTTCTTTCTTTCTTTCTTTCTTTCTTTCTTTCTGGTGGGGCAATGAGGGTTAAGTGACTTGCCCAAGGTCACACAGCTAGTAAGTGTCAAGTATCTGAGGCTAGATTTGAACTCAGGTCCTCCTGAATCCAGGGCCGGTGGTTTATCCACTGTACCATCTAGCTGCTCCTATGCTAAGCACTTTTACAAGTATCTCATTTGAACCTCACAACAAACCTGGAAGGTGGATGCTGTTATGACCTTCATTTTACAATTGTGGAAACTGAGGCAGGCAGAGATTAAGTGATTTGCTCAGGGTCACATAGCTGGGAAGTGTCTGAAGAAATATTTGAAGTCAGGTCTTCCCCATTCCAGGCCCAGTACTCTATCCACTGAGCCACCAGCTACCTCTGTGCCTCACTGCCTGAGTGATCCGTTCATTGTCACATAGATAATATGTGTCAAAGGTCAGATTTAAACAAGGTCTTTCTTACTCAGAGGCCAAGCTTCCATTCACTACACCATGGTGCAGTGAGATGGGACACAGAAAAGACTTTACCAACCTTGAAGTGCGATATGTGTTCTTAAATGACTTATTCAAAGTCTCATAGCTAGTAAGTGGAAAGAACAGGATTTGAATCCAGGTCTTCAGATTCTAAATCTACAGTGCTGGCCCTTTATTTTAGGTGAAACTCAGATGCTTTCAGCATTCTCTCCAGGCAGCAGGGCACCCATTGGGGCATCCTGTGAATGCTAGCCAATTTTGCCTTCATTAGTCATTAGAAACTATAGACAAATGGCCCTGAGAGAACATCACCATTTCCCTGGGAAGCATTTATAATACACATGCACTCCTTTAGGTGGAGTTTACCCCACTAGCACTTCATTATCTCTGGCTCCTAGCCAGCCCTCAGCTATGTGACTTTGGAAGGAGGACAGAAACAAATTACTAAGATCTTCAAGAAACAAAATGCACACTAAATAAGTTTTCTTAAACTACAGCATGTTATCATAATCATAGCCAGGAGAAGAGGCAATCTAATTTCAATCTCAGATCAGGAACAAAATCTAGGCAAAGATGCATCAATTTCTTCCTAGCAAGCAAAGGGAATTTCTGCAGACCTTGGGACCTTTGGCCCAGGGAATGAAAACAGGAGGTTGGCAGAGATAAGGGAAAGACAAAACAAAACACAGGAGTTTTGTGGAAAGCCAGAAAGACAGGTTTGCATTCCCAATGGGGAGTTACCCAAGACTATCTTCACTGTCCTCATTGATGCCAAAAAAACTCTGGGGTCTCAACAGCCATTAACCATTCCTAATGTTTCAGTGAGTCAGCAGAGGTGCTAAGAAAGCCGAGGAAGGACACTCTCATCTTCTTGCAAACCCAGGCTGCAAATAAATAAAACTCAGTGCTCCTCTTTTGAACTGATGAAAATGAAGAAGATTTAAGCCATTTTACAAGCACAAAACCCTGACATCATTCCAGAGCCTCTCTGATCAGAGAAGCATAGTTTGTTCTTACAATTTCCAAGTACAATTTCAAAGGCTACCAGAGAAGCCGTCTGATGTAATAGATAGAATCTTAGACTTGGAATAATCAATCAGGAACAAGACTACATTAGACACAGTAGCTTTATTACCTTGGCCAAGACACTTCTACTCTCTGTGCCTTGGTTTCTTCATCTGTAAAATGAGAGGATTGGACTTTATGGCTATAAAGGTCCTTTCCGGCTCTAAATCTATGACGCTCTGACCCTAGACCCTGTTATGGCTAAGGGAGGATGGTGCAGAAGAAACGAGAGGGGATGCTGAATGTCAAGTCTGCCCATCAGATAAAATCTGTTTTACTGTGCAGAGGGTACTGGGCAGTATAACTAATGCTAGAGTTACAGAGTAAAGGACAGAAGCTACTCTTGATCTCCAGAAGCTTACCATGTAACAAAGGAAATAAGACTAGCGCATGGAATCAGTCACTCATTATAAAACCCACAATCCTCACCATGGGAAGAGCTATCAATGATCAATACCTAGGGCTACCAAATCAATAGCTGACAGGTGGAATTCCAAGTCAGGGAGGGCTCAGCTGTGCTCAGAGAAGCTTGACTGGGATCTTGGAGGGAGAGACTAGTAAGAAGTGGAAGTATAATTTGGTAGCACCCAACCTCAGATCCAGAGCACCCGCTGACCCTTTCTAAGGAAGGTAGGGAAGGGTCACAAACAGGAATATCACCAGATAAGGGATTCTTCCCTTGTGTGTGTGTGTGTGTGTGTGTGTGTGTGTGTGTGTGTACATGTGTATGTGTGTGTGAATGGGCTCCTTTGGGAAGCTGGACTGTGGACTCCCCCTCAGAATAATGTGGGGTTTTTTTATACTTCAAAAATGAAAGGAAATGGTAAATTTTAGTTAGAGGTGAATGAAAATAAGATGTAATTTCTTATCTATTAAAATTTATAGAACCCCCTAAAATCTATCTACCGATCCTTTGGGGAGGTCCATGGAATCCAAGTTAGGGATATCCCTGAACAAGGGCCTTAGAAATTAGGGTCTTCAGGTCATGGTGGACCTAAGGCTTGGTTAATTATGATATTTCTCTCTTTGAAGAGTGGGTCCCCGGAACTGAACCCATTGTTATTCTGTGCATCAAGGCACCTTGGAATCCTGAAGAGAGAGGCTTTAAAAGGAGTGGTATAATCATACCACATTGGCTAGGAAGAAGGAAGTTCCCAGCATAGAAGTCTCTGGACACAAAACATTCTGGAAAGGGGAGAGGGAGCCATGAAGGATAAAGGAGCATGTCTAGAACAGAATCTACTGCATGATGTTCTAGGGTTTCTGATCTAGATTTTTCAGACTATCCCACAACACTTTGGGGTTCCTTTGCCCATAAGAATATGTCCCATTTTGTGTGTCCAGCAGTCCTTCAGAGGTAAATTCCACAGATGAAACACATTTTCCCAGAATTTCTGAACTGGAAGGGGCCTTGAACATCATCTACTCCAAACCGTACTTGAACATGAATCTAAACTACCACAAACATTGAAAGACTTCTGGTGAGGTGGGTCATGCTACCTCAGGAGGCAGCCCATTCAAACTTTGGCCATTTCAATTTGTTCAAATTTTATCAAGGTATCCATCAGATATTTTGAAATTTGTGCTGGTAAGAAGCAAAGCTGTGTTTCTAATTAATATTCTAAGTACAGTTTGCACAAAGTCCTTTCTTTTTCAAAAACAGAATTCAACAATAGAGCATGACTTGCTACTATTTGTCTGCCAAAATCCAGGATCTCCATGGACTTCAATAATTCCAAAAAGCTTCTGTCTAATATGACATTATTAAAGTGGGTCTTATTGTCAGCTTAGCAAAACTCACCATTTAATCTTGGGTTATGTCTGATTTTTATTAATACAATATGCATCTGTTAAAAATAACTTTGGATAATGAAACGTTTGATTAAACGGACCTTCTTAATACAGCTATTAACTGGTAAGATTTTTTTTTTTTGGTTCAGTTTAGTTTTGTTTTCCATTTGTGCATTCCAAGCTGAGCTGGATAAGATGGCCTGAGGTGTGGAATGTTAATAGCAGGATCCTGGATGGTTTGTTTATTTTTTATTTATTTATCAAATGTGTTGCTCCAGGAGAAGTGCCAGATGGGGGCCCTAGAAGTCAGAAGGACTCTGTTTGGCCCTGGAGCACCAGTAAACTGGCAGAAAGACCTCTCCCTGAGCTAGGGGGAGACCTTCCGGGGGCAGCATCAACCCTATGCTACAGGCGGATTGCCTCTTCTTTGAGGGTTACTGAGAAAAGCGCTGAGCAGAGTGGGTGTTTAATGAGAGCTACAGGGAAGACTTTTGAGAATTTTCTTTTTTGGTTCCTTTTTAAGAGAGGATAATTTTTTCAGAGTTGGCTTTCTTTTCCATGGTTCTGGAAGAAATTTATAGGTGGGTGAGACTGGATTCAATTGAATCTATTTATGCTACTGTTTAAAAGAACAGAGCTAAGATACTCATGGGGCCCTCTTGGTCCACTGGGTTCTGAGATAACTTTGCTGACGGCAGAATTCTCACATAGGAAGAGAACAAGGGACATTCTTGAGTTAGCCACACTATGCCACACCCTCTCCAAAGTCAGGTGAGTGGTGGTATCTCTCTGGTTCACAACCACAGCTGCCTGAAGGGTGCTCAGTCTGACTGGCACGGCTTCTCTGACCACGGCTAAGTCCTCCCTGACTTGGAATGCCACCTGACAGCTACTGATTTGGTAGCCCTTGGTACTGACCCAAGCTCTCCCTCGTGGTAAGGAATATGGTTTTTATAATCAGTGACTGATTACACGCTAGTCTTATTTCCTTTGTTAGATGGTAAGCTTCTGGAGATCAAGAGTAGCTTCTGTCCTTTCCTCTATAATTCTAGCATTAGTCATACTGCCCAGTACCCTCTGCACAGTAAAACAGATATTAGGTAATGGGCAGACTGGACATACGGCATCCCTTTTGGACCATGCACTCTTAGCCATATCAGGGTCTAGGGATCAGGGCATCATAGATTTAGAGTTGGAAAGGACTTTTAGAGTCATCAAGTCCAATCCTCTCATTTTACAGATGAGGAAACTGAGGCACAGAGAGGAGACATGTCTTGTCCAAAGTGATAAAGTATCTAATATAGGACTGTTCCTGATTATTGCAAGTCTAATGTTCTATCTACCGTATTAGACTGCCTAAATGATTGCCTCATGTTAACCACACTGCCTTACCTTATGGGAGTTGGAACGTGTAGAGCAAAGTTTTAGTCTTACAGAAATGGAATGGCTGGTTGAATTACTATCAAACTCTCTGGAGTCCCAGGACCACTACATTGGACGAGAACATGTTGGCATTGGGATCGAGCATGACTAATTAAAGTTTTCTCAGAGGCAGCCTATCAGCAGGATCACTGGAGTACCCATACATAGATCTGGGGCATTCATTCATTCACTCATTCATTCATTCAACAAACATTTATAAGGTGCTTACTATATACTGGAGACTAGTAACAGAAAAGCAAAGCCAAAATAGCCTCTGTCATCTAAAGGCCTACATTCTATTGAGATTGGAGCTCGTTCACTCAATAGGAAAATGTATGGGAAAAGAGAAAGCAAATTCAATTTGAAGTGAAGAGAAGGCCTACATCTTCAGACCAAACAAACCCAGGACTGGTAAAGGCCCATGTTGACATTTGCCCCTTAAGGCCCTACATTTAAAAAAAAAAGACAAACTGAAATCAGAAAGGTTATTAAAAAATAAAAGACAAGATATACAAAGTCAATATCATAAAGGAGACCATTTAATCCATTATCTTACCATGATTGCATTATGCTTAGGTAAAGTTTCCTCTCCAGACTCCTCAGAGAGCATTTAACACATTGACTTTTACTGCTGGCAAGCCCTGAAAAGTTTTGATTCAGCATTTGCAAGTGTCTGCTATGACAACTTGCCAATATGTAGATTATTCTCTAGAATTAACGGGATTCAGAAAGTGCACATCATTCAATTTTAGCCAATTAAATGAAGACCATCCATCATTAACTGCTCCTTATTTGGGTCATTAATACACCTACTTTGGGGGCTGAAATGGAGACACTTAGCAGTATTCAGGAAACCTCTATCTTGAGAATTACAATGGGCACTCTTTGGGACAGGCCAATGGAGAGATTTAGAACCAGATCAGAATGACCACTGAGTTCAAAGAAAGACCAGTAGGTCCATCCTTTTAACAAATACCACCAGTTTACAAAGACTTGCCATTTCTTGACTTCTCCCTTTAGGGAGCTAAAAAGTCTTCCTGGAAAATTAGAGGAAAAACGAGAAGATGTCACTTTCTGTTAATGGAACAGTTGGCATATCTAATATGTTTTAGCTTGAACTCCCATGCCAAAGAACCCTACTGCTACATCAACAACCTTTGATTCTCCAAGTGTTATCAGGGTCAGGAAGTGGGCTAGGTCACTGGGGATGCTCTAGAGGGGGAGGATTCTTGTTTGCTGAGATACAGGTTGGAGTACCTGGTCTCTGAGGTCCCTTCTAACTCTGAGATACTGTGATGCTATAAATAAGAATAATGATTCTTTGGGAAAGGAATGGATCAGCTAGGCTTTTCAGAGTTCCTGGGGCATATACTAAGCCAGGAGGACCCATAGCTTCAGCCCTAATGATGTTTGACTGAATGTCAGGAAGCTATAATTCCATTCCTAGTTTAAATGAATAACACAAAATATAGTACATTTAAATCTACTTCTGTATCACTGTTTGTTTATTATTGTTAGAACCTACATTTATAAATCTGGCCTACCTTCCCTTCCAGCTTGAAGCCTGGGTCCCCCAAGGGTGGAGGAGAATCCAGTGGAAAAGTACTATTCAGATGCAAATAAATGATGCCTTTTTGCCTTTGAAATTTAGAAAGGTCTTTTCTCTCAGAAGCTTGGGTCAGAGTGCAGCTAGTTAATCTTGCCCTATCAAGCAGTGTAAAGTTCTGCCCCTCTCCACTCCCGACAATCTGCATTGTAAATATCTCATTAACCAAGATGCATTACATTTGAAATATGAACATTATTTCTGATGAAAGGGCAATGAAAAAATCAAGCTAATGCTAGCCTGCTGTGCCCTTTTTTCCCACTGAGAACAAATTACAGCAACAATTTCTGTAATTTTAAAGTACAGGTCCATGTGGGTGCTATTTAATCCTATGGCGTGTGTGAACAGGGCCTCTGGAGGGGGTGAAGGGAAACGTGCCATGCCTGAATGTTGCGAAAAGGCCCATTGTCACAGCCAGTGGTCCCCAACCAAGAAAATAGAGAAAAATATGGCTCCTGTGAGGAGAAAGGCAGCTCAGTTTCCTCATCAATCAAATGAAGGTTGGACTACATTTCTTCTACAATCCCTTCCAAATTTAACTTTATATGAATCTATGAGCACCACTGCTGGAAACAATGAGAGTGGATCCTGAGATTCACAGATCCTGGGAACACAGGATTTAGACAAGAAAAAGACCTTAAAAACCATTGAGTCTACCTGCTACAGAACAGAAGAACAGAGAGATCAGTTTGTTCAAGGTCACACAGCTAATAAGTGAGGTAGGATTTGAACCCAGACCTTCCCAACTCCAAGTCCAGTGCCTTGAGAATAACCCAAAATAGCTCTTCAGCATTCCCACTGCCAATGCCACAAATCCACACAGAGAAGGTGGTGGGGCTTACTGAATGAGCTCATCCCCATCCCAGCCAATCTATCGACACATTTTAGGGAATGTTAGTGGTGAGTGCGAGTGGGTAAATACTAGTGTTAAGCAAGAAAGGGCATTTGAGTGGTCAGTCCATCAGACAATATTTTTGTGCTATGACAAAATTGTAATCATGATAACATTTGCTTCCCAAACCACATAGCACGGTAGATTAGAGATGTGGCCTTTATGTCATTAAAATCTGGGTTCAAATATGGCTTCTGACACATATAAGCTCTATGACCCTGGGTGAATCATTTAACTTCTGATGCAGTGGGTTAGAAGGCAGGCATGAATCATCTTGTACCCTGCAGTGCCCTGCACACAGTAGACACTTAATGTTTGTTGCTCAGAACTGAGTTGAATTGAGGACTGAAGCATTCTGCAACAAGGACCTCACAATGCAGAGTGAGCAATACCTCTTTAAACATGGCCTCTCTTTCATAGTTTTTGCTTAATTTTACTTTTATTCAAGGTAAGAGGAAACATTAGGAAGAGATAATAGTAGGGTTTTTATAAAATCAAGTAAAATTAATTCTTGATTTAAAACTAAATTCTTTGATTCTTTGTCTCTTTTTGTATCCCTGGTGCTTAGCACAGTTCTTGGCCTATAGTAGGTACTTAATAAAAGTTGATTGACTGAAACTAAAGTTTTAAAAAAGAAAATAGGGAAGTAAGATGTTCTTAAAAGAATCAACTAAAGAAAGTTAAAAAAAAAGAAAGGAAAAAAATAGTTCATTGGAGAAACAATAGGGGTGATAAAGGGAGGGGATGGTGGCTGTTTACATACCCTGGGTAAAAACCACAACTGGCCTTCCCAGACCACAACCCCAGTCTCTAATACTGGAAACAGCATAAGAGGGGACTTACAGGGGTCAAAGTCAGACTCTTCAAGGAGAGAGACAATAAAAATACTTGCCTCCACTCCAAAAGAAAGCCGATAGGGGCCCTGACTTTTTTTTTTTTAATCAGGACATTGTCAAAGCCCAAATATTGACCCAACTTGACAGTGTTATCCCTGAGAACCCTTGGCAACTTTTTCAGTGTATATCCCAACCACTCATGTATGCCCGTGATGATGACCTTTCACCCCCAGTCTTAGCTCCCACACAGAAATGCAGTGATCCCTTAAAGAACAAACTTTAACTCCCCTGACATTCTCATTAGAAGCCATCCGCTTCTGATAGAGAGAAAGGAGAGATTACATAAAGGAATTTGTGGCTTTCTAGAGACAGGACCTTTGTTAGAGTGGAAGTAGATAATGAGGGTCTCTAAACTCGAATGCAACAATCACTTGTACTTCAGGTATTAAAAAACAAAGATACCCAGTCAACACCTACCACATGTATATTTTTGCACATTTATAAGAAGTTATCAAAAGGCTAACTATAGCACATTTCAGGGACAGACTCATTTGCCAGAGAAAAATTAGCACTCTTCCCTCCATTTTGATTTTGTTTCCTGTTTCTATTTCTTGTATTCAACTTCCTGACTTTTCTAAATCTCTTCCAGTGAACTAGAAATACTTAATGAGCACTTCCTCTATCTATATAATATTTTTTAATGTATTTTTCTGCCTTCAGAGCCAAGAGGTAATAAGAGAAGAACATTCATTCCCCAACCTTATAGCTCTACCATCTAAGACTTGACTGCACCTCTAGAAAGGAAGATCTTTTTTGGGGGGCGGGAGGAGGGGGGAGCAGGGCAATGAGGGTTAAGTGACTTGCCCAGGGTCACACAGCTAGTAAATGTCAAGTGTCTGAGGCTGGATATGAACTCAGGTCCTCCTGAATCTAGGGCTGGTGCTTTATTCACTGTGCCACCCAGCTGCCCCCAACACAAGATCTTTTTAAACTAGTCCCTTTTGAGGGACTTCACTCACCTAAGACTTATTCAGTCAGGATAAAGGGGGAAAAGAGGAAAGTAGTAGTAGTTCAAATCTTAGTGCTGCTCTGTGTGACCTTAAACAAGTGACTTTATATCCTTGGGTTTCTTGATGTGTAAAATAAAAGAGTTTGACCAGATGACCTCTAAGGTCAATTCCAGTTCCATGCCTATAATTCCTGGAATCATTCCCATATTCTTTATTAAGCACCTCTGGAGTTAAAGAAAGACATGACGGATTTCATGCCTTTGAAAAATTACAGTCCAGATATTCTAAGATATATACACAGCAAAAGGAAAAAAACTAAATACATGGAGGCCTATGTGGTCAAGGGCAAGGGATAGGGCTGGTCCTATGATTTCACTGGTGTAGAAGGTACACCAATCCAGGTCTTCTTTGTAATTTATCATCTTAGACAATTATCTAATTGTCAATTCCTGGGGAGTCCTGAGAAGTTAAAAGATTTGCCCAGAGTCATAGAGGGGGTGGGTTGGGGGTGAGGGTCCTAAACCCAGGTCTTCTTGACATTGGAGTTTGCTCTCTAATCACTATGCTACACTGGCTCTCAAATAAATAAAATAATAATAAATAAAATAAATTTAAATTTTAAATGGTATGTGATTTGTTTTGCCTGATTTCTAAATCAGAAAATCTGGGTTCAGGGGGCAGCTAGGTGGCGCAGTGGATAGAGCACCGGCCCTGGAGTCAGGAGTACCTGAGTTCAAATCCGGCCTCAGACACTTAACACTTACTAGCTGTATGACCCTGGGCAAGTCACTTAACCCCAATTGCCTCGCTAAAAAAAAAAAAAAAAAAAAAAAAAATCTTGGTTCAAATCCTAGTTCTTCCATTTACTACTTCTATGACCTTGGGGAACCTCTCAGGAATGCTCAGTAATATTATCCCTCCAAGGTAACACATCTGTTCTTCAACCCAACAATCATAGAGAGAACCAAACAATCATGTCCTTAGAGAGGAAAGGGTATTGGAGGTCAGATCCACAGTATAGAAGAAAGTGTTATGCGAGGTCAGAACAATAAGGATTTAATGTGATCTGTGAACTGGTATAGTTGAGGTCAGTTTCATGCAGGAAAACTATTATCTGGTTGCCTTGAAGGCTAAGTTAAGGATTAAATCGATTGAAAGTCTTTCTAGGATCAAAGGAATGCCCACCAATTGGGGAATGGCTAAACAAGTTGTGGTATATGATGGTGATGGAATATTATTGTGCTATAAGAAATGACAAGCAGGATGATTTCAGAAAGGTTTGGAAAGATGTATGAACTGACATATAGTGAGGAGAACAGAAGTAAGAGGACATTGTGCACAGAGACAGCAATATTATTTGATCATGAACTGTGAAAGTTTTAACTGTTCTCAACAATACAATGATCTAAGACAAACTCAAAGGACTACTGATGAAACATACTATCCTCCTCCAAAGAAAGAACTAATATTGATGGAACACTGACGGAAGCATGCTATTTTTCACTTTCTTTCATTTTTTAAAATTTTATTCAAGTTTTCTTATACAAAATGGCTAATATGGTAATGTTTTACAAAAATCATAAAAATAAAAATGTCATTCTAGGAAGGTGAATGGTACTCATCAAGGCTTGCTCCCCCATCACATCCATGGGCTTATAGGTGATTTCCAAGACTAAAGAGAGAAGGTTACTGATGAGCCCTGTTATTAAAACCTGACGATAAGCAGCTACACTTCTTTGATAATGGTTTCCCAGTGAACAGAGGCTAGGGACAGCTAGGTGGCATAGTAGATAGTGAGCTGGACCTGGAGTGAGGAAGATTCATCTTCAAGATTTCCAATCCAGTCTCACTTACTAGCTGTGTGGGCAAGTCACTTAACCCTGTTTGCCTCAGTTTTGTCATCTGTAAAATGAGCCAGAGAAGGAAATGGCAAACCTCTCTAATATCTTTGCCAAGAAAACCCTAAATGGGGTCAGGAAGAGTCAGACACAATTGAAACAACTGAACAACAACAAGGAACGGAGGGTGGGGAGGGAGTTCACATCAGTGAACTCAGGAGTTGATTGTTGCTATTGGTCTCCATGGCCCCTAAATGTTGAGGTCATTTTTATGCTCTGAGAAGTGCCCAGAAAAAGGGGCCTCCCTGCCCATTGTAGCCTGTAAAACTGCTGGCCATAGGGCTATAGGAGATGATCCCTTCTAGCTGCCTTCTTTTGAATGGAGAGGACTTGAGTGAATTAAATCAGTCTGTATAGCGAGAGGAAGTAGGCAAAGTGGGAGCAGAGTGTGTTTTGACTGACAATAAGCACCTTGTCATTCTGAATCAGTTCCACATTTGCTATTATTTTATATGGGCCCAGAGGAAGTCTGATGAAAGAGCTTTCAGAGAATCCAAATCTAAGTATAGGAAAAAGAGATTGGGGTCATTTGATGGGACTTTGCGCCTTCCCTCCCAAGGTAGAATACTCACTTCTAAGACTATCTCACAGATGATCCGAGTGCAGTGAGGAAGCCACCTGACAAGTCAGCCCAACCTCTCATCAACCACCTCTAATTAAAAAGTCTTTCCTTTTTATTAAGCAGAAACTTATCTCCTCATACCTTCTACTGTTTGCCCATGTCCTTGTCTTCCCTGTGACTGCGCTTCAGATCTCCCCTTGTCTCCTTCAGATTAAACAACACCAGGTGCCCAAGTTGTTTCTCAGAGGATTGTTTGGGTTTCCAGATCCTTCACCATCTCAGTTGTCTTCCTCTGGATGAGGTCTAGTTTGCTAATATACCTTCTAAACTGTGAAGGAATGAATAAAGCATTTATTAAGTGCCTACTATGTGTCAAGTATATTGGGGTACCCAGATTAGACACTATATCCCAGATGTGGGCCACTCACCTGGGCAATTCTTTTAAAGTCACTGAGTTTTAGTGTCCTCCTTTATGAAATTGGAGGAGGGGAGGGGAAATTGGAATAAATAATCTCTAAAGTCCCTTCCAGCCCTGAGACTCTATAGTTCCAAGGTAAGAGTAAAATCAAACTATTTCCTTCTTTGATTTAAACAATGACATTGAAGACAACAATGTCACAAGCATGTACATATATGTGTGTGTGTGCACATGTTTAAAACCATACTCTGCAAACTTCTATTTATCAGGTCTTTCTCCGGAGATAGATAGAATTTTCCTTCATAGGTCCTTTGTGATTGATTTTAGTATTTATAATACTCAGAATAACTCAGTTGTTCACAGTTACTCTTCAAAGGGTTCTGCTATTCCTGTCTATGATGTTCCCTTAGTTCTGCTCATTTAGTTTCCCAATTTTTCCACATCCCCTCATTATTTGTCATTTCCCCTTCTATCATTTTAGCCAATCTGAAAAGTATGAGATGATATCTCAGTTATTTTAATTTGCATTTCTCTAATCAATAATAGTTTAAAGTATTTTATATGACTATAAATAGCTTTTAATTTCTTCATTGAAAAACTATTCATTATCTTTTGAGCATTTATCAATTGGGGAATGACTCATATTCTTATAAATTTGTCAAAGTTCTCTATTTATTTGAGATATGAAACCTTTATCCAAAAAACTGTCTATAAAAAATTTCCCTCAGTTTTTGCTTTCCTTCTAATCTTGTCTACATTGGTTTTATTTGTACAAAACCTTTTTTTTTAATTTAATCTAATCAAGCTGCCTGAATATCTTGACAAAAGTGATAGGGATTTTAAATGTCATGGCAGGGTAGGAGAATAGAGATATGTCATCTGGAGGGCCTTTTGACACCCCTCAAATCACACTTCATAGGCTTTATCCAGTATGCCTATATGTAAGACCAAGCCTGTTGACAAGCCATCTCTACCTTTTGTTATTTGCTATAGACATTAGTGAATGTCTATTTAAATAAAGTTCCTGGCATAGGGCCCTAGACTCCTGTGAGATTGTAGGTCTGTAAGGGCCCAGCTTATGCCCTTGGTGTAGTTCATTGACACATCAAGTTCTGGTCCATTAAACTATTTACCTATGGAGTCTATTGGCTTTACACACCAAAATTACCAAAAAAATATACATGAACATCTCCATGCTACAACTAAGTAAGTGCGTGCTTATATCTTGAAAATAAAGCCTTCTATAATGAACTATTAGAGATTATTAAGGAAGGTTTACAGTAAAACTGGGATCTCAGAAATTTAGAATTGGAAATAATTGGAAAAGGAGCTACAGTATGAGCTTTTGCTTGACCTATACACAGATGAAGGAGAAGGGGAAAGGTGGTAAGGGTCTGTTACAAAAATTCACAATATAAAGAAGATTCAGTGAGAATATTAGCTTTAATTAAAGGGGAGGGGTCTATTTTCAAGTAGGTAAGACAGAAAGTTTATATACAATTGACATTGTAGTTACAAATCTTACTTATCTGTTTATTAAAGCAAGTCCTCTTAGGTTTTCTACTATAGAAAATGGGGAGTAGACCTCCTTCAAATATACTACTTGAAAGCAACATGGCTATATTAATTTTAAATAATCCATAATTCAGACTTTTTACTCCATAGGAACTAGCCTTTACCACAAATATAAGGATAGCCAGAGCTAACCGCATTAACTACTCCCATAAAATTATGATGTTAGGAGAAACAACATTATATCCCTCAGAATGTGATTATAAATGGGCGATTGGCTAAACAATCTTAGGTTTTTTAGCTAACCATCAAGCATGGTTAGGATACATCATTAGAATGTATTCATGTTGGAATACATGGTTAGGCTATAGAGCATAACTATTGCAAAAATAATTTCAAACAAAGTCATCTTATGCTGGGTAGGTCTGTAGCCCAAAATAAAGAAGAGAAGAGAGGTAGTGTGGTTAGGTAGAAATAGTAATGAATCTATATAGGGTCGCAGGGTCTTGATTCAAACTCCGTCCTCTGAGACTTCCTAGCTCTGTGATCTCGGGCAAGTTACATCGACTTCCCAGACCTCTGTTTTCTTATTTACTAAATGTATTAAGGTTCATTCCAGGTCTAAATCTATAGTCCTTTGAACAAAGCTTTCCTGTGCTATTCAAAAAAACAATTAATTCTTAGCTGAAAGTCTAAGCTTTTAGCGAAATTGTCTTGATCGGGCCACTTTCTAGTGTTTGAAAAGTTTGGCCTGAATATCATTTTTTGATCTGGTATATATAGCAAAAGAAATACATTTAGCAGGCAGACATATTCTGCTCCAATTAAAAAGGTACTAGAGATGGGTACCCCATTCTCTCTCTGCCCATAGGCCTTCATGACAAGCAGCCTAATATTTAAACTTAAATGAGCTACCATTTTTTTTCCCGTCAACCTCCTCGAGTTCAATTTAGAACACAATGGGCCTTCAGGTGCCCAGGTCCTATGCTCTGGAAGATGGTATCAGAAGATCAGCTCAAAACATGCGTAACCCAGACACTCAGGAACTGCCTCAAATGTGGCCACTAATTGGATGTTGCTCCAGGAAAAGAGTACGACGTGAATCATGGGGAAGAAGAAGATGCCCTTAGGATTGCTTTGATACAATTACCCACTATCTATATCCCCTCTTAGGGCATAGACGATCCAGGCAATTTATTACTTTAAAAGAGGCAATGCCTGTGATTTTATCTGTAGTCATTCTTTCTCTGTGTGTGTGTGTGTGTGTGTGTGTGTGTGAGAGAGAGAGAGAGAGAGAGAGACCGAGAGCAAGAGCGAGAGAGCGAGAGAGAGCAAGACAGAGCGAGAGAGAGCGAGAGAGAGAGAAGAAGAGAGCGAGAGCGAGAACGAGAGAGAGAGAGAGAGAGAAAGAGAGAGAGAGAGTGCCCATGAGCACAGTGGAGCCCTGAGCTGTCTTTCCACAACTCTCAGAGTTGAAGCAACCCTTTTATTGTAATCAGTTTTCATTAGGACCCTTTGATCTCCATCCATTCTTTGTACACAATACTTCATCACCTTTATTTTTTGTCATAATTGCATGTGAAAGATTTCCCCTTTGATAGGCCCTAGATGCCAAACTCCAATGGAAAAGAGTGTTGAAAAGTGTCATGTGACCTGTCTCTCTTAGAAGGAAACCCATACACCTGTGGAAGACAAATAATTTTTTCAGAGATATGACATATCTATCATCTGTCCACAGGATATGAGCTGCTTAATGGCAAGGGGCTCTGAATGGCAAAATAGGATGTGCTGAAAGAAATTTGCAGCACACCGCATACCGTCTGGCAGGCATCCCCGAGCTCTGGCTCATCCCAGGCCGGCTGAGAATTCGCAGGCTGCTCATCACTCTGGCAGACCGAGCAGCCGGATGGGGCCCCCTGTCTCTGTTCTCTGTCACCCTGTCATTCAGGTAAGCCTGCCTGCCGTCACCTGCTGACAGTACCTTGGGCTTCTCAATTACAGACCAGGTCTCCATTCCTGCCTCAGTCTGATCCAGCTCATGAGCGGGCCCTTACTGATTCTCCTTTCAGTGTAGGCATGAGTGGCCCTCAAGTGGGTGGTAAGGGCAGCCTAGGTAAGACTTGAGGGGACCATGCACTGCAACCCTAAGAAAATAAAAGCCAGAGCTTAATTTTTGTCTGTTTGTTTGGCTCAGGATTTGGAGTCTGAAGATCTGGGTTCAGCCATTCACTAGATCTCTAATCTTGGGAGAGTGACTCCTATTTCTTGGCCTCAGTTTTCTCCTCCATAAAATGAAAGGCTTGAATTAAGTGATCTCTAAGGTCGCCATAGAAGCAGTTAGGTAATATGATGGATAGAAAGCATGACCTGGGATTAGGAAGACTTGAGTTCAAATTCAATCTCAGAAACTTACTATCCATGTGATCTTGGGTAAGTCACTTAACATTTATATGCCTCGGTTTCCCCATCTGTAAAATGGAGATAATAATATTACCTAATTCCCAGGGTTGTTGTGATGATAAACTAAGATAATTTCTTTAATGCTCTTTGAAAACCTTGAATTTCTACATAAATGTTAGCTAGTGGTAGTAGTAATATCAATATTATTAGTAGGAGAAGTAGTAGTCATAGTGGAAGAGGAAGTAGTAGTAGTGATATGAGTAGTGGTACTCAAATGTGGCCACTAATTGGATGCTAGAGTAGTAGTAGTAGCAGTAGGAGTAGTAGTAGTAGCAGCAGCAGCAGCAGCAGTAGTAGTAGGAGCAGTAGTAGTAGTAGTAGCAGTAGTAGTAGTAGTAGCAGTAGCAGTAGTAGCAGTAGTAGCAGTAGTAGCAGTACTAGCAGTAGTAGCAGTAGTAGTAGTAGCAGCAGTAGTAGTAGCACTAGTAGTAGTAGTAGTAGCACTAGTAGTAGTAGCACTAGTAGTAGTAGCACTATTAGTAGTAGTAGCACTAGTAGCAGTAGTAGTAGTAGTAGCAGCAGTAGTAGTAGTAGTAACAGCAGTAGTAGTAGCAGTAGTAGCAGTAGTAGCAGTAGTAGTAGTAGCAGTAGTAGTAGTAGCAGTAGTAGTAGTAGCACTAGTAGCAGTAGTAGTAGTAGTAGCAGCAGTAGTAGTAGTCATAACAGCAGTAGTAGTAGTAGTAGTAGTAGCAGTAGCAGTAGTAGTAGTAGTAGCAGTAGTAGTAGTAGCAGCAGCAGCAGTAATAGTAGTAGTAGTAGCAGTAGTAGTAGTAGTAGTTGTAGCAGTAGCAGTAGTAGTAGTAGTAGTAGTAGTAGCAGCAGCAGCAACAGCAGCAGCAGCAGCAGCAGTAGTAGTAGCAGTAGTAGTGGTGGTGGTAGTTATGGTGATAGTGACAGTAGTGGTGGTAGTAATAGTAGTAGTAGCAATAGCAGCAGCAGTAGTAGTTAATAGTGGTAGTAGTAATAATCTAGTTATGCTCCTGTGATTTCCTAAAATTCTGCCTGCTTGATTTGGGTTGACCATGTTGGAATTGGTTCTTGCTTCAGAAGGAAACTTAGAAAAAGTGATGAGCCTGAAGAGCTTTTCTGGATCAAACTCAAAACCCCTTTATTCCTCCACCTTACACCCTACCCCTGTTGCCCAGATGTCCCCTCTGCATCCCTGATACCTGTAGTCCAACTTGGCTTCCTGGATTGTGGAGCTATTGCTTACACTGATGTGTGATACCTGTCTTATTCCTGAAGTCTTACCCCAGTTCTCCTGGTAACTGTTTACAATGGATTTACAACTTATTGTTCCCTACATTTTGGGTCTCACAATTGTGGGGATACAGCTTCAGGTAAGTTCTTTAAGGAAAATCCTCAGAAGCTAAAATGTAGCCCCAACCTGTAGCTAAAAGGGTCATCTTGGTTTCCTGGGATAAATCCTCCCCCATCCTTGAGAGCAGAAAGACCCCAACAGCTGAGAGTCACTTTCTTTTAGCTTCTCAAGGTTGAAGACAAAATGAATAAAATACAGTTTTTGTCCTTGTACTGAGGGGCTTCTGCCCACTTTGTATCCTATCTTGATGGCATTTTTATAACTAAGGAGGTTTTGGCCCCACAAAGGAGGAGGGGAAACTCCTAAGAGTCATCCTCACTTTTGCTGAAAGAAAACATGAGAAGTACTTTAAGGTTTATGATTAAACATAGGATAAGTTTGTACCTTTTCCAGTGACAAATATTTCTGTTCCAGATGGTTGCATGAGAGCCAGGGAAGGGAAAGGGCCCCAAATGACTGGGGTAACTCCTGAATCCTAACACCATTCCTCCCAGAAAGCAGCAAAATGTCACATGTATTTTCATAACCCCTTCTTCATTACCATCAATATTATGACATGGCTTGGGGTTTGGGTTGCCCACACTTAGCATGTGATAAAGCAAACCCAAGAAATATATAACCATATTCTGAGACATATGACATTGACCTACTCAGATTTATGAGCTGCAGATCCAAGGAAAAGGACATTCTCCATTAGATCTGGGTACTGAAAGACCATGGAGAGGTGGTTGTTGAAAAATTGATAGTAATCTTTGAAGAACTATAGAAAACAAGAAAGGGGCTGAAAGACTAGAGATAGGCAGGTATGGGCTTAGTGCTTTTTAAAAGGGCAAGCAATGACCTTGACATTGATCTTTGGAACTATCCTAAAATAAATTATAAAACAAATGGGTTGGAGGCAATCAAAGAAGTAATCAGCGATCCTCCAGTGGTAGCACCAACCCACTAAGAACAAATCTCAACAGGGTTAATAGAGGGCTGTCATCAGAGCGATGCATTTGTGGAAACAAGAAAAAGACATAAAGGATGGTGGTCTACAACATAGCAAGGAACATACAATGGGTAGTCTGCATCCTCCATTATTAACCATCCAATATCAAAATATCTAAAGGAAATTCCTCAATATGCTGGGCGAACTCTCAGGGGAGGACCAATGGGAAGACACGGACAAGATTAGCAGAGAATGGGATGGCTTTGATAGGTTACGATTCACATCATTGGAGAGAATGTCCACACTCATGAGCCACCAACTTATCAGAGTGCTCAGCAACGCAATCCTCTTGCTTTGCTGGATGTCTGCATTTCAGCAAGACTTCAGATATTATCTCTCATGATATTCTTGTAGATATGACAAAGAGATATAGACCGAATCATTAATAAGCAATGAGGCCTCCAGTAATGTGTATCCAGGATCTGTTTTTGAGTCTGAGTTATCCAATTCTTTTATCAATAACATGAATAAAGATACTACCAACTCTTTATTATATGGTACTATGCTATATTATATATTCTGTTGATGGCATGGTTATCACATTTTCAGAGGACTTGAAAGTGAGAGGCATAGCTAATATTTTAAAGGGCAGAATTAAGGTCCCCAAAGATCTCAATGGGTTAAAACAATGGATGAACCCTAGGGGTTGAATAGTTATTAACATTATCACTATCTAAGTGTTTTGGGTTTTTTTGGCAGGCAATGGGGGTTAAGTGACTTGTCACACAGCTAGTAAGTGTCAAGTGTCTGAGGCCGGATCCGAACCCAGGTACTCCTGAATCCAGGGCCAGTGCTTTAACCACTGCGCCATCTTGCTGCCCCTATCTAAGTGTTTTAAAGTAGAGAAGAGGAAGGAGGATGGGAGGGATAGAGGAAAAGGGGTGGTGGTGTCAGTCCTGGAGTTAGGACAAATCAGCTTAAAGTCCTGTCCCTAACACATGTTAGCTGTGTGAAAGACTGGCATGTCACTCAAGTACGCAGTGCCCCCAAGCAATCTCTAAGTATGCAAGTTAAAGAAAGATAAAGAAAATCATAGATCAAGACAAAAAAATGTTTAAAGAGTGCTTTCCTTATGACAATCCTATGAGATCTGTGCTTTGGATATTGTTACTTCTCATTTAAGAGATAACTGAGACCCAGATACAAAGTGCCGTTGCCGTTTCTAGGATCACATCCCACCTAATAAGTGTCAGAAACCAGGTTTGAATTCCAGCCCTCTTGACTGCTCTTGATATAAATGTAAAGTCCTGAACTTGGGTTTAGAAAAGTGAACTTCATAAACACAGGATGGGGGAAGGGCCATCAGAAAATAGTCCATGTGGAAAAAAAAATAAGAGGGAGGGTATTGGAGGCCTATAAGTACAACATGAGTCAATGATGGGATATAGTACTACATTAATAGGATAACAAAGGGGACAATGGTCTCACTCTTCTTTGTGCATGCACAGATCATAACTAAAGCATTCTTCCAGTTCTAGGAATCACATCTTGGGGGAGAAGACATTAATAAGCTATCATTCATCCAGAGGAGGAGATCAGGATGGCAAAGAAACACAAAACTTTGTCATCTGAGGAATAGCTGAAAAAATTAGGGATGTTAAGCCTGAAGAAACTAAGATTTGGGGGTAGAAATATCATGGAAAGAGCAGGATGTGATACCTATCTTCAAATATGTGTTATTTTGTGTGCCTAGGTCTATAACAGAGATGAAAGGATTTTGTTCATTGGAAGAAGGAACTTTTGAGTAAAAATGGAACCTTAATGAACTCCTTTCTGATGATACCTAATGAGCTCCCTGTCACTGGATGGAGGGCTATCACCAGAGAGCTGCATTACTAAAAAAGACAAAAAAGGATGGACATGTCATGGAGGATGCTCATGTATCAACTAGTGGGTTGAACTGGATGCTCTCTGAGGTCTGTCTTAAGCTCTTGCTTTTGCCCATATTTGTGATATCATCAGGGTAGGGGATTCTTTCCTTCCACTGACACTAGGTCTGCAAGGGGGAATCTGAGAGTTGCCTGGAGGCACTCTTAGTTTGCCCACAGTCACACAGGATATGTCAGAAGCAGCACATAAACCTAGGGTTACAAAAGTTTAGAAAAAACATAGGAAACTTTGCTGAGGGTGGTGGCCATGAGCAGGCCACACAATGTTACAAACAAGCAATTACTCAGGAGAAGTAGTCTCCTGAGATGTCATCAAAAAGATTTATCATCAAAAAGCCTGTGCCTTCTATTGCTGTCCAAATATTGGCAGAAGGTCCCCAACACATTAGGTTAAGAATTTGTGGTAAACTTATGAAAAGATGTGGACAAGAGTCATATAGAATGAGTAGACACTAATGGGTTGTGATCTGCCTCTCTGGAGAGAATTCCCATGTGGATGACATGATCCATCCGTTGTGATTTTAGAGAAAACTTCAGTACATTCAACGAGGCTGGTGCATACTGTGGAATATGAGAATCAAGTTTAGGGAGATGCATGTTTCTCATAGGCATGTTCAGAGGATGAACTTTACCTCAGCCTTCCATATGCGAAAGTCATGAACAACCTAAGGAAAACACAGCTTCTTTTCCTAAACTTTCAGCAGTTTGTCCTACATTGCTGGGCACACAGTCAGCACTCATGCATCAAGAAAGGGACACGGACAAAACCTAAAGAACAAAATGACAGGAATACTGAAAGAACTCTGAATGGAGAGTCTCGGGGGAAGACGTGGCAGCTGGTACAAACCTGCCCACTTTCCCATGCACAGAAGGAAAGTTAAGGTCACTATCACAGTCCTTATCACTCAAGGGAAGATTTGAGAGAAAAGGAAACTAAGCTGATTTCTCTTTAACCAAGAGGAGAGAGGAATAAAGGGAAATAAAAGTCAACTAAAGGGCAAACCCAACATTCTGTATTCAAAGAAGCAGCCAATTTTCCCATTGAACTGCAAAGGTATGAAAAAAGGATTTAATGACAGGACTGTCTCCATTCCTTCAAGAACAACTCCATGGATCGTTATAAACTTTTCTTTTCTTTGTAGGATATGGCTACTCTTTCATCATAGCAAAGGGTCTAGTTTTCTCTGATCCTGGATCAATAATGGATGCTTTACCTTGGACAAACATGCAGCATCTTTGTTGCTCTCCACCACTGACCCACCACTTAGTCCAATGGGAAGTGTACCGAAGTCACCCCTCCCCCCCAAAAAAAGGAGTTTAAGGATGATTGTAGGGCCTTAAAATGAGCCAAAGTCTACTTAAACTGTAAGTACCCAACTCTTAGAATTTGCTCTTCAGTGAGAAATTCTCTACACAGGGCTGGAGAAGGGGTGAGATAAAATGAATATAAGATTCATTTGTGCATTCAGTCCTAATGAACCTTTCCCCAGGCTAGCATGATCCCATCTCTTCTAACTTACTGATGAGGGGGTTATTCCCCTAGTCTTACCACTCATTCTACCTGTGTTCTAAAATCAGCCCAGTTAATTGTAAGCTTCTTCAAGGCAGGGATCAAGTCTTCTCTTTTCAAAAAATTTATTTTATTATGAACTTAAAGAGATAAAATGAGAATTTCCATAAGCTAATAGAATGGGAGGGAGATGATTGTACATGAAATTGCAAATCCATCATGTACAACTTGCTATTCCTTTTAAACATATAATAAAGTTATCATGTAATTTTATTTTTTCCTTTTTTCTTCCCTTCTCCCTCCCTGCCCTAGAAGTAACTACCATTAAACACACACACACATACATAAATGGCAATACATATATGTATATATTACATATATGTACACACACATATAGGTATATCTGTAAAATTATATATATATATATATATATATATATTTCTTTCTCTGGATGCAAATAGCTTCCTTCATATGTCCTTTGTAGTGAATTTGGGTATTTATAATACTCAAAATGACTTACTCAAAGTTGTTCTTAAAACAATACTGTTGTTACTTTATATAACATTCTCTTGGTTCTGCTCATTTCACTTTTCATTATTTCATGTGTGATGTCTCAAATCTAATGTGGGTCCTGACCTGCCCCACCCCCCAAGTTTTTGGGGGAAACTGGCTAAGATTTACTGATAAATTCAGAAAGAGTTTGGGCTTTTAAGGATTTATTAAAGAGTAAAGACAACACATGGGATCCCATAACACCAGAGAAGTCTATCTACTTTCTATCTACTTTCCTCTCTTTTCATCTGTCTGCCTTTTTCTCTGTCTCCCACCAAGCCAAAGTCTGAATGAAAAGACTCCCTCCCTTTTTCTCCATCTGTCACCACCGGTTCCTCAACGAAAAGAGGAAGATTCAGCCAGCCAGCCTCAGCTTCCTAGTTCCTCTCTCTCTACCTGAAAGGGGAGGTCCTTCAAGCTGATTGGTTGAAGGTCATCTCCTGCTGATGTTGTAGTCTACAGCCCTCTGAGAACAACACCCCACTCAGGGCTAGCCAGGTGTGGTCTTGATTTAATCATTCTTAAGTAGGTTCTCAGTCAGTTTCTCAGTCTCATCCAATTCAATCAATTCTAAATCAATTTTCTGGTGGCATCTGCCAAATTCCATTATTTTATCAGAAATGCAAGCCTATGCATGTTTTTCTAAGATCATTGAACTCATCATTTCTTAGAGCACATATTCCATCACAATCACATACCACAACTTACTCAGCCATTCCCCAAATGACAGGCATGCCCACAATTTCCAGTTCTTTGCCACCACATCTTTTCTCAGCACTGAGAAGAGTATTTAGTATTCGTTTAATAGGCATTGATAAATGGTGTGGTACCTTGTATCCCAAACAACCAAAAGAGTAGCACACTTGCTATAAGCAAGACCTCTTGCTGAGTGCTGGAGATACAGAGCCAAAAATAGAAATGACCCCCTGCCCTCAGGGAGCTTAGAATGAATTGATATTTTTTTTCACATTTCAGCTTGTTGCTTTGACATGACATGTATACAGCCTAAAGGAGGTTTTGATAAGAGAGGCCAAGTTCATTGCTTAACAAAGGCACTCTGATGTACTGAATAGGGTACTAAATTTAAAGTTTGATCTGGGTTCAAATCCTACCCCAGAAGCCAGCTATGTGACCCTGGGCAAGTCACTTTACTCTCTGTGTCTAGGTTTCCTCATGTGTAAAATGTGCTGGATAATCTCTAAGGTCCCTTACAGATTTAAATCTAAGACCCTATGAAATTCACAAAGATATCTCTGCAAAAGTATGGAAACAAATAGGACTACAGTTTTAGTCTTTTGGGCACCTGACAGTGTCTTACACAAAGCCTATGAATGTAAGTTCTTTGGGGACAGTGACAGCTTTTCATTTCATCTATTTTCAAGACCCTGGAGGTACTTAGCAAATGCTTCTTGAATTGGACTCAAATATAATTAGATTCAGTTTGTCAGATTATCACTTAAGATATCACCTTTTGATATACTTTCTATAACCCTGTATTTGGAGCAAAACAGTAACTAAAACAAAGATAATTTTAAAACAACACATATGAATATGCATTCCTACATACCTACATATATACAAATACACACACACACACACACACACACACACACTTGATGCAGTGGATAGAGCAATGGGTCTGGAGTTGGGAAAACTTCCTGAGTTCAAATTCAATCTTACATACTTACTAGCTATGTGATTCTGGGCAAGTCACTTCACCCTATTTGCCTTAGTTCCTCATCTGTAAAATAAACTGGAGAAGGAAATGGCAAACGACTCCTGTATCTCTGCAAAGAAACCCCAAATGGGGTCACTAAGAATCAGACACAACTGACACAACTCAACGGCAAAAATAAATGCTGCATTATCGCAACAACCCTATGAGGTAGGTATTAATATATGCATTGGTTTTACAGATGAAGAAACTGAGGCTGTCCCGTACACAAGGAAGAAATCTGAATTTGGAGTCAGAATACTTGGTTTCAAATCCTTCCTCAAACTATCTGCATTATTATGGGCAGGACACATCCTCTCTGAGTCTCAGTTTCTCCCTCAGAGGTTGCTTCTGTAGTTAAGTCTATGATTCCATGAACTTATGAGGCTCAGAAAGATTAAATAATTTCCCCAAGGCCAAAGAGCTAGTGTCTGAGACAGGATTCAAACACTAGTCCAGCACTCTATCCACTATGGCGCCCTATAATCACATGCTAATGGCTCCAAATAGTGAGCCAGGTCATAAGATTTATACACTTTATCAGTCTAAGCCTGAATGATCAAGAAGGCCACTTTCCAATCTACTTAGATGACAATAGTGTATTTATATCATTTTCTTCCAATTGAATAAAATGTTTACTTTGTTGTTACTTTCTGTTCAGTTAAACCCCAGTCAATGGTAAATGCATATCCATTCATCGATTTACCAGACCTACATGCAGAATTGAGTCTGTCTGGGACTACCGTTAAGTAGGATTAATAAAATATTTCCAGTCTTACACAGTTGGAAATACTCTCTCCTGCTCAGATTTCTCAATTCGCTTGAGCTCCCTAAAGATAAATGAGCTCTCCACCACTGAAAAGAAACAGATCACTTATCTGACATCACATTATTTACTGACATTAAAAATGATAATATCCATCAACAGGCAGCCAAACCCCAAGTGGGTCATACTGAGAACAAAGCTACAACTGTCTCTCTTTGATATGGTTACAAGGAGAGGCTGATGGAGCTGCCGTTTGTGTCCCAGTAATGTCACTACTGGCTCTGGAAGTTGGGGATTTATGTGCATTAATTCCATTTTCCCATGATGAGAATTTTGATTTTGGGGGAGAAGAGTGGTACTTTGGTTTTCTCTGGACTTTCAAAAAGAGCAACTAAAAATCAAATGACAGGGGGCAGCTAGGTGGCGCAGTGGATAAAGCTCTGGCCCTGAATTCAGGAGTACCTGAGTTCAAATCCAGCCTCAGACACTTGACACTTACTAGCTGTGTGACCCTGGGCAAGTCACTTAACCCCCATTGCCCTGCAAAAAAAAAAAATCAAATGACTGAATTATGAGTGTGTTTTAAAAAATATTGTTTTTAAAAGCACATACATGCAATAGGTTTTGATCATTTTTTTTTCCATAGGAACATGGGTTCTCTAATTCCAGATGGTATCTTGATATTACCTCTTTTTTGGGCTCTCATCAACAGAAACTCTGAGAATGAGATGTATTGCGAATGAGATTCAAGGATGCTCAGACAATACCCTTAATAAGGATACCAATATTTAGTCATTCGACTCAACACTGTCCATGTGACAAATGTCAGAAATGAATAGCCTTTGGGGTTCCTCAGAAGTAAATTGAAAGAAAAAATGAACAAGATAAAGTCTATTTTAAGAATTGACCCTCATCCCCCATAGTGCAAGAGATGCAGGATGGACCAAAGGACACACACAACTGGTCTTCCATTCAGGAAGACTGATTTATGCTGATTTCATGACCCTGGGCAAGTTACTCACCGCTCAGAAAACCAGACAACACTTTTAGACTATCAACTGTAGAATGGTTGCCAGTCTACATCGGTAGAGAAGGTTTCCTCAGTGGGATCATTAAGTCATTGGTTCAAAGATATAGAAGCATCTCATAGATCATTAGTCCAATCCCCATATTTTTCAGATATAGAAACTGTGGTCTCAGAAGAAGGCCTAAAGTAAACAAACTATGGTATATGATGATGACAATGAAGAAATATTATTGTGCTATAAGAAATGACAAGCAGGATGATTTCAGAAAGACTTAGAATGACTTGTATGAATCAATGTATAGTAGAGTGAGCAGAACCAAGAGGACATTGTACACAGTGACAGCAATATTGTTGATGAAGAACTGTGAATGACTTAACTATTCTCAGCAATATAATGATTCAAGACAATCCCAAAAGACTAATGATGAAACATACTATCCAACTCCAAAGAAAGAACTGATATTAATGGAGCACAGACTGAAGCATGTTATTTCTCACTTTCTTTCATTTTTTTTCTTTTATTCAAATTTTCTTATACAAAATGACTAATATGTCAGTGTTTTACATAATCATACATGTATAACCTATATATGATTGCTTATCACCTCAGGGAAGGGGGAGGGGAAGGAGGAAAAGAGGGATAAAAATTGGAACCCCAAACTGCAAATAAAAATGTTTGTTATTTAAAAAACAAACAAGACGAAGAAGATAGCCTAAAGTCACAGAAGTAGTAACACATCTGAGGTAGAATTTGAACACAGGTCTTCTCACTCATGGTCTTTTCACTTTCTTATACCCCCCAAAATAAGTTCTTAACTATAAAAATGGGGGTTCAGGGAAGTACCTCTGTAAGCATTAGGGGAAGATAAAGATGAAATTATGGCAAAAAAGAACACAGTATTTAAGAGCATTAAAACCTGGATTTCAATTATATCCTTGCTATTATATCCTAGTATGTGACCATAGGCAAGTCCTTTCACTTTAATGAGTCTCAGTGTCCCCATCTGCAAATTGACAGAGTTGTATGAAATCATATTTTTTAGGCTCTCTATAGCTCTATCAGTTGATGGTTCTATGATTCTGGTATGTGTGTGTGTGTGTGTGTATAGGTATATGTATGTATATATATATACATGTATATATGTGTATATACATGTATATGTGTGTATAGGTATATGTATGTATATATACATGTATATATATGTGTGTATACATGTATATGTGTGTATATGTATACATATATGTATATGTGTGTATACACACACACATAAACACACCCTAAAATATTCTGGAATCTGCTTTTCTTCCTACCTTATTTAGAGGATTCAGTCATATTAGTGGTACTTTATTTAGCTAAAATTTCTGAAGCATCAACTGTTCTACTTCCTCAGTTCTCCTTCTTCTGTATTTTTTTTTTTTGCCCAACAGAGAAATTAGGAAAGACCTCCAGAGAACTTGCAGGCACTCAGCTTGATCAGAGGCCCTCCCCCATGTCATAATTTGTTTCAGGTCTTTTGGTTATAATCTACTTGGACTATGTCTACATTTTACCAAGACAACTAGTTGAATAAAAAGTTAAAAATTCAGCCAATTAGCCAGTTTGGTCTACAGGACTACACATGACTGTATCCCTTAGCACATCCCCTTCCCACTGAACCATGTGAAATGCCAGTGTGGATACAGCCTTACCAAGTTGTAAAGGCTGGTTTTATTTCAGGACCTCCATTGTGTTACATTTCTGGCAAAGGAGGAAGATGATTTCCTCATCACCCTCAGCACCCACAGCCCCTTATGATCAAGGATTTGTTGAATTACCCCTCTACCATCCCAAATCAAGGAAATAACTAGTGATCAGTGCTGGGGGCGTCTGCCAAAGTCTACAATCATTAGGAGCCATATGATTTCAACCGAATGTCTTCGTTTTTGTATTACTGCTCATTCACTTAAAGAGAAATCCATGAGGCAGAGACAAGATCTTTTTTTTTTTTTCCTTTTCATGTTCCTCCAATTTATCTTCCTCGGCATGCTATATTTTTCAAGCCAAACACTTGAGTGGTGTCTTGTTTCTCCCTGTTTTCTCCATTATCTTAACCATCTCTCATTTATTTTTTTAGTCTTTTCTCTTATCTCAACAGTTTCTTGGGACATCATAAAAGTTGGAATTATTAACCTCCTATTCCTCTGAGGTTGCTTAAGACTGCTTCAGGGACATAAGTACTCTATTCCACTGTTGTTCTTTTATTATTTTTTTTGGGGGGGGGTTGTGGTTGTTGTTGTCTGGGGTGATCATGGTTTAGAATGATGCTGTTCTCTCTCATTCTCTCTCGCTCTCTTTTTCTGTCTCTCTGTCTCTCTCTTTGTCTCTCTGTCTCTCTCTCTCTCTCTCTCTCTCTCTCTCTCTCTCTCTCTCTCTCTCTCTCTCTCTCTCTCTCTCTCTCTCTCTCTCTCTCTCTCTGTCTCTCTGTCTCTCTGTCTCTCTGTCTCTCTGTCTCTCTCCCCCTTAAGCCCCAAGGAATTTTACATAAACCTTCATTCAGGCTGATTGCTCAAGAATACCTGTTTTGGGTATATAAGAACCATCCTTCACAGGAAACATGCACCAGGAAGAATGCAATGTTAAACAAAGCTTGCTTATCTGCCCTTGCTTGCTTTGCACTATGGAGGCATCTCAGTCAATCCACTCTTCCCTTCCATCTTGAATGAAGTGGAATGTTTGTGGAATGAGATATGGGTACCATCCATTCATCTTCTTGTGATATCACTAGCTGACTCTTGGTGGTTCAGGTAAGGTGAAGCACTCTAGATCACAGGATTTGGGACTTTGAGGCCATTTCATTCAAGCCCCTCATTTAACTTGTGGGGAAACTGAGGTTCATTTAAATGACTTATCCAATGCCATAGAAATTAATAGAGAAATCTAGACTTGGATTCAAGTCTCAACTGCAAATCCCTCATCCTTTTCACTAAACCAACAATGGCTATTTCCATCATCTATCAAGCACTTACTATGCCCAAGGAATTGGGTTAGGCATTCCAAATATAAAACACAGAGTTTCTAAGAGCTAATAATCAATTTAGGGAGAAAGTACAAATATATAAAAAGGGGAAAAAATAGGAAACATTATACCAAGTGACAGATGTGTGGTATAATCAGTAAGGGCCATGGATAGACATTGAGAGAAGGGAAACATAACCATAGGTTATAATGGTCAATGAAAGCACTGCTGCTCAAATAAGGTATGACTTTGGCCTAAAAGGCAAGGTAAGGAACTTAGATAATCATAAGAAGGTGAGTACAATGTTCCAGGCAGGAAAAACATCATAAGCAAAGACCCAGAGGCAGTAATGTAGTTGGAGAGATGTGGACACCAGTTTAATAGGAGTGAAGGGGGGTTGGGGTATAGCACCAATCAAGGAATCAACAAGCATTTATTATGCCAGGTATTGTGCTATGCTCTAGAATTACCAAGGCAAGAACACACACACACACACACACACACACACACACACACACACACAAAACCTTTCCACAAAGAGTTTACATTCTTTCTTGTGCGGGAAACAAAAGGTTATTTATAGAGTCATTCATATACCCTTCTCACCTCATGGGATATTGAGTTGCATAAGTTTCTTGCCTATTGTGAGAAGTAGGACTTCCTTTTATTTATGTGCTAAGTTCATTTGTCCTAAATATATCCCAGCAAAGTTCCAAGGGGATTCTCTTGTTCTGTTATTCTATGATTTCTTGAACAAGTCTCTGTTCAACTGGGCCACACTGTTTTAAAGATTTTAATCAGGTCAACAACAAAAAATTATCCTATTGCTATAAGGAATGTTGATTAAGATTTCCAAGAAATATGGGAAGACCTGAGAGGCTACATAGCTAGAGGGCTGCCCTTATATCAGGAAGACCTAATTTCAAGTCCTTCCTTTGATACAATTGAGTCAGAGAGGCTGGATTCAAATCTGCATCCCTCTGTCACTACTTGTATGGCCTGGGGCAAATCATTTAATTTTTTTTGGGGGGGAGGGTCCTCAGTTTCCTCATCTGTAAAACAGGAGATGAGTCTCTAGGGTCCATTCTAGCTCTGCATCTTCGGGAAGTTACACATGAGTTGCTGATTCATTTCAGCAAAAAGAACGTCCACATCATTAGTGTCCCACAAGAATGAAAATGCAGGTCCAGGCTAAAAACAAAAGAAGAAAATTCTATGTTATGTGTTGGAGAATGAAGAAAACAGAACCCAAGGAAGGATTTGGGAGAAGGGGAGACCTGTGAGTTCATCAGTGGGATACTCCTGGTATGCAAACTCCCTCATCAATGCCTCCATGCCTCAGCCTTGGAAGGTGGCCTACACACACTAAAAGGTTAAGTGGTTTAACCTTGCTTGAACAATTAGTATATGTCAAAGGCCATAGTCAAACCCAGGTCTTTCTCAGTCCAAGACTGGTCCTCTGTCTACTATGCCATACTCCCTCTCATGCAATAACTACAGCTACAGTAATGAAGATAATTCAAAATAGCAATAAATGTAACACCCAATAAAATGGGCAACATTAGGACTAATTTATTCAAGTTCAATCATGTACCCTTCTAGGTAGGTGGTAAAGTGGACAAAACCGAGAATCAGGATGACCTGAGTTCAAATCTGGCTTCAGACACTTACCAACTGTATGACCCTGGACAAATCACTTAACTGCTCCTTTCCTCAGTTTCCACATCTGAAATATGGGGATTATAAGAGCATCTACCGGGGCAGCTAGGTGGTGCAGTGGATAGAGCACCGGCCTTGGAGTCAGGAGTACCTGAGTTCAAATCCGGCCTCAGACACTTAACACTTAACTAGCTGTGTGACCCTGGGCAAGTCACTTAACCCCAATTGCCTCACTAAAAAAAAATATATAAAAAAAAAATAAGAGCATCTACCTCCCATGGTTGTTGTGAGGAATAAAATTAGATAATATTTATAACATGCTTTGCAGGGCTTAGAGTGTATTGTAAAACTTGGTCATTATTCTTATTTTCTTTGAATATACACTAAATAGATAACTAAAATGTGAAGTTAAAATATTATCAGTAAGATGGTTCCTTCATACTTTTTTGCTTAATACTTTTGGAAGTGTATGATTGGGGAGGGATCATTGTTAGTTTGTTAGGGTATACGCGATGCATTAAAACAAAAATTATCAATAAAAAATTTCAATGAAAAAAGTCCCACAGAATTTTATCTTGCCCCCTCTAAGCTTTTTCTTTTCCAGATTAAGGATCCAGTCTTTGCTAGCCTCATCCCTTGGATCACTATAGGCCTTAGCACTGTTTCTTCTTAATTTGGTATGCTTCTCTATCCAGCCCTTCCCCCCCTCCGCCCAAGTCTCCAGCTGAGATTCCACATGCCAATGTAGGCCTCTATAATTGAGAGCCTAATCTGACTGCCTGGAAGCTTCTCCCAATACCATAAATCAAATGGTCCACTCAGGCCAGGCTTTGTGCTATGAAGGGTGATTAAAGGCCCCCGAGCTTTCAAGGGCTATTCCCCATGTCTGTGGCCATCCACATGACATCCCACAGACCAGGTTTGGCTGCTCAATGAGCTCCTCTCAGAAGCCAAAGGTCCTGCTTTGTCCCTCTGTATAGCAATGCCAGTCTCAGCTTGACCCTGACCTCCACTTCTTGGCTAATTCTGGAGCCCTCTCATGGGTTTTCCATCCCAACCTCCCCACAAGGAAGGGTCTGGAAAAAGGGGGCCAAAAAAACCTAACTCTGTTCCTCTGGCGGAGACTATTATATGCAGTGAAAGGAATAAGTCCTCTTGCACAGAAAGGGAAGGAAATGCACATCTACGACCTTCCCCAGTCTTCCCCACAAGAGTCTTGCATTGCCCACCAGTTCCCATGGGCCTGCTGCAAGTTAATAGGGACCAAAGGATGCCCCCCAGGGCCTCTGGGCTAATCAAAAATGCTGGCTGGCACTGTCCCAGGGAGAGGGAGCGGTGAAGAAAAGCTAAAAGGCCCTGTCAACTCAAGGACAATGGCCCTGACACTCTCAATTAGCAAGAGACTGCCAGGCTGGACCATTTACATTGTATAAATCATGTCGTCTTTCCCTGACTACACTTCCATTCTTCTTCCCAGCACACAGATGGAGAAAGTGATTGGCTTTTCTCTTTCCTTTTAAAGGAAACTCTCCCTGATGAACCACACCCAGGTCTAATCATCCCTTTATTCTCCATCCCCTCAGCCCTTCTGTGCTCCAAATAGGCCTTACATCTTTGTACCTGTGGACAGGAGCTTTCAGGTTGTTCTCCAGCCAGGTCCTATAGTTACATTGGTGCCTCTCATGCGAGACAAAAGACCCCAGAGGACAGGAGGGAGGGCCTTCAATTTCCTTTCTGGACTGCATCCATATTCTCCCCTCCATCCATCCTTTACAACAATGCCAGCTTCATTCCCCTCAAGCTACTAGCTGACCATCCAGAGGGAATCCCTCCCTAACACAGACCCTTTGTTGGAGTCTCTCCCTGTTGTGTCCATTACCCGTAGAAAGTACACATCTCCCTATTTAATGCTTCCACTGATATTTATGATCAGAGGGTTACTTCTGTTGTTACCCTTTTCAATGAATCTTGAGTAAATTCTATGTTTTCATGGGAGACACCTTGTTGGATGAAAGAGACATTTTGCTCTATAGAACAGAGCCAGGTGGCACAAGAACTGAGCTCAAATCCAGCCTTAGACACTTATGATACACCCATATACATACATATGCTGTGCGACCCAGGGGAAGTCACTTAACATATCTGCTTCAGTCTTCTCATTCACAAAATGGACTTAATCATAGCAACTACCTCCCAAGGTTTTGTGAAGACAAAATGAAATAATATTTTTTTAAGTGCTTTGCAAACATTAAAATGCCAAACAAATGCCATCATCATCATCGTCGTTGTTGTTGTCAGAATTAAAAGCTTTTTTAAATAGTCGAACAACAAACAGAGTAGGGACCTTGTCTTCTTTATATCTTCTTGCCAATTGTGGGATGGTGAACATGTAGTCTACTGCCTAATATCATTTGTGTTTGTTACCTAATACACTCCTTGAGGGTGTCATCAACATTTATGTACATAATCCTTATAAAATTACACATAATATATTAATTATTGGCATGGAAATAATGCAGTGAATTATTACTCAAGTCAATACAAATCAATAATAATCAGATTAATAATAATTAATAAAAATCAACAACAATATCACCTTCCTCATAAATATGTGTATATGGGAAATTATATATATGATACATATGATTTATGCTATATTACTATGATGATACATAATTAATAAAATTATAATAGAATTGATATCTTAATTATAGAAATAACTATTAATCATGTCTCATTATGGTAATATAGCATATACAAAATGTGGATCATATATAATTTCCCATATATACATATTTATGAGAAAGAAGGTATTGTCAGATTATGTGTGCATGCATAATACATATATGCATGCATAATACATATATGCACGTATATGCATATACATGCATATAGCTACATCTAAACACATGCAGTGCATGCACATACATTCATTGCCCATCTGTACTATATACATGTATCATGCATGTTTGTGAACATATACAGGTGTCCACTATACATATACATCCATTATATGTATATGTGTGTATGTATGTATGCATGTGTATGTATATAACTATGTCTACGTGTACTATAAATGGGGAATGAGTCCAGCCCAAATTAAACAAGAAGAAGGATATGGGTGGTATTGCCTTCAGGATGTTCTGAAGCACCCTCACCAATCTCAGACTCACCCCAGAAACAAAGGCCAATCTTTTCACCACCTTTACCCTGCTGTGTTATTCTATGACTATGAATCATGTCACTGTACAGTCACCTGAATAATTAAAGATGAGCAATACTTAAAGGGCAATGGTGGGTCCAAAGAGGCAGGGCCATATAACAAATAGGGGACTTCAAAGAAGAACTGGAATAAATGGCATCATCAGGGAAATCTCTTCTTGAAAAGAAGATGGGCTGGTCTTAGAGCAAGAGGAAGAAATGTCTGATGGCCAGCCCATAAGCTCTCTTGATATAAGGGGAAATCAAGGAAGGCACCCAGATTATTGAGTAGACTTCCTATGGAAAACTCATGGAAAGTCATGGACAAGAGTCAAACATGGTTGGGTTGCTGTTTGCATCATTTGCAGGATCATAGATGGATAAAGCATTTTTACAGTGCTTACCATAGGCCAGGCTCTGTGTTAAGTGTTGGAGTTACAAACACAAGCATACAATTCAGTCTCTGACTTCAAGAAGCTTACATTCTAATAGGAAAAGACAACACATGAAGAGAAGCCTGAGAGGGAGCAGGATTAGTACATCCATGAGGAGTTCAGAGTCTGGGAATCAGTAGGATGATGAGGTGAACTCCATGTAGAAGAGGAAAGAGATGTGTTTAAGTAATATCTAAATATGTATAGACCTCATCATGTCATTCCTCTGCTCAAAAATCCTAAGTGGCTCTCTATTCCTCCTGAATAACGTCCAACCTCCTTAAGCACCTAACATTCAAGGCCTTCCACAAAGTGCTACAAAGACCAAGGTCTCTCAATGTATCTGTGGCCATCAACTGACCTAGGTCTTGCCACAGGACTCTGAATGACTCTGGAGGGGAGCATGAAGCTGATGACTCTGCACAGCTCTGCCTCACTTAAATCCAATTCACTTGCAAGTCAAGACATCACCCTGCTGATGTCATTGATACTCTTCAAGAATGAAAGACCGACAACACCACCCCAGTGTTCCAGGCTGATCTCCTATTACCCAAAACTACAATCTGGTATCATTTCTCTTACATTTATATAATTTGGTTAACACCAAACTGATGATGACCCCACTTGTTTCATGACCTCTAGTTGTCATACTGAGACACGGGTAGCAACAAGATTGGTTGTTTAGGAGGCATTATAACTAGGAATCCAACTAATTAGAAAGAACTCTGGCAAAGACTAAAGACCCAGAAAGGCAGGAGGCCAATTGAGGCAAGGATAGAACTGGGATATGACAAAACTGGGGATTTCATTTTTTAAAGTAACTTCTCATGAGAAAACTCCTTCTACCATCGCAGAGCAGCATCTTCTTTGTACGTTATAGTCTTAGGGTCTTTCATGGAGCACTGAGAGGTTAATTGATTTGTTCAGGATCACACAGACAGTTATATGTCAGAGGCAGATCTTCCTGACTTTAAGGTAGGTTCTTGAAGGAAGAGCAAACAAATGCCTGACTTGGGTAGCCAGGTAGGAGAATGGGTCTGGGAGTTCTGAGAGCCAAGAAGAAAGGAATTAATGAATGGCACAGAAGAGAGCCACCATGTTTGTTTTTATTTATTTATCTACTTATTTATTTTTACATTCATTTGTTAAAAATTCAATTCCCGATTCTCCTCTTCCCTCCAGCCCTTCCCTCACCCATTGAGAAGACAAATAATATGATGTCAATTATATTTGTGAAATCATGCAAAACATAGATCCATTTTAGCCAGGGCCACCATGTTTAAAGAGAGTTTTTGAAGTGGTTTTTGCTCTATAGAACAAAAATATGATTTTAGTTATCAAACAATAAGCACAACAGAGGTGTGTGTATTCTCTGTGCTTTCCAGTCAATTGTTTGAGAGAGAAAAAAGTGGTGTCTACTATAGAATAATGAGAAGAACTATTGAGCCTTATTCTCTTTTATACAGCCTATTGTTAGGTATGAATAGCACTTGGCCCAAATGTGTTAAGTGCCAGCAAAATGAGCACAGTATCTTTCTCTCCCCCCTTTTCTTCTCTCTCTCTCTCTCTCTCTCTCTCTCTCTCTCTCTCTCTCTCTCTCTCTCTCTCTCTCTCTCTCTCCCCCCTCTCTCTCTCCTCTCTCACTGTCTCTCTGAATGTCTTTGTGTCTCTCTCTGTCCATGTCTGTCTGTCTATGTCTCTCTTCTTTCTCTGTCTCTTTGTCTACCTCTATATGTATCTCTCTCAATTTTAGGGTCTAGAATCATCTTACATTAAAATATCTCTTGTAGGTCTCTTAGTCTCTGCACTCCCCCGTCTGCCAATCTAGGAGGAGTACTCACTGCTATATTCATTAGTGACATTCTCTGTGTCAAAATGGAACTGACTCCCAGCAGTTATGAAAAGCTTTGCAGTTCTCTGATGATGAAGCATTTATGGATACAAAGAATTAATGCTTAGAGTCAGAAAAGATGTTTACTTGAATCCTGTCTCTAACACTGACTAGTTATATGGCTCTAGTCAATGCACTAAACTTCTCTAAGACTCAGTTTTCTCGTCTATAATTGGGAACCATACCTGTAGCACTTTCTTCAGAAGGTTGTTTTAGGATCATATTACCTTTCATATAAAAAGTTCTCTGTCAATGTCAATTATTATAAAATTATTTTGGCATGTTCAGAGTAGTATTAAACCCTCAGAAATGACACCATCCTCTCCAAATTGACGAGAGCACAAAAATCATTACTAGAATTCTGTAATCAAGAACCTTGGCTTAGAACATGTTTGCTTATCATTTTGTAGAGATTTTTTTAAAAAATGAAATCTAGTGGAAATACACCAACAGTTAAAGTAAGATTCCTCCTTATGTGAATTAGCATGGAAATAGTGGTCAAGTCTGGAGATCGGGGATAATGAATTCCTTGCTTTTTTAGTGTAATAGGGGTTTGGGAACTTATGGACATCTTGGGATATTTAGTTCAAAAGTAGAGACTTTCCTATTGAGCTCTGAGAGTCATTTGTGACTATCACAATCTTTGACCCAGACAGTAAGTCTGAGCCATGCCCAGGAATGTTAAAGGGACATAGAGACAAATTGAGAGGACAGAGGAAGAGCTTAGCAGTGGGAGTAGTTGTGGGGAGATAGCACCACTGGCTTCTCCCAGAACTTGACCAATTGAATTTAACTAAATGACTGGCAAAAAAAAAAAAACAAAAAAAAAACAAGAAAAGAGAAAGGGAAATGGAGAAATGGAAAGGAGACACTGGGAGGGCTTCCCTGTGGCAAAGAAGAGAAAGATGGAGGTGGGCCATTAGGCCCTGCAAGTGCCCCACAACAGAGAAATTAGGTATCAATTGTAATCACCTTTTCCAGGAATGAGGAAAGTTTTCAAAAAAGCTCTGCTCTTTCCCCATTTTCCCCTGCCTATCTAATAACAGAAACTGTACTGAACTCTGCTCTTTTATTTTACCTAAGCATTTTCCATATGATGATTTTGCCTAAAACACAAAGAGGCTAGGAGTTAGCTAAAGGTACACAAAACTTCAAATTAGTAGAGACAACAAAACCTCTGGCAACATATTGGGAATTTTTCTAACTGGGGGCTCTGAGCTATTATAATTACGCTAATAACTTTTCATCTGACATAAACTCAAAAAAAAAAAAAAGCAGAGGAAAGGAAGAAATGGACCTAAAGAGAATCCTTGCTGTAGGCTAAAAGCAAGCTGTTATACTGAGGTATACTTAGTTTCCAGATTCTAATGTCAGAAAGAAGAGGAGACAGAGCAAAATGAGGTGAAGCCTCAGGAAGATTTAGCCATGTCCCTTCCAGAAGGGAAGAGGGAGTAAAAAGGATTAGGTACCTTCTGAAGCAACACCCACTGGCATCACATATAGATGCAGAGGCTTGCTGAAAGGACACCAAAGGAAGAAGTGAAAGACAGCTGGGTGAGAGAAAGACCCGCTGTCATTTGGGGTCCATATTAAATTACTTGTCTTCAAAGACATCTTAACATTAGGCAATTCTTGAAATCTTCCCCTCCCTTTTCCACAGTGGCTAACTCCAACATTTGGGTTAGAAGGAAGAATCACTATAGTAATTTGTGTAGTAACTGGGTCATGGAGAGGAGGTGAGGGCTCTAAGGTTAGCTTCTGGAATTTTCTCCATCCTATGACAACCATGGGCATTTTCTCACCGTTTTGCATCAGAAATGATGGACTTCTTTGCCATCACACCATGTAAGAAAACCTGTAAGGAGGAAGTAGTCATTTGGTCCAAAAGTTCAGGAAATGATAGGTAACACAATGTAAGGCTTTCTAAAGAGATAGCATGATGCCCCAGCCTGATCTAGGACTCCAGTGGGGCCTTATGAAAGATAAGGGTGTATTCCAAGAGATAAAGGGGGAACTTCCCAGTTCTGTGTAAAATTAAGGAGAAGTTGGTCATTTAATTTGAAAATTTCCTTCCACAAATTGTAACTAGCAAGGGAAATGGATTCCAAAGTTTGCCCACAAGAAAGCTAAAGGCCTGTCTTAAATGATAACTGGAGTTGGAACTGGAGGAGGTAGGGGGAAATCACGAGATCTAGAGAACAAAGAAGTCCCCAATCATGGGAAATACAAACTTAAAGGCAAAAAGAGCTTTCTTTGACTGTCTCAGAAACTGCCATCCCTGTTTCCGCCTGATAAGGTATAGAGGATCCAACAAAGCTGTCCAGAGGTGAGAGCGGGGAGTCTGGACTTGGCAGGCTCGCGGGTCTCTAATGCAGCACCTCCATTAATTATCTGGGCACCGGCACTGCTCCTCTGAACTCACAACTATATAAAGCCACCACATTCCCTTGGCTGCAAGCAATGAGAGGTGGAAAAAAAAATGCATTTCAGCGAATGCATGCGGCATTTGGGCCCTTATCGAAGAGTTTTTAATGTCATTTTACAGTTAATAATTAGCTTTCCTTTGGTCCCCACAAAGAATGCCAGAGAGACAAAAGGAAAACGCTAAGTATGTTCGCTATACTTGCCACTGGTATAAATAATCAAAGGGATGATTAATGAATGAGGGAGGAATTAAACACAACAGTGAACAAAGACAAAGGCCCAGAGCCCGGCTGCCCACAAACTGAGACAAGCTGTATCCAGAGAGAAATACAGCAAGTGACAAACAAAAAAATCCATTTAACGGACAGCTCATGAAGACTTTATTTAACCTCGCATTATGACAGGCCCCAGCGCTTTATTAACACTCTGACATGTTAAGGTGCCAGGGTCGTTTGAGGCAAAAAACCCACAGGAGAGGAGGGGGATGGGGGGGGAAGGGCACATTTTTGTGTGACAGAGGAAAAACAGAGAAGTCCCAAATAACTTAAACAACACCCTTCAGTCGTCCTTTGTGAGGCGTGCCAGGGACGACGTTTTTTAAAGAGTTGTTTGGATGTCAACCAAAGCAGATGAGGCACCCACACAAATGACCTCGTCGAAGCAGTTCGACAGGCCTTGTCCAAGCCTGAAAATGGCTACATTATGGAGAGGCCCAGCTCAGGGTCTGACGAGAAAAGACACCACAGCCCTGGGTTGTGCCTTGATGGACAGAAAGGGGTTTGGGCCTTTCTGTGTTTGGTTTTGTTGGAAGCTGGCTTGTGATGGATGGTTGTTGTTTGGCATACTCCCTCCACTTACCTTTGCACCAAAAGGATCATTTTTTTTTTTATAGACTTGGCCTGGCAGCTCTGTGAATTAAACTGGTTTGGCCCTGCAGGAAAACTCCACAAGAAGAGGGTAACAGTGCCAGCCCTAAATGAGCTAAAGTTTGGGGCTATTTTTTTTTGTGTGTGTGTGTGGGGGAACCCATTTTTCTAGCATCAGTTCCAACAGGGTTTTTAAATAGCTGCCATTGCTAACATCTGTATGGAGCCTAATGAAGCAGACAGTGTAACATAGCAGAGAGACTATCAGACAAGGAGTCAGGAAGATCTGCATTCAAATCCTACCACAGATGCTATGTGACCATGGGCTCATCACTTGGACTTTCAAAGCCTCACTTTCCCCACCTGTGAAATGATGATAATAAAGCCCTCGGAACCTTGTGGAGCTGTTGTATGTTCCAAACAAGACAGTACATGTAAAAAGTTTTGCAAACTTTAAAGAGCCAGTTCTTATAAGCACCTTGCTAGGTCTTTCTTTCTTTCTTTCTTTCTTTCTTTCTTTCTTTCTTTCTTTCTTTCTTTCTTTCTTTCTTTCTTTCTTTCTTTCTTTCTTCCTGCCTTCCTGCCTTCCTGCCTTCCTGCCTTCCTGCCTTCCTGCCTTCCTTTCTTTTTTGGCATGGCAATGAGGGTTAAGTGACTTGCCCAGGGTCACACAGCTAGTATGTGTCAAGTGTCTGAGGCCAGATTTGAACTCAGGTCCTCCTGAATCCAAAGCTGGTGCTTTATCCACTGCACCTCCTATCTTCCCCCATGTCTTTTTTAATCCCAGAGGCATTTACATTTAAATGGTGATGCGATATTTGCCAAAACTGAAAAGTTAAGTGACCTTCAAGCTCATGCCTCATGAGGACAGGTTGAAGAAACTGGGAATATTTTGACTAGAACAGCAGACTTAGAAGATGCAAAGTATGAATGGCAAAGAAATTCTCAATCTCCAGAGAAGCTGTATTAGATACTCCTATTTGAGGATGGCATGCTGCTCATTGCAATCAGTCCTTGGAGCACTACTAGGTTTCCTTAATTAAATCCATAGTCACTTAAAAGATATCAGTTTAATCATTTCTAGAGAGAAGAAAAAAAAAACCATAGTGGATGAAAAACATATAGTGCCCAGATTATTCCATGCACCAATGTCCAGGCAGCTCATTGAATTCATAAGACCATAAACTTGGAGCGCGAATAAACCTCAAAATCCAACCAGTGTGCCCATCTATACATCAGATTTGGACAGCCACTATGTGTGTCCAATGAACTAAGACTAAAACCACCTACGAGAAGGAAATCGGGCTGAGTGGAATTTGGCTATCTGTATAGTAATTTCCACGATCCCGAGCTTTTCGCTGTTGTAAAAGCTCATCTTTTCAACACTAGTCTCCTTTCAGCGATGCCATGTGGTTGCAAATCACAGAACACCATGAACTCAAAAGAAACCCAATCGCCAGAGCCCCAAAGGGCAAAGGAAAGATGATTGGTGGGTGTAAACCATTGTCAGCGTGTGACCAACAATGGCTTACATGCAGTAAGTGGCCAATTTTTTTGTTTTTTAAACAAACAAACCTGTGAGGACAAGGACAAGGACAAGGACATCAAGAAGGTAGGAGGTCAGTCATATAACAAGAAAGAGAGATAAAGGAGGAACAGTCACTAGTTTGTTGTGTTAAGCATCCATGAAATGTTAAAGACAGAAAGAAGGAATGGAGACAGGGAAGGAGAGAAGAAAAGAAAGGAGGGAGGGAGGGAGGAAGAGAGTGCAAGAGTCTTCCAAACCTTAGAAAGAAAAGGATCAAGTGAACAAAGTGTCTTACACACATTAGTGATATCATCACTCACTTCTGGGCATCAGGGCTTCTATGTCCCAGCAATTATTCCACCAATCTGGAAGGCATCAACATTTCTTGTTCTATTTTTCTGTTCTCATTCAAAATCTGGGCCTTTTTTTTTTAACTTTCCCTTGAAGGGGACAATGTGTTTTTAAGAGAACCAGATAATCTATAACTTTCTAGCTTTCAACCTAGTCCCTTCAAAGATACATTATAATTATTGATAGATGCAGTATGGCTGCAAAATCTAATTTAAGCTGAATAATACTTAAAATCTAAGCATTATGAGGGACTTGGTTTAAAAAAAGGGGTTGCTGAAAGGCAGTGTGTACAATGGAAAGAACATTGACCCCAGAGGACAGGGCTCAAATCCTGCTTCTGGTGCTAGCCACTTTTCTCACTTAAAGGAGTCACAACCTTCCCCACAGTTCAGTTTCTTCATCTGTGAAATGAGGGTCCTAGATTACAGGGCATCCTCATTCCCTTCTAGGTCTAGGCCTATTATCCCATTATCCTAGAAGCCCATTCCTTAAGAAATCTATTAAATGTGTTAAACGCTAGAAAAACAACATGTAGATACATTTTCTGCAAAACCTGACTTAGCTACAATATTAGTCTAACAAATCAGATATATCTCATACCATTTAGAGTTTTTCTCTTTGGGGGGAAGGGGGAAAAGGAGGTATGAGGGGATTTTCCCAATTAACTTTGTACTTACCTTGGTTTTGGGGAAGGAGAGGGTGGTGATTAAAATTCTTGAACTGATTTATTTTATCAAGAACAAGAAGAAACTAGGAGCCATATTAGATGCCCAGATTCCTAATGTGCAATTTCTTTAAAACAGTGCAGGTTGAAGGTAATAGGTCTCCTCTCATCTAGCAACAAAAGAACACTGAATGGTTATCTGTGCTAGACGTTTGGAGGTAGAGATGAACACACCAAACCAAAGGGCTCGGGAAGATAAGTTTCTGTGACATTTGCTATAACTCTTTTATATTACCATCTGGCTATTCTATATGTAGCATTCAGAAGCGAATATAAAAAAAAATGATATAGAGCTGAAATTATTTCCTTGATAACACTTGTTTTAAACACCTCGCCACTAAATAGCTAAAAAGTCTCTAAAGTGAATGCATAAAGCATATAAAAGCTACAAGCGTTCTTACATAAATTCTTAAGATTAAAGTAATAACTTCTAGAAAAAGGTGGGAAAACATACACCAATAAATCTATTTGTAATGGTATTTGGGCTCCACCAACTGCTTTCATTGGTCTCAAGTGGCTTACATATAAAACAATACATTTGATGTATGCTTTCAATTCCTTATGGAAAACGGTTCTATCTACAAGCAGCCTGTCAGAGGCAAGACCAAAAACAAAACAACAAAAAAACACAAAACAAAACAAAACAAAACCCTCCTGTCTCCAGGCCATGAAGGGAAGCAGGACTCTGAGAGATAACTTAAAGTTACAATTTGTTCTTCTGTGGTCAGGTTCAAACCCGTCATTGAGAGATGCCCGACTGGGCAGTGGCGAGAGAAGAGGGAGAGAGTTTATTTATAACGAAATTAAAAATGATGCTTTATTGAATTAGAAGTTAAATGGTGAGGCTTCGCCGGGTGAGGAGCCCGCAATAATGGCTCAGATGATTAGGGGCAGCTCTCGGGAAGCCTCAGCTGGTATCTGTCACCCATCTCATGGTATATGGGACTAGGCAGTGTTCAACCCCAGAAAACCATCCCTGGATTCAGTAATCTATTGCCCCAGTAGTGAAAGGCAGGCACTTGGGGGTTGAAGGGCATGGGGGGTGGTGGGGGGAGGTTTGCCTCAAAATGAAAACAAATGCCATTCTAATTGGCCTGTAAATTGCACTCCTTCATCATTAGAACAAGGTTTTGCATTTCAGGCATCATTTTTTAATCCCAAATTAAAGTCTTCCAGGTTAAACAGGGAATTGTAAAGTGAAAAATTTCTGTGTTTCATGGAGGGCAATATACAACCCCCATGAGCCATTCTTCTTGAAATTACAATCTTCATGGAAACATTTTCTTAATTTAGTTCCTGCCTGCACTCCCCATATTTTTTCTTCTCCTAATAGGTGACATTTATATACTGATTTAAGTTTTGTAATGCACTTTACATATACTATCTCATTTGGGAGGCAAGTGCTATTATTATTCTCATTTGACAGGTAAGGAAACTGAGGCTCAGAACAGTTGACTTGCCCAAGGTTTATAAGTCTAGGGAAGGATTTGAACCCATATCATCCTGATGTTAAGTCCATCACTATGTCACCTCACTATTACTACTATAATTAGCTTCTCTTAAGCAGGGTAGGGAGAGAAAGAACAAAGGAATAATCATTTATATAGTACCTACTATGTGCCAGGCACTGTCTTAAGCACTTTACAAATATTATCTCATTTAATCCTCAGAACAACCTTGCAAGGTAAAGTGCTATATATTATCCCCATTTTACTGCTAAGGAAACTGAGGCAAACAGAGGTTAAGTGATATGGGCAGGGCCAGTGTCTGAGGTCAGATCTTAACTTTACTGAACTATACCCAGAATACTGGGAAATCTCTCACTAAACAAAAGCATATTGCATCTAAATCATAAGGAGGGGAACATTCAGAGTTTTCTGGATTCCAAAGTCTTTTCCCACACACACACACAAAAATAAATTTTATTCTATTTAAATAAGTACTGGGTTGAACAAAGTATGTGGTTGTATGTATGTGTGTGTGTTTATAAATACATAAAGTAAATAGGAAGTTATTGTTTGTTGGGGAGGAAAATTTGTACGTATGTTGAATCAGCTGTGGGTCTATTGTATTTGATGTGATGTTTTCCATAGAAATTCAGGGCCTTTTGAGAGGCCAGCTGGCTTGGTAGCCTTGGTGAGTTCATTCTATGGGCCTCCATTTTGGGGGTTAGGCCCAGGCCAGATAGGCTTCATTATCCTCTTGGCTTTGCATCTGAATCTCTAAATTTCACGACTAAGATTCAACTACCCTCTTACCCTAGAACTCCCCACAGTTTCTAAAACCTTGTCACAATGAAACATCCCTTCATTCTTCTTTCATTGGTGAGGTCCTTCCTGGGACCTGGCCCAGGCTGGCCAAGATTCATTCCCTTCTTAGGCTCCAAAGGTTGATCTCAGTACTGTGATCACACTTCTCCAATCTGCTGCAAATACCTTTGATTATAATTTAGGCCATTTTTTCTCTTTCTGATGCTTGCTAATAAGTAAAAAAGTCATAGCTCACCATCTTCCTCCTAGAAATTCTTGATATTCTTGGGGGCTAATTATAGGTGGTTGTTTATAAATCACCATAAAAATATGCTTTAATAATACTAAAATATCATATATGAGAGAAGTGAGAGAATAAAGGGAAGGGAGAGATAAAGAAGGAGGAGGAGGAGGGAAAAGAAGGAGGAAGAGGAGGAGAAGAAGGAGAAGGAGAGGAGGAGAGAAGAAGAAGAAGAAGAAGAAGAAGAAGAAGAAGAAGAAGAAGAAGAAGAAGAAGAAGAAGAAGGTGGGGGAAAGAAGAAAGGAAGAAAGAAAAAGAGAGGAAAGGAAAGAAAGAAGAGAGGAATGAGAGAAGGCAGGAAAGAGATGGAAGGAAAAGATGGGAGACAAGAGACAGGAGAATGAAGAGAAAAATGAAAGAGAAGAAAAAAGCAAGAAAGAGAGGGAGGGAGAAGGGGAAGAGAAAGAGAGGATAGAGAGGAATGAGGAGAGGAAGGGATGGAGGGAAAGAAGGAAGAGAAGAAGGAGAAGAGAAAGAAATGAAAGAAAATAAAGAGGGAAGGGGATTAGAGAAGACAAAGGAAAGAGAAGGGGGGAGAGAATAGAAAGAAATGAGAGAAAAAAAGAGCAGAGAAAGAGGGAGGGAGAGAAGGGAAAGGATAAAGAAGAATGACAAAGAGACAGAGAGAAGCTAAGTATCCCCATTTTGCAGATGAGGTAACATGCTGCCCCGTGGTCACACAAGTGGAATGATTAGAAGATAAGATTTGAACCAAGGACTCTCCTTTTTCTAGTTCCTGAACAAGAGAAGACAGAGGGTCTATGAGAGTTGTCTTCTCATGGAAGAGGGATTCAACTTTTTTTTTCCTGCTTGGAGAGAAGAATACTAAGTGTGATAGATCAGAAGCCAGAGAAAAACATTTCAGTTCAATGTAAAGAAAAGTTTCCCAACATTTTCAGCTCTGCCTAAGTGGAATAAGTTCTATCTTGGGATGGATATTGTGCTTTATTTCTTACTGGAGATCTTCAATCAGATAGACCTTTCACTGAGGCTGCAGTGGGGAGATGGTTCTTCGACTCCTTGGCCTCTGAGGTTCCCCCTTCAAAATCAGAGACTCTGTGGATACAATTTAGATAAGGGAAGAGGCAAAGAGTGGCCCTAAGTTGTAAAATACAGTATGAACAAAGCTGTGGTAGCACTGGAGACTGCTGTATGAGGATTTGTTGAAGGAATATTTAACCTGGAGAAGAGAAGAATGGATTGGGGTGGGGGGGAAATTATGAGGATAATGATGGCTTCCCTCAAGTGTCTGAAGGACTAAAATGTGAAGGATAGATGAGACTTCTTCGGTTTGATCCAAAGAACAAAATAAGGAACTGTGAATGGAAGTTTGGATTCAGCCTTGAGGTCAGGAAAAATAAAACAGAAACAAAACAAAAAACAAACAAACAAATGAAAAAAAATCACCTTTCTTAATAATTAGGGATAGGTGAGATAGGGTCCAGACCTGTGATTTCATGGCTATAGAAAACTCCAGGGGGAGGAAACTCCCCCTATCAATGCAAGCTGGAAGCTCCTCTGACACCCAGAGTGGTGGAGAGTAGCCTGGAGCCCTGGGTGATGAAGTGACCTGAAATGGGTCACATTCATGGCCCAAATGTATTCAAAGTGGGATTGGAACCCCCATGATGCCTCTGAGGCCAGTTCTTTATTCACTACTCTATGATTCTCTCCCTAATATAAAAGGAGTTATCTCAGCAGTTGGTGGCTCCCTCTTCCTCCAGGTCTTTAAGATGAGGCTGGATGCCCAGTTGGCAGGTATATTATGAAGGTAATTCCTTCTGTGTATGAGCTAGACCACATGGCCATTGAAATCCCTTCCAATTTTTAAATTGTGTATTTTCATGAAAGTCCTCTCCCTCTCCCTCTCTCTCTCTCTCTCTCTCTCTCTCTCTCTCTCTCTCTCTCTCTCCATCCATCTATCCATCCATCCATCCATCCATCAATCTATCCATTCTCTTATAACTTAACTTGGAAGTGTGTTTGTGGTAGCAAAGAACTAAAAAGAAAAATGAGTGTCCATCAATTGGGAAATGGCTGATCAAATTGTGGCATATCAACTTAATGGAATATTATGTTATGAGAAGTTTAGAAATAAGATTTTTTAATGAATTGATGCAAAATGAAATATGAAGAACCAATAAATGATTCATACAGTGACTAATAAAGGGGGGAAATGTTGAAAGACATTATAACTTTGAGTGACATAATTAAGCAATTAATTTTAGAGAAATGGTAATGGCACATACTTACTCTTAGTCAAAAGACAGTGAAATTATGGGCACAGAATGAAGTATACATTGTCAGGTAAGCCTAATGTGTTCATTTGTTTGCATAATCATTCTTCTTTGTGATAGGGGAGGATTATACAGTGGTACTGAAGGGATGTCAGTGGGAAGTGACAGGATGTAAAAAAATTCATATACTTTTTTTAAGAAGTAGAGTCATAGGATAACAGAATTTTAGTTAGAAGGATAATCCAATACTCTCATTTTGCTATGAGAAAACTAAGGCCCAGAAGGTAAATTGATAGCAGAATTAGGATTAGCAACCTCCAACATTTTTTTCCCCTACTACTTGATAGTGAATATTTTTTATCCAGATAGATGAAATAAATCTTTCCTTTTTTTCTGGACTTCAAGGACCCTGGTTGTCTATACAGTTCTTTTCCCACTTGCAACCCCTTTACACCCAAGAAATTTTTACATGACCCCAGGAATATAGGTATATAATAAAGGTATACATAACCTTTTATTATTTTTTCCCAAATTACATGTAAAGACAAATTTTAACATCAATTTTTTTAAGACTTTGTGTTCCAAATTCTCTTTCTTCCTCCCTCCTGTCCCCCAAGAACTCAAGCAATGCAATAAAAGCTATACATGAGCAGTCATGCAAAACATATCCAGGTTAAGCAGATTATGAAAGAAAAAAGACAAAAAACAAAACTTCAGATAAAGGAAATAACAAAAAAATTCATGTTTCGATCTGTATTCAGACACCATCAGTTCTCTCTCTGTAGACGGACTAGATTTTTTATAAGACCTTCAGAGTTGTCTTGGATCATTGCATTGCTGAAAATAACCAAGTAATTCACAGCAGATCATCTTGCAGTATTACTGCTATTTTGTATACGGAACACTTCATGTTGTATCAACTCATGTATGTTTTCAAGGTTTTTCTAATAGCATCCTACTCATCATTCTTTTCATAGTAAACTACATTTATAAAGTACTTTAAAGAGAGATTTCCTTACAATAAACCCATGACGTTGATTCTTGCAACATCAGTAATGGATAATATTTATATAGTACCTAATACCTGACAGAGAATTTTCGTCACAATAGCCCAGCAAAGCAAGTACCATATGTTTTATCATCCTCCTCCTCCTCCTCCTCATCATCATGAATCAATTAATCTTCATCATCAATCAATCCTCATCAATCAATTCTCATCTTCATACAATCATCAATCCCTCAATCCCTCAATCATCATCATCTTACATTACACTTGCTTCTGCTTCAAATTTTTTTCAGTTATTATTGTTAACTGTTTCCCACCATCCTATTCCCTCCCCCATGTTATTTACTCTATTTTCTATCTTCTTTCACCCTATCCCTCCTCAAAAGTGTTTTGCTTCTGACTGCCCCCTCCCCCACTCTGCCCTCCCTTCTTTCACCGCTCCCTTCTTATCCCCTTCCCCTCCTACTTTCTTGCAAGGTTAGATAGATTACTACACTCAATTGAGTGTGTGTGTTATTCCCTCCTTGAATGAATTCTGATGAGAGTAAAATCTTTGAGCGAATTCTGATGAGTGTAAGGCTCATTTACTACTCCACTTCTCCCCCATCTCATTCCCCATTTTATAAGCCCTTTCCTGCTTTTTTTAATGTGGGATTTTACCCCATTCTATCTCTCCCCTTCCCCACCCCCAGTGCAATCCTCTCACCCATCAATTTTGCCCTAAAGATGTCATCATGGGGCAGCTAGGTGACACAGTGGACAAAGCACCCACCCTGGACCCAGGAGGACCCAAGCCTAAATTTGGCCTTAGACACAAGACACTCACCTACTGCATGATCCCAGGCATGCCACCCAACCCCGACCACCCCACAAAAACAAAACAAAACAAAACAAAAGATAAACAAAAAATAAATATTTTACAGATATCATCCTATCATCCCTTCATAATCAATTCCCCCCTGTGCCCTCTGTCTAAATTTATTTGTATCATCTGCCCTAATACTCAGAAAGTTCTTATGAGTTAGAAGCATCATCTTCCCATGTAGGAATGTTTTTGTTTTTGTTTTTTAAAGCGAGGCAATTGGGGTTAAGTGACTTGCCCAGGGTCACACAGCTAGTAAGTGTTAAGTGTCTGAGGCCGGATTTGAACTCAGGTACTCCTGACTCCAGGGCCAGTGCTCTATCCACTGTGCCACCTAGCTGCCCACCCCCCCACCCCCGCCATGTAGGAATGTAAACAGTTTAACCTTTTAACATCCCTCATGATTTCTTTTTCCTGTTTACCTTTTTATGCTTCTCTAAGGTCTTGTATTTGAAAGTCAAATATTCTATTCAGTTCAGGTCTTTTCATCATAAATACCTAAAAGTCCTCTTTTTCATGGAAGTCCCATTTTCCCCCTGAAAGATTATAATCAGTTTTACTGGGTAGATTATTCTTGGTTGTAATCCCAATTCCTTTACCCTCCAGAATATCATATTCCATGCCCTCTGATCCTTTAGCAGAGAAGCTGATAGATCTTGTGCTATCCTGACTGTGGTTCCACAGTATTTGGATTGTTTCTTTCTGGCTGCTTGCAATATTTTCTCCTTGACCTGGGAGCTCTGGAGTTTGGCTATAATATTACTGGAAGTTTTCCTTTTGGGATCTCTTTCAGGAGGTGATCAGTAGATTCTTTCAATTTCTATCTTACCTTCTCTTTGTAGAATATCAGGGCAATTTTCCCTGACAATCTCTTGGAAGATGATGTCTAAGCTCTTGTTTTGATCATGCTTTTCAGGTAGTCTAATAATTTTCAAATTATCTCTCCTGGACCTATTTTCCAGGTCAGCTGTTTTTCCAAGGGGATTTCACATTGCCCTCTATTTTTTATTCATTTGGGTTTGCTTTATTGTGTCTTGGTTTCTCATAAAGCCATTAGCTTCCATTTGTTCAATCCTAATTCTTAGGCAATTATTTTCTTCAGAGAGCTTTTCCATTTGGTTTTTCAAGCTGTTGACTTTTTTCTCATGACTTTCCTACACCACTTTCATTTCTCTTTCCATTTTTTCCTTCTATGTCCTGAGGCCAATTCATCTTTTTTCTTGGAAGCTTTGGATATAGGAGTCCCAATGTTGCTATCCTCTTCTGAGGGTGCACCTAAATCTTCTTGTCACTAAAGAAACTTTCTGTGGTTCATATCTTTTTCTGTGTGCTCATCTTGCCTGTCTATTTCTTGACTTTTAACTCCTTCTTAAAGTGGGGCACTGCTTGCAGGCTGTCCCAAGCTTCAAGGAGTCCAAGATGGTATAATTTAAGGAGTGGCAGGTTCTTCACTCACCTGGCCTGTACTCTGATCTGTAAATAACCCCAGGCCTACTTGCTCTTCAACCAGAAACCAAAATTTTTGTTTTTGCTGGGTTGATAGTTCCAGTGAGGCTGTACCCCTCTCCCACCTTGGTCGCCACTACTCAAGTCTGCTTCCTGGTTCCCAGCAGGGTTAAAATACTCAAGTTCCCCCTCAGCATCAGCAGAGACCCTTGTAATCTCCCTCCAGCCAACCACTCAGTCCTCTCACCAGACCATGAGTTTAGTTCCAGAAGAAGCCAGGCCTGTAGCCAATTCAGGGGCTCCAGAGGTCTCTTTCTCTGGCACAGTCTGCCTGGGGCTGGATCTGGGTGGGCACAACCTCGGGGTTGCTTTCCACTCCCAGCCCAGCACAGCAGACATATCCTGCCTACCTTCTAAGCTATCTTTGGCTAAAAAGTAATCTCACCCAGTCCTTTTGTGTGATCTGCTATTCTATTTCAAAGGATTTGGGGAAGAGCTCCAAGGAGTCACTGTCTAGCCTCCTCCATCTTGGCTCCCACTCTAGGCAATAACCTTTTACACTTGCCAAATTTTTTGCGACCCTCATATTCAGTTGCATGGCCCCATATGGGCTCGTGACCCACAGTTTAAGAAGCTTAGGTCAATATTAATTTATTTGGAACTTATACTGGTTTGTGTTGCTAATTACATTTGTTCTTTAATTATCAGAAACTAACGTTAAGTATTGTAAAGCTTGGAATTGGGGACACAATAATGCACTTGGGAGAAAGAACATTGTGTGTGTGTGTGTGTGTGTGTGTGTGTGTGTGTGTGTGTGTGTGTAAGTAACAATATAGGGAAGCATAGTCTAGGTATCAAACAAAAATATTACGGAATTTTAAGAGAAGAAGTAATCATGGAAAATGGGCAGATGAGTAGTGCTTTACAGCAAAAATTAGATTTGAGATGACTCTGCATTAAAAGATTAGAACTTATCAATGAAGAGGGTGGGGGATGACAACAAACCAGGTTGGGGCAGGTGCACTGTGAGGCAAGAAATGGAAGAAGGAATGCTTAGGATATTGGTAAAAAAAAAATTCGTAACCAACTAGACTGTAAACAATGAGAGGTAGGGCTAATTCTTTGTTTTGCCCATAAGCCTTGTACAATGTACCTTATGAGTATATGGTTGCTAATTGCTGGAGGGTGAGAGCAAAATTCAGCCTCTGGCCTCCTCAGGCACTTTCCCAGCCTCAGGCCTGGAGAGCTATTTGGCAAGTAATCACCAAGCATCTTCCAACACTAATTTGAAAGGCAGGGGCATGATAGGGGCCCTATATGGTCTCTATCCAGCAGAAGCTCCTAGTGATATTCCAGTTCAAGGGTGAATGAATCAATAGATGAAGGAATCAGGTACATGCCTTTAATTTAGGGACAATACTCAATTATTTTCAGGGACCAAACTGGTCAGGCTCATTTGATCATTTAACTTCTTATATAAAAAATCTGCGATGATCCCCCATTGTCAAGAGGACAAAGGCAAAACTCGGCCTGACACTCAAGGTCTTGTACCATCCAGTCCCAATTCATGACTTTAATCCTCTTGAGAAAGAGGCTCCATGAGCCAGCATGTTCTAATCAGGCTGCCTCCCCCCTATTCACCAGTGTACCTCGTGGTCTCTTCCCCCTTGTCTTCTATTCACAAATTTGTCTTTCTCTTTCCTGAAATGTCCCTCTTCCTCTCTACTCACTTAAACCAATCCTTCAATGTTCAGCTCAAACACTACATCTTCTGGGAGGCTTTCTCCAACCACCCCAGTCCAAAATGACTTCTCCCTCTTTCTAAAGCCTAGGTCTGACTATGTTATTCCATGCATTTATTATCTGTGCTACACATTTGACATTTATTATATACACCATTGCTCTGTTAATTATCTTTGTGTGTGTGTGTGTGTGTCTTCTATCCTCCACGAGGTCCTAAGGTCCTTGAGAGCTGGAACTCTGACGTTTTTCTCTTTTCATCATTTATAGATCATATAATTGATTTTCATTATGTACCTGTTAAAAAATTTAGCATCAAAGCTACAGGTGGTCAAAGGTGTGGAGTGAGGGGGACTGGCCTCAACTTCCCGTCTCCAAGAGTTTTCTCAAGCTAAAGTCTTAGGTCTTACTTCAACTTAAGGGAGAAAGCTTGGGCTGTTCTTTTTTTTTTTCCATGATTGGGCCCCCCAATCCTTTTTATATCATTTGATCTGGGATCAATGGATTCCAAAGGGTTTAAATCCTTGCTCTAAAACATAATGGAACCTTGGACAAATATCTTCCCCTAGCTGGGCCTTGGTTTCCTCATGTGTAAAATAAAGCGGGATTTGGGGAGGGGGGCAAGGTACTAGATCTCTAAGGTAGTTTCCACAGAATCTGATTCTCTCTGATTCATCCCATGTGCCAGTTTCAGCTGGGGCCAGCAAGTAGTATGGCTTGATCCTCAAATCAGTGTCTTTTCAAGATAGCCCCTGCTGCTCACTTCACTGTGCAAGATTCATCTCTGTCAGGATACAGCTAACTTCTCCTTCATCTAAAGAGGCTGATTCACACAAAAGGTCAGCTCCTGAGCTCCCACAGGGCGTGGTCTCTCAGAGTCTCAACTGTGGTGATGGATGCTGAGCAGAAATGGAAGCTGTGAGCCTCTAGGTTGGTCCTCCCTTGAAAGGGATGGGCAAATGGTATGGCCCAAAGCCTCTCCTCATAGTAAAGTCCACAGATAGCTCTCTCTTACCACTTCATCCTGTGCCAGGAGGCAGCCCCAACAGTCTCTGGTGTGTGTGTGTGTGTGTGTGTGTGTGTGTGTGTGTGTGTGTGTGTGTGTGTGTGTGATATTCTTCCCTTTCACTCTCTCTACCCCCCCTCCCCTTCCCCAACTTCAGCAGGCGGCTGTCCTGTCTTTTGTTCTGGCAGAGATAAGATGTATAAATTATGAGTGGTTGACAAAGTGTACTCCAGCGCCTGAGGCAGCTCATCAATCATTTTCCACATGTCGACAGATAATTGATGCAAGCCCTGAAGGCGCATCTCCATCAGGTAAGAGGAGAGAAGAATTAAATCTGCTGTCAGAGGCCAAGCAGCTGATCTGTATTTAACATTCTTTTTAATTTAGAGGTTGTTGGTTTTAAGCCACGTTCAAGCCACATTTCCTCTGGTGAAGGGAAAGGCCGGTGTTTGCTGACCCAGCCCTCCTCAATCCCCCAGAAGCATCCAGCTCTGTGGGCTCCGGAAAGTTTGCAGAGAAGGCTGAGGAAGGAAGACAGACCACCCAGAACTGTCAGGGAGGTGCTGGGAAACTTTCTTTCTGTCTAAGGGAAGCTTAACATCAAAGGCCCCGGCTGTCAGGCTATTATCTGTCAACAGGTTCAGTTTGGCACCGTACTGCCTACACACAAGGAAATAAATCACTTACTGCTTTTTAGAAACAAATAATAAAAAAAAAAAACTTGCAGCATTTCTCTTATGAAATGATACCACATGACAACTCTTTAAGCTAAAAGCCAACCAGGTCCACTTGGTTTCCTAACCTTCTTTCCTTTTGACAAACAATATACAAGCTAAGTAATTCTTAGTGACTACCAGTGGAAGGTGAAACCTGAGAATTTGGGTCAATGGTGAGGACTCAGTAAATTTCACCTTTACCTTCCTTCTTTGTTCTAACTCATTGGCTCATTGTTCAAATCACCACCTAACTCACACATGTATGTAGACTCAAGAGCTCCCTTCTCAAGTCACGGTAAATTCTTCTTTTGATTGGCCTGGTCAAGGAGTGGTATGTTCTGGTTAGCTACATATTCTGAGGAACAGTTACTATATATACCATACAGGAACCACCATTTTCCAAAGAACTAGAATGGAATCATTAAGCATGGCTTAAGTCTGAGCATACCTGATGTGTAAGGTTCTGAGTTAGGCTCTGGGGGAGATAAGGACAAAAATGAAAAGCAGTTCCCGCCCTCAAGGAGATGATGTTCCACTGAGAAGATACAATGTACACACAGAAGACTAAATTTCATATAATTTAAAGGAGAGATGACTAACAACAGCAAAAACTTCCTGTGGAATGGACGGGCCACCTGAGATAAATTTGGAGGAAGATTAGGATTCTAAGAGGCAGAAGTGATTGGAGCATCCCAGGCAGGCAGGGCAGTTTATGTAAAGATACAGAATACAGAGATGGAATGTTAAATTTAAGGACAAGAAGTTCTCCATTTACACTAGGATATATTGTGTGTGTGTGTGTGTGTGTGTGTGTGTGTGTGTGTGAGACACATGTATGGTTACAAAGGGAAGTAATGTGAAAGGCAGCTGGAGAGATAAGCTGGGACCAGAATTTTATTTAAATGCCAAGCTGAGGGATTTGGAGGAAATAGGGAGCCAAGATAACATCTGGAGGAGGGGAATGACATAGTCAAACCTGTGCTTTAGGAAGATTATTTAGGCATCTGGATGGAAAGTGGATTGGAAACAGGAATGTCAGGAAACTGTTACAATAGCCTAAAGCAGATGAAAGACAACGTTTCTGCCAATCCGTGCTCAGAATAATGTTTTTAAATATGTAAAATAAAATACATACAATTATGAAAGAAACCAATTATATTGAAATACAGACAACATTTTTTAAAAATAGTTCATGGACTCCCCAGGCGAGAGAAAAAGTGGTAAGGGTGGTAACTGTGAGTCCAGAGATACACATGCAAGGGATACTGTGGAAGCAGACTTGATAAGGCAGCACACAATTGTACACAGAGGGTGAATGGAGGGTTAATTAATGATGAGTAAAGAGAGAGTTAGGGGAGCCTTCACCAGAGATAGGGAAGTTCTGAGGAGCAATGGATTTAGAAGGAAAGATCTTAGCTTTTGACTTAACAGAGACCTCAGAAGTCATGTGGTCCAACCCCTGATTTTACAGATGAAGAAACCGAGGCCCGGAGATAAGTAGTAATTTTTTTTTAGACATGTTAAATTTGAGATGCCACAGAATATTCCGGTGAAGATCTCTGAAAAGCAGCTGGTGATGAAAGAACTAAGGCTTAGGAAGGAGACAGGAGCTGAACATACTTAACCGTTGTCTGCATGGAGATGATCATTAAATTCATGGGAGCTGATGAGACCATCACAAGAAGGAAAGAAGAGGGGGCCTCAAGACCAAGGTTGTCCTTAGACAACACTATCCGCACTCAGGGAAAGAACTGATGGAGTCTGAATAAAGATCCGACCGTACTGTTCTCACTTTATTTTTTTCATTTTTTTTTTACCTTTTGGTTTGTTTCTTCTATTACAATATGATGAATATAGAAATATATTTACATATAACCTATATCAAATTGCTTAGCCTTTTAGATAGGAGGGCAGGAAGGAGGGAGGGAGAAAATTTGGAATTCAAAAAGAATTTTAAATGAATGTTAAAAATTGTCTTTACATGTAATTTGAATATAAACACTATATATACATATGTATATACAAATATGTGTGTATGTGTATATATATACACATACATACATATATATATACACACGAACACACACACACACACATATATATATATATATATATCGGGAATTAGAATATGGCAGGAAATACCTGTCCTTAGTGAGTGGGAATGGATGGTAATTCTGCAGAAGAGATTGAGAAGAAACATTAAACATCTAATAGGGGAAGAAAGAAAACATTCGAATCACAAAAATCAAGCAAGAAGAGAGTATCCTAGGAGAGGCAGTGGCCCAAAGTGACAAGAATGTCCAAATCTACACAGAGGTGAAGGAGGATGAAGACAAAGAGAAAACAATCAGAGAGTGGTGGAGAAAACAGTTGAATCTAGTGATGGGGTTGGAAGGTAGGCTGCACAGGGTCAAGAAGTGAGGGGGAAAATGATGTCTCAGGCCTCTTTGTGGAAAAGAGACTGGCCAGGGGTAGAGAATGATACATACATTTTTCAGACATCATCCATGTGTTGATATGCTTTGCTTGAATATACTTGTTACAAGGGGGGAGGTATTTCTCTTGGAAGAGGTATGAGTTAGTGTGTAATGACAGAGATGCTAAAAAGAAAGACAAGAGAATACTCAAACATGATGGTTTTGTTATTCACATGAAAAAACTGCACATAGGGGGCAGCTAGGTGGCACAGTGGATAAAGCACCAGCCCTGGATTCAGGAGGACCTGAGTTCAAGTCTGACCTCAGATACTTGACACTTACTAGCTGTGTGACCCTGGGCAAGTCACTTAACCCTCATTGCCCTGAAAAAAAAAAACTGCACATAACAGGAATTTGCAGATATATTTGCCATCCTCTTTGTTTTTGTTTCTGTATATTGAAGTGTTCGTTAGTGATTACTTAGCAATTTAAAAATAAATGTATTAACATATTAATGATTAAATTATAAAATCAAACAATTTAATTTTTATTTAATTCATTTTAAATTAAACTTTAGTTATTAAATATTAATTGCTTATTTATAGCAACTATGAATGATTAAATTAATTTTTGAGATTAAGAATCTTTTTTTTTTAATGAGTAAGAGTCAAAGGAGTGGAGGGAAAGGTCCGTAAAAGCTTTTTCTAGGAATTTCTCTGGCAGAGAGGAAGGATAACTAGAAGATGAAATATACTTAACAGTAAAAGTACACTGAAAATCATTTGATCTTGCAGAGCCTTGGGGTGATCCTTATGAACACAATATGAAAAGGAGAGTTCTACTTGATAGGGTGCCAGATCAAACAGCTCCTATGGTGCTGCCATGGGGGGCTGAGAGGGGTTGGTGACTCCACATCCAAGGTCACTCAATCCCAAGATCAGTTCCAGAACCTAACACAGAGAATCCACTGAGATCTACAGAAGAAGTTGAAGAGATTATTTTAGAGACCAGATTTGGAATCCTATATCCACAGAATTTTAAAATGGGACCAGATCTAAGAGACTATTTCTTTGTTCTGAATCTTTTTTGCAGATGAGGAAAATAGGACCCAGAGAGAAAAGTGAATTGCCCACAGAGGTCGTTAGGACAAGATTTCAAGTCTCCTGATATTCCGGGCTAGTTCCTCTTACTGCCTCATTCCAATTATATCTCATTCTTCAAATTCAAGCATCATAGGCCAAGCTAACAGTATCCCCACAGCAATCAGATCCCCAAAGAACGCAGTCTCTTCCTTTAGGCCTTTATAACTTTGGGACCTTTAACTCAAGTGTCCCTCCCACCTATACCAATGTAGATTATAAAGAGGTGAAAGGGGCATTCCGCCTATCAGAATAAATCCTGACCATTAAGGACTCTCTGTAAAAGGCTGTGGCATCTTGATTTAGATGGGAGAAGTAAATGGTCAGTGGGGATTTAAACAGCACTTAAGAAAATGAGAGAGAAAGAACAGAAAAAAGGGGAAAGTCAATTTCAAAGCCTTGAATGGACAGCAGCAGGACTCAGATGGTAACACTAGAACCATCAGTAGCAATTAGAGAATAGTTTCTAGGAAACACTACACTTTAATATATGAGAAAACCAAGACTGGTATAAGTTGACCCACTCCATGGTGGCTTTTGACTAGACCATCAAAAAAAAAAAAACCCCAAACCAATGAACGCACACTTGGAAAGAAAACAAAATTGTCTCCATTTTCAAGTTATCAGGGACAGCTATCTATTCCCAATTAAAATTTCAAGATACAAAGGGTTTTATTTTTGTTCCAAGACACAGTTGTAAGTAGGCAGAGTAAGTGATAGTCATAGCCCTCCTGCTTTACCCTGGCCACCTGCTAAAACCATGGCTCTGGCTAATAATTAGGCCCAGGGTAGCTGCTTAGTAAATACATCTTTGATGCCGTACTTCATTAAAAAGGGAAGAGTGTGGTTCACATGTCATTGACACTGTAGACATGAACTGTGCCACAGAACCATGACAGAAGAGTGTTTCCCATTCAGGAACCTGTAACTAGTAATTTTCTGTCTCGGTTCCTCACTCTTGCAAGCTCATCACTAACAGCAATGGTATGTGCGAGCTTCTTCAGTCTCGGACCACCCATTGCAGGCTTTTTACCCCTCCGAATATTCAAGAACATTCTTTCTATTGTGTTGGTAGTGGTGTTAAGTCATTGAGTTGTGTCCAACTTTCTGTGACCCCATAGCACATCAGGCCCTTTGATCCTCCACTATCTCTCAAAATCCATCCAAGCTCACATTGGTTGTTTCCATGACACCATCTATGCATTTCATCTTCAGTCATCCCCTCCTCTCTTTGCCTTCAATCTTTCCCAACATCAGGGTCTTTTCCAATGAGTCTTATCTTCTTATATGGGGACCAAAATATTTAAACTTCAACTTCAGTATTTGACCTTCCAATGAATAGTATGAATTCATTTCTTTAAGTATTGACTGATTTGGTCTCCTTACTGTCCAAGGGACTCTCAAAAGTCTTCTTCAGCACCACAATTCAAAAGCATTGATTCTGTGGCACTCATAGCGTTCCTTATAGTGCAACTTTTCACAGTCATATATTGCTCCTAGAAAAACCATAGCTTTGACTATATGGACCTTTGTTGGCAAGGTGATAACTCTGCTTTTTAGAACGCTGCCTAGATTTGCCATAGCTTTCCTTACGAGAAGTATGCATCTTTGGTACCTCACTATAACAGATAATTATTGAGCTATAAGAAATGATGAAAATGAAGAATAGAAAGAAGAATAGGAAGATATATGGACTGATGCAAAGTGACCCAAGTAGAATCAGGGAAACAAAATCTAAAGAGTATACCATAAGTCTTAGGGTAGTTTTAAGCTATCAAAGTGTACAGGGACTATAACAATCTAAACGGAAAGAACAACAAAGTTGAAACTGTAGGCTATGAAATTATATGAAATTATAATGACCAAGCCTGGCCCAAAGAAAAGATACACTTCTTTGCAGAAGTGAGGGGCTTTGGGTATAAAACATTCTATCACTGTCAGGCTTTGTTGATGAATTGTTTGTTTTTGCTGAATTTTCTCCCCTTTTTTGTTTCATTTTTTCTTATAAGGTGTCTCTGGGAGGAGGAGTGGGGCATATATTGGGAAATGAAGGTGATATCAATATTTTTTAAATGGCAACAAATATTTTAAAAAATAAAATAAAATAACCTACATAATTTCTTAATCGTAATCCTAACTTTACCATAGATGTTGATAGGATTATACTTATCGGGAATTTTATAATCTTTGGAGTACTCTGCCATATTAAAAGTTGTTTACTCTTAATATCTACTTTTTTTGTCAGAAATAGGTGGGAAAGGATAAAAAGAATGTGGGATCTCAAGTTGCGTCCACAAATGTAATATTTGAACTCCCACAGGGGAGTAGAGTCCAGAGGGAGAAATGCTGGACCAGTCACTTGGGTTCAGAGTGCGTAAATGGGCTACAAGGAATTAAGAAGGTCATGGAAGGCAAGATGACTGCTGGACATTCCAAGGAACTATTAGGAGATGCAGCATAGAGCAGTGCAAAAGAGCACTGACTCTTGGGGCAGAAGACCAGGGTTCAAATCCCACCTTTCCTGATTATTATCTGTGTGATTCTGGACAATTCACCTAACCTCACTGATACTCAGTTTCTTCCTCATCTGTAAAACGACATTGAACTAAACGGCCTTTGAGGTCCCTGATCTTCTTATGGTCTGATGGACAAGGTCATCAGGAAAGTAAAGATTGTAGCCAAGTGACAAGCAATTATGGCATTTAATCTAACATATATGTACTAAGTACCTGCTATTCATTTCTATAGTATTTAATATCTATAGTAAAGGTAGGATTGTTATCAAAACCATACTTTTTTATATTGGAATTGTTCTTTTTAAAATGTTTACATTACCTTCATTTTCCAACATATCCCCCTGCTCCCTATCCCAGAGGCATCTCTTAACAAAAAGTAAAACAGATTATCCAACATAGTCTTCACTCACCTCTTACCAGTATACATATGGTCAGCAAATGGCATCGAGGAGGCAATTTCTTATCATAAATATAGGAGAGAATTATATTGATCTAGAGATGTGGTCCCTAAGGAGTCATGTGGACTAGAATTAGGGAAACACTAGGGGGGTTTCCATTTAATTGGGAGCATTGGGGTAGGAATTAGACATCCTTTCTTCCCCTCTGGCTCCTTTCACTGGCAGAGTTTCTGATGTGTCATGGAAGGTATGACATTATCCTCTGGTAAAGTAGGTAGGGCTAGTAACAGCATGTGACTAGAAACAAGTAAATTGATTTGATTAGAAGGAGAGGCAGAGTTCTTGGAATTTATGCTCTTGACTTTTCTTGCCATTTTAAAACAATTTCCAAATAACAGCAGTCTGAACAGGCTCTCTCCATTGGACTCTTCCTTGGCCAAACGATGGGTGAACAGGGGAGCTTCCTGTCCATTCTTCCTTCCCTTTGTGGGTTCAGGCTGACAGAAGGGGACTTTTCCATCACACTGAACAGCAATCAAAAGTCCTTTTCTTCCCTCCTCAGCCTCCTCTCTCTCTTAAAGGAATTGGGAAGTCCATGTGGCCTACCTGGGCTCAATCCATTGAAATCCTTTGGAGGAATAATGGCATGCCTTACTAATTTGAGCAGGCTCCACCACACCTTGACCCCTAGGGTATATGAAATCACACATATAGAGACAGAAGGAATCTTAGAGTTCACCTAGTACATCTCCCACATTTTGTAGATGAAGAAGGTAAAGTACTGAAGCCTCTTATAACACAGAAGCAGGATTTGAACCCAGATCCTGTGACTCAGATGCCACTTTACTTTCTCCTTGGCACTATCCAGTCTTTTGCCCAAGATAGTAAGAAGCTGAGAATTGAGTACAAGTAGTTTATTTATAAACATGTACTGACTTTAAAACATTCAATAGCAACAGATAAGCCTCAGAAGTAGCTAGATAGAGCATTGGACAGAGCACTGAACATGGAGTCAGAAAAATGAGTTCAAATTTGTCCTCAGACCTTTACTGGCTATGTGATCTTGAGCAGGTCATGTAACCACTAAATGCCTCAGTTTTCTTATATGTAACATGGGGATAATAATAGCATCTATCTCCCAAGGTGGTTGTGAGGACTAAATGACATAATATTTGTAAAATGCTTTGCCAACTTCAAAGCAATATACAAATGCTAGCTATTAGTAGCAATATAATTCTAGCTACACAAAACTCCTGGCTTGAATTTATAAAGGGATGCTTGGTACCCAGCCCACACTGCATAAATGTGTATCCTAGCCTTCTCTAGGTTCTGTGGTTTGTCACCATTGTGCTAGCCAAGGCATAGAGGTACAAGCTTTCTGTTTTCAGTGCACTGGAAGTTTCTTGGAATAAGTTCTTCAATATAAACCATAACTTGCTGTTTGTTATTGTTTAGTTGTTTTCAGTCATATCTGATTCTTCCTTAACCCATTTGGGGTTTTCTTGGAAAAGAGTCTGAAGCAGTTTGCCATTTCCTTCTCCATCCCAGTTGACAGATGAGGAAACTGAGGCAAACAGGGTTAAGCAATTTGCCCAGGGTCACATATCTAGTAAGCTTCTGAGGTCCGATCTGAATCCAGGTCTCACCATCCAGACCACTGATTCCTTCCCCTAAACTTTTTTTTCAATCCCCTAAACTTTCTAAGCACAAAGAAGAAAAAAGCTATTTTAATTTCTTCTGACTGGAAGCTCTCTATGCTGATCTCTGGAGCCCCAAACCCCTATATCCATCTTCCAGCCACCTCTAACTTCCCTGAACTGAACAGTGATGACAGAACTTCAGCCTCAAGCTCTATATTGTCCCCGTCTACACCAAATGGTCCACTTTTTCCATCTGTGGTTCCTGCTTAGGAGACACGTGGAATACTGGTGAGCTCTGCTGTAAAGAACTTCAGCAGACAAGGGGGAAAAAAAAGGACCCGTCCTGAGAGGGTGGAAACATTCGTTTCCCTCCCCATGCAACTATAATCACTCCCTGTGAAAATGTCTGTTTTTCCTGTTACCTTCTAGAAGCCAACTTCTATGGTCAGGAGGGAGCTGACAACTTATTGGAGAATTATTCCTTTCTCCCTGCCAGCTCTCCCAACCTTCCACCCCCCCCCAAATAAAACAACTTGCATACACATATACAAACATACATATACACATACATATATACATACCAACACACTTTATTGATTTTTTCAAAGTTCTGCTCTATTTCTTTTTTAGCAAATGAAATTCAATAAATGTTTATCACAGTTTCCTAGCAACACCAAGAAGCAAAACTATCATTTTTTAAAGAAACTTGCATAAGCCACACAGATGGTTTGGGAGGGACACTGGATCCAGAAATGCCCCCCATTGACCTTCCTCACCCACACGGGGGGCATGCTTAAGTATATAAATAACTTCATGAGGAATGTTCGATTTCAACTGTTTGTGTGAATAAACAAAGAGTTTTTGTGAATAACAGCATGTACCACTTTGTACCCCCTTGAGTCTGGTAAAAGTTTCAAGTTTACAAGCAAATGTTTCCAGCATCATAAATAAGTCTGGCTCGAAGAGGGGGTTCTTTCTGCAGATGGTCAGTGATTTGGGAGGAGAAAAAATATGCTTCTGATAAACATCCATTTGGGTTATTGGTTTATCTAGATGTGTGTGTGTGTGTGTGTGTGTGAGAGAGAGAGAGAGAGAGAGAGAGAGAGAGAGAGAGAGAGAGAGAGAGAGAGAGAAGGACTTCAGGCTTCACTAGTATGGATATTCTCCACACAATGGGAGCATATCATATCTGTATAACATTTTGGAGATTTGCCTGTGGTTCTAAGACCAAAAGCATAGGAAGGGACTTCAGAGATCACCTAGTCCAACATCCTCGTTTTTCAGATGGGGAAACTGAGTCACTGAAAGTTTAAATTACTTATCAAAGTTCACAGGTAGTAAACAAGAGATGTGGAATGTGAAAACAGAATCTCCCACTCTAAAGCCAGTGTCATGCCCCCCCCCACCTTCTAAGAGTGACTTGTTCATAGTCATGTTACTATTAAGTACCAGAGAGACACATACATCCATATATCCATCCATCTCTCTCTCTCTCTCTCTCTCTCTCTCTCTCTCTCTCTCTCTCTCTCTCTCTCTCTCTCTCTCTCTCTCTCCCTCCTTCCCTCCCTCCCTCTCCCTTTTTCTCTCTCCACCCATCACAGAATCACACAATATGCATATGTATTATATATAGACGTACAAATATACACATATATACATATTGTATATATAGATTTCACTCAACAATATCTGTGCCTTTGAAACTAGGAGATCAGATCCCACATCCAGGAGAATGGATATAGCTGAGGTTTTTTTTAATGGACCAAGTACAGATGACTTAGGTGGGAGGTAGTCTAGTACATAATTATGTAATCAAAATTTGAGCTTTTGTTTCTTTATAACTTTACCTTCTTACACATATATGTGCATAATTAGACACTCTATGCTAAGAGAGGTCTCTGTTTAGTAGTGACTAGTGAAGAGAAACATGGGAAAGATCTATTTAAGTTTACACCAAGAGATCCAAACAAAGCATGTGGTTTATTTCTTCAACCCATCTCATGTGCCTGGGATTGTGATACAGAACTATAAAAGCAACTCCAATTCAGGACCTAGAGCAAGCACTCAAAGTGCTAATATAGACAGAAATACTATAAAAATAAGAATAAGAACAGGGGCAGCTAGATGACGCAGTGGATAAAGCACCAGCCCTGGATTCAGGAGGACCTGGGTTCAAATGTGGCCTTAGACATTTGACACTTACTGGCTGTGCGACCCTGGGCAAGTCACTTAACTTCCCATTGCCCCACAAAAAAAGGCAAAAAATAAATAAATAAGATAAAATAATTATAAAAAGAACAATAGTAATAATGTAATATCTTTATAGTTACATTTTCTATCAACCTTTGAGATAATTAATTCCATCAGTCCCAAATACATCTCTCTATATATCTCCTCTCACCCTCATTGCTCCCTCTCCCTCATTCTCCCCTTACTTCTCCCTATCCTCCCCAACCCCAGTCTTATGTATGTGCATCTACAAATAATTTGTAGACCTACATTGGTAGAGTAAGATTCTACATTGATGGGTTCCCTAGAATGATGAAATTATAGGGTCAAGTCCTATGTCAGTGGATCTTTCACCTACTTATTTCTTTATCTATTTCTCTGTCTCTATCAGTTAGTCTGCCATCTAGCTAGCTAGCTAGCTATGAAGTTCTACACATATGTATTTTCTATATGATATAAACTTATATGTATATATACATGGATATGTACATGTGATATATCCCAATAATCCTACATATTCTATGTATGCCTGTATGTGTTGTATTCATATCACCATGTATTTGTATATATGTCACATCAAAGCAACAACAGTTGATATTTCAATAGCCACCATGAGATTTAAAAATCAGTTTACCTACATTATTCCATTCAATCTTCACAGGTAGATCCTGTTTATGAATGAAGAAAGAGAAATTAAGTTATTTGCTCATGTTCACTCAGCTAGTGAGTGTCAGAGGCAGGATTTGAACTTGTCTCTCCTGATACCAAGTCATACTGCTTTTCGTATGATATCTGACTGTTTTTCACTTCATCTACTACATTACCCAGAAGGAAGAAGGAAAATGCCAATGTAAAATCTCTGGAGATAACATTCCAGATTTTTAATTGGTAAAGTACCTACTCATTTCTCTATCTTCTTTCTTTCTTTCTTTCTTTCTTTCTTTCTTTCTTTCTTTCTTTCTTCCTTTCTTTCTTTCTTTCTTTCTTTCTTTCTTTCTTTCTTTCTTTTTCTTTCTTCCTTTCTTCCTTCCTTCCTTTCTTCCTTCCTTCCATTCTTTCGTTCTTCCTTCCTTCCTTCCTTCCTTCCTTCCTTCCTTCCTTCCTTCCTTCCTTCCTTCCTTCCTTCCTTTCCTTCTTTCCTTCTTTCTTTTTTCATTTTTAAAGAAAATGTAGTATTACCTTCACTGAGGCCACAAAAATCATGCTGCCTTCTACAGCCAGGAATCGGAGAAATCACCTCAAAGCCTCAATCCCAAAGGAGATGCTTGGGCACCAATGACCTCATTCTTAATTCTGATCTTCCACCCTATTCACTAAATTCAAATTCCCAAGGGGCAGCAATATTGTCATATGCCCAACATCAGGGTAAGTTATTTTCACCTATAGACCTCTACTCTGAGCCACAAGGAGTTAACAGGCTCACATTAAATGGAGACTGTTTCATTTAATTGATACTAGAATTAAATGAAATGAATACAATCAATTAAACATTCATACAGGGGGACTGGAGAAGACAAACAAATAACATTCCCCTATTTGCCATCTGTAACAGAAGGCAGCAAGTGAAAAAAAAACACACAATAACAACAAAAAAGGATAACAGAAAAGCTAAGAAATTGCCCAGATTCCAAAGTGTCATTTAACTTCAGCCCTTTAAAGTCCTCAAATTTAAAACATTTCTTAGAAATATTTCCTGTTTAACTCAAACAGAAACAAACTAAGTGGCAATTGTTATGACATTCAGTGGCATCCCAGAAACTTTGCAATGTCTCTGATGCAACCAGGGGGGTTGAATGACAGTGTTGGGACAATCAAAAAGAACCTGCTTAGAATTTGCTCAAAGAAGCCATCATCTATAGCTTTTATGGGGAGCAAGTCATAGCATCTCAGAGATGGAAAGGACCTCAGCCTCTATGCTAATCTGTGTCTGATGAATAATATGCTCAAGATTGAGAAATGGATGGATGAATAGATGGAGACAGACAAATGAAAGGAAGAGAGGAAGGGAAGGGAAGGGAAGGGAAAGGAAAGGGCAGGGGGCACATGGCCATTAAAATCCTGTGATGTCTCATGTGAGGGCCACATGACCTGGATATGGCCCAGTTCCGGGCAAGACCAGGCAAAAGATCTCCTAACAAAGCCTGTCATCCCCCAAGAATGGCATCTACAACATGGGCAGCTAGTGTTAACTCAGCCTTTTCTGGAAGATCTTCACTGGTAAGAAACCCACTCCCGCCTGGCAGAGTTCATTACACTTACTTATGGATAGCTCTAATGATCAAGAGGTCTGTCCTTACATCGAAGCAATCTGTGCCCCTCCACAAGATCTATCAATTGTTCTTGGATCTGCTCTCTATGGTCAAAGTATTTCTGGTATTTTGGGAAATTCAGTTACCGCACCAGTGCTTGTTTCATAATAAAGCAGAGGCAAAAGAGTAGCATTTCCAGTAATCCAGATGGCAAGATAGAGCGTGTGCAATCAACCCCAGGAGGAAACTTAAGGGGTCTTAGCTCCGATGATGTAGATACCAACAGGAAAGAGAAGTGACTTGAACTGTTCGGCATCTAAAGGTATTTTTCCTCTGAAACTTCTCATTTCTAAATCTGAAGTCAGGAAAGGTTTTTAATTTGTTATGCTGGGAAGAGTTTGTTAAGGAAAGCTGGCTACTACTGAATTTTGCCAGGAAGCCTGGGATTTCCTTTATCTAGGGCAAATAGCCTTGCCAGTGGCATTTTGATAAGAACTTACCAAAATATAACATCAGCTGTCTTCACCACACATTACTCCACTGTTTGTTCAATAGCCCTGACATTTAAAAGGCAATAAGTATGGAGCAGAGAGAGGCAGCTTGAGAAAAGGTGTTAGTTTCATGTGTACTGGTGGCATCAATTTCAACCATGATACACTCACACCAGACTGTTAGCAAAATATTAAGGCAGAATGTGTCAAAATGGGAGGGAGGAAGGAGGGGACCCAGTGCTTCCTGTTGATTCTTCATCTACCGACTCCAGTACATCTTTCTGAAAAGATGACGGAGAAAGGAGGCAAATTCAAAGAACGAGCCTGCTAAGTTACCATACTAGGGGATGAGAACACTTTTGACCTTTGTGATATTTTGGGAGAAAAAAGGAAAGAAGGGACCTGTATATATCTGGGGAGGGGAAGTAAAGTAGGAAAGGGAAGAGAAAGAGGAAGGGAGGGAGAGGAAAGAATGAGGGGGGAAGGGGGGAAGGGAGGAGGAAAGGAAAAAAGAAGGAGAGTCAGAGACAGAGAGATGGAGAGAATCAGAGTTAGGCAGAGTTAGAGAGAAGAAGAGAAAGGAAGAGGAGAGGAAAATAGGGGAGAGGAGAGGAGGAAAGATTGAGGAGATGGGAGAGGAAAGGTGGGAAAAGAGAGGATATGATGGGGAAGGAAGAAGAAAGGAGGGGAGAGAGGAGGGGAAGGGAGAAAAGAGGGGAGAAAAGAGAAGAGGGGAGGGAAGAGTGGAAAGGAGGAGACACAAGAGGGGAGGGAGGAGAGGAAAGGAGGAGAGCAAAGAAAAAATAAGAGAAAAGGGGAAAAAAGGAGAGAAAAGATAGAGAAGATAAAGGCAAAAAGAAAGAAGAGAGAAAGTGAGGGTGTCCTGTTTCCAAAGGGTCCCACTTCAACTTTTTTCTCCTTCGATAGTCTCTCCATTAGGAGTGTGGACCACTCTCATTACTTTGATTATCAAGAGACTATTCAGATAACTGCCAAATCTCCATCTCCAAGTTTGACTTGTGGATTCCACTCCTGAATTTCCAGTTGTTGGCTAGACAGCTCCATCTAAGAATCCCATTGATACCCCAGACTCAACTCATCCAAAACTGAATTCATCACCCTCTCTGCAAACCCGATCTTCATCAATTTCCCATTTTTCCAGTCACCCTTTCTTGATTCTCTTCTCTCTTGCACCCCAAAACCCAGGCAGTTACTGCAGCCTATTACAATCCTGTGATGTCTCAGGCATGTTTGCTCCGTTCAATCCCCACATTCCTTGCTTTTGTTCAGGCCCTCCTCACCTCTTCCTAACCATGGCCAATACCCCTCTGAGATCATCCATTCCTGTCTCCAAGTTGTTGTTGGTCCTTTGTTCTCAAAGAGGACCATGACATCAGGATGATGTCATGACTTGCATTGAATTAGATTTAAGTGAGGGAGGGCTGTGCACAGTCACCAACCTCTCCTCCAGAGCCATCTGGGTCTAGTGACAAGATATACATCAGGACAACTGGAGATGGCCCCAGATTTTTAAGGCAATTGGGGTTAAGTGACTTGCCCAGGGTCACACAGCTAGTATCTGAGGTGAGATTTGAACTCAGGTCCTCCTAACTTCAGGGGCAGTGCTCTATCCACTGTGCCACCTAACTGCCCTTGTCTCCAAGTAGAGAGAAACCTTAGAATGGGGGTCTTTAACTTGAGTTCCATAAACTATTTTTTTTAATTTAAGTATTGTAATCACTTTATTTGCAATCCTATCTAAGAATATTTTGTGCATTAAAAACAATATTCTGTAGAATCCACTGGGTTTCTCCAGATTGTCAAAGGGTCCAAGACACAAAAAGCATCAAGAACCTCTGTCTTAGAGATAAGGGACAGACCTTCACTCCCAGTAGCACTGTTCTCAGACATTTGGGAGCATTAGTGGAACAGAGAGGCTGTTGGTATTCTGTACTTCAAAAAGCTTTAAATTTTAATAGCGGCTGACATTCAAGTAGTGTATTACATAATTATCCTCGCCATCATCATGATAATAGCTAACATTTATATAGCACTTTATAGTTTATCAAGTGTTTTGTCTCGTTTGAGCACCAATTACACACACTATCTCCTTTCCACTTCATAAGTACAAGGTAAGGAGGGCAAGTGTCACCAGCCCCACTTTCACAGAGGAGGAAACAGAGACTCGGGGAGGCCAGATGCCTTGTCAAAGGTCATGCAGTTTGTAAAGGACAGAGCCAAGATTCCAACTCAGGAACAGTATGCGCAAAGGCATAATGACAGGACAGCAGTGGAGGAAGCTTTGGGAGCAGGGGCCCAGATAAGCCAGAGGAGACTCCTTCCAGCCCTAAATCTGGTTGGAACACAGAGTAATCAGAGTAACACGAGAGAAGGCTGGGAAGGAGGGCTCCTGCCAGGTTCTGGAGGGCTAAACTCCTAAACAGCCAAAAAAATATATCAACCTTCTCCTCTCTGAAATCAAGATAGGCCCTGTCTTCTGAAACTCTGCCCACAGTTTCCACACAGCCAGCACAATAAAATAATAGCTAGCATTGCTATGGTACTTACCATGTGTCTCAAGCACTGTGCTGTGTTTTGTAAATATTATTTCATTTGATCCTCACAACAACCCTAGGAGGTAGATGCTCTGGTTATACCCTTTTTACATTTGAGGGAACTGAGGACAGGTTAAGTGACTTGTTCAGGTTCACATAGCTTGTAAGTGTCTGAGGCCAGATTTGAACTCAGAAAGAGGAGTCTTCCTGACTTTCTGACTTCCAGGCACCTAGCTGACCTTTTTATATACTTATGGAAGCATATATTTTCTTTCCCAAGGAGGATATGAGCTCTCTGAGGTCAGGTACTTTGAAATTTGTATCGCTGGTGTCTAGCCCAGTGCCTGACCTATCATAGGCACTTAAAAATGTGTTGTCTAAGGAATGGTAATGGCCGGGTCTGATGAACACCAGTGCCACACAGAAGAGCTCATCTTAGGAACCACAAACTCGGAGCTGCCATCAGTTTTAGGTTATCCAGCTGTGGGACACTTCCTAATAGGAGGTCCGTTATCAATGCTGAGCTTGGATACTGGCTATTTCTTGTTTTAGATCAAAGCTGTGAATCATGACCCCATATGGGGTGACATAACTGAATGTGGGGTTCATGAAAAATTTGGCAACAGTAAAAGGTTATGTAAACCTATTTTATATAGCTATATACACCAGGGTCATGAGTGGAAAAAGTTTAAGAAGCCCTGTTTTAGATGATCAGAGCCCAGAATGGAAGGATTAAGCATGATTCTGTCTCTATATATCATAGAACATAATTATGTGCATTGGGGCAAAGTATTCACTATGTGCTGAGAAGCATTCAGCACATTTGTAAGTGATCTGGGAGCTTTTGACCTAAGATGCTACAAATTCATTGCTAGTGAAGATTGAGATCAGCAAAGGAAGAGCAGAGTCAAAAGAGATTTTTGATCTTCCAACATTCAATGGCGGCCTACAGAGGGAAAAGGAATGGGTACCTAGTGAAGAAAGAAGCAAAGGATGTGCCTCATAAAATACATGCAGAACCCTGCCCCCCCTCATAGGTGGTCCACCATGGCCTCACAGACTAGGTGAATGCTGGGAGCATTCTAGCAAGCTACTGAGAGAAATCACCTTGACGTGACTTTGTAATACAAGGTGGGAGGTGGAAAATGACAGACAAGTGACATTTGGGAGGCTAATGCCTTTGCTAGAGCATCAAGTCGCTGAGAAGTAAGGTGATAGGTCCTCTCCGATATGCCCTGGCAATACCATCACTTGGTTCTAGAGAGCTCTAGGAGACACCTGAGTTGCTAAAGATGAAGATAAGCTTGGAGGACATTCAGCAAAATGCCTTATCAGGAACTCCAGGATGAGAGGCATAAAAATGACCTCAGTGTCTGGCAGCCCCATGGGGTACTTCGAGGGACAAGTGTACCGAGGCTTAAGCTGAGTCCTGTTCCTAACAGATATAGGGACAGGAGGCTCTGAGGGAACATTAGTCATGGAAGTCACCTCTGATTGGGTGGATACACAGCAGGGGTCACTAACTTATTCACTTTCTTTAAAAAAAACACATACATACACATATGGGTTCTTCCTTCAACAGTGTGTGACTGAATTTTTTTAAAGTTCTGCTATCTATTTAGCAAAGAGGATTTAAGAAGATGTGACACCACCACAAATCCTTCCCCTCCTTTTCCCCAAATTAGTTTATTGGATAGATGCCTTCTTTCTATCAGGTAGCTGAGAAGGGGCTATTATTGGAATGAGCATTTTGATGGAAGGAGAAGATGGAGCAGGCTTATGTATAGCAGAGCAGAGGTCACCAGGAGGATGGCCAAGAAAGAAGAGAGCAATACAAAATAGAAAGATGCTGGAAAAATTAAAAAATAAAGAAAGGATGAGGGTACAACTTTGCAACATTATTATTAACATCACAACTCACATCTATACAGGTCTTTAATGTTTATTTAAATAAAAAACTTTCCTTTTTATTATTTTCATTTCACAGATGAGAAGACTGAGATTTAGAGAGGAAAGTTACTCATCTACTGTCACCCAATTAATAATCATTAATTCAATTTGACAATAAGAGTTAACCCCCCAAGCCCACTACTTTTTGAACTCTGCCCTGGCCCTGTAGAACGCTCTCTCAGTTTCTCAGTTTTGTTGGGCTCTATTTTTGTTTCTGGGATAAACATATTCACAAAGAAATAAGAGGAGATGTCTCTTTCTATAAAGGAGAATTAACATATTTGCATCAGGCAGTTATCAATCTGGCTTCACCCAGAAGTCTGAACACAATTATGTGTAGAGTTTGGCTTCTGATAAGTGAGTCTAGTCCAATCGCCTGCCAAATAAAAATCCATCCCCCTGCCTTTGTTTCTTTATGCTGCCACTGTTGTCCTGGGAACAACAGAATAAGGTCCAAATGCTACCATTTCTGAAGACATCAAAAAACTAATTTCCGGTGTGTGTGTGTGGGGGTCTCTCCTAACACTTCCACCTCCTCCTCTGACCCAAAGTAGCTAGGAAATGCCAACAGCCCAACCTGAGAAAACCCACTCTCCCCCTGAAATATGCTATCATAAGCTCCTCCCCACTTGAGCCCTAGAGAGGAACCCATTGTCATATAAGGAAACTCTTTTCCTGCAAATCAATCATTTTGATCTATAAAGCCGTCATTCACAGTTACTCTCTATCATCTGAATTGTTTCTCCTCTCTGGAGGTCTTGGCCCCCTCTGCATAAACACAGAGGCAAGGAAGATGCAGAAGAATTATGTGGAAACCTAATTTGGTAGAGAGATTCCAGATAGAGCCTGACACATCAGAACACTCGATGTCACAGATATTTCATCATCATACAGAGCGAGAAGCAACTGTAAATATGGTCCCCTTCCAAAAAAACCCAGGATAGTTTACAGTAAAGAAAGGAGAGATCACTGCTTCAATCCCTCCAGGTTTAAGAAGAAGTAAATTATGTGAGGACAAGTACAACCTGTGTATCATCACTGTCCCCCATCCTATCTTTACCAAAGATCTCTTCTGATGCCTCATCACAATATGGGAGTAGAGGAGTAGGCCAACAGAACAAAAATTCTGGCAGGGCCTGACAAGCTGGAGAGATTCCCATTCCAGGTGTGATAATGGACAGAGGCTCTGCTTTCTGAGGACAGCTATGGTCTGAGAGGTTCATCACCACATAATCGCTAATATATAATTATTTTTCACCCATGACAATTCACAAAACTGTCCATCTCCTCAGGCAGGACACCTTGAAATGTGCTTCCCTGAACACCAACCATGCACCAAGAAAATCACGGATCATCATTCTAGAGATGAAAGGATCTTAGAGGTCATGTGAACCAAATGTTTCATTTAACAGATTGAAAAACTGAGTTTCTGAGAAGTTTTTGCCCAAGATTTCCCCACAGTATCAAATTCCAGAACCGTAATTCAAATTCGGATCCTGTGATTCCAAGTTTAAAACACTTTCTAGGGGCAGCTAGGTGGCGCAGTGGATAGAGCACCGGCCCTGGAGTCAGGAGTACCTGGGTTCAAATCTGGCCTCAGACACTTAACACTTACTAGCTGTGTGACCCTGGGCAAGTCACTTAACCCCAATTGCCTCACTAAAAAAAACAAACAAACAAAAAAAAAACAAAAAAACCCACTTTCTAGTTGCCATACTGCCTTCTTCACAGGCCCCAGTATAAGACCTTGCAAATAAAGGATACTCAATAAATGAGAGCCGCCGAGTTAACAAAATGTTTGTGTCTTCATTGTGTCCAGAACTCTTTACCACAAAATTAAAAATGGGGTACGATGGAGAAAAAACCAGAGACACAGTCACTGTCTTTGGGGAGTCTATAATGGAATAAATAGAAGTCACTCTTAGGGAGCTCCTGCTTCAATAGGAAAAGTATGGTCCCCAAGGATCAAAAGAAGTCTGTGCTGCCATCACACAATCCCCTGCTACACCAGTATGCTGAGCCCATAGTCCAGAGGCGCTGGGCAGTGGTGGTGGAGGAGTGCATTTTAATTTGTTGAAAATGCAGGCTGATGACAGGAAACTTGAAGTGTGAGGCCAGGACATGGCCTCACAGGCTGCCCCAACCCGTGGAGTGCCCCAGACAAACCACAGCAAACCAATTACAGCCAATTACTATGGTAATCGTTTCTGACTTCAGTTGTTCAGAAGCCTAATTTAGTCCCCTCAAACTTATTATTCAACGCCCTATCATGGAACCTCAAGCCTACAGAGGTGGGTAAAGAACAGTAAACCACCACCTCTGCCAACTAATTGCCTCCTTAACTACTGCATCCCATTAATCTTACTATTATCCTAGCTAATTAGCTGACTCTCTCTCCCTTTCCTCTGTTTCACTTTTCTCTTGCCTTCTTCTCATCTTTTTTTTTTTGCTCTCTCCCCTTCCTTTTGTGTCCCTGCTCTTTCAAAGTGGATTCTCCCCCCAATCAAATGCTGCATACATACTTCACCAGGCAAACATAGAGACCATATGTGGGTGGGATGGCAAAACATACTTCACAGCTGAATACTACTTTCCCTGATGAGGGAAGAATAATTAGAAAAACCATAAAGTATTCTTGTTTCTTCCTCTTTCTTTACTTCCAATGATCCTCTGATTCCAATGCTCTTTTTAAAAATATTCAGATAAGTGTTGTAGCTCCCTTCTTACCTTCTTATCCCAGAGTCCCTCTCTTCCTTCAAAATGCAACTCAAGCATCATCTTCTGAAAGAGGCCTTTCTTGATCCACCTTCCCCTCCCCCAACTGCAAGTATCTTTCTTCCCAAATGACCTCATATATAATATTTTATACATATTTGCACTAATTCACTGTATATTTATCATATGTAATTGTCTTTTCTATTAGAAGATAAGCTCATTGCAATGTGAGATTGTTTCATTCATTGGAATCACCAGCACCTAGCACAACACTAGTATGTAGTAGGTGCTTAAGAATTACCTGTTGATTGCTTGATTGTTCTAGTGCTTATCCTTAGATTTCATGTCAGGGAACTAAGTGTCCAACATTCAATTCATCTCAGTATAATAACTTGTAAACCATGAACAGTTATAATAAGGTGAGCATAGACTTATTTGATTTTTTTTAAATGGATTTATAAGGCAACCTTCAGAACTGAGTGGAGTAAGTTCAAGACAAATAGGAGGTATGGACAGAGACTGTGTTTGGGAAGTTGTATAACTGGGTGATTTGGGGAAGTTCCATACCTGAGTTTGAAGACTGGCATTAAAGAACCCAAACACACCACGCTAGAGAGGCATAACCCCAGCAACTCTAAGGAAGGTTCATAAGTATCTCCTAGTTCAATTCCCTCAATTTTATAATTAAAAACTGAGGCCCCAAAAGTTTCAGTGACTTGTGCAAAGTCACATAATTAAAGCCCTGTCACAGACAACTAGGACTAGGGTTAGGGGAGACCGAACCTCCTTTGCATCTATTTGCGATTCATAAAACAAACCAAACTCATCCTAGGGACTTGTGTAGCCAAATCAGAAGAAAGAGGTGCCCTAGGGAGGGATGAGGTCCCCCTCCCTGCCCCAGGTCTGCAGCTTTAGAAATGACATACAGGACTGACCAAAATAACAACAACAATAATAATAGTAATAATAATAATGATAATAATAGCCTTTGTAATCTTGGTGTGAGTTTTTTTTAATGGCTTCAGTCATTTCCCAGGATCCCTCTGCATTTTTAACTGATTCCATATGCTTTGCTGCTAGCAGCCCCCAGACCTCCACTGCAGAAACAATCTATGCTGCCCTGCCATTTAAGCGAGAGGAGCACAGGCTCTATTGAAACTTGTCATCTTGCCTATTAGCTTGATGTCTTTATTCACAGGCCATCTGTACCACTGAGAGATACAGAGGCAGCTAATGTCAATATGAACAAATGCTTCTCCTTTTACAAGAAATGTCAAACACAGGACAGGGTAAGAATGACCCCAGGAATACCAACAGATGTTCACTACAAGCCTCTCAAAAATCAATCCTTTCTACAGGGACTAATTAAGATGAAATAAGGAGCAAAAGTAAAGAAATTTGTGTCATATTATCAGGAACTTCATCCGTACTTTCCAAGCTCATTATGGGCAGATTGGCCTGTGCCCTTTGGAAAAAATGCTAAAAGGAGGCACTGAGGCTGGAGGGGGGTAGGAAGGGGGCACAAGGGATGCTTTCATTTGTCTCCAGTTCTAAATAGCAAAAGGGGGACATATCCCCACCCCCCCAGAACCAATTGTCATACCAACCGATTTTTCTCCTGTCCTTTTCTTAAACACGAACACACAGACAGAAACCTGTGTGCAGTGAGGCTCCAGAAATAAATGATGGGGAATCAAACACACAAATAAAACAACTTTTCACATACTACTGCAAGGTCTCTAAGCTTGGAAAAGGAAAATGGCAAAGTCAAGGGTCCTTAACCTTTTTTGTGTCATGAGTCCCTTTTGGCAATCTAGAGAAGCTTATAGAATAGAGTTTTTTCTTGAATAATGTTTTCAAAGGCATAAAATTAAATACTTTGAACACAAAGGAAACCAGTTATATTGAAATACAGTTATCAAAATATTTTTTAAAAAATAAGCTCATGGATCCAGGCTGAAGAAACCCTGGGGTAACTCGATTTGAGACTTAATAAGGCTCATAACCCTAAACTCTGTTGACTAGTCAGGCTTGATCTACAAGTCTCCCAGCCTCAGGCTCTGGTGAGAGGGGACAAGAAATGCATGTGACCTACCCCCCTATTAATGTCAGGGAAATTTCATCTACTCACTAAATGATTTTCATTTTCTCAATTGCCCTGCAGAAAGGGATACACAGGGCAAATCCTGGAGTCCCAAATGAACGCTCCTTTACACGTTCTGAAGTTAAAATAATAGCTTGTATTTTCTTTTATGTGAAGAAATATCCAAGCCCTAAATTGTTCTAACATAATGTCCAACAGAATGCACTACACAGAGTGGCTAGATGATGGAAATATTTAAACGCTATTCAATGAATGAGTACCCTTTTTGGATCTAAGTCAGCACATTAGACTAGAAGATCCTTGCGACCTGAGATTGTGTTTCTTGCCTTTCTTTGTCTCCCCAGTTCTTAGCAGTGTCCACTGCATGATAAGTACTTAATAAATGCTTGTTGACCTGATTTCAGTGGTCACTTCCAGATGGGTTTTCCTCCAACATGACAAATATTTAAATGCAGAGAGCAAAGGATTATCCTATCTTGAAAAGCAAAGAAAGGATTGCTTTTGTGCGGCACCTCACTAAACTCCAGAAGATCCCTAATTGCCTCTAGATTGAACTACAGATTCCTCTGCTTGGCATTTATGAAGTTCTTCATGACCTAGTCTCAAACTGCCTTTTTTTAGCTGCATCATACATTTCTCCCCTTCAAACTTTCCGCAGTTCAATCAAATTGGCCTTTTTGAAGTTCTTCGGATACTGTGCTCCATTTCTCATTTCCGTGTCTTTGAAGAGACTAAGTCCCTTCCCTGGAAGGTTCCATTCTCAACTTGCCTCTGAGATGCCCATCTGTTGCCTTCAAAATTCAGTTAAGGGACAGCTAGGTGGCGCAGTAAATAGAGCACCAGCCCTGGAGTCAGGAGGACCTGAGTTCAAATCCAGCCTCAGACACAATACTTACTAGTTGTGTGACCCTGGGCAAGTAACTTAACCCCAATTGCCTCACCAAAAAAAAACCAAACCACCTCAGTTAAAGTACCACCTTCTGGGGGCAGCTAGGTGGCACAGTGGATAAAGCACCAACCCTGGATTCAGGAGGACCTGAGTTCAAATCTAGCCTCAGACACTTGACACTTAGTACCTGTGTGACCCTGGGTAAGTCACTTAACCTTCATTGCCCTGCAAGATAAACAAACAAATAAAGTACCACCTTTTACACACAGCCCAAAGAAGCAATAGCCTTTTCAAGGTCATGAAGCTAATAAGAGATAGAGCTGGGATTCAGAGTTAAGCCCTCCAAATGGCATTTTTTTCTAAGACCCTGTATGGGTATCCTTGCATTAGCTCATATGCTCACATGCCCACATGCATTCACCAACCCTTCCCATCACACTACAAAGAGCTTATACAAAAGGAAAGTCTATGAATTTGAGACTCAGGATATTTATGGACTTAGCACTTAACCAGCATACTAAGATGCAGCCTAGCTTTCCCCAAACAATTCCCCATCTAAAGTTGTTAATGGAAGAGCTGAGTCTAAGGATCTTAACTTCATCCAAAGAGTGAACTCATGGACTTTTAGCAAGAATTGTTCCATGAAGCTTGGAGGATCCATTCCATTTCCAAGCTCCCTTCAAGACCAAGCTAGGTTTGTTTGGACAGTAAAGTGCTCTTGAAACATTATCCTGGTGAGTGGGTCTTCCTCCAGCAGAAGGTCATAAAATCCTATCTGTCTATTTCTTTTTGCTTGTAGGGGGTAAGCTTCCTATACAGTTGTGTAGATCTTCCATTCAGCTCTCAAAAACCATGGAGAGAAATATCTCAAGAGCCCAACAAAACCAAAGGTCATTTGGAGGTATCAAAGCAAGAACAGCAACCTTGTGCAATAGGAAGGATATAAAATCCTATGTGAGCCCCTACTGAGTCACTTGAAGTACTCAATCACCAACCAATTGGTGCAGAAGCAATATGCAGAGCTGGGGCTGTTATTCAAACCATCTACCACTAAATAGATTGAATGTAATTTCAATGTCATCTCTATTCTTTGTTCTCATCATCTTCTAGACAAATCACTGAGCAGAGCCTCGTCATTAGATACCAGTGACCCACTGAAACCAACCCAGTTTCCTCTGTTGCTAATTTTCTCCTAGGAAAACCATACAGTAGGGTGACTTTTTACCTAACCAATGACCCCTCATACACAAACACTTCTCTCCATCCCAAAATTGTAAAATCCCACAAGTAGAATCAGTCAGAATCAGGAGGCTGGGCTATTGATCAGCCCAAAAGCTGACCTAGTCATTGTTCTAACCATACTATGGCAGAAAACCACAACAATTAATTCTGGCAGTGTGGTGGTGGTAGGGGAGGATGGTAGAATGGACCTCACTAATGATGAAAGATGCCATATCTCAGAAGGCTCTGGTTTAGAAGTTCAATGTCAGCCTGATGGATGCAAGTAGGGTAAGGGTTTCTTAAGTACATGGAAAGAAACCAGACTTTCCAGACAAACCTAAGCCTGACCCAATCACTTTCCTAACACTAATATGGCTGGTGTGGCCTCCCTCCCCACTGATTCCCCATGAAAAGGCCCTAGAGCCCATATTATAGAATTTCCCAATAGGAGAGATGACCATAATGCAACCTTTGGGGAGTATTTCCTGAACAAAATACCCTAGAATTAGATCTAAACCAGACTGATAAAATTCCAATCTATAGCCAATGGTGTTAGAATGAGTTTCTACAGGGTGGGCCAAAAGTCATGATGTTTTAATAACTTTTTGAAAATTATTTTTCCTTTATTTTTTGCCATTTATGAGATTTGATTTTTCACACATAATGTCAAATCATTTTCTATATATACTCTATATGATGCTATGGTATTGTACATTTAAAACAAAAAATAAAAGTGGTATTAACTATTGAAACCCCTTAGTGACTTTTGGCTCACCCTGTAGTATATTGTAATTGTTGTTTCTATCAAGCACTTATTAAGTACTTACTAAGTACCAGGAGACATAGAATTGTTTTATGCTTTTACCCGTCTGTTAAGTCTTAGGAAAAGAGGTACCTTCAGCAAAGGGTCTTAGAACCTCTGTGCTGTTGTTTTCTATTTTGGTGAAGATGATGAGAAGATAGAATCTCAAAGAACTTTTTTTCTGTCCTAGAAAAATAGAACTGCTATTCCTTGCATGTTATGGTAGGCACCTATTTGGACAGACATTATACACATGGCAGCATCCTTGTTACAAACGGTCCAATTCATGCTATCTCTAGGCCTACCTGGGCCCTTGGGAAAATCCAGCTTCAATTAAGATATTTACCTTTGACCTGAACTGTGAAATTGTTTCTTGGAATAGAGATAAGATGCCTTTCCAGAGAAGCCACACCTAATCAAAAGGTCTACATGTTATTTGTTTGTTTTTTATTTATTTATCTTAATGATGATATAGTGGCAAAAAATGACCATACTAAGAGTGAGATTGTACAAGTGACTCAATTGGGGTCCAGCCCTGATACTGCTACCAGCTATCCGTGTGACCTTGAATAAGTCAAATTGTCCTTCTTTGTCCGTAAAGTGAAGCTGGGGACTAGGGAAAGGTTGAACCAAACACTCTCTATGGAGTCTTCCAGATCCAAACTTCTTAATATTAATTTCTGTTCTAAGTGAAGTAGGGATGATCAGGCTGAGGCACTTTATATACATAAGCACATATGCTGCCCCCTCCCCAAGAAAAAGAAACTCATCATCATCACAGTTGTATCTGAAGCAAGGAATAAAATTCAGAGTGTGCTCTTTACACAGGGGAGGACCACAGCTCCCTCATCTTGCCCTGGACTGGGAGCCATGAGGCACAGTGTGCCATCTTCCTTGTGTGATTCACCAGTCTGAGCTGGCAGTGCCTGGCATCTCTGGGAACTGGGAAACATCTGCAGTTTTTTGATACTTACTATGCCTCATTCCCATGATGCTCTCTGTGTCTGCTCAGAGCAGAGAAAGGTCTCCGCTCCATCTGGAGTCCCTACCTCCTCCTCCCTTCTCTCCCTCACCTCCCCCTTAAGCTTCCCCCTCCAAAAAAAGGACTTTCAGTCCGTTTTGTCACTTCCACCTGTTCCGACAGGTTCCCAGCCTGACCCTGAGATAGCCCTTAGGGACATTAATCATATAACAGGCTGAGCTGTGAAAGAAACAAGGGCTTGGGTGGATACTGTTACCGTCTCTGTCACCTACTAATCATGTCCTGTGACATGGAGGGGCTTAATCAGATGGTCTGCTCTCTCATTAATCATCCTGGGCTCACTCAACTTCACAGAGAGATTAAAGTTTAGCTGGCCCCTCCTTTACCACCACCCCCCAACCACCACTACCACCTCACCCAACTGCCTGCCTTCCAAAGCTCAGGGCTCAGGTTCGCTCACCACTTGCCAGCTGGCATGGTGACCAATGCCAGAGGCTTCTGGAGGAAAAGGGGGGCAGAATCCCTGGTCCAGGCACAGAGATAAAAACATGGTTGGTTAATGGCATTCAGGTCCAGTGTCTGTAGATCTACCGATGTATTAAAGATTCCAACAAAGATCTCTATCAATGGAGTGCCTCAGTAACCACATTAAGGCTGTTATAAAGGAATATTTCATTAGGAGTGATCAATAGCCACTGAAATTAGAGCAATTGTAAAATACATATGTATATATATACGTACACATATGTGTATATATCACTAAAAGGGACAAGTGTGGCATGATGAATTGGAAAGGGAAGTATCTTATGGTGATGGAAAGCCCATGTAAAAATGTCTTCACCATTCTATTTAAACAGCTAACCAAGCAAATATAAAATAGCCTGCATTCTTATCAGTTTTTCTAGGACTTACAAAAATCAAAAGGCATACCCACAACATGAGAGAGACAGAGAGAAAGAGAGAGAGAGAGAGAGAGAGAGAGAGAGAGAGAGAGAGAGAGAGAGAGAGAGAGAGGAAATATATTCAGCTCAGCTGATTCATCCTTATCCTATTTGCAATTTTCTGAGCTTCAAAGGGGAAAGCAAGTCCCGGCAAGGGCCCTAGGTAAACAGTTCCTCTCCCGGAGTGCTGCTTTTGCACTTGCTCTAGGTGCTGTTGACTTTTGCAGAACTGTACAATTATGGGAAACAAGGATAATATTTGCCCTCTGAGCCAGGAAAGAACAAATATTTTATCAACATCTAAATCGTCTTTCATCCTGTTGAGGAGGAGCTGGGCTCCCATACACACAGACACAGGGAAAGGAGGGGAAGAAGTGAGCTCTCCAGCTACCCAGCTGGATCCCCCAACTAGTCTAAACTTGACCAGTGTGTACCTTGGACCAAGATAACATCAGGGTGCCCACTTTGAGGGGCTTTTTTCAAACTCCCTTGGTCTCCCAGCTTACCCCTCAACCATATACACCTCATTTCAACACATCCAAAAAGAGAGAGAGAGAGAGAAAGCAAGAAGCTCAGGACACTGCCTGTCTTAACTTTGGAACAGGGAAGTCAAGGACCGGGTTGGGAAGATTGGGGGGATTTTCTGGGATTTTTTTTTTGCCTTGTTGTTGTGTTTGTTTCTATTCACTGATCCTCCACCACTAGCCCAGAAATGACAGTAGGTGGAAACACTATCTTTCATTACACAAAGTATAAATAGTGTAATCTATCAGCGCTGTCAATCACAATGATTGATTACAGGCTGTCATAGAGAAGAGTGACATATTAGAAAAGTTTTGTTAACAATGCCTATTGCTAGTCAGCCTGCCACAGAAGCTGGTGATTAATGTGTTGTCAGCCTGTAATCCCACACCCTTGGCTAATGAGGCAAGAATTTATCATCTTTACAGAGTGGCAGATGTCAGAGAGAAAGGAATCCAAGTGCTGGAAACAATATACTTTTTCTTACTAGGCCTGACAAGTCTGACAGGCCGAAAAAACCACAAAGAAGCTTTGTGTAAGCACCAACTTAAAACGAGGAACTTTTCATTTGCCATCTTTGCTTTAAATAGTGCTGCAAACCGGCCCTGATCCTCTTGGAAAAAAAAAGAAAGAAAGAAAGAAAGAAGGGCACAATGCCGAGCTCAGTGAACTTTGTACCCCTGTTCTTGACAACTAGAGGACCTCAGGAAAAGGTTGCCATAGCAAGCAGACGATGGCCGGGAAGAGGAGACTAGGATAACTTTTTAACTTTTTACCTGTGAACTTGTGAATGGAGCAAACAGCAGGGCAATCTGACAAGGCCCTTGCCTCACTGTGCTGCCATCTCTTCGCCTCATCTAGGGGTGGCTAAAAATGTGTCTCCTCTAACCACTTCAAAATGTAACTCTTTCACTTATAGGGGGCAAAAGGGCACAGGGAAGGGCCTCTCCGTACACTCAAACCATTGGACCAAAGGGAGGGAGACAAGAGGCAGAAGAAGAAACACCCAGACATTTCCCTTCTCTCTGTTCTCACACTCTTGTTAGTGCAAACAGCATAAAAAGATGTGTTCAACTTTTAGAGTATTTCAAGCAGGGCTATGTGAGGTCTCATCAAGGCTTTTATTTGATAATTCCTTGCCCCATCACTCTACTAACCCCTCACATCCTTCCTTCGATTCCCCGTTCCTCTTTCATAAATACTTTATAAATGTTTATTAATTCATAAGACATACCTACTATGTGCCAGACACTGTGCCAAGAGCTGGATCGAAAGGGACCAGATTTAGGGCTGGAAGGAGTCTCCTCTGGCTTATCTGGGGTCCAACCCCCTTCCTTTTAGAGTAAGTGCCCTGTTATCGTTCACTCAGTCATGTTTGACTCTTTGTGACCCAGGAGACCATACGGTCCAAGGGGTTTTCTTGGCAAAAATATAGGAGGGATTTGCCATTTCTTTCTCCAGTGGATTAAGGCAAGCAGTGGGTAAGTGCCTTGCCCAGGGTCACACAGCTAGTAAGTATTTGAGTCTAGATTTGAACTCAGGTCTTTCTTCCTGACTTCAGACCCAGCATTCTACCCACTAAGCTACGGAGCTGCCTCCAGGTCTTACAGATTGTTAGTAGCAAAGCCAGGTGACACCAGGTCTTCCCTCCGTACCACAGCCATCTCAAAGAGCCATCTCAAGGAGTTCTTAACCCTAGATGTATTCCAAGTAGTCCATGAATTTGAATGGGAAAAATGCATCTTTATTTTTAGTTATGGATGTATGCAAAAAACCATCAATGTGAGAAATCCAGAGACTTCACCAAGTTGCCAGAGCTACAAAAATGGGTTAAGGCCCCCTGGTATAGAAGACAAAAGGAGAAGGGAACTAAGTCCTAGAAGTATGGCTAAACAATGGGAGTCATTTTCTTTTAGGTTGAATCCTGCTTCTTCCTGGAAGGTCCTCTCTTATTACATTCACATGCATCTGGATTAAGCCTTTATGCTTAGGTTAAGGAAAATCAGGATTCCCTTGTTTCCATTTCCCCTCCAAAAGCAGTTAAGGAACACCCTTAGCTATTTAGTCCAGGAAGGGACTTCATCTTTCTCATGGAGTATCCAAGATATTGGAAACAAGACAATTTAACCTTTTGCTCCACAGAAGCAACATTCTGCAAGCGACCCAGGCTGAGAAATAGGAGAAAAGGAAAAGTCCTGAGTTAGGGAGGTGAAATCCTCCGGGGTGAAAGATTAAACGCGTTGCTTATTCTCATGTCAGTTTTCAAGGAAGGGGGCAAATCATATGTGGCAACGTTTTGACTAATGTAATCCTTTTTCAAACACAGATACCTCTGCTAATGTAGACAAATGCAATGCAAAAAAATTAGGAGGAGACACAGCCAGCAGAGAAGAAAAACACTGCATTCTGTCAACAGCACCCTCGGGCTAAACACTCAGGGAAAAAAAAAAGACTAAGTAATTTAATCTCCAAAAAGCAGAGTTCTGGCATGGAGACTTCAATGAAGTTTCTGGGAGCCTGGACCCACCCTTGTATAGTGAGTGAGAGATGGGTTTAGTGGGCCTGTAATCTACACACCCAGAAAGAAGACAAATCCAAACAAATAACCCGGCCCACCAGCCTCCTTCCTGGCCTCCCCCCACCCCCAAACAACTCCCAGCCCCAGTCCCAGATATAACATGATGATGACTTATGACCTCTAGGGGAGGCCGGATGCCCCAACAATTACCCTGGTGTCAGTAGGAGGGGAGATGGCTGGCCTCTGCCTTAAAACACCCCCCTCTCTCTCCTGGGAACTAAGACAATTGGCAAGTTGAACCGTGATGCTAATCAGGGCAGTGGCCTTTGAGTGATAGGTGACAAAGAATGGCGCCGGCTTCGCTCTGTGGAGGCCTGGGTGTCTTGGTCCTAGATCTTACTTATCGATATGGAGGGAGCTGAGGATATGACCCTTCTGCCATTCATCCTGGTACCCCCCCCCCAAGGAGTAAAAAGAGTGGTACGAGGCGGCCCTTCCATCTAGAACGCTTGTCACTAAAGCCAGGGCCTTCTTCATTCTCCACCCCCGCCCCCTGCCCCAAGAGAAAACCACCATCCTGCTGCATCCAGGTTTAAACCCCCCATTTCACTCTCCAAATGCCTCCTCCTCTTTGCCTGGCTAATTCCCTCCCCCAAGCCTCCCATGCATTTGGCCACAAAGCTTTCATTAACTCCCTCGGCTGGCAATTTCCATCCATTTGACGACAGATTAGAAGTGGATTCAAAAATAAAGTCACTTGACCTCCCCTAATATGCTTCTCTTAATTATATTAAGGATTTTCAAATTCAGCCATACTGGGTTTGACAGGTAATGCTTTAATCAGCTTCAGGTGGCCACTATTAAGTGCCTCGCAGTACTTTTACCATCACCTATATGCCCAACATGGTTCTAATTTAAATGACTAATTCTGACATTAAGAAAAGATGATGATGAAGAGAGCCGAGGTCCAACCCTCTTCCCCCCCACACACACATACACTTCTCTGAGTGATTTTTAAAGTCAGATTAATGTGGCAAGCTAAAGCACGTTTGGAGGTTTATTTTATGGAGGTTGGATCAAGTAAATAACATTTATCCTTTGTATACTTCTGCATATAATTACAGTAAAGTTTTCTTGTGTGTTAAATTATACAAACTCTTCAAAAGTGGGTGCATAATGTCTTTTTCTAAAGCTGTGTTATTATTTTGGTCAAAAGTTGTTTACATTAAACAAATCCAATTTACCAAACTTTGACATGTTTGCACAACTGCATATCATTTATCCTGGAAGCCTCAAAACATGACTTTCAAATGAACTCTCTCTGTTCTAACTCTGTGGCACCCAGCCTGAGGTTCTAGATGCCGTGCCTTGCTGAGGCCAAGGGAGTAAAGTTGCTTTTAAACTGGTTCTTCTAAAGTCAGTAGGTGCCGCCAGAGAGTCATATCGATAAGTTTGGACACACCTGGAAAGGGTCATCTGTCCCACTAAGTTATACCATCCCTAGAGTTCTCCTTTTCAAATTGAAAAACTGGAGATAAAAGTGAGGCCTATATTGTTGGGATGCCATACAAAATAATCAAAAATGAAGCCTAGGATCAATTTGAGCTCTTCCAGATGAATCACGGACACCAACACATATCATCAGCAGTCATACCTCTGGTTTCAGCAAAAGGACAAGATGATCCAGTGATCAGGGATACAAGAGAAGCCCATCCATTGGCTACCTTCTCTGTCTTGGTGAGGTGACAATGAACACTCATTCAGGGTATCATAATGGAACAAGAGAAAGTGGCAACATCTCTTCCTGGGCCTGCAGCCTGAATTCAATCTCTGTGCCCAACAGCAAAGACATTCATGATCCTCAAACTGACAGGGGTTGAATGGGGGTTGTTGAAAGGAATACAAGGAAAGGAGGCAAAGAAAAATAAAAATGGGGACCAATGACCTAGAGGAGAGTCATTAGGGATGGCCACCCTACCTGGGGGGCTGTGTGACCGTCACATATGAGAGGGTCATAGATTTAGAGCTATATGTGATCCATCAAGTTCAAACCTTTCATTTTTCAGATGAGAAAACTGAGGCCCAGGGAGGCTATATGACTTGCCAAGGGTCACAAATCCAGTAAGTAAGATGAGGTGAGATTTGAACTCAAGTCCAGTCCACTCCAATTCACCGGTGACTGGTTGTTTACACATTCAAGTTTCCCCTCCCCTTTAAGAAGGGTTTTTGTCAATCGACTGACATTTTTTTAAATCTAAAGAAAGCCCAGCACCATGAAATACAACATCCAGGGGTACAAAGAAGTGAAACAAATAGAAGTTAACAAATTAGTCAGAGAAATTATACCAGAGCCAGTATAATCTTGGGATGGACAATGAAAAGGTGCACATCCAGGGAGAATGAGTGATGATGAGAGAAGTGAAAACCAAACACACCCTCAAGGACTGTTGAAGGAATTCGGGGTGTTTAGCCTGGAGAAAAGAAGATCTAGGGATGGTGTGCTCCTCTTCAAGTACATGAAAGACTGACTCATAGAAGAGAGATTAGATTTATTCTGCTCAGCCTCAGAAGGCAGCATCAGGGTCAACAGGTCAAGTAAAGCTTGGTATAAGGGGGAGAAATGTCCATTAGAACTGCCCAAAGTGAAATGGGGTAGCTAAGTGGCTCAATGAAAAGAGCACTGGGCCTGGAGTCAGGAAGAGTCATCTCTGATAGTTCAAATCCAGCTCCAGATACTAGCTGTGTGACCCTGAGCAAGTCACTTCACCCTGTTTGCCTCAGTTTCCTCATCTGTAAAATGAGCTAGAGAAAGAAATGGCAAACCATGCCAGTATCTTTGCCAAGAAAGGGGTCACAAAGAGTCAGATACATCTGGACAACAACAACAGAAGAGGAATGGGCTGCTTTGGAGATGTTGATGAAGCACAGTGTAAAGATAGAGGGCTAAAATCAGAATCATACTTACCTTGGGCAAGTATTTTAATTTCTTTGGACCTCAGTTTCCTCCAAGGTAAAAGGAGGCCGTCAGACCTGAGGGTCTCTAAGGTACTTAGAATTTTATGATTGAATAGTCCCTTTAACTCTGAGATTCTGTGATAAGTTCAGTAAAGGTAAAGAGATCAGCAAGGACTAGTGGGATAAGGAAAGACTGCATTAGAAATGTGGGACTTGAGTGGATTTGGAAAGATAAATGGAGAGAGGGGAGAAAAGAGAGCATTTGGGCATATTTTAGAACTATTCCTCCATTAGAGTCTGAACATGCTTAGTAAGGCACGCACAGTAGGTCCTCACGGAATGCTTGACTGGGTTTGTTGTTATCAGACTTAGGGACTGTTGAAGACAATTTTCGTATTTTCCTCCACAAACATCTGCTCTCTCGATGCAGGAACCCAGCTAAGATGACTCTGGGTTTGTGAACTATGTAAGCTTAAAGGAAGAGGTGATGTGGGGGTCATGTTTTCCATTTGGCTTAAAATGTTGTTTGATTCATTCATTTATTTATTTATTTCTGGGCACAGAATGCACTCCGTTCTGTTCAGTTCAATCAACATGCCAAGGTGGCAGGTTTGGCTCATGAGAGAAAACCACTGATCATTACCAGTGCTGGCCTTGAAGTAGCCTGGAAAAGATCCCCTTCCCACCTGGCCAAATTCCCCTGACAGTGGGCGTGACCAACACCTCATCATAAGTATTTAGGGGGCCTTAGGTACTCCGACAATCACAACTGCGATGGAGAAAGAGCCAAGCCCTGGGCACAGCCCAAACTTCCCTGCCATGCTGGCTCTATTTAACACAAGGGATATTATTGGTTGGGAGAGAAGACCAAGAAAATCTACCCTCTCCATGTAAGTTAATATGTTTCTTTAGAAAATGATCTAATGAGCAACACCTGGCATAAGCCTTCCAGCCAAAACCAATCCCATCCATTAGCAAGGATGGGCTTGATCACTCCCCTGGCCCCTTCCCCACAAAGGCACCCAGAATAAAGGAAGGAACAAGGCTCTCATGAAAGATCTATGACTGAAATAAGCACTCAAAAGCTCTTGCTGCGTCCAGGCTGAAATGGCTGCTTGGGGACTTGAGGAGGGATATTTTATCATGATGGAGTCTCTACTATCAGCAGCCCTTGCCTCAGAGGACCCTCTCCCCACTCTGGCAAAAGGGCAGACACAGCAAGAGCTCTTCTGTAGCTGGCCCAGCCCAGCAATGATCCATCTCCCCTAATGGCACCTTCTGTGGTTCCATATGCAATGTTCCAGCTTCCTCCCAGCCCCACTGAGAAGCTGGGGGCCTCTGGAAGATGTAATATACACCCCAGGACATTTGGAAGATGCACTACATGGGAGGGTGTTTTCCATTTGATTTACCTTCCACCTCATACAATGAGCTGATGGTTAGTAGTGTATCGCCTTCCAGGCCCAGCATGCCCCAGGAGAAGGCTGAGGGGAGACTAAATAACTCTCATCAATTACCAATCAAGTACTGACTGGCTATTACATGGATGATTGTAACCGGCTCCTCTGAAGACTCAACAATCATAGGAAAGAGCCTTAAACTACAGGAGGAAGAATTTGGGGTAGAAACAAGGCAGAGCACCCCATGTATAGGTCATTGCTGAAAACCAAATGGGTTAATATCTGCTGCCTGACAGAACATTTAGTCGATGCCTGAATCGGCATTCCATTTAGAATTCTACTATGGATGATAATTGTTGGCCGACTTAAGTAAGACCTCAGATTTTGATTCTACTTTGTGACCATATTAATAAAGCCAGGGTCCCTAGTGCAAATTACTATATGTTTGACATTCAAATATACTTGCAGGAATTCAGATACATCATCATTCATTGGCAGGCCCTGATATCTCATGAAAACAGAAGAACTGAGTTCAAATAGAGTTTATAGAGGCCTTTAATTTATATACTTGCTAATTGTTTTTCTTTGGTATGGCTAGTAGGCTGACCAGCCATCATAACTGGTTTGTTAATCCTCTTTGAAAACTTTCTTTTTTTCCATTAACCAATTAAGAAAAGGTGTCCGCTAAATCATAGGTTTCCTCTAAATCTGTCAGAGGTCCTTACCTTGGCATCTCTGAACTTGTCCTTGCTCATAATAGGTTGATAACTGTGTTGTAATATAATTGGTTTCCTTTGTATTTTATTTTATGCATTTAATAATATTCTGAGAAGGGATCTATATGTTCTACCAGACTGTCAGCCACTAGAGTCCATGGCACAAAAAAAGAACTCATCCTATAAACGCAACATGTTTTTCTTTTTAAGCTGCATAACTAAGGCCCTGCTGAGAGGATTGGTCCCTGGGACTATTGTCCAGCCTTGTCACCACCTGGGTGATCTCTGGAAAGAAGGTTTTTGTGCATCTGCTTCAATCCCCTGTATTATCCCCCCCCCCTGCCCCAACACACACAGTTCAAACCTCTACAGTTCTAGCTATTGCTAAGGGTCTGTCTGAGGTAGAGGAGGTGAGCTTAGGATGAGCCCATAGCTTTGAAAGGTGTGCAGTCAGTCATTCCATGACCCTCATTGGCCTGCTGCAGAATGAACTGGTTCTTTCTTCCTTTCTTACGGTCTTGAGATCCTTCTAATTATGCTCTGCTCCTATCCTGAAGAGGCCTGTCATTTATACTTTTCAAACTATACTCACAACCACTGTCACATTTGATCCTTGTAAGCACCTTGTGCAGGAGGGAAGGCAAGTACTATCATCCTCATTTGCCAGATTAAGGGACTCAAGCAGGTCAACTGGTTGTTCAAGATCATAAAAATGTTACCGACAGACCCAGGGCATGGATCCCAGGTTTCCTGAATTAAGTGCTTATTCTTTTCCACCATATTGTCAATCCCTAGCAGTAGTTAGAATTATAGCATCAACATCCATAAGGGGCAACACATTTCTATATCCAGTCAATATTAATGACCAGTCAATGGCAAAGTCCACATTAGAGGAAAAGCTAGAAGTGCATATTTGGGAACTTAGATTAGACTAGATTAGGGTTTCATAACTCTTCTTGTGTCTAATCATCCCTCCCACACTGGGTATGCTGGTAAATGTTTAACAACAAGCTCTCCAGGGGAGAAAAATGTATGCTTGACATTCTTTAAAATTTAATCTGCATTATTACCATTTTACCCATCACTTTCTTAAGTCTAGACAAGCAATAAATCAAGCCCTGATTTGTAGTGTTTGCTAATTTTCAAGGTATAAATGTTCACACTGAAAATTTAACAATTAGGCAGTCATTAGCAGGCTCCAGCAAACTACTATTCCCATATGTCAATAATAGACATCTTTTCTTTCCTGCCGCTACCAGGCACCAAATACTTTCAACTGTTCTTCCTCCCTTGACTGACTTGATTTTTTCCACTGGACACACACAGTACAACAGAAGAAAGTCTGATGACATAACAAAAGATGGTCTTGATTATATTCTAAAGGTCTGTGTTTGAATTACAGCCCTGCTGCTTAATAGCTATATGACTTTGGGCAAGTCATTTAACCCTTCTCCTCTATGAGGTTAAGTGGTATTGCCAAAGCACAGGTCAGATTACATCAGACGCCTGCATAGATAGATGGGTAGATGGGTAGAAGGGCAGATAGATAGGTAGATAGTTTATTAAATGCATGTCAAGCACTGTGCTAAGCCCTGGGCATACAAAAACCAAGAAAACAAGGCAGAAGAAAAAAAAACAAATGGGCACTGGAAAGCTGGGAGGGAGATGCGGTGCGGTGGGATAGGGGTGGATATAGAGCACACCAGAAAGCAAGCAGGAAGTGAAGTGAGAAATGTGACTGGGTCTTCTCAAGAGATGGTGATCCTAGAATCTTCAGTGGCTCTCTATTGCCTCTTGGATAAACTACAAATTCCTCTGTTGGGCATTTCAAGTCCTTCACGATATGGTTGAGGTCTATCTTTATTATTCATTATTGTATTGCTCTTAAAACCCCCTAGCTGAGTACAGATCCAGCCTCAGATACTTCCTGGCTATGGAACCCTAGGCAAATCACTTAACCTCTGTTTGTCTGTTTTCCCATCTGTAAAATGGAGGTGATAATAGCATCCTACTTCCCCCGGGGTTGTTGTAAGGATTAAATGAAATAATTATAAAGCACTTATCATAGTGTCTGGCCCATAGTAAGTTTTATATCATTTTACTATCATCACCATCATCTTAAAGGGCCCCAACCTATGTAAGGGGAGGGTAGTACAACACCGAAGTGTTTTGAAGCAAAGAAAAAGCATAAACAGAAGGCAACTATATCCTTCTGTGACCATTCTTTCATTCCCTTATTGGATTAAATAACAGGTTGGATGGATCCCCATAGTTTGACCCAGTGTAGCAATGCTGCAGTACCTCAGTTCTCTAAATGAAGGTTCTTTGTATTTCTAAGTAGCAAAGACATTTTATTTTTTTTTTTCAGGGCAATGAGGGTTAAGTGACTTGCCCAGGGTCACACAGCTAGTTGTGTCAAGTGTCTGAGGCTGGATTTGAACTCAGGTCCTCCTGAACCCAGGGCTGGTGTTTTATCCACTACGCCACCTAGCTGCCCCTGGAGTAATGACATTTTTTTTTTTTTTTTTTTTTTTTAGGCAATAGGGGTTAAGTGACTTGCCCATGGTCACACAGCTAGTAAGTGTCAAGTGTCTGAGGTCGGATTTGAACTCAGGTACTCCTGAATCCAGGGCCGGTGCTTTAACCACTGCGCCATCTAGCTGCCCCTAGTAATGACATTTTAAAGAAAAACACTGAAAGACTTAAGGACTCTGATCAATGCAATGACTAAGCCATGATTCCAGAAAAACTGTATAAAGCAGGCTACCCATCTCTTGACAGAGGACTGATAGACTTACAATGCTGAACAAGACACATTTCTCCAACATTGCCAAGAAATGAGTTTGATTTGCTTATCTTCATATTTATTCCAAGGATTTTGTTTTTCGTTTTTTGTGTTCATTGGGAAGAGTGTAGGAGGCAGAGAAAGTAATAAACAACAACAACAACAATAATAATAATAATTCAAAACAACCTAACTTTTTTAGGTCAGGAATTGAATGAAGAGGGGCAAATGGCTGCTGACTGAAGGGGAATTAAATAAACCCTTCACTAGCTCTCATACTGAACTATTCAATTCAGTCAACTCAGGATTGGCACTCTTTCCTACTTAGGTTCAGTGGAGGGGTGGAGAGTAGGTGGGAGGCAAAAGTCCCCAGGTAATTTACAGCAAGATTCATTAACTAGAGGAGACATTAAGTCACCAGCAGGTAAACATTTACTAATTATAGTCAACATTTAACCTTCAGGGAAATGTTCTTTTTGACTTGCTATTTGCCCAAGAATCATGTCACCATTCTGGGTATGCTGCCCGGATTGCCCCCAGCCCACCCTAACACTTGCTTGAACCAGTCAAGACAGATAAACTAGAGAGATCAGGGAAGTCAGCAGTGAAGGTAGGGATGAGGTTGTGAAGAAAAGATGAAATAATGGAATCCCCAACACCTAAGTACACGATGAAATGGAGTGAGGAAAATCATGTTTATGTATCTGTGTAGAGTAATTTATTTGGGTGCTCAAGAAGCACCCAAATCTATATGCATTGTACATGGGAGAGAGGAATGGCATGGATATACATAGATTATTCCTATTTAAGTGGGAGAAAATTTGATTGGGGATAAGGAAGGGCCTTTGTAGTCATTAAACACCATGCCTTCATTGCACTTGAAGCTTTGCCCCTGACTCTCCACTTCTATTTCCACCATGCCCCCTACCCAGGTACCTTTTCCTTTCCTCCCCCTCCCATCTTTTTATGTATTATTTTCCCCCCATTATCACATAAGCTCCTTGAGTTCAGAAACTCTTTCTTTTGCCTTGTCTTTGTATTCCCAGTGCTTAGCAGAGTGCTTAGTACACAGAAAGCACTTAATAAATGCTTATTGCCTTAACTTGAATAGCAACCAGAGCAAGTCATAGGATCACCATCTCTACCACTTTTTGAGAAGAAAATGCACAACCATTTGACAATATGTTCAGATTTTCCTTTCAAGTTCTAGGATTCCTATATGTCTAGAAATGTCTGGACCTCACTTATAGGGTTATTCAATTACATTCAACACATATTTCAAAAAGAATGAGCCGGAGGCCAGACCACACTAGGTGCTGTAAGGGACTATGAAGAAGCACTATGAAGGATTCTTCTTGTAAGAAGCAAAATGGCTGAGGAGATAACTAAAGGACCCCACTAAGTCTAGAACACAGAATGTGTCTTTTTTGTATATAGCTGTTTTTATATTGTCTCCCCCATTATTAGACCATGAGCACCTTGAGAGAAGGGATTTATTTTTTGCCTTTCTTTGTATCCTTGGCACTTAGCACAGTGCCTTAGCACAGGAAGCCAAAGACACATCCACATAAGGTTAGGAACTACTTACAGGCGCTCACGGAAGGTAGCTATCATTGATGACTGCCCTATAGTAGGCTCTTGATAAATGTATTTCTGATGGGGCAAAACTAGCCAGGAAAGGCTTCATGGAAAAAGTAAGACTTGAGCTAGGTATCCAAGGACAGAAAGGATTTGGATAGCTAGATAAAGGGAGGTGGGTGTGCAGCACATCCTGAGCCTATAGCAGTGAGATTTAACTTGTTGAATGGCTGAGAACCAATGTAGTAGAGAATAGTAGATAAACATCAGCACCCCAAACCACAAGCAAGCTAGGGCTTCACCTACACCAGCCACTAGCCCTCACCCCCAGAGAAACAAGCCAGGAGAGCCCTGCTTGGGCCTGGTCACTGTGTTATGTTGAGATGAAGCCACAGTGGTTCCCCAGAATGAGAGAAGGGAATTTAGCCTGAGTGGGGAGGCCTAATTTTCCACAGGTTTCCTTCCAGTGACCTCACTCCTCCCCTGGAGTTCAGTTTATTTTCAATTACTAAAGTTTTCAGTGACTACATTCAAAAAGCTATGTCAATCCTCTCTTTGTCTGGGAGAAGGACATTTATCATTTGCTGTTCTAAATCTGAAAACATCGTAACCAATCTGTGGGCGTCGGCTCATGTTACACTCTGTAATTTCAGTTAGCGGAGTTAATGGGAAAGATGCATTAAAATTCTGTTTGCGGTTTAAAATACATATTTACACAGTTCGACTTTCAATATCCCCAAACTTATAATTTATCCATCATTATATTCTCTCTTCTCTACACTTAAACATTAACTGTCCTCATTTAGGTGATGAAAGATGGGGCGGCAAGCTGTAGTTATTTTGTACATCTGGAAAGACAATTGTCTCTGTAGCGAAGTGGGCCCACAGTTGAGAAAGTAAGGGAGACTGGCTCTCATCTTGGCGTCTCCCTGACTGAATTTCAATCGTCGAATCAGTTCATGCGGTGCTATGGTCCCTAAACAGAACAGACGGAGCAGATTAAGTTCCAGTGTAAAATCAACTGTACCATTTCATCCTTGGAGCCAACCTAACCCCAAAATACTTTTGCCATGGGTTATATAAATGACCCCACCAATGCCCCCAAAGAAATTGCTATTCCTTCATACATACACACAGCTCCTATCTGTAACCTTTTCTCATTAAACTTGCTCATTCATTTTGTTCTAAATATGGATATTTCTGAAAAATATTTTCTATATTAAAGGCATTTGATCTTCTGCCACTGTGTTTTTATCCAGGTTTTCACTCTGCCTAGAATGTGCTACCATTTCACTTTCATTGCTTAGGATCCTGAGCTCATTTCCATCCTCAACTCGAGTCATTTTATTAGCCCTTCCTTGTTTCCTCAGATGGTTTGCTTGCACCCCCTCCTCATGAAATGACTTTGAATTTAATATGTATATATTTTCATTTACTGTTCAAATAAATGTTGTGTAGAATGGAAGATCTCTGAGGGCAGGGAGTCCTTTTATTTTTGTCTTTGCCTCTCAATACTAGCACATGCCTGCTATACAGTAGGTGCTTCGATCACACTTATTGAATAAAATTTAAGTGCTCCTTTCTACAGGAGCAATTAATGTTTCCAAATAATCTCTGATACATTATAATACAATATATAATATCCCCCTGAATTTCTACTTCCAGGGAGGAAAAATCTGGTCAATTTTAACCTGGATTATTTCTTTTCATCTTCCAAAGGCAGCATGTAGAAGAATGAGTAAAAGCGACTTCTGTTATTAGAAGTTAGCTGGCATGGGGCTCAAGTGTGTAAACATCCATTCCTTCTAACCAAGATCTAGTCCAGCCCTAATCTAATGCTATAAATGTCAATTAATGAATCAATAAGCATCTCTCAAACACTTGCTATGTACTAGGCACTGTCCTAGGTGCTGGAGACACAAAGACCACAGTGAGACGGTCCCTGCTCTCAAGGAACTTTTATGTTACTTAATTTTTTTTGAAGAAACTTATGTTTTAATATCCTGGCACATCCTGGTAGAAGGCCTGGATCCCAACATGCTTTATAGGGGAAGAAACTGCCTTCTCTACCCCACCCCACCCCATTGGAGAACGTCCAAAGGAGAGTGAGCAAAAAGGTCCCAGGGACAGGAGAGCTGTCATAATAGAAAGAAGCAGGCTGTTAAGGCTGGGAGAACAAAGATGTATGATATGATCAAAGTCGGTGCGCCATAAGTCTGGATACAAAGTCTGTACACTCTCCACTATTAAATTAGTGACTGGTATTCTGTGATAATGAGCCCTTTTACCTCTAAGTCTAGGATACTGAACAATCTCTGAGGGAGGAAGAAAAGGAACACAACTAAGGGGCTCACCAAATCTCAGAACAGAGAATGAGAGAGAATCTCCTAATTTCTGAGATGTGCAAGCTTTGGACAAATAAGAAGGAAACCCAGTCTCCTCAAAGGGAGTCTTCTAAACTCTAAACTTCTAAAATTCCCTCACCTTCCACTCAGAAGCTGAAAATATGGAATAGATTCAAAGGTTTGGGTATATTAATGAAGAGCAGCCCTACAAAGGAAGAAAACAACAAATAACTGAGTAAAGTTTCTCTTTCGTCCTCTCTACTAGAGCTCATGGCCTTCTCTGTACCCCAGGATTTTTTTCTTCTCAAATTATAGTGTGAATCTTCAAAGTGTGTCTGAATGGTCATAAGGAACTCTTCAATAGAAAAACACCTTCAAGACTCAAAGAAATAAATCTACAAATACAGGTAGCTGGGGAGACATTGCCCTGTGTCCTCTCACCAGAAACTCATAGAATGCTAGAGGAAGAAGGGGCCTTAGGGGTAGTCTCATTCTACCTACAGAAGGAATCCCATCTAGAAAACTCCTAACATTGCTGTCATCCAGCCCTGGCTGGAATTCTTCTTGTAGCAGTGAACTTACTACTTCACAAGGCAGTCCATCCCATTTCTGGAGAGCTGTAATTATTACAAAGTATTCCTTGTATTGGGTTGGAATTTTTCTCCTTGCCACTGCTGAGCACAAGTCCTCATTCTTCCATCCGTGACAATACACAGTCAAAACCCTCTTCCAAATGACAGTCTTCAAATATTTGAAGACTTTGATCATCCCTCCCCTAAGTCTTCTGTTCTCCAGATGAAATAATGGTAGTCCACATGATCATAAATTTAGTATTTGGATCCTTTAGTTGTTCTTCATGTGACATGTCTTCTGAGCCACCCCCCCATCCTAGAAGCCCTCCTTTGGACAAACTCTACTTTTTCAATGCATGAAGGATTTAAGAACCTGTAAATATGAGTGCTCCCTTCTATTAGGCCTCTTTACATCTGAGTAGACCCATCTTTATGAGTTGCTGTGGCTAAAATAATTCAGCACCTCGTGACAAATCTTCTAGGGATGACTGTTTCCAAATTTACCTGAATAATAAAACACATAGTCTGTTGCTGGGCTTTCTTTCTTTCTTTCTTTCTTTCTTTCTTTCTTTCTTTCTTTCTTTCTTTCTTTCTTTCTTTCTTTCCTTTTTTCTTTCTTTCCTTCTCTCCCTTCCTTCCTTCTTTTTTTTTTCTTTCTTAAGCAGTTTCAGCTTTGGAAGATATGCCACAGGTCTCTGTTGGCATAAGATTTGAGAAGTCAATGTCATTTCCTTTCCTTATTAAAACTTTAAGTTGATAATTATTTTAAGGAGATCAATGACCCTAGGATACACTATTCTAGATATGGTATGCCCATGGACATTTTGAAATTTTACCACGCTAGAATACAACAGGACTCTCAGTTCCTTTGAGTTTGACAGGGGTCCTATGGTTCATGGATCTGACCCAGAGAGGCAACTCTAATGCTCAGGACAAAACAGAGTTTTGGTGCTGTCAGCACCCCAGCATCCTTCCAAAAGTCACCTGGGTCCACATGCATAGCTCTAATCCAGATCCCCTCCTGAATAAGATCAAAATACATATGCTGAGAGATGAATTCTTCCTTGATGATTTATGGGGCCTGGGACATGATTTTCCGAGAAAACAGTCTGTCTAATTGGTCTTTCATTTGTCTACTCTGGTGATTTATTTGTCTAGGCCAAGCCAGGGAACATCTCTCCCCCACCTCTGCAAATACTCCATTCCCCAGCCCTGAAGGTTCAGCAAGTTCAGAGCCAGAGAATGTTCTTCCTCCCCACCCACTCAGTCTTTGCTTGTGGTTTGCATTCTCATTTGCTAAATATACTATGATACCCTGTACAAAACAGTCTGCAGTTGTGATTTGTGTCTGGCCTCCTCCAGTTTGGAATATCACTCATAAATCATTCCCCTGGCAGCTGTCATCCATTTATATCTATGACCTACTAAAGCTCTGCTTTAAACTTGAGTTTATTTGTATAATACTCTTTCCATATAGTAGAGATGCTTCTTGAGGGCAAGAGCTAAGTAACTGTTTTTGCCTTGGACCTTCATCTAAGATTTCCCCTTGGAACATCAGAATTTAGTTTATATAGAGATCTCTATATAAAAGGTAAAAAAGCCCTTAGTTCCCATGCAAGCACCCAGGCTAACAATGAATTAACTATGGGACGAACTTTATTTTGCCCAAAAAAGGACATAAACAGTCAAGATCTCAGAAATAATGAAAACAATTCTTTCTTCTCTGGTGAGTATTTTCTTCTCCAGGGACTCATACAATCTTTCCAACCAGTGGTTGAGAAGAAAACATTCAAGATCACCAAAGAATTGACCTTCTTTTCCCAGGGCCTCACAGTCCACAAGCTCGTGATACTAATAAAAGACAAAGTAAAGGTTTGCTCTTCTATATCATGACTCTGTCCCTTGCTGCTTCTCACCTCAGCTCCCATTTAGTCTAGGAATTTCTCTAGGGATCCAAGAGCTCCTCCATGCTCTAGCTCTTGACTTGGTCTTGGGATTCCTTAACCCTTAGCCATTGACTATGTAGATTTCCAACACTGGGTCTGAATTTTAACATGGGGCACGTTGTCCCCTAAAAGGGCAACATAGCTCCATAGGCTTTCTTACAGGGAACTAGGGTTTTTGTGTGTCCATCTGGCTTCTCCCTTTCTGTCTCAGTCCCACTTCAATTCATCTACCTATATCTGAACTCTCTCTTTTTTATATATCTACTATATTTTTTTTCATTTTAAAAGTATTTTATTATTTTACAGTTACATATAAAGATAGTTTTCAACATGTGTTTTATAAGATTTATAGTTTCAAATTTTTCTCCCTCCCTTCCTTCCCTCCCTCTTCCCCAAGACAGCAAGTGATCTGATAGAGGAGATATATATATGTGTGTGTGTGTGTGTGTGTGTGTGTGTGTGTGTGTGTATCTATATCTATATACATACATATATATGCAATCACATCAAAAATATTTCTCCATTAGTCATGTTGTAAAAGAAGAAACAGAACAAAAGGAAAAAAAAACTCCAAAAAAAGTAGAAACAGGATGATTCAATCTGCATCCTGATTCCACAGTTCTTTTTTCTGGATGTGGAGAGAGCATTTTTCATTATGAGTTCTTTGGAATTATCTTGGATCATTGTATTGCTGAGAAGAGCCAAGTCTATCACAGTTGATCATCACACAGTGTTATTGATACCGTGTACACTGTTCTACTGGTTCTGCTCATTTCACTCAGCATCAATTCATGTAAGTCATTCCAGAATTTTCCGAAATCCACTTGCTTATTGTTTCTTACAGCACAATAGTATCCCATTACATTAATATGCCACAACTTGTTTAGCCATTCCCCAGTTGATGGACATCCCCTCAATTTCCAATTCTTTGCTACCACAAAAAGAGCAGCTATAAATATTTTTGAACATATGGGTCCTGTTTCCTTTTTTATGATCTCCTTGGCATATAGACCTAATAGTGGTATTGCTGGGTCAAAGAGTGGACTCTTTTAAAGACCATTCCAAAAGCATAGCTCAAGTGTTAACTTAATCAAGGCGTTGACTTGGTGATAGGTACAGTATGCCTATTAATGTCATCCTTATGTCAATGATACTTCACCAAGAACAGAATAAAAATATAATTAACAGTAAGCACAAGAGGCAGGATTTGAATCTGTGACCTCTGACTGCTAGGTCAGTACTCTTTCCAATGTGCCCTTCTAGAGTTAAAATTGTTATGGGAAAGTCACAAGATGGACTCTGGAGGGCCTTATCAGGATTCTCCTTGGCATACCAAATATAGTCTACCCTCAGTTAAGAAAAGTATAAGCCCTGCAAATTTCACCATGGTACCACTGCCATGGTTCCCAGGCAGTCCTAAATCTATGGCCTTGATTAAGGTTACACATCTTTCATACATGGGTGGCCCTGGTGCTCACATTAACCCTCAGCATGTAATTATACAATGATTTCCTAGGCCCACAATTGCCTTTTTGCTCTCAATTGTCTACCTAAACTCAGACGCTGCTAGAACAGAAAGCTTAAGACCAAAACAACATAAAATGCTACCAAACATAGCCCACTATAGATGGTGTGCCCCAGTGAAACATGCCAGTCATGGCAGTGAACGTAGGCATTGGCATTAGCACTGTTAGCCTACACCTCAAAACAGAAAAGGAAAGGACTTTTTCATGTACTTATCTCCTAGAGTTCCTATAACCCTGGGCAAACAGTTGAACTAAATGTTTGAAAGAATCCAAGGAAGTTTATTGCATTTATCACAGTATTCAGTATCCATACCAGGTCTGGAAAAAATTACCCAGAATATCATTCCAGGATTGCACATGTGATGCAAACAATGAGGTGAGCTGTGGGCCTGATTCTGAGAGAGATGCTGTTCCACTGGCCTCACACAATTCCTGGGAAGCCAAGAACTTCTGCCTCTTTAGTGATGGCTTTTTGTGATTTTCTTTGACAAGAACAACAAGAAAGACACCTACTCTTGGAGAAAGCTGTATAACATCTAACAGCCCATAACTAATTTTTATCTGCCAGAAACAAAGCCATTGTTTAAGAAGACTGTGAACAGCTTGGGCATCCCCAAAGGAGACAGAAAAGAGACATAGTGAGTTGAAGGGGTGATATTTTATAGAATGTTTTGGTTGGGGGCCCTGGTTCAAACATATCCTGCTAATTTGTTCCCAACAGCATGGTGTTATATGCAAGGTTGCCCCAACAGACGATGAGGGGCCTGAAGTAGAACATACTAGTTGCCTTCTCAACATTTTGATACAAGCAAAATCAAGTTAAAATGAGCATAAAGGGCAAGTTTAAAAGTGGAGAGAAATCACAAAAGGGCAACTTGTAGCCTTGGTGGAAGAATATGGAGAAGTAGAGAAGAGTTCTCTCTTGCTATGGGGACAGTGATCGCCTATGTGGTATTTGGAATTATGAAGCCTCAAGTTCCCCCTTCTTCCTGAGACATTACCCATCAGGGAAAGTATTTTCTCAAAGGTATGGAGCCCACACTCCAATTCGCTGTACCATTTTGGAGAACTCTATTTGGGAGCCATGCCATCATCTTGACTTGGACTTTCAATGTAGGCAGTCATAGAAATATATGAGATCTAACCTTTTAATAAACCATCTGAATAGAATTTCAGATGATTTATGCAAAGCCCCTCAGCAATGGAATAAAGTCAACTTTGCCATATTGGATATTTTCACTTCTTGTCCTAAATGTTTGTTTATTAAGCTGGTCAGATGCTTTTATGTGCCTGGGATATGTGACTCCTTGCTTATTTACTAGGCTACTTTATCTAACCACCACCACTTCCAAACATACTTAATAATCACTGGGCAAGCAACATACTCGGGCTAAATTATGAAATTTAATCTTCCTCTCTCTCCATTGATCTAGCACAAGTTGTGCCTTCTGTTTAGCAACTCACCCTCCCAGTGCGGGGAGTGAAGTCACTGATACATTAAGTGATTTGAGATCCCTGTGTGGGGAAATTTTGGCTTAGGACAGACGTTTTGTGTTGTTCTAAAACATCTGTGTGCCTATAGGCTATCTTCAGGTGAAGCCCTTGGGGTGATGTGAGGTGACAGGAGGGGCAGAAAGGGAGACAGACCCTAACGTGAAAGGACACCAGATGCTTATTGCTTACCCAGAGAAGAAAACACCTGGAGCTAAACATTCCCCTGCAGGCTAGAAGGACCCTGAGGGCAGGTCTGCACACAGCTGCAGGAACCCCACAGGCTAGTGGGCAATTATATTTTCCTCACACAGTGGTGGAAATGGACCCTGACTCTATAGGCACTAGGGATATTTGGGGAAAAGGAGGCAGCAGCCAACCTTGGGAAGGCACAAGTACATTTTAATCCACACATACAGACACAATGAAACATGTGCAGGGCAGTCCCCAAGACTGAATAGGGCTTGTGGGCACAGACATACTTAGTTATGAAGAGGTTCAAAGGGAGGGTGGTGGAATCCAGCCGGAGCTTGTAATTGCTTCTTCTGTTGGTGTAACACAATGAAAAACCATATCTAATTTGTTGTCCACTATCCCCCTAGGTCTCCTTCAGCATTTACTGTTTCCCAAATATCTTCCTCCCATATAGCTGTGTTTCTGATTATTTTTCCCCAGATGTATTAGCATGCACTTGCCCGGGCTGAATCTAATCTAGTGATTTTCTGTCCATATGCCTGGCAGCTCCAGGTCCCATTATGTCACATCTTTGTCATCAACCAGGATTGTAATACCTCTCCATTTAGGGCAATATACAGATTTAATTAGCATGCTATTTACAACCTTTTCCGGGTTATTAACACAGATGCTGAAACACGATTGACATTAGTCCCCATGGCATCCCATGGCATCTGAAACATATCATGTGCCTTTCCCCCCCAAAAAAAACCCCAATTTGGAAACTATACATTCAGCATGTTAAAGGTACCTGGTTTCACTGATGCTCCATGAGGTGAATTCACATGGGCATTAATTCACCAAGGGGTTGTTAGCATTATGCTCTGGAAAAAAGACACTCAACTGGAAGTTGAGCAAGCTGGATTTCAGCAATGACCCTGTCAATAAATCAAGCATTTATTAAGCACTTTCTGTGTCCTGGTGCTGTGCTAAACAATGAGGAAAAAAGAAAGGCAAAGACTAAGACTGCTAAGTCCTAGAGGTGGAAAAGACCCAACAAGTAGTCAATCAGCCTATAATGGAGGAGAATTAGTGACACTGCCTTTAATTGGCAGATCATTCCACTTCTGGATAACTATTTTTAGGAAGTTCATCCCTACATTAAGCAGAAATGTGCAGTAGTTTCTCATTCCTCTGGGTCCAATATTCATTCATTTAATAAGCTTTTATAAGATGGCTAAAATACATAGGCATAGTCCCAGGCACTGGAGATGCAAAGACAAAAAACAAAGCAGCTTCTGTCCTCAAAGAGATTATATTCTACCAGAGGGAAACAAAACTAGCACAGAAGACAATACAAAATCTTTCCTGGTGGGTGGGAACTAGTCATGGGAAATCAAGATGGGCTTAGGTAGCATGTGGCAGTTGAGAGGAGCTTTGAAGGAAGCTAGGGATTGTATGAGGTGAAGGAGAAGAATAGAGCCTTGGAGTGCAGAGTAGGAAGGACCTTGCAAAGATATTTAAATGCAAGATAGACTGTTCTGTAAGGGGAAGAGCAAGGAGGCCAGTTTGGATGAGCCACAGAGCACACGAAGAAAAATAATGAGCAATAATCCTGGAAAAGTAGGCTACCCTTAGATTGCAAAGACCTAAGAGGGGAGTTTCCATTTTATCTTAGATTTAAGAAGAAACTCTGAATGTTTGAAGGAAATGAGGTTTTCAAACCAGAGGATGGAAGACTACTTGTTTGGTTCACTCTAGTAGAAAGAACTTTTTCTGATCTAAGGAGGGTTTGGTCACAATAGCCATTGAGGTCACTTCCAAACTCAGATCCTGTGCTTCTGTGATTCACTGGAAGACCCAAACTCCCCATGGAAAAGAGAAATGAGACCATACTCTCTGGGAATGTAGGTTATGATGACTATCTGCTGTTTGACTTGCTCAGATATGTTATTATTAAATTTTTTTTATGTTTCAATGCCATTGGGAATCTTGGTTTTCAAGAAGATGAATAAACTAAATACACTGGAAATGAGCTCAAGAGAGAAGTTTCCCAGAGCTTTTAAATATAGGTCTGGATAAAATGAATCAGACACCATCATTTATTAAGGATATTCATGGGTTAAAAATAATTGTAACATGTAATTGAGGAAAAAATAAAATATTCAAAAAGAAAAAAAAGAATCTTTATGGCAGGGAACCAATCTCGTGACAGAGGTGAGGGCATGATACCCAAGTTACAGTAATAGCTTCCTGAAAATTTCAGCATCTAATTTTTGCTTTCTCCATTCTATGCTTTCCACAGCTGCCTAAGCAATCTTCCGAATCTTTCCCCTAATCATTCCACTCTACTGAAAAACCTTCAGTGACTCCCCATTTCCCAGACCCATTATGCCTACCTACAAGGTCCTCCACCAAAGGCCTCTACCTTTTATTACTATATTTCATGCATTCTATTCAATTTGGTCTCATCTTGCCATCTCTTATTTTCATGTGGACAAATTATTTCATATGGGAAAATGTCCAATAGCCAGAAAGGACCACTCTCCCCATTTTCATCATTTTATACATTTTCTCCCAAAGTTCAAATGAAGAACCTCTTCCTCCAGGAAGCCTTCTTTGACCTCTCTGACCGAAAATGATCTCTTCCTTTTTAAATTTGTGAAAGCACCTTGAAGACTCTTGAACATTCTTCTTGAAAACTACTCAAAATTCTAGTGAGGTGGTAAGTGGATGGAGTGCTGGACCTAGATGTCAAGAAGATCTGATACTTGCCTCAGATACTTGCTAGTTGTGAAACTGTGGACAAGTCACTTAACCTCCACCTGCTTCAGTTTTTTCATCTGTAAAATTGGGATAATAATAGTACTCATCTCCCAGGGATGCTGTGAGGATCCAATATTTGTAAAGCACTATGCAAAACTTAAAGTACCACATAAATGTTAACTGTTGTTGTTGTTGGTGGTGGTGGTGGTGGTGATGGTGGTGGTGGTATTGCTGTTGTTGTTTTCATAGTTATTTGTGGCCATGGCTTACTTTTCTATTAGACTATAAATACCTTATTCTTAGGAATTGGGTTCATCTTTGTACTGATCCACAATGCTTAGCACAGTATTTTGTATATAATAGGTATTTAATAAATGCTTGTTGATTTGAAAGTAGAAAGGCTCGGGGGGGGGGCCTCTATGCTCAAAGGGTTGCTACTCTGCTCTGATTATACCATATCTGGAATATTGTATACTGGTCTGGGGGTCACATTTTAGGAATGACATTAGTAAGTTGATATATGACCAGAGAAAGATAACCAAGATTGTGAGAGGACTCCAAACCATTCCATGGGAAGACTGGCTGAAAGTACTAGAAAAGTTTACTCCAGGGAGCAGTTTAGGCTAGTGGGATGTGATCTAAAAATGAAATAACAGGCAAAGTGATATTGTACAAAGAACCCTGGATTTCTATCTATACTACCTTGAGCAAGTCTTTAAGCTGGGCTTCCCTGAGCTTAAGATGAAGGGCACATATACATGACCTGGAAGGATTCCCCCCACTTTAACAGCCTATGCTACCTTTAAAGAGTGATTAGACCTGTCCTGCTCCACCCTAGAAGGGAGAACTAAGACTTAGATGGAAGCTATAATCCAGTTGGGCAGATGAGATGCACACACGCGCGCGCGCACACACACACACACACACACACACACACACACAGGGGTATATAATGAGTGCTAAGGGAGCCAGACAAAGAAGAAGTCCTATAGGAGTCTGGCCATGTCACACCCCTGTTCATGACCAAGTCCAGTAGCTCCTTCTTGCCTCTAAGATAAAACAGAAACTCATCTCTCTGGCATTTAAAGCACTTCACAATCTGATTCAACTTCCTTTTCCAGGTTCATTGTCCCTTACCCCACCTCATGCCCTCTGCTTTGGTCCAACTGGCCTCTTTGCTCTTTCCCTTACAGGCCACTCCATCTCCCATTTCAGAGTCTTTGCAAGATTCTCCCTTCTCCCCCATGCCTTGACCTAAGCCCACTCTGATTTCCCTAGCTGCTAGATCCCTCCCACCAGAGATTATGTTGTATTGACTTTGCATTTACTTCTCTATATTTGCATTGTTTAAGCAAAGTCTCCATGCAGCCAGAGGAATGGGTTGGAAACTTCAGCAAAGATAACTAGCATGTCTACTCAGATCAATACCATCCTCTCTTGGCAGATGATCTGTGTCTCTTAGGGAAGGAAAAGTTTCTTCATGACTCTGAACCATCTGCCAACTCGCTCTACCTACCCATTACCCGCCATCTTCCTTTCCACCTTTCTCTCTTCCTTTCACCTTCCCCAATGGCCCAATGCTTGTCTGTCTGCCATGACCTTTGGACCACAGCATTGAGATATACCATATTTTCCTATTATTATAATTTTCTCTATTTTCTCCTCTGCTTCCATGAAAAAGACAGAGAAGGAGGAAAAACACAAGGTGGAACTGTTTCACAGCCTATTTTCTAAGTTACAATAACCTGGGCAAAAAGTAATGACAGCCTGAACCAGAAAATGGAAAATAGTCAATGAATGTGAGATACTAAGGAGGTAGAATTGGTATGCATTGTTGTTTATTCCCTTTATCCATACTATAGCTGTATAATTGAATTTTTTTGCAGGGCAATGGGGATTAAGTGACTTGCCCAGGGTCACACAGCTAGTAAGTGTCAGGTGTCTGAGGCCAGATTTGAACTCAGGTCTTCCTGAATCCGCCCCCTGCGTAACTGATTTTTAAACTATCAAATTTTATACTTAAACCTCAGAGAGGTTAATCAAATCACTGAACCTCTCTGAGTTTCTTCCATTGTATTTTTTTAAAGCTTTAACTAAATGATCTGTAAATTCCTTCTGGTTTTTAAAAATATCTGTTCTATGTCCTTTTCTCCTATCCAAAAGGAGTTAATCTTATTTCAAATTCCAATTCCACAATTGCATCATTGGGTTAATTGAGTACGAATTAATCAAATAATATTGGTCAGGACCAAGCTTCTACTCATAATCTTACTCAGAGTCTTCCTTCTTTACCAGTACCAATGTTGGCATCTTCCCAGTTCTTAATGAAGACAGCTGATGAGGTTTGACTTTAATCAAAATAATTCAGGCCAGAGAGGTTATGACTGAAGAAAATGTGCACATTTAGTTATTTAAGTGCAGCTAGTGCTGTAGAAACCTTTCTAGACATAACTAAGGTCATTACACTCATAACATTTGGCTAAACTTAAGAAATTCTTGTTATCTACGGCTCACTAGCACCCAAATCATTCTTCTTGACTCACGTTAGCCCCTCTTTCTAAGAAGAAGTAAGTACAGCATAAGTCAAACAACATCTCTTCCATGAAGCCTACCATGACCACTCTGGGGTACAGAGATTTCTCCTTTGGACTCCTACTCTCCCTGATACTCAGTTGACATTTATCACACAAAACTTTCATATTATTCCTTAGCCTTTCATGTGTGTGTGTGTGTGTCTGTCTGTCTGTCTGCCTCTAGGATCCCCAAAAAGTGGAGATGGTGACTTCTTGAAAAGGAGACCTTCTACTTCTCTTTATCTCCTAGCACCTTGTCTATATAAGGCATTTAGTAAAAAAAATTGTTGAGAAATGAGCCAAAATTAGATGAAAAACAAACCACAAATGGAAAGTTCTAGGATTCAGTGTGTGTGTGTGTGTGTGTGTGTGTGTGTGTGTGAGAGAGAGAGAGAGACAGACAGACAGACAGACAGACAGATTCAAATTCAATTCTGTAGGATTTGGGGTCTATGAACCAATCTTTGCAATGGGTATTAACCAATCATTTTTAATTTTCAGCTAAGGCCAAGAACTAAAAGACTCATAAAGTCTAAAAATGCAGATTAACCTGAGGCAGAAGGGAGATCAGAGACATAACTAGAAGAAGGCTATTGGAACTTTGCCCCAAGGGAATTTCAGGGCATAAATGCATTTTTCAGCAATTGCAAGTACCCAGTGACTAACTGGAAGTTGAGCACTTAATAAGAAAAATTAGTTAAAATAGGAAATTCCAGATCAAATTCATTGTTAACAATGCTTATCTATATGCCATTATAGTGACTAATTGCCTCTCCTACTCAATTGAATTTGTCTTAATTATTTCTGGTATTATTTTCACATCCTGGATTACAAAGTTGATTAGACGGTATATCACATATAGTAGACAGGAAATAATACTTCTTGAATTAACGAATGAATGCCCCAGGCACCAAAACATCTAGTTATAGTTCTGGGAGAGGCCTTATGTGGGTCTCTCTCCTGGGATAAAATATTGGGAGCTAGAGATTTTCAGAGCTATTATTCCTATGCTTCTGGATTCTACGAAATGAAGTTACTGAACTCAAGCAAAGAGAGGGTATTAGCCTATAATTAATTCCGCAATACTCCCAAACAGAAAACTAGATAACTACATAAATATACATGTATTTACTTTGTATTACATGCCTCCCCATGCATCTAGCAAAGACCTTGCCCATAGTGGGCTACTCAATAAATACTTGCTAAATGAAGGACAAGTTTAAGATTGTATATACACGCATTCCCACATCTATATTCTGCTGGACATTCTCATGAGCAAAAATAGCCCTCCTTATATAGATATAAAAGTATGTGTTAATATTATACTGTGGACTAATACAAAAACCTTATGTAGAATAATCTGTATATAAAGGCTTTACAATTTTCATGTTAAATCTCTCTTTCCCTGTCTCTCTGTCTTTTTCTCTCTCTGTCTCTCCTCTCTCTGTCTCTATGTTCCTCTTCCTCCTCCTTATTTTTTTTTTGCAGGGCCATGGGGGTTAAGTGACTTGCCCAGGGTCACACAGCCACCTAGCTGTGCCCCCTCCTCCTTCTTTTCCTTCCCCCCCCTCTCCTTTTTAATCCTGATGAGGAAGTCTTCTCCAGCTTCTCTGCTGAAAGCAGACAGATAATTGGAACAGGGCTCCTTGCTCAAGGGTGGGGAGACTAAAAAATGATGGCACGGGGCTTGTGATTGTTGTCACTAACCAGGCTAATTTAAGTCCTGAGCAAAGGCTAAAATGCCATAGGGGGCTTGGAGATGTAAGGGAATTGGTATTCCATTTACTTCTGAAGTGCACATCCAACTTGGTGCTTCTTATTTATGCAGATGGGATATACCAAGCTCTCAGCACACTCATCCACATTTCAGCTTGAATTAGCTAGTAAATCACTATTGCAGTAGCTAATAACACTCATAAAGCCTTTTGAGTTTTACAAGGTGTTTATAATGGGAAACTCAGTATGATTTATACGAAAAACATGAGTCGGATGTGGGGACAAAGTTGATATGTGGACATTGGCCTTGTGGTATGACCTCTCCTGAGCTTCAAAATAAATTGCAAAATTTCTTTCCAACTGAGTCATGGGTTCATAGAATCATAGGATTTAGCCCTGAAAGACCTTATAAACTATTCCAACTCTCTCACTTTACAGACACAGAAACTGAGAACTAGAGGATTGAAGAATCTCAAAGTCTAAATGGGAATTTATTTTGGATTTTGAGTCAAGGGATATGGGTTAGAATCCTGGCTCTATTGTTTACTGTCTATGTGACTGTGGGGGCAAATTTTGGTGTAGTAGATAGGGCTCTGGATTAGGAATCAGGAAGATCAGGGTTTGAACCCTACCAGCCATTAGACCCTGGGTAATCACTTTCCTCCTTGAGATATGAGTTTCTTTATCAATAAAATGAGGAGATTGGAATCAACGATCTCTAAAATTCTTTCCTCCTTCTAAATCAAGACCTATGTATGATATAGTGATTCTATGATCCTCAATACAATTTCTCTGAGTCTCAAGTTCCTGATTTCCTCAATTAATCAGTATCCATTACCTGCTGAATACTAATTAGTGAAGACACAAGTACAAAGAATGAAACTGTCCCTGCTTGCAAAGAGTTTACAATCGCTCCTTTTAAGCAAAGGACTATGCACTGGAAAGCAATTTGGTACTATGACCCCTGAAGTTACTAAATTGTGAATCTCCTTTGACATAACTACTAGGTCCATACTGCCAAAGAAATCAAAGAAAGAGAAAATGGACCCATGCACACCAAAACATTTATAGTTGATCTTTTTTTGTAGTGTCCAAAATTAAGAGAGTTCTCATCAAATGGGAAATGGCTGAACAAGTTATGGTATATGAATGTAATGGGATAATATTAATGAAATGATGACAGGGATAGTTTCCAAGAAACCTGGGAAGACGTGTAGGAACTGATGCAGAGTGAAATGAGCAGAACCTAGAGAACAATCTGTACAAGAACAATACAATATATTTTGTAAACAATTTTGAAAAGACTTAAGAACTGTCTAACGAAATGATCTAACATAATTCCAGAGTGCTGCTGATGAAGAAGCTACCCTCCTGCTAACAGAGAGGTGAAAAAGTCAGGGTAGAGAACGAGATGTGCGTTCTTCTACACGGACAATGCAAGAATTTGTTTTGCTTGACTAGGCAGATTTCTTATAAGGGTTTTGTTTTGCTTCTTGCTTTTGTCATTGTTTTTAATGGGGAGAGAAAAGTGGGAGAAGGATAACAGATTTTTGTTCATTGAAAAAAAAAGTGTTTAAGAGGTCTGGACTAGGTAATGTCTGAAATTTCTTCCAGCTATAAACCAATAACCGAACAATCCTATGAGCCTGGAGATCATGAAGTGCAAGCCATATCTGAACAAGAATGCTCTCTATGAGACTGTCAAAGAGGGATCACTAAGCAAATGAAAGACTCCAGTGATGTGGAACTCACTATCTCCAAGGCATTCCATTTCACTTTTGAGCAACTCTAGCTGGAAGGATTTCCCTTACGCTGAGCCAGGCCGTGTTTTGGGGGGACACTTCTGTCCCTAGCCTGAGTAGAATGGAGAGGGCATTAAGAGAAGAATGAGCCTAGGTTGCCCAGGTAGGGAGGAGTCCAATATAGCAGGTTTTAATGTCAGAAAAAGGTTATGTTTTATTCAGTAGACAATGGGGAGCCATTGGAGATTTTTCACCATGGAAGGTATGTAATTATAGTAATGAGTTAAGGAAATTACTCAGGCAGTGGTTTGGAAGATGAATTGGGACAGGGACCAGTTAGAAGCTGAATAACCAGTAAAGAGGCCAGGAAAATAGTCTAGGTGAATAGACATTAGAAACTAAACAAAGGAGAAAGAGCATTGGATTTAGAGTCAGGGGACTTGGATTTGAATCCTGGCTCTGTTCTTTGCCATCTGTGGGACTTTGGAAGAATCACTTAACATATCTGGGCCTCAATTTCTTCATCTGAAAGATGAGGACTTTAGAGGTCTTCTGAGGTCCCTTTCCTTTTACATACGTTGATAATCCCATGATCCTAAGAATGGCTGTGGTCATGGAGGAGGGAATTCACAATCAAGTCATCACAGGTTGAATTAAGGATCAAAGCAAAGAGAAGAGGAAGACAAAAACCATAATCCTGAGAAAAATGACATGATATCAGTGCCATTGATAGACGTGCATAAATTAGGCGAAGAAGGAACTTGGGGGGAGACCACAAGCTCCTATTTGGATGAACTGAGGTTGATATGCTGGGAGGACATCTAGTTTCTGACCTTACCTGTACTTTCAGTCCTACTTTTGTTCAGGCTAGGTCTAGTAGATTTTAGAGGGTTGATTGTTGTCGGTGTTTCATCAGCTATCATCATCTTGAAGCTTCACGCTCTCATCCATAGAACTCCTGAGTTGGCAATGCAACCCTCACTTCAGCAAGCTGCAGCACAGTGGAATTCCTGAGATCCAAATTACCCCAAGTAATTCTTGTCACATACCCCATAATTCCAACTGGATCCAAATTTCCTCTCGTTCATAGTCTCTTTCTGGATGCTACCTAAACAATGGAGCTACAATGACAGAACCACTCATAAAAGCAGCTACTGGAGAAGACTAAGAAAGACTAGTTAGAGTCCCATCAGCCACATCATGCTAGTTAGTGAATTTCCTAGGGCATGTATATATGTATGCATACATATATACATATAATTTTTCCTTCTTCCCAGGGTATGCCATAAATAATGATTAGCCATGGGGCAGCTAGGTGGCACAGTGGAGTACCTGAGTTCAAATCTGGCCTCAGACACTTAACACTTACTAGCTGTGTGACCCTGGGCAAGTCACTCAACCCCAATTACCTCACTAAAAAAAAAATAATAATAATGATTAGCCATAAGAGAGACATCTAACACTGTCCTATAAAAGAAGGGCTGTAGAATGGCTGGATATGTTTTCTTCTGCCTTGTGGCTTGACAGTCTCTATCTATCTACAGCTCATCTCAAAATTCTGTCCTGATAGAGACCTTGTTTTGAATAGCAATGAAGTAAGATGTTTCCCTTGAAAGGACTTCCATCCTTGTGGATCTCATTGTGCGAGGGCTCAGTGGTGCACCTCTGACAACTCCATTGGTCCAATTTGCCCCCAGGGGCCTGATTTGGAGGCAGCATGGGCCAGCCCTGCATAGCGCAAAACTGATGGTTTTCATGTGTGAGCTTCTGCAAACTAAAGACCCAAGAACAAGCATCATTCCCAGCGCAACCCAAGAGGAGTCTGGGGAAAGGTTTATGGGGTCATACACAGTTCAGAGGAAAGCACAAATTTCAGCCTCAAATTGTAAAGTCAGCACTGAGCTCAAACAGCAGGTTGGGGACCCTTTGGCTACTAACTAAACATCCTTGCTTTTCTTTCCACTCCTGGGGACGTAAGATGGGCCTCCTGCATTTGATTGTGAAATAGTTCACATGAATGATGCTGATCTTCATACAGACAAAGGGAATAAAAGTCAGATAGGCATAGAACAACTTTGGCTTTATTGCAACCTCTTCTGTAGGAACCATCATTGATCCATTAATCAACCGTTAAGCAACTACTATGTGCCAGGCACTGTGACAAAAAACAAAGCAGCCCCTTGCCCCCACAGAGCTTACTTTTTTTTTTTTTTGGTGAGGCAATTGGGGTTAAGTGACTTGCCCAGGGTCACACAGCTAGTAAGTGTTAAGTGTCTGAGGCTGGATTTGAACTCAGGTACTCCTGACTCCAGGGCCGGTGCTCTATCCACTGCGCCACCTACCTGCCCCCCGAGCTTACTTTTAGTGATTGGTTAGACCAGTGATAGCCTATGTTTCCTTTAGCAAATGTCAGGACCTTCTAAATATTCCTTCTAAATGCGGGAAGAAGTAGAAAGGAGAAGAAGCCTGGGTTCTACCACTAACTAACCCATAGTGGGAGATCATTGCATCTACCTCGGATGGCATCAGTTTCTTCTTCTATGGATGGGGATAACTCTGCTATCTACCTAAAGTGGTTTTATAAGGATCAAAAGTAGTTGTAGGTGGTGCAGTGGATAGAGTACCAGCCCTGGAGTCAGGAGTACCTGAGTTCAAATCCGGCCTCAGACACTTAACACTTACTAGCTGTGTGACCCTGGGCAAGTCACTTAACCCCAATTGCCTCACTAAAAATAAAAGTAGTTGTAGCAGTTTGAAAAGCACAAAATGCAGCATAATTCAGAGTTATTGTTATTTTTGTGGCAAACAGTTAACCCTTCAGAGGTTGGAAAAGAAGGGAGAGGTTGTGATGGGCACCAGGAGAGGATGTACTGGACCAAGAAAAGGACGGATCAGTCTAAGGAAAATCAGTGAATCCTCAGGTCAAAAATATACACAAATTCTGGGGCAGCTAGATGGTGCAGTGGATAGAGCACCAGCCCTGGATTCAGGAGTACCTGAGTTCAAATCCGACTTCAGACACTTAATACTTACTAGCTGTGTGACCCTGGGCAAGTCACTTAACCCCCATTGCCCCACAAAAAAAAAAATCTATACAAATTCCAATATGAATTCCAGGTGAAGTCATGCTAATAAGCTCGTGGGTCTCATTTAATATTGCCAGAGTGTCCTCGAGACTGCTGATGGTTCAATAAGAGACCCAGATTTGGAGGGTAGAGGCTGAGACTACTTGGTGACTTTATGTGAACCCAAGGGAATGAATCAGAAAGATTAGCCCACAGAAATCTCAGAGTCAAAGGGAGCTTTACAGATCTAGTCAAAATAGCATTGTTTTGGAGCAAGAAGAATCCTTAGTGATCACAGAGTTCAGCTCCTTTATTTCACAGATGAAGAAAAGGAGATTCAGTCACAAATGAGTGTTTTTGCCTTCCTTAATTTTCCTGGAAGTTAACGCATGACTACGCACAGAATCAGCCTTTAATAAATGCCTCTTGAATATTATATACAATATATAAATATATTTTTAAAATATTAAAAAATAAAATAGGGCAGCTAGATGGTACAGTGGTTAAAGCGCTGGCCCTGGATTCAGGAGTACCTGAGTTCAAATCCAGCCTCAGACACTTGACACTTACTAGCTGTGTGACCCTGGGCAAGTCACTTAACCCCCTTTGCCCCACAAAAAACCCAAACAAACAAAAAATAAAATAAATTTATCTTAAGCAACTGAATGACAGAGCTAGAAGTAGAAATCTGGTGTTGATAACTACCCAAGTATTCTTTCCATGCCACGGGCTTGCAATTTTTACGTTGTCTTCCCCTCCTGCAGATTTTAATCAGAGGCCATCTGAACTGGCTGGAATCATGGAGATCTATCAAAACTAAGAAGTAGAGAGATCACTGCATTTGAAGTCAGAATTCCTGAGTGTAAATTTTAGTTCTACTGCCCATGACCCCGGACAAGTCATTTAATTTCTCTAGGTGTGAGTTTCCCCATCTGTAAAATGAAGGGATTGGACTTCATCACTCCTAGGGTTCCTTTCAGTTCTGAACCCATGAACCCAAGAGTTTGGCCACTGAAAAGGGGAGGTGCTCATAAGGTAAAGGTGCATGTACATGAGAATGGGCAGCTCTTTCCATATATGCCCGATATTTCTGTCAGAGCAGATCTCTCCTCCATTACAGAGTTCTGTGGGGCACAAGACCCCTCCCACTGCACAGGCTAAAAACAGGGAGTAAAAAGTACCAGTAATGAGCCCTTTCTTATTTAAACAGGCCATTTTTCTTCCCAATAAATGCATTTTTTGTCAGCTCAAATATTCCCCTTTGATAAAACCAGAAAATAATTAGCCTTAATAGCTCTGCTGTGAATAATACCTCACGAGAGGGTGGCAGATGTTAATGTGAACCTTCCATACCAAAATTAAGTCACCCCCTTCCCCCACCCCAAAAGTAATGAAACAAGAAAAAAGATTATAGGTTTGGTCCTTCTCAGGAAGAAATGTATATTTAAAATAAATGCATGAAATCCTTTAAAAACAGCACACACCGAAAATCCACGTTGAGTTTGATTTGCTTTCCAAATCACACAGACTTCACTGTTGCGCACATTCTTTAAACAAGTACAACCCCCAAGAAGTGTGGATAGATTTAAGAGAAATAAAAGCACGATCAGCTAGCTTGTAATCTTCTTTTCTCTTGTTCTCCTCCCCATAGCTGCATTAAATTGCTGATTGGGAACAATAACATATTTGTGCTTTTATAGGTAGAATGATTGGTATTATGCAAAGATTTGGCTAACAGACTAAAGGCGCATTCACACTGTGCGGGATTACATGCTGTTAATAATTTTCTAGATGCTCTGGGGAACCCATAATTCCAGAGGACTACAATTTAGCAGCTCAATGCACACTTTGTAAGATGGTGAGCAAGATGCATAGTCTTTCTTTTCAGAACCGGGCCAACCCATTAGGTATTGGAAAACCCTTTGGAGAAAAGGCCCCCATTATTTATATGTTGCATTCTCCTTCTAACCTACCCCTCCCTCAAGATCTTCCCTCAACTTTGTGAGCCCACTGCTATTTTCTGACCTCTTGTAAACTGACCCCTTGGTCTAAAGTTCTCTTACATGTATACCCCCAGGCCAGGCCACTGCACAGCAGAAATCTCTATTTATCCCAGTGAAAATGAGGATTTCTTTCTTATGCCAATTTGTGGGATTGTCCAGTAGTCAGTAAGTCTGGGGAGATAGCAAGTGACAACTTGGGTTTATAGGGGTTTTATTTGTGGTCCTGAAGAAAAAAGTTTGGCTCTAAGAATTGAGAAACTGAGGGATCAGTAAGTTCTATTTCAAAAACACTCTACAGAGAGATCCTTTTTTTTCTAAAAAGGCACTAAAAGACCTTTTATTGTGATACAGTGCTCCTTACAAGGCTAACACACATTTGCTATAAAATGGCACCCTAAAAGGCAGTAAAAAAGCAGCTTCTCATGTCCTACTCCCATATCTGGGAAATGTTAACTGATGTCGGCCACCAATCCCACTCAAATCCTACCAGTACTGCATATGTCTTCGTATCGTTTCTGACATGTTCGCTCCTTTCCAGGAGCCCAGAGAGATGAACAAGGCAAAAGCGGGCCTGTCCATTCACTAGGGCCAGGAAAGTCCACAGAGATCTCCTGATTTTTTAAAAATCAAGTTTCCCAAGCATAGTCGTGAAACTAAATTGTAATCTATGCCCCTCTCACTTTACACATAAGGAAACTGAGGCCTGGGAAACGTTAAATGACTTATACATGTTTACCAGGCTAGTTACTGGCAGAAGTAGGATTAGAACTCAGATCTCCTGACTCTGGAGTTTTCTCTCTCCCCTGTCCTTCCTCCCCAAGCTACCAAATGAGGACATAGCTGAGGAGAGTGGAATTCAGATGCCTTTTGGGGCCAGGGTTATAATTAGTTGTCCGGTCCCAGTTGCTTGCAGAGTAAACAACAACTGATAAACCCATGCTAGCTAAAAGTATTTATTACATTGCAACCCCGCTGCCAAGTGTCTAACCATTTTAATAAAAAGCTATTTTCTAAGGTTTATATTTTATTGCATGTGTGACTCCCTTATTGGTTAGCATTTTGGAGTTGTGGAAAAGGTTATGAATTTAGAAACTGGCTGCATTCATATCATATTTAAAACTTAATGCTATTTTATTAAAGACATATGGGCCTCCAAAGTACACATATTAAATGTCATGTAAGAAAAGTAGCAGTTTAAATCATGGTCAAATTCATTTTTGACGTGACTCCTGAGGCTTCCCAAGATCTGAACTATTTCTTTGTAAATCTGGCAGTTTAACCACACTCATAAATCACTTTCAAAGCATATTATTTCTTAATTTTACTGCATTAGAGAGCATTTGGCCTACACAGTGAACTGTTTGTAGCAGTTATGTGGACAAAGTTGCACATTTAGTCATATAATGTGCAAAGGAATGGGGTGGGAAAGGGGAGGATGGGGAGCGGAGCAGAGAATGTCTTGTTTTTCCATCCAAAACTTCTCTCATATTTATTTTAACCTAAGTAAATGCATTTCACAAGGGTCAGATTGATGCATGGATTTTTGGCATGGAGGAAAGATGCAAGTGGGTACTAGTCCTTCCTGAGCACAAGAAAGAGACATAATTTGTAATTTGATCCTTTCTAAAGCAGCCCATGACTGAATTAGAATGACTGCAGAAATTATACTTTTTTTTTTTTACATTAAGCTGAACTGAAACAGATTTTTAGAAAATCTTATTTCTTTAGTGTGGCATTTAGTTCTTTGGGATATTTTTTGCATGTGGTGTTTAGTTTTAAATTTGCAAACAACCCAATCATTTCAGCCTTTCCTCTCTAGGCTGAGTCCCTTTGGATGATGGGATAATTTTCCATTAGGGCAAAGTTCTGAACTCCAATCCCAAACTTCATTCCCATTTTTTTCCCCACTTACTACAAGACAAGTCATGTTCAATCTAAGGTCAAATCAAGGAAACTAGTAGACTCTGGGTTTGATTTCCTGCGTGGAGAGGGCAGAGTTTGTCAGGAGAATTATAGAAAGATTAATATTTTTTACCTTCAAGAAGGAGCTCATAGGCTAGCTTTCTACTCACATTTTCTTTATCCCAATTGATCATAGCTCTGAAACCTTCCCCACCAATACCTATCAGAACCACAGGTTCCCACCATGCTTGAGGCTGTTCCACTCTCATTTATTCACTAAGTCAAGGACATATATTTCTCAATTTATGCCCCTGGCCACACCAGTGGCTGTTCCATTCTCATACACTCCCCTTTGTCCATAAAGTTAGTGAGATATTTTTCTGATTCACAGTATGGGTGAAACAGCACTCAATCCTCACCATAATGACCCATGTTTTTCCAGGCTTCTTCTAGAGACAAAATTAGTAGATGGTAACGGTGGATGGTTGCTGGTCTTGGACAAGAAAGAAAAAATAGGACAATTCCAAACAAAGGGACTAAATTGAAGACCACTGTCCACACAACAGTCTCTGCAGACACATGAAGGTACTGTACATACGTCATCAAAATTCTGCTAGCCCTTGTGAAGAATATACCTCAGATGAGAAGACCAGGGCTGATGGCAAGACTATCGTCTGCCTGCCAGAACTGACAGCAAAACTTAGATGCCTCACAAAAGGTCAAATATGCCTAAAACAACAAAAACTGGTTAAATCAGTCCTCTTTGAACCATAGAAAGTCAACTGGATTTGGAGTCAAGGGATCTGGGTTTCAATCCTTGTCTGCCACTGACTATCTTTACGACCTTGGACAAGTCACTTCCCCTAATGTGGGTCCCAATTTCCTTATCTGTGAAATGGAATTTGACTAGATGATCTCTAAAGTCTCTTCTAGGTATAGCCTTCTATGACCCTTAGAACACTGCGACACCTCTAATCTCTCATTCGGGGTTTTCAGATTATAAAGCGTTCTAAAACAATAACTGGAGGCTGTCATCTTCCAGTGAAAGAAAAAAAATAAAAGATACTCATTAGGATTTTATTTGTGCCTGAACCATTTGTGTTATTGGGAGAGATGAATACAGAGAGCAAAGCCCAGGAGAGGTTCTGGACCTCAAAAATTTTATGATAATTATCAACAATAACGGGATTGATTTCTGAATTTCAACCTCCAGCTAAAACAGTCATGAAAAGCCAACTTAGATGAGAATGAAAAGCTCTGCTTAACTCTACTTAAAAGAAAAAAAAACCATAGCCTTGACTCCTAGATGGAGAGCATTAGTTTCCTTAGCTGAAAAGGAATAATGAGTTCTAATTCAGGTAATGTAGCTCAAAATTTACTGCCATATTTAAAACTGCACATGAAAAATAAAATTGTCTTAAAAATGTCCTCAGTAAAAAGGCTGCGTGTAATTGCAATCAGTGACAAAGGCATTGAACTTAGTTAAATTAGCATCAAAGGGAGCCCTAATTACAGAGCATCTTCGCCTCATTGATGGCACCCTGTCTGTTACTGTATGACGCCCCACCGTACAAAGCTGAAAAGCAAATAAGGTAATGGTAGTATTGTTTCTCCAGGGTTCTAAGAGCAAGCCTACAAATTCTTAACTCTGGCATATCCTGATCCTCTCTCTGGTCACCCTTTTTGCATGGTCAGTGAGACATAAACAAATTATTGTAAGACATGATGTACATGTGGGGAAGCCAGGCAGAGTTGCCCCACTGATTCCCTACTCCTCCGGGATCAAATATAAAATCCTGTTTGACCTTCAAAACCCTTCACAACCAGGATCTTTCCTACTCATAACTTATTCCCCTCCACAGTTCCTAGCAGAGTAGGGGCTGAATAAATGCTAATTGACTAACTCCACAAATTCTATTATACAGCAATACCAGACTTCTTCCTGTTCCTTGTACATGATGGTTCATCTCATTTTCATTGGCTTCCCACCATGTTAGAATGCCCCAGTGGTCTCCTCCTCATCTTTACCTCCTGCCTTCTCTGGCTTCCTTGAAGACTTGGCTCAAATGCAAAGGCCTTTCCCATCTCCCGAGATTCCATTTCATTTGCACTATATATTTTTTCTATGTTCATAATTATTTGCACGTTGACTATCTCAAAGTCTAATGAATGAGAGCTTCATGAGAAGAGGGACAACATTTTTGTCATTTTTTTGTAACTCCATTGCTTATCACAGTGCCTTGCACATATAAGGTACTGAATAAATGATTGATAACTAATTCTCACCTAGTCTCAAGTAGGGGATGTAAACACTCAAGAGCCAGATCCCACAGATTTAGCCTATACTCAGCAGACCATGCTTGTTCCATACCTCTGGGTAGACCAGCAAGGAGTAAGATAGAAGAGGGTGAGGGCAGCTATGTGGCACAGTGGATAAAGCACTGGCCCTGGATTCAGGAGGACCTGAGATCAAATCCAGACTCAGACACTTGACATTTACTAGCTGCGTGACCCTGGGCAAGTCACTTAACCCTCATTGCCCTGAAAAAAAAAATGGGAAAGGGTATTAGGAATCTGTTCCACCTCCCATCATGGGGATTTTCTTCCTTCTGCTAATACAATAAGGGGAAGATTAGTGGTAAACGGAAGAGACAATATAAGAAGGAATTAACACTACAAGCATTGGGTAACTGCCACACAGGAAGGATTCTCATCATTAAATATACTCAAGATTCAATGCAACTTCTCTAGTCCAAAGAGTAATTTCTAGTTATTTGTCTGCATTTTTCTAATTCATCTTGACTCAGTTTATTTCTTTCTTACCTTTCCTATCCTTATGTCTAGAGAGTTCATTCTGGTTCTCTAGGAGACATGGAGTGTACTTAGAATTATAATAGCATCATAGCTATAGGTCTTAACAAAACATGTGTGTGGTCTGCAATCACCCTCGGTAAGAGGGCCACTAAAAAAACAAAGAGAAAGAGAGTGAAGATGACAAAAAGGAAATCTAATTTTAATTGAGAGAAACAAATGATTTTGTTTTACAGTAAATATATTTTAATGTGTGTGATTATCTTCCACCATATTTATCCTTGGTAATAGGCTGCAGCCTGGTTACACCCACCATGAATCTTTCCAATGCCCTCTAGGTGACCCCCACTTTTGATTCTCTGATGGTTATGGTCCCAAAGATTCACAGCCACATAATAGTGCCTGAATAATTTTGATATAAAAGAATGATGTAATTGTGTTTCCGCATTGCTTTTGCATTAATGACATTGAAAGCACTAAACCATTTCCCAAATTCAGTCCATCCTGTTCTCTTTCTACTATTCAATGCCCAGCAGACTGTCCATCTGAAGTGTGCAACTATCCAAAGGCTTTGTGTTGATGGAACAGTTTCCTGGGCTATCCGCACAAAACACCATACTCTGGTGCTTAACCTGAGTCCATGCACTTTTAAAAATATCTATTTTGATAACTTTGTTTCAATATTAATTCAATCAATATTCAATATTCAATAATGCCTCTTATTTTATGTTTTTGAAAACATTATTCTGAAAAGGGGCCCGTGGGATTTGCCAGGTTGCCAAAGAGATACACAGAACAAAAAAAATTATCAAGAGCCTCTCTTCTGGACAATAGGCATTCTTCATTCAGTGCCACACAACAAGATTATAAAATTATAACATTATAAGATATCTGGCCATAAAAGGAGGTGGGCTAGTCACTCAAACTAGAAGCAGGGCTTCTTAAACTTTTTCCAATCACCACCCATTTTTGCCAGAGAATTTTTTATGTGACCCTAAGCATATAGGTATATAAAATAGGTACACATAGGCTTTTACTGGTGACAAATTTTTCACAACTCCATATGAGGTTGTGGCCCACAGTTTAAGAAGCTTTAAACTAGGGGGAAGCTAGGTGGCACAGTGGATAAAGCACTGGCCCTGCATTCCAGAGGACCTGAGTTCAAATCAGGCTTCAAACACTTGACACTAGCTATGTGACCCTGGGCAAGTCACTTAACCCTCATTGCCCTGCAAAAATAAAATAAAAAAATAAAGAAGCTTTGAACTAGAGGGAATAATAACAGAAGAAAGTCTACATGCTACAATTCTAACTGTATTGTTGTTGTTTGTCCTTTGTTACTGAAGAGGACTGTGACATCAGGGTGATATGACTTGCAATGAATTGGATTAAAGTGAGGGAGGTTTGTGCAAGGTCAACAACTTCATTCTCCCCTCCAGGGCCATCTGGGTGCAGTGGTGAGATATACCTCAGGACAGCTGGAGATGACCCTGGATGTTTAAGGCAACTGGGGTTAAGAGACTTGCCCAAGGTCACACAGCTAGTAAATGTCTGAAGTGAGATTTGAACTCAGGTCCTCCCTCCTTCAGGGACAGTATTCTATCCACTAGACCACTTAGCTGCCTCTGATATCTAGGGGAAGGCCTTGAGTACGATCATATAATTCCCCTACTGAAAAAAAAATTCAAAGGCTCCCTCTTACCATCAGGATCAAATATAAAATCCTTTGTTTGGCACTGAAAATCCTTCATAACATAGCCCCTTCCTACTTTTCCAGTATTCTTACTCTTTACTTCACTGAATGCACTCTACAATTCAATGATACTGGCCATGCCCCAATCCTATGCCTATCTATGCATCGTCTGCCTCCAAAATCTGAGATGCTCAACCCTCTCTTCTCTGCTTCCCAAATTCCCTGGTTTCCTTCATGTAGTTCAAATCCCACTGCCCACAGAAGGCCTTTCCCAGTGTCCCACCCCTCATCCTCCATCTGGTGTTTTCCTCTCTGAGATTACCTCTCATTTACAACGTATACATCTTGGATATACATGGTTGTCTGTATGTTGCCTGGTCCAGTGGAACATGACCTCCTTGATAGCAGGGACCATATATTTTTATTCATTTCTTTTCAACCCGAGTGCTTAGCACAAGGCCTTACACATAGTCAATGTTTAATCAATACTTGCTGACCAGTTGACTCTGCATGATATTTAAACCTTTCCACAATTTATCTCCTTCCTACCTTTCCAGTCCTTCTTACATATGACTTGCACTCTAAAGTCTAGCTATGCTGGACTACTCACTGATCCACATACACAATGTATCCTCTTCCATTTCCATGTCTTAGTACTGGCTGGCACCCATGCTTAGAACATGATTTCACACTGCTTCTTGGACTGGTTTCCAATAATGATAATCATAATCATAATAACATTTACATAGCACTTTAAGGGTTGGACCAGTGGATAGAGCATTGAGCCTGGAAAAGGAAGACTGGTTCAAAGACAGCCTCAGATACTAGTTGTGTGATCCTGAGTAGGTCACTTAAACCCCTGCCTGGCTCAGTTCTTCACATTAAAATGGGGGATATAGATAGTACCTACCTCCTAGAATAGTTTTGAGGATCAAATGAGATAATATTTATAAACTACTTAGCATGGTACCTCCCACATCTTACGTACTTGACAAATACTTGTTCCATTTTCTTTCCTCTCCTCTCCCAAGTACCACTTGAATTCAGGTCCAGGTCCAGACCTCTAAATACTATGCCACCAAACTGCCCAAAACCTAACCCAATTACCATTTTCTCCATGGATACTTTCCTGTTCCCTCCAGTGGCTAGTATATTCCAGTCCTCAAACTAGTTTGTATTCATTTGCATGTGTGTATGTGTGTGCGTATACAAACATATATGTACATACTTTATCTCCCACAACAATGGAAGCTCTATGAGAATAGTGACTGCTTTGCCTTTCTATCTCTAGCTTATTTTAGTGTCTGGAACACAGCAAGTGTTTAATAATTGCTTGACAACTGATTGATTGATTGAATGAGTGGGCCCCTTCTAGAGGATTTCTGGTAGGCTAAGCAGAAGTCTTAGATTGAGAAGACACAGATGGTTGTATTCTGCTCCCATGGAGGGAAGACCCATGTTGATGAGCTCAGAGTTCCAACAAGTATTTTTCAATATAGACATATGCTCCCATTCATATTGTGAGCCATGTGTATATGAAATTGTGAGTCATATGTATTTTCCTTTTAAAGAGATCTCATTTTAGAGACACATTCTATGTTTGGACCAATATAGGTGTGTTTATATACTAAAATCCTACAAACATTGTAAAGCTTCTCTTGGCACTGAGATGAAGGGAAGCACCACATGCTACCATGTGCTCAGTATCCAAAAATGTAATCAAGGTATGTATATATTCACATCCATAAACTTTAACCATAAATAAATATACACATAGCAATCAATCCTATCTTTATTCTTAGGAAAACTTGTAAGTTAACTCCTACCAACACAGTGAGTAGATGATGAACAGTCCCCAACTTGGCTTGGGTACATGTATGCTCCAGCAGCACAAATATTCATGCCAAACGCATTAAGACAAATGGGTAAGATTTTTACCTTAGTCAGCCTTTACTGAGATCTACATATCTACTCAATTAGGAAGAACAAAAGTTCAGTTGAACGCATGTCGTTGGGAACTTGGAACAACAGAGACCATCTATATGATAATGATCAAGAAATACTCTTTATGTCACTAAATGTCATTATGGAGTTTAGATTTTTTTCTATCTTTTTCCTGAAGTCAATTATCTTCATACCGTGAGTAGAATTCAGTTTTAGGGGAGGGGACCACAAAAGCACACATACCAGAGAGAGAAATGTCTTCCTCGTTTCATTAGTCTTCCTTAGTCTGATGATTTCTGAATAGCAAAATAATGCTAGTGTGTTAATATTTAATTTTGCATTAGACCAATGAATCACACCATTTGTTCCCAATAGTGTGGAATCCATGTGAATACCTATTGAAACAGCTATTTCACTAGACTCTCCATTATTCTGAACCTTCTCTCTCTTATAGGGGGCCAAAATAACCAATGACTCTGAACAGTTGATATCAACTCATTCCATCTTACTGCTTCTAAAATGAGTCTTACTCTTCTGGAAAAGCCCCTACTAAGCAGTAAATTGTTCAGAAGATGAATAAATAGAATAAGGTCAGTTAAAGGGGTAGAGATATGGTTACTACCAATGAGTCTCCCTTCAAATGTGAGTTAGTATTTTGCCTTTTGGCTCCATTCCCCGGATGGCTCAGCTGGGGATGCCCTTCTATTTCTAATATATACTTTCCATCTAGTCACTCACGCAAAATTACCTTGCTCAAACTCCAACAAGATGGAAAAAAATTGTAAATGTTTTTTAATTACATGCCATCCGATACTCATCAATGCTCCCCTAGCTGGGAAGTGAGTTCACTCCATGGCCAGAAGCCAGACTAAGCCATATGTGTGAGATCCTGTTGTTCTATCAGTTTTGAATTTCCTCACAATGAAAGCTTTAAATCAAATTCATCCCTGCTTAATACAACTACATATCACCACCATCCCAGCTTGGTTTCCTCTCTTTCCATTTCCTAAGCTAACTGATTTTATGTTCATCTCCTTTCCTATAAGTAGGATTTTTTTTAAATTACAAAATTAAAATCCCATCAAACCCCCTGCTACAGTGACCCAGGAAAACCCAATGGTGATAATATGAAGGTTACTACCACAAGAAGCCATTAGGGCCTATCATAGCCATTACTCTCACATGAATACCTATTTTGAAACTTTTCATGGTCTAGTTAAGGACCATTAAATCTATTTAATCTGGACTCTTCAAGAACTAGATTACTGAAATGAGAGGGCTTCATGATCTGCTCTATAAGTATATATTGAGGGACCAATTGTTCAATAGGGTTCCTTATGATATATGATGATATGATGATGTCTCCTTTGAAGCTATTATCATTGATTATATCCTAGACAGCTGGGGGCCTCCGTACTAGATCCTATCCCTTCTCAGTCTTGGGGCCTCCATTTTCTCATGTTAGTACCCCCTGGAGGATTTTCTGAGCTACTTTGTTTACTTGCTATCTTGGAGACAAAATCAGAACTGGGGCAGATGAAGGACATTTACCACTTCATTTGGTAACCTTGGGCCACTATCATCATTGTCATCGCTGTTGTGGTCATCGTCATCATCTTCACTGCCATTATCAACAACAAATATTTATCAAGCCCAAACAAAGTCAAGACAATATATCAATGTGTATAGGGGCCATTTACTCATAAATGTAAAACTGGAAAGGCTTTTAGAGGACATCAAAATCCAACCTATTCATTTTATAAATGAGAAAACTGAGGCATAGAGAGCTTCAATGATTTGTTTAGGGTCATGCAATTACTAAGTGTCTGAGGCAGGATATGAACCCAGCTTTTCTTGACTTCAAGTTCAAGGATCTATCCAACAAGACATGCTGCCTTGCTATCAAAACAATTTATTGTGCTAAATCAAGTAGGGCAACAATTTTAGAGCTGAAAGGGACCATAGAGTCTACTTAGTTCAGCTAACATTTATATGGAATTTGAAGAAAATTTTAAAGTAAAGTACTTTAGATATATTATCTCATTCTTCTTCATGATTTTTTTCCAATGAATTGTAATGCTGATTCTCCAGGCACACCCCAGATACAGAACTAATGGGAATTGATATCCCATTACATCCCTAATACCCCCCAAGAGAAACTTGAACCCAACCTCTCAAGAAAAAAAGCCTGATTCTATTTTGGATTTTGATTAGGTGATCCATTCTCAAGGCAGAAAGACATGCTACAGAAGGAAGCAAAAGTAGCTACATTTTGATGGCATTTCTCCTAAAACATGAAATTCTATGTATTATTGGCAATAGTTAGATAGGATACTAAAAAGGAAAGCCAATAAAACCCAATAATTGATGTTCCCTTATAAGTGTGCAAGGAAATGTAACATCAACAATGAGGCTGAAAAAGGAATATAGATTTTTTTTTCACCTCCTGGATCATTACTATTCACATAATCTCTATTTGTCAAAGGAAATCTAAATCTCCTTTCTCCTTCAATATCAGCCATAAAATGACTGAGAATAAATTCTGAATATGATTCACATCATTCCATGATAGATAGGCCCAACTCCAAAGTTCTCTACAACAACTGAAAAATGAAGCAAAATACCAATTTCCATGAGCTACACAAAATCATATATCCAGGTAGTTAACTGGCATTTTTAGATTCATAAAGACTTTTCATAATATATCAACATGGACAAATCTCATCACGGTACCTTTCATACAGTAGGCGCTAAAGATATGTCGATTGAATGAACTGAATGGCCTATATCATTGAACAGAAACCTCACAACCTGCTTGTTAATTTCACAAGCTATAAAAACAAATGGAAGCCAGCATGGTATGATAAAATAAATGCTGGGCTTCAAGTAAGAAAAAACAGGTCTCAATTCAAGGATATGCCATTTCCTAGTCATGAGAATCTAGCCAATTTCTTTATAAGCTTTAGTCTTTTCATCTATAAAATGAAGATACCACTACTTATATTCCATATTTCATTGTGAAAATGACTCACAAACACTCCTACCCAGCTTCAAACAGAGGATCTTATGCTACCTCTTGGTTATTCTGAGGGTCAAAGTAGATATTACATATGAAGTATTATCTAATTGTCTTTCTTTTATCAAAATTATGAAATCATTTAATGAAGTTCATACTGAAATCCTGGGGCAGCTTTCTATCCTTCTATTTATATACAAGTACACATGTATTTAACATGTAAAAGATTTTTCTTGCACAGGTAGAGAAAATAACACTTTGTAGTTAAATTTGCAGTTGAATAATTTTTTTTTAGTTGAATAAAAGTATTAGAATGCAAGCTCACCTTCAATAGTAGGGGTCAGCAAACTATGGCCCACAGGCCAAAACTGGTTTGCCACCTGTTTTTGTATGGCTCATAAACTAGGTTATTCTTAGCTCATGGGCTATACAAAAACAAGTGGTGAACCAGATTTGACTCATGGATTACAATTTTCCAACTCTTGCTTCATAGGTTCACTGAAATATTCCTTGGTTTAACTACAGTAGTATACAAGACAAAGGAGATGACAAGTACCTTACCCTGTTCCTACCTGGTTTGGAATTATCCTATTCAGTCTCTATATTTTGAAATATTTTCAGTCCATATATCTTGGAGATCATGAATATCTGGCACGGCAACATCTACTAAAGAAAAGGTTGTCTTTGAGTTCATTTATTTGGTGGTGGTGGTGGTGGAGGTTTGTTTTTTGGTTTGTTGATTAATGTAATATCCAAAAGATTTGGGGAAATAGTTTGTACTGAAATAATATTCTGTACCCACCATAGTGTAGTGGTTGCATTCTTAAGAATATTTTTAGGCCCATGTTTGTGTTATGGTGAACTGTCCTTTGTCAGTCTGTGAATGATAAGGAATATCTGAGGTACAGTTTCAGCAACTAGGTCACATCAAGCTAAGTATTTTAGAAAGGTTCAATTTTTCCACCCCCTGTGATGTTTTGCACAGTTTTACCATTTCTTTGGATGCTCTATATTAATCACTCATTCCAAGCTCCTTAGAATAACCGTTCTGTAATTTCCAGTGGTAATGACTTTTTTCCTGAATTGCTAACCCAAACAAAGATACAAAAAACTTTCATTTTTTGACATTTCTTTCTCAACAGATTGTTGATTGATATTATATAATGGTTTTACATGAGGGCCTTGTGATTACACTTTTGGAAGTTAAGAGTTAATGAAGAGTAGAAAAATATATCTAGTCCTATATCTTGTTGGTCACATGAATGAGAAGTGTTTACAGATGTTCAATATCTCTTTCATGTCACTTCTGCTACAGTGGCATTTGATGCCTGTACTTAGGGATATTCCTTGATATCTCCACATTTCCTCCCATGATTTTTTACTATGGCCAAAACTGTCGTATATATTCTTTCCTATTTTGGCTTCTGGAACATTATCATACTTTCAAATATTGTGAAAGAATATATTACAAGTACATGCTGGTTATAGTTCTTAGTTGGTTAAAGCTTTTCTAAATTACTCTGTTTTGATGTAACTGGCCTGTTAGTTTTGATTCATGTTTTCCAACTTAAAGAAGGCTTTTTCCCCCAAAATTCCTATCTAAGCATGCCTATCTTTTTTTCATAATCATTTGAGATCAGCGATGCTTTTGTCATCTGCTTCATTATTAGGTATAATTTATGGAGTTTTCACTAAGTGAAGACTTTCAGTGACTTCAGGGTCTTCAGCTTTTCCCTTTTCACATGCTAATGCCTTTTCAATTTCATTTTGTATTTAATCTAATCTTGGTTAGAGTTGAAGCTATTTTTATGATTGCCCAATCCACTGGTCAGCAATATGTCATTTTGTGACCTGAAGCTAAAAGTACCCTAGACAAAGAAAAATATGAAGCCCTTGCCTATAAATAATGTGATGTGTTTCTAGTTTTGTTATGATGTAGTAAGTATGTATAATACAAATATTAATGTCTTTAGCCCATTTTGTGTATACTTATAGTTTTCCTGGTTTAGTGTTAAGTACTTTCTATAGTCAATCACTTCTTACAGGTGGGGTATGGCTAGCTGATTTGTACCAATGTAGGCTACTTAACTTTGTTAACAGAATAGGAAGAGGCTGAATTTGAATTTCTGTCTTCTGTGTCAAGTTGATCATTGGTACTGTTTTCAACAGGGTTAGCCTCTAATCATGTTTTGTCCTCTCCTCTCATGCTTTATTTACTCAGGCCAACTCTAGCCACTGAAACTACCCTTTTGGAAATTCTGTAGCACTGGGGAGAGTAGCAGGATGGCAGCTGATTGTCTTTAATCAGCCAATTCAGGATGTATAATTGACTTATAGGAGAACTTAATTTCTTAAAGTAGCAGTTCTTAACTTCATAATCTTATGAACTTTTGAGAAAATACTTTGAGAATGATTTCAATATAATTGTTTGCTTTCATAATCTTATGTATTTTAAGCATTTAAAAACATTATTCTAGAAGGGGTCCACAGGCTTCACTAGATACTGTCAAAGGAGTCCATATAAACTCCTAATTAATCTTTTTTCCCCCCTGAAAATCTAGATTTTTATATAATAGGCTGACTTAATGAAGGTGTATTCACCTGGAATTTTTCAAAAGCCATGTGAGGATCATCTGATAATGAGTGATACATAATTTTGTCAGAGATCTTTAAAAAGATAAACTTATTTGCATTTGAAAAATTATTAAGCACCTACTATGTGCAGAGTACTGTATAAGAGATATGGAACGTTGAGACATAAGGATGAATAAGATTTATTATTCTTACCACATGAAATTAAATCTGGCATAAAATGCAACTGTTTTTCTATAACCATATTCCCAATTTTTCCTAGTTTATCATAACCAGTAAACTTGGTAAAACAGAAACAGAAAGAGTAGTCTGTTTCTTTGGCAGTCTACTGAGTGGGTATAATGCCTGTGCAAAGAATCCAACAAGGAAAGGACAAGGAATAGCTAAAGTGTGAGTTTGTTAAATGTCCAGGCAAAGCACATCAGGATCAAGATCATACAGCTGACAAAGAGACTAAGTTTTCTTCAATAAGTACTTAGTGCTTTCCATCAGCTACTCTGTGTTGAATTTGTATTCATCTGGTTTGGTTTTGGAAAGAAACATTGATGGTAGTTCATGAGCAGTACGTTTAAATATCCCCCCAAAATGACAAGCTTTTGAGGGTAGCTAAGAAGTTGGAGAGGGGACAGGGATTTCTGAAAAGACTCGGGGGCTATACTTGGAAAATAGAAAGAGTGGCTGAGGGAAAGCACTTAAGTACCTATTGAAGAAAACTTAGTCTTTTTGTCAGCTGTATGATCTTGATGTCTTATACTACTTCTTCTGCTCTCTCTGTTCCCAATACTAGCCTATATTTCTGTCCTTACTTTCCCAGTTCACTACAGCTGGTTTTCTTGCTGTTGTAGCAGTAGTCTAAAGATTCTGGCCTCTATGCACCATGTATTCTCTTTTTTTTGGAGCCCTCTGCCTCTATAATCCTGCCAGTTCTGCATTTTGTACCTATTGTTGTATTTTTAAGTGGGTACATGAAAAGTTGGTCCAGTAATATGAAAGAGGGGACACGAGAACATGGTGGAATGGAAAGAAGCCTAAATTTGGAATTTGTTCCAGTTTGAACCCAGAACCCAAAGGAGCTGGGTTCAAATCCTATTTCAGCTCTCTGAAACTCAGTTTCCTCAGTTATAAAAGGAGGGCACTACACTTGATGATATCCACAGTCTCTTCTAGTTCTAGGTTAATAATTATGGGGCAATTTTGGGTAATAAATTGGGGCTGGTAGGGAGATAGGCCCGCAGTCAGGAAAATGAGTCCCAACCCAGCCGTAGATATTATCTAGCTGTGTGACCCTGAGCAAGTTACTTAATACTGTTTGCCTCAGTTTCCTTATGTTTAAAATGAGCTGGATAAGGAAATGACAAACCATTCCAGTATCTTTGTCAAGAAAACCCCAATTCCGGTCATGAAGAGTTGGGTAACACTGAAATGACAGAACAACAACAATCGTTATAACCCACACATCAAGAGTACTTAAAGATTTACCAAGCAATTCTCCTCACCTTAACATGGTAAGATAGGTAATACCAATATCCTCATTTTCATTTTAAAGATGAGGAAAGCAGATTTCAGGAAGATTAACTGAGTTTCCCAAATACACACAACTGCCATGTATTACAGCCAGCATTTAGACCCAGATCTCTTCTAACTCCAAAAGCCATGTCCTTTCCCACCACAATGTAGTTAATTGTTCTCCGCAAATCTACTGCTTATGATATAATGTCAATGGACATGAGGACATACAAGTCTGCACACATATTCAAGCACACACACACACACACACATATGCCTGTCTGCACACACAGGCAAACATGCACACTCTCTACTGTAGAATGAGTCACTATGTCCTGCCATTCTTCCCCAGCCTCCCTGCTATATACTCCCCCATCTATAAATGTCTGTAGATTCAAGAGGTTGTAGAGAAATTTCATATACATGGCATAACTAGTGGGGTTTTCAGGTTTAAATAATTGTATCCCCCCAAAATGACAAGCGTGTTCTTTGCCCAAGCAGAGATGAATAATTACAAAACCAGGACATAATTAAGCATTTCTGACTGTTGTATTCTTAAGCCATCGGCCTGACGTGAAGGGCCATCAGTAGGGGTGGCATGCTCTGTCCTGGACGCCCACTCCACTTTGATCTCTTCTTCTACCAGTAGACTGAGGTCACCATCTGATCACAGAGGAAGCTGTCTGTCTAGAACTCTGAGTCCTCATCCCAGTCAGCTCTGCCCACTTTGCCTTAACACTGAATGTAATACAATGAGCAATATTTAGACAAGGGAAAATATTTTCCTTAAAATACAATGATAGAAGCTGGCTTCAGGCTGTTGTCCCATCGTCTAGCTCTAAGACCAGAGGAAAGGAAGAGTCCATTGTCTCATTAGCTCCTGGTCTGTCAGGAATGGTGTGAATCTTTCCAGAGGAAAATCAAAGCCCAGAAAGAACCAGGCACTTTAAACTTAAAAAAAGAGAGAAAAATCAGAAGTGGGCAAGAAATACATCATCTTAAGAACAAAAGAAGAGAAGAGGAAGAGAGAGCAGAAAGAACATGAGGACATGATTGATACCAAATGAAGGCTTTATGAGCCAGGGGAATTGATCAATTCCTGGATTTTGGTTTTTTTTTTTGGTGGGGGGAGCATTTGAGTTGACCAAGGATGCTCAGGCAGTCCAGTATCAGTCACAGCCTTCCAGTTTGAGGGCTGTGATTAGAGAAGTATTTTCCATTCTCCCAAATATTTTATGTCACAGATGAAATGAAAACAGCTCCCCAAATCATAGCCTTTTTGATCATTCATCAGCACTTTCTGCTGAATAAGCATAACATACCTCCTCTGCCTCAGAAGGGACAGAAGCCAACTGCAAATTCTGATTTTGTTATGAAAAATAGGCCTTTACCCAGAGTGCTCAGTACATTCTCTGGAAATTGCTCTCTTTTTATAAACCTACTCCAAGAATACACACACCTCTGTGAACATACAATTATACGTCACACCTGCTTTTTGGGGAAGGGGGCAAAGAGGAAGAAAAGGGAATAAGCATTTATATAGTCACTTTTTTGGTAAATATTATCTCATTGAACCTCAAAACAACCCCGTGAAGTAGCTATTAGTGTCACCATTTAACAATTGAGGAAACTGAGGCAAATAGAAATTAAGTGACTTGCTCAGGATCATACAGTTTCTGAGGCTAGATTTGAACTCACACCTTCCTGTTCCAAGCCCAGCACTCTATCCACTGTGCCATCTGCAGCTGTCTTTGCAGGGAGGGGAGAGAAGATGTGAAGAATGAGATCAAGACACACGATTTCTCCTATGTAGAGAACTCCCAGCATGGAAGCCCCTCCATAGATGCAGATCTCCAGTTACAATCTAGGATTGGAGAGTTATCTGAGGCACTGAGGATAAATAACTTGTTCATGGCTATACAGCTGGTATATGTCAAAGGAAAGACTTGAAACCAATTCTCCTTGACTCTCTGGAAGCCAGTTCTCTGTCCATGCTCCAGGCCACTGCTCACAATCCTCCAATCCCAGCCCTTCCTTCCTCTGGTAGGAAGAGAAGACAAATAGTAATGGGTGGCCCCAGGGTATGTTGGTAGATCCCCTATACCCACCCTATGCTGCCCTGTCCAGCAGCATATTTTCTAGGAATGCCCATGTCTCTATGTGTTATTTCATAGCCAGGAACAGTCACACACTGGTACTTAAGGGACACGAGGCAAAAACAATCCCCAACAGTTCCTTTGAACACCTATTTGCTAATTCGTTTGCATCGTCAGGTGACTTTTCCTGTTCCAAATTAAAGTACCACCTCATGTCACACATCACCTAAAGGAACGAAAGGTGACGTAGGGTCAAGTGAGAACAAAAGGTCTAATATGTAATCAAAAGCTTGGAAACCTCTCTGGGGAAAATCCCATATAATGTAGGGAGGGAAAAGTGAGATTTGTCACCCTCGCTAGGTGTGTGGCCTTGAGAAAGTCCCTTCTCCTACCTGAACTTCAGTTTCTACATCTGCTAAAGCAGGTGGGGTCAGATGAGATGATCTCTAAGGTCACTCTCAGTTCTGAGGAACTACAAAACACTCATCTTTAGTCCGGGCTTGGATGGTTAACAGGCTCCAGCTCTATAGGTTGTTGTTCTTCCTCCCTCCCCGCCCCCCACCCCCTTTAAAGAATTAATGAGCAGCTCAAGCCATATGCAGTTAGTGGGGGATGTTAGGGCTCCTCATTCAGACAGGCTAACTCTGTGACTGATTAGAGGCTAATTGGTAACTCTGAAGAGCTGTTTTACAGGAGATCCTTGAGCTTCTAGAAAAGCTGTTTTGTCCACAAAAAAGAAAAAAACACAGTTCTTGCCATCCTTTAGAGAGCAGTTCCCTTCTCTCCCAGGCTCCCCCCAAGTTTGTAGCCCAGATGAAGATCTTTACATGTCAGCATTAACTCAGAGCCGGAGGAATATCGATCTCTTTACCCTTTTTTTAAAGGGTGTGTAAGTGAAGGCAAGAGAGAGGAAGAAAAAAAAAAAAAAGAAACCAGGATGACTACAAAGGCAGAGAAACACAATGTATTTCACCTACTTCTTTGCTGAGGTTCATGATGTCAGCTTGTCTCCAGAATCTTTTCACACACAAAAACGGCTAAGAATGAAATTATTTTATTTGGTGGGAATTATAAAAGCTGAAATAAATGAAGGCACCAGTAAACAACATGTCAAACCTGTGTCATGGTGAGAACAAGTATGAACATTTTTATATTTTTATACATATGAATATAAATTCATATTAATAAAGTGATTTGATCTGAATGAACAGTGTATACTCAAATTGTATACATAACAACGCATTGATCTGGGAGTGTCATGCATGCATGCACACTCCCTAATGTACATTTCCTTTACAGTTAGTGTTTTTATTGAGCAGAAATAAAAACCCCCAAACCCCAAATAAGTTGAGGCTGATTGATCTGAAGAGGAAATACAACCCGAAGGAAAAAGTTTTCTGCCCTTGATTATAATTTTAAATAGGGGGATAAAAAAATTAACCACAAACTGGACTACTTGGATTCCTAAAATGATAATGGATAACACTTACACAGCATTTCAAGGATTATAAAGCATTTTGCAAATATTATCTCATTCGAGCCCTCAATTAACAAGCCTGTGAGGCCACAGCCATGTTTATTGCTCCTCATTTTACTGATGAAGAAACTGAGGTTCAGACAGGTTAAGTGACTTGCCCATGATCATATACCTACTAAGTATCAGAGGCAGGTCCTCCTGACTACAAGGCCAGTGCTCTTTCAATCCATCAGTCAATTAACAAGTATTTATTAACACTATGCATCATTATTATATATTATTATACAAGCATTTACACTATCTCTCTAAACCTTTCAACATATTTAGACTTAACTAGAGGCAACTGGTCCCATCCTGCAGAGCACCAGGGCAGAAATGGTATTCACTGGGGTCATCAACTCCATCCCCCTGACTCTGTAGTATATTATACTTACAGCACAGCCAGATCCCCATCATTTATCCTGTCTTTTAAAAATCTTCCTATATCTGAATTCTCGACATAAAGCCAACTCTCCCCTGTCTCATCTGTATTGTCATTACAGTGACACCACATTAAATTTCTCTGTCTCATTCAGAGTCAGCTGGTAGAGAAAAGGTCAATAAATGCCATCCATGTACACTCTGAAGAGCCACATGTGGGTAGCACATACAAGCCAGGGGACAAATTGTCAGAAAAAATTGCCTTCTCTTCCCGTGCTGTCTCCGAGAGAAGCTACTGCGCCTTAACCTCTGGACAGAGGGAAATCATTTTCTTGGCTCCTCTGATGGCAATGGAATAGAAGGGTCCCATTCCCGAGGCACCGGTAAAATCCTAACCACCCCAGAGAGAGCAGAAGCCCAATACCTCTCTCCCCAATCTTCTCACCAGAGCCCAAATCCCCTAATTCCCAAAGAAAGCACATCTTGGACAAAAACACATGAAACTCTACTAGAGTGCTCAATGTTGTGTTTGAAATACAGGCTCTTAGGGGCAGCTAGGTGGCACAGTGGATAGAGCACTGGCCCTGGAGTCAGGAGGACCTGAGTTCAAACCTGGTCTCAGACGCTTGACACTTACTAGCTGTGTGACCCTGAGCAAGTCACTTAACCCTCATTGCCCAACCAAAAATTTAAAAAAAAATTTTTTTTAAAAGAAGAAGAAAGAAATACAGGCTCCTGCAGGACCTTACAACTGAGATCGCCACATGGATGAGGTCAGCTGGGTTCCTTTTAGGCCTGAGTACAACATGGACTTACCAATGACATGTTACAGCCAAGAATGTTTCAATGACATTCCCCTGTATTCTACTATCACCTTCCAGGTTGTCAGAGAAGAGAGTAGGCCTCTTGACCCAGTGTGGGTACCTCTCTCCCAGCTGATTAGGACCCCTTGCGGACCACAACTGCACAAGGTGCAGGGCCCAGTGCACAGAGTAAATCAGAAGTCGCTCCATTCTGAGACCAATGCTGCCGCAAAGATGAAGGCCTAGGGCCTACTTACCTTGGGCTTCACTACTTTCATGAATTTCCCTCTCACCAGGGCCTCCTCACGCTCCCATTTTGTGACTTTCTTTGCATCCAGAAACTTCAGGTTAGGCAGCTTGTGCAGAACAAAGCACCTAGAATGGAAGGACCAGCAGTCACACAGGGAGGACAGGTGAGACAACATTTCCAGGCCAGGCCCCACCATTCTCCAGGCTGCTCCTTGTGTGCTCCCCTCATCCACAAAAAAGTTAACAAAATGCCCAATTAGCATGTGGGGAAACCTCCCTTGAAAAGTGGCCATATTCATACATACATGCTGGGTAAATGTAGTCATTTACCTCCACACAGGCATGTGACTCTTCTGTTTACACACACACAGATAACTATATTTTACATACATACAACTACAAAACCCATATGTGTGCACACATACACACAGGGAGCTGAGCACCTCATGGAGGGATAAGCATTACATGGTCTTCCATCGCTTTCACCCCATTTTGGAAAATCAGCCCAGACTTCTCCCACTCAACCCACTTCTCTCCTCCCCCACTAAAAGAACCCTTCCCCATGACACATTGATAAAGAGCCTGTTCCATCCATGGTCATTTCCAAGGGCCTCATCAATCCTGTTACAAGAGAACAACTTGGTTCCAGCTACAGAAAGAGTAGCTATTTATATTTATATAGCACTGTAAGATTTACAAAGCTTTTTTTCCCCTGACCACAACTACATAAGGTGGATAGTCTAATAGCACTATGCCCATTATATAGATAAGGAAACTGATTTCTCCATTGTCACCACTCCTGCCAGTTAGAATCGGGATTTAAACAAAGGTTTCCTGATTCCAATTCCAGTGATCCTTTCCCACTATACTACATGAAGTTCTGGGTTCAAATCCAGATAATATGACACCAGACAAGTTACTTAAGCTCTCTGGTCCTCCTTCTCCATATCTATAAAAGGAGAGGGTTGGAACACATGACTCTAAAGTCCTTTCCATCTCTCAATATCTTATCCTTTCATCTATGCTGTCATTTGTGCTAAGTTAATAAAGTCAAGTCCTATCATTTTACCTGGGGCCCTAAGTTCCCCTGGTAGATTCAGACTATCAGAACGGGACACTGTGAACAATAAGCAGGGGTGGACAGGGATAGGTTGCAGAGCACGTATATTCCAAGCTCTCTCAGCCTCAATTTCTTCATCTGTAAAATTGGGATTATAAAAACACCAACCTCACAGGGTTCGTGCGAGGCTCAGATGAGATAGCACTTTGCAAACTTCAAAGTGCTATATCATTATTATTTTTGTTGATAATAACAAAAACAACCTAAATGCTAGAAGAACCAAACTTCAATTGATAAGTCATCTCTTTTATTCCTGTCCTTTTTAGCTAATCCCTCTCCTCAAGTCTGCTCAGATACCTCAGGATGTTATAGCAGTGGTTATGGGTTCTTCCAAACTAGGCCAGCAAAGGTTATCCCCAGGGGTCCCACAGACACCAATCATGATAAGAGTTGACATTTATGTAACTCTTTAAGATTTTCAAAACACATTATCACATGTGAACTCAACAACAGCTCAGCATGGCAGGCATTATGAATAAGAATTTTACAAATGAAGAAAGTGAGACTCAGTGAGATGAACTTATCGATGATTGCATAGCTATCATCAGAGGTGGGGTTCAAACTCGAGTGCTTCCTGAGGTCAAGCCCAGTGTTCTCTTTTCTCTCTGACACAATATGTCTCCAAGGTGGAAAGGCAGAGGCACAGAACAATAGTAATGCATGTCGTCTATTGACAAGCTGGATTAGGCTCATCACCAAATATCCATCACCAGATGGGGAAATTCTCTGGCTACAGCAACCCACAAAAATGATCCGGTAAGGCTGAGTAAGGTAGCTGTAATTTCCATCAGTGAAGAGAATGTCTACAATGATGAATGTTAGCTAACATACATTACCTGTGTTGATTCTAGCATAGATGGTCTGGCTCATTGTGAGAAGAAAGAATGGAGGTTACCTCCAGGGTGGGTTCTATGAGTCAGTGTTGTTCCATAAAACACCATATTCTCTCCATCTTAGATGATGTTAGTTGGCATCCATCATGGCAAGTGGGATGGGAGTACAAATGTCTTCCGCTAAGTAACAGCTACCAACACGTTGTGTGATAGATTTGAGCTAGCAATACTTCTATTAGGTATGTACCCCAAAAGAAATCAATGAAAGAAGAAAAGAACATATGTGTGTACATACACACATGTGTGTAATGTGTATGTGTGTATACACATACATACATACATACAGGTCAGTAATTTGGGGCACATAGTTCCCAGTTGCTTTCCAGAATGTTTGGACCAATTCATTGCTCCTCCAACAGTATATTACTGCATCTATTCATCCCCTATAGTTGTATCTGCATCTAGGTAGTAAGGATAAGCAAAAAAAAAAAAAAAGAAAAGAAAGAAAAAAAGGATGGTAGCTGCTTTGGGGGCCTAAGCGTACCTGCACATAGGTATATTTGACTTATAGGAGTCATCTTTCCAACCAGTTAGAAAAGACCTTAAAAAGAGGTGGCTGGGTTTTGAGACCAGGAAGGTCTAGTTTCAGATTCTTCCCCTCTGATATACATTGGATGTGAGCCCCTGGGCAAGTCATTGAACCTCAGTGACCCCAAAGAATCCCAAACTTATGAACTTCAGAGAAGGTGGTGATTTGTATTGGTAGAATGAGGTTCCTCACTAGAAACTGTCAGGAAAGGAAGGGAAGGGAAGGGAAGGGAAAAAAAGAATGAGAAAGAAAGAAAAGATAAAACCATTTCACTAGCCCAGGTGGTCTCACGCAGTGAAATGAGCTTTAGGCATTTAATAAATGTTTGTTGAACTGAAGACTCAGAGCTATAGGCCAAAGGAAAGATAACCTCAAAGCAAGAGATTACTTTTCACTGAAAGAGATAACTTGCATGGTATTTTGCCTTCACTGCAAAACTATTTTTAAGGTCAAAATGCACAGAAATTCCTTGGGCTTTCTGCTTTTCCTTAGCAAGATTCTCGTGCCATGCAGTGGAAGGAGCTCTGGCCTAGGAGTCAGAGGAGCTGCATTCAATACCAGCTCCTTTCTACCTGTGTGACCTAAGGTGAGCTATATAATTTCCAGGCCTCAGTTTTTTGATCTCTAAAGATCTCTAAGGTTCCTTCCTGCTCTAAATCGACGATCCCTTTGCCATTCCCTCTACATCGCATAGTCCCTCATCCTTCGTATGCCAAATATGCCGCTCCAAACTCTTTCTTTTCCCTTTCCTGTCTCCTCCTTTCCCTGTTTTTCCTCCAAACCCCTCCCTTTTCCCACTGCCCAGTCCTAGTGAGACTCAGGCAGAGCCCCGAGGTGTTGCCCGAATTTCCCAACTACCCTTTCCATCATCTCCCATGACTCCCACTGGTCTCTGTCAGTGGCAGGAAAAAAGTCCCATCTTCTGTTACCAGCAGCAAAGCCCCAATGACAACAGACTCTTTCAAATGAAGACATGTACAGACAGAAACAATATGTCAGGAGTGACGGGCAAAGGGAGGAAAGACACCCACTAAGTGTAGGGTGGGAAAAGATGAATATTCAGGCGAAGAAAACATCAGTATTAGAAAATCACCAAATGTTTAATGATGGAATGAAAGATGCCTTCACAAGGCTGGCAGGAGCCAAGGTGACAACAGACAGAGAGAGCATTGTCACATCAGCCGACTTTGGATCCCAGCCCTGAAATCAAAGGAGAGAAAAAAAATAGTGGTGGTTGGGGCGGAGGGGGGGGGTGGAGGGCAACAAAGGGTGAGAGGATGTGTTTCCTTAATGTCTTTTAAGGGAGTTTAAAATTAAGATGGCTGATGTCTAGTTGGCATTCACTCATGAAATGTGAGGCTGGAAGGGATTTTTCAAGATCTAGCCCAAAACCTTTATGAGGAACTGAGGTCCAGAAAGAGTGAGTCACCCTGCTCAGGTCACAGAACCAGGCCTGTATCCCTCAGGGTCCCTATAGACCTAGGTCCTAATCTTAATTATCTTAATTCCAAAGCCTATATGCAGCAGTTAAGAAGGGAGTCATTGTGATGGTGTGATGTGAAGGGTACCTATCCACAAATGTCCCCTTCCTCAAAGTTCCTAAACATACATCATTAGAGATTTATTCCTTTGGTTTGAGACATTGTCGAGATGTGTTCTTTTATAATTACATAGGAGGCAAATGCAGTCAATTACTTTTAGTATGAATTATTGGGCTGTCTGTACTTCTTTCTAGAATAGGGGACTTGAGGCTTTTTTCAAAGCAGTCAAGTAAAACCTGTGAACTCTTTTTCGAAGAATATTTTAAAATATTTGAAGGGAATGCTAAATTCCAATTATAAGTTAATGAAAATGAAGATGCTATTTCCCCCTTATTCAAGTTCACACACCCACTGAAATTTATCCACAGATGCCAGGTCAAGAACCCTAGCTCTAGGATAAAGGGGTACAGAGAGGAGGGAGATGCTATTCCAAAAGCTCTACACCTTGGGAAAAGGAGGTTAAAAATGGAAAAGGACATGTGAGAGGTTAGGAGAAAGTCAGGGCCAATGGCAAACTTTGTTTATTCTGTTGGCCCTGTTGGAAGATGCCATCTGCTAAAGAGAACCTGTGACAACGTATAGAAATGACGGGGAGAAGCCTGCATTCCCATGAGATCCCAGCATCCCATTTCAGGCTGAAACCTGCTTTGCCAACACTGAGGACAAGTTCCAAGCCAGGGAGCTTTCCCCCATGTGAATTTCTCCACTCTGGCTTTGGGAAATCTGTTTTCCTTAGTGCTGGGCTGTGTCAGGGTGTCAAAAGCCAAAAGCTTCAATCCTGTCGGTGAGACCAGTTTGCCATAAAAATACAAGGAGGGATTACTGAAGCCCCAGGATGAAGGCTTTTACAATCTCAATTCAACCCTTGTAAATTTAATCCCGGGTTATTTGTGGCACCAAAATCTCTTTAGTGTGATGTATGACTTAGTTACTGGGGTTATCACAGCACCATCCCAAAGTTGCATAGTACATAAAACATTTCAGTTAACAATGCACGAAGGTTAACTCTCCCAGATAACCTGCTATCACAGGGGTGAGCCCAGATGACATGCCTCTGTCAGCTTCCAGGAGCTATTGATGGTTCAATCAGTTTGTTTTGAAGGTAAAGTACAACAAAAGGGCAGTAAACTTATTCAGACTGTCAACAGGGGCTATCGGGAATGTGGCTTGCAGGTAAGTAATTCTGGGCGTTTTAAGACTATTATCAAACAGCAGTGGTTGAAGGAAAAGACAGCTACTAATAACACAGAAGGCAGCCGTCATAAAGCACTTTATGGCAGGAGCCCCCATCTATAAATCCTGGGACACCCTGAGATAGCTCCAGATTTATAAAACTGCTTGGTAAGCTGGGGTAGGCTTAATGAAAAGAGATCCATCTACATTTCCACATCTGAGCCGGAAAGGGTCTTCTCATTGGGTTTAGGGTTTCGACGGGTGCAGGCTCAGCTTATCCCCAGGCTCAGCTTATCCCTAGGTCCTCTGGTACAGACATTTGGGAGACCCTGGTCTTTGTTGTCAGAAAAAAAGGCTGCCATTGGCCGGGGTAGAGAGGAGGAGGCAGAGGAACAGGAATTCTAGGAAAGAGTTTAAAGGCCCCTGGATCTAGCTTCTTGGGTGCTCCTCTCCTCTTAAAGAAGGAAATAGAGGCAAATCTATTCATTTTCTTTCCTCTCCTCTCCTCTTTTTCTTCTTTCTCCTTTCCCTCTTCTATCTCTCTCCCTTTTCTTTCCCCTCTTTTTCTTTTTTCCTCTATTGCCTTTTCCTGATTTATTTCTTTTTGTTTTTCTTTTTTCCTTTGTGCTTTTAATTCTCTCTCTCTCTCTCTCTCTCTCTCTCTCTCTCTCTCTCTCTCTCTCTCTCTCTCTCTCTCTCTCCCTCTCTCTCTCTCTCCCTCTCCTTCTCCCTCTCCCTCTCCCTCTCCCTCTCCCTCCTTCCTCTCTCTTTCTCCTTTTTTTTACTGTTTCTCTAGAATGTTCCCTTCATGATACAGTGATGGGCAAGGGAGGGGGATGAATAAAGGAAATAGGAAGGAGTTCATTAGACACCTAGGAGAAAACTGAGGGCCTTCCTACCCCCCAAATCCTAATTTCACTGCCCCAGCCCTGATGCTCTAGCATTTTCCAAAACAGACCTGAGAGAAATGATGTTGCTTTTTGCTCCCACCCACTGAGGAACTGGCCACACATCATCATGCTTCAAAGTCATGGAAAAGATGAACACACCAGAGAGCATGAGATGTGTTTCATTAACCTTCCCCTACTGCCTTTGGATTTCTCCTCAGCAATGGCCCAGGGCTCCATAGGCAAGTGGCCAATGATGCTGATTTTCCAAGCCCAGGGGGAATAGGGAACTGACTTACAAGGGCTTTTGTTAAAAATTTTTGCTGGGACTTCTTTCTGCAGTTTTTAGATTCTCTGACCCTGCCCCCCAGGGCTGCCTCTTTCTGATTTAAGAACACAGGACTGAGAGTGAGGACATGGATTCAAGGTTGGTTCTGCCACTGAGATAACCTGACTGACCCTTCTCTGGAACTCAGTTGGATAAGCTATTCTCCAAGGAGGTCCTGTTCAGGGGAAGAATTGCATGATTCTGCAGGTCCATGATACATGTTTAGAATACAGTTGGATGCATGTTGCTCCACATGCCTATTTCCCTCTGCAGCCCAAATAAATGAATTTGAGAAAATAGAGGAGGGCCAAAGAATAATGAACAAGTGCTCCAACCTGAATAGCTCCAGATGCAGACACAGATTACAATTATCTCACCTTAATGAGAATAGGTGAGCTCACCAACTACATGAATGATTGCCTGGCAAAGACCAGATGATTTCCCTAGCAGTTCCATAACAACTGTTTGAAGTCTTCCATGCAAAAAATACACCCAGAGGACAGACCCAGAGCCTGGACAAGAGAAGGAACTGGCAATTATGGGGTTGGCTTCTGTTACTTTGATCTCTGGGTCATGACCTTTGCTTTCTTCTGATCTTCAAAGCTGAGATTTTAGATTAGCTGAAGAATGCACACTGGGTTCTGTAAGCCACAACTTTTACTACTCTGGCTGGGTGGGGAAATGGGGGTAGCCCCCAAACAGACCCCAGAAGTCTGGGTGTTCTTTCCCATTCCTTTTTGATTGAGTGGCTGCAGATACTGGACAGAGCCCTGATCTGCTCTCTGTTGGCGATCAACAAAAGGACAGAGAGTTTAAAATAACACTATTATAAGGAAAACCAAGGATCACACTGGGTGGCAGGGAGATAAAGCAGAGACAGAGACAGAGAAAGAAAGAGAGAGAGAGAAGGGAGAAAGAGAGAGAGGAAAGAAGGGAGAGAGAAAAAAAGGAAGGGAGGGGAAGAAAGAGGAGGATGAAGAAAAAATGAGAGAGGGAAAGGGGAGGGAAAGGATGAAAGAGGAAGAAGAAGGAAAAGTGAGTAAAGGAAAAGGGAAAGTGGAGAGAGATAAAGGGAGGGAGGAGGAGAGAAAGAAGAAGGAAGTAAAGACAAGGAAATAAGAATCATAGAATTCATAGGTTGTTAAATCTGCAAAAGATTTGAGTAGGTTAACCCCCCTCATCTGAAGGATGAGGAAACTGAGGCCAACAGTTGACTGGAAGTCACAGTGAAGAAAGTAAATAGAAGCCCCCCCCCCAACCACCACCATCACATAAACACCTGCAATTCTGACTCCTTCAACAGACAATATAGGCTCTAACTTCTCTGAAGAGACTGAGGCTATCCCAGGAGAGCTAACTAAACCTCCCTCCTTCACTCCTCAAAATCCTCCAATATCAGCATTCATTCTCCCTTTCTTTCTTCCTGTCTCAGAGAAAGATATCTCTCCATTCTTCTTAGTTAATCTTCCTTGCCTCCTTCATGTCATTTCCTTTCTCCTCAAGGATCTTGTTTCAGCTATTATTCCCCTTCTCTCAGAAACCTACACACACACACACACACACACACACACACACACACACACATTCTGCCTGTCTCTGTTTCTCTCCTTTCTCTCTCCGTCTCTGTCTCTGTCTCTGTCTCCCCTCTCTCTCCACAGTTTCCTCCCTTCAAACATAATTGTCATTCCAGTGCTATGGAACAACAAAATTTCTCTAGACTCTTTAATGATTCTCTATCTCTTCCTCACATCGCAAAACCTCTTGAAAAGTAGGCTACACTCAACGGCTCTGTTTCCTCACTGCTCATTCTTTCCCTTTCATCCTTCTCCTTGATAGACACTTCTCTCTTGGTTTTTGATGCATTCTCTCACATTTCCTAGCCAATTTCCTAGCCCATCAGTGTTAACTCTCATTGCTTCTATTACTACCCTTCTCTCATTTGTCGACTCCTCTCTAATCTTGTCCCCAGAATCATTCCTTGTCTTTTCTCACTTGGTCCCCTTCCCATGCCTATCAGATGGATAATGCCCAAGGATCTATCTTTGACTCTTCCTTCCCCTCCACTGCCTTCCTTTCATTTTCTTTCTGCCTGCTATCCAAGGCACTCTTTGCATGATCTTGCCCCACTGTAGCTTTACAGTATTTTTTTAATTAAAAAAATATTTTATAAAAGTATTTTATCATTTTCTAGTTACATGTAGAGGTAGTTTTCAACATTTGTTTTTATAAGATTTCTAGTTTCAAATTTTTCTCCCTCCCTCCCCTCCTTCCCCCCTTCCCAAGACAGCGAACAATCTGACATAGGTTTTATATGTACAATCACATTAAACATATTTCTGCATTAGTCAAGCTGTGAAAGAAGAATTGGAGCAAAAGGGAAAAACCTCAAAAAAGGAAAACAAAAAAAGTAGAAATAGTATGGTTCAATCTGCATCTAGATTCCACAGTTCTTTTTTTCTGGATTTGGAGAGCATTTTCCATCATGAGTCCTTTGGAACCATCGTAGACCATTGTATTGCTGAGAAGAGTTAAGTCTTTCACAGCTGATCAACACACAATGTTGTTGATACTGTGTACAATGTTCTCCTGATTCTGCTCATCTAATTCAGCATCAGTTCATGTAAGTCCTTCCAAGTTTCTCTGAAGTATGCCTGCTCATAGTTTCTTCACATTGATTTTTTAAAACTTTGTGTTCTAAATTTTCTTCCTCCCTCCCTCCTCACCTCTCCCTATGGAATCATGCAATTCAATATAAGACATGAATGTGCAGTTATGCCAAACATCTTCACATTAGTCAAGAAAAAAGAACTTTAGAAAGAAGTACGAAATAAAATTATACTTCAATCTGTATTCAAATACCATCAGTTCTTCCTCTGTTGATCATTTGCATTTTTCATAATACCTTGTGATAGCATCCTGCTCATCATTTCTTTCACAGTTACTATTGCTAACTGTATTACCCTCCATCCTATTCTCTCCCCTTTATATTTACTCTATTTTCTATCTTCTTTCACCTTATCTGTCCTCAAAAGTGTTTTGATTTTTACTAAAACCTGAGTTTATTTTATTTTGTTTTTTCCAGGCCAGTAAGGGTTAAGTGACTTGCCCAAGCTAGTAAGTGTCAAGTGTCTGAGGTTGGATTTGAACTCAGGTCCTCCTGATTCCAGGTCCAGTGCTTTATCCACTGCACCACCCAGCTGCCCCTTTCTCGTATTTTCTTATACTATTCCCTTCCACAAACTCTGTTCCCCACAAAAGTTGCCATCCTCCATAAACATTTTGCATTTCTAGCCTCCATGTCTTTGTTCAATCAGTTTCTTATGTCTTTAGCCATCCCTTCATACTTCTCTCTATTTTGTTATGTGTATATGTTAAATTCCTACCTAGTCTTTAAAGCCCAGTTCAAATGTTACCTTCTCCATGAAACCTTTCCTGATCTTCCACTAGTGAAAAACTTTTCCCTCCAATATTCCCTTCTTTGAACTCTCATGTATTTCTCAAGTAAATTTCCTCCATGATAACAGTAATCATATCACTTCATTATCACCTCTGGTATCTGGGATACTTTACACAGTAGACACATAATTTAAAAATTTTACTTGTTTCAATTATCAAGCATTCCATTATTTTCTCTTACTCTCTTCCTCAGGTATAGGGAGTATGAAGGGGGAAATTATAATAAACATACTTATAGTCAAGTGAAACCAATTCCCATATTATTCATGTCCAAAAAAACTGTTGGCCTCATTCTAGGTAGCATGCTTTATCAGAAGTCCTCTGGAATCATGGTTGATTATTGCATTTTTCAGAGTTTTTAAGTCTTTCAAACTTGATCATTTTTCTAACACTGATGTTATAATATAAATTGTTCTCCTGGTTTTTCTCACTTTAATCTTCATCCATCCATACAAGTCTTTCCAGGCTGATTTTTTTTAACTTCTGAAATTGTCTCTTTCTTCAATTCTTACAGCATAACCTTGCATTCACATAATATAATTTGTTCCCATTCCCCAACTGATGGGTACCCATTTGTTTCTTGGCTACCACAAAAAAAGCTGCTAGAAATATTTTTGTATTATAAGAACTTTTCCTTTTTATTTGATCTCCTTGAGTTACCAGGCTGGCAGTGGTATTGTTGGAACAAAGGTGATATACTATTCAGTCATTTTTAGGGCACAATTCCAAATTGCTTTCCAGAATTGCTGGACCAAAAATGTGTAAATGTGTGTATTTTCTTATGGTCCTTTCAATATTTGTCATTTTCCTTTTTTATTAACTTTGCTAATCTGATGGAGGTGAGGTTGAATCTCAGAGTCCTTTAATTTACACACAGTTAATTTATTTAATATTTGTTGATTTAAATTGAAATAGAAGACATACAAGGAAGAGGGGAGGAGAGAGAAAATCTCACCCACCTAGACATACAAATTCACTATACTAGCTTTATTAATTAGTTTTAGACTTAAGAGTATGCCCCCAACCAGTTTATTAGAGATCTAGCTCAAGCTAATTGTATCCTTTCAAACAATGACTTTGTAATGAATTATTCCCTCCTTTTGACCCAGTGGCACTACTACTAGGCATATACCAGAAGAAGGTCAAAGACAGAAAAGTCCCAAATAGATCAGAATATTCTTAGCAATCTTTTTTGTGGTGACAAAAGAGTAGAAACTTTGGATGCTATTCAACTGGGGAAAGCCTGAACATCTTGTGATATGAGATAGAGCGGAATATTTCACTGTAAGAAGAGATAAAGGGGACAGCTAGGTGGCACAGTGGATAAAACATTGGCCCTGGATTCAGAAGGACCTGAGTTCAAATCTGACCTCAGACACTTGACACTTAGTAGCTGTGTGACCCTGGTCAAGTCACTTAACCCTCATTGCCCCACAAAACAGGATAAATATGAGGGAAGTCAAAGAAAAATGGAAAAAAAAATTGTATGAACTGATTCAGAGACAATAAGCTCAACAAGGAGAACAATATACATAATACTTCCAACCTTGGAAATCAAAACAACTTTTTACCCCTCCTTTGGTGAGGCAATTGGGGTTAAGTGACTTGCCCAGGGTCACACAGCTACTAAGTGTTAAGTGTCTGAGGTCAAATTTGAACTCAGGTCCTCCTGAATCCAGAGCCAGTGCTCTATCCACTGTGCCACCTAGCTGCCCCCAAAACAACTTTTAATCATTGATTAATTGTAGTGATCTATCTTGGTCTAAGAGACTATTTGATAAAAGTTAAACTCTCTACTCTGTAGAGAAGTGGGAGATTAAAGGTGAACAAGGTGATATACACCAGGTCAGATTGTTTTGGGGTTTTTTGCAGGGCAATGAGGATTAAGTGACTTGCCCAGGGTCACACAGCTAGTAAGGTCTCGAGTGTCTGAGGTTGAATTTGAACTCAGTTCCTCCTGAATCCAGGGCCGGTGCTTTATCCACTGCACCACCTAGTGGCTCCAGTCAAAATGGTTATGATTACTTTTCTTTGTTACAAGGGAGGATCCAATATAGCTGGTAAGTAGGGTATATCAAATAGTGAATGCTATAAAAAAGTAATAACCAAAATTTAAAATAAAATTATGTATATCTATTAAATTAAATGATTGATTATTCCACACTTCACTCTATTCTCCAAGTGAACTCTAAATTTTTAAGTCTACTTGTGCTTCCATTTACCAGCAATACTCAATCATTCTGACATTTTGAGGAAGATCACAATGCATCTACACCTGACCAGCCTATGTAACTCTGTTACATTCTCCCCAAAATTTGACGCTGGGTAAATTTAAATCGGGTCCACATAATGTGCTTGGTTGGGAAGGGAGTGTCTTCCTCAACTTCTTTTGATATCCTACCTATGACAAGGACCAGAGATCTAAAGCTAGGATGGGGCCTCATAGGCTATCTAGTTCAACTCCCTCATTTTACATATGAGTCAACAGAAGCCAAAGGAGTTTAAGTGACTTATTCAAAATCACACAGGTAGTAAGCATTAAAGAGAGGTTTTAAACCCAGGCCCTCTGAATCCATGATGATTAATCTTTCCACGTCACTTATGCCTTATTCTCATCAGGTCACCAGACCTTTTTTTTTTTCCCTAATCACTCACTTTCATTTAATAGTAACACTAAAAATAGCACCAGTGTGTGCACATAGCTCCTTGCCCTCAGAAACAGTATCAGCAAATAATATGGCACATACCCAGCTAAGAAATACAATGAACTAAATCCTGTAGGAAAGTCATGAGAAGTCTTTCCTTCTGCCCACAGCAGACTGCCACTGAACAGCCCAGAAGTATATTCAATTGGTAAAGGTGCGCTAATTGTCCTATCTTATAGAGGTCACCAAGGCCAAAAAAAAAAAAAATTCAATGATGATGGAGGGGGATAGAGAGGGGGGAGGGAAAGGTGAGGGAGTGAAGGTGAGAGAGGGAGAAGCCAAAAGCCTTCTCCTCGCAGTTTTCAATAGATGACATAAATTCAGTCACTTCCCATTTCTAATCCAGTGGTCTGCCACAATGTGACCTAAGACTAGCTTGACCTCTATGAAATCAAAATCTCCCATGGAAACAAAACAACAGACATACTTGTTTTGATGTATGGCAGGGTGACATATTATAAATATTACATCACATAACCACAGAGGATGTCAATCAATAAGAATTTTTTTTCAGACAGCACTAAATGAACCATGGGCTCTTGCTTCTGAATAAGCTTCTTTAAAACCTCTACTATTGCTTAAATGATTAATAGGGGACATATTGTCAGAAAATGTACTTAAAGTGAAAAACAATAAACTGTAGAAAGATCATTCATTTTTTAAGCAATTCTCGAGTGAAAATGTCACATAAATTTACATAGAGGCGTCTCAATTGGGCTCTGGGTAAAATCTGGGTGGCAGGCATACTTCCCACTTTGTAGGAGAAGGGCTGAGAAAATACTTTTCAGAAACTTAAGGCCTTTTTCTCTAGCAAAATCCCAAATTCCAAGCCTAAGCAGGTTTCAGAAGTCAAATTATGATATGCTAGAAGCTTGTATAGGAGCAAACTAAAGACTGACATTTTCTCAGATATTAGGAAAAGAGAAACAAGAAAAGGCCAACTCTAGAGCTAGTAACTCAGAGGTCATCAGTGGGTAAACACACAGCCTTCCTGAACTTCCCATCGCCCATCCGTGCTTTGCTCCAATCAATTAGATAAATTTATTAAATTTCTGCTATGTTCCATGGACTGTGCTAATCACCAGGGATTAAAAAATAGAATGAATGAAACAACCTTATTTGCAAAGAGTTTCAAATGGGGAAAAAGGAAGGAACAGCAATGATATGTAAGCATATCAGAATATGCACATAAGCATATGCAGAATAATATAAAGAGAATAAATATAAAGTAGTTAAACACAAGTTAGTTGGAAATGGAGGGCACTAGCAACTAGAGCAGCAGGCATTAGGAAAGGCTTAATGTAGATGGTGATGCTTTAGCGATGTCTTAAATTTTTTTTTTTTGGTGAGGCAATTGGAGTTAAGTGACTTGCCCAGGGTCACACAGCTAGTAAGTATTAAGTGTCTGAGGCCGGATTTGAACTCAGATACTCCTGACTCCAGGGCCGGTGCTCTATCCACTGCGCCACCTAGCTGCCCCCGATGTCTTAAATTTTAAAAGAGGCATTCCATGAGGCAGAATTAAGGAAGAAGTGCATTCTAGGCATGAAGAATGGAAATAAAGTGTTGTGTATGAGGAATAGATAAAGGTTTGTTTGACTGGATCACAGAATGGGGGAAGGGGAATGATGTATAATGGCCATGGAAAGATAGATTGGGCTAAGGTTATTATGGATTTTAAAAGCTAAACACTTTATTGAGAAGGAGAGTGAGAATTGCCCTGAAAGTGAATCACTTTAGGAGAAGTGTGGAGGGTCAACTGACCTGAGGTGAGCCGAAGAATGTTTGAAGAGAAATGTAACATCCTCCTTATTCTCTTCATTCTTCTTATAACTCGTTCTATTTCCTCATGATTTTTGCCACTCTTAAATATGCATATTCCCCCCTTTTGAAAAGGTTTGCATCTTATATTTACAACCAGTGGTAATAGTAATGATAGTAATTCAGTAATAATAATAGCTTTTCTTACTAATTATTATAAAACACATGATATAGATCATTTTATTTGAGTCTCAAAGACCACCCGATTAAATAGGTGCTATGATTATTATTATTAAGAAGACTTTGTAGATAAGGAAACAAAGACTCATTAAACTTAAGTGACTTACCCATTGCTATACAATAAATACTGAAGTTTCCATTCAAATGACTCAAATATTCTCTCCTTGCTGCCTCTTTAAATAACCAGCCATGTGACCTGAAGCAAGTCATCTAACTTTTCTGTGCCTTACTTTCCTTATTTATAAAAGAAAGGATATCCTGTCCTTGATTCTGTTCCTAGTCAGGGAACCTCAAGTGTTTGATAAAGCCAAGAACATAAACTTATTGGGGGAAAGATTCCCTACTTGACAAGAACTGCTGGGGAAACAAATTGGCATAAATTAGATTTATACCAGCTTCTTACACCATATACCACAATAAACTCCAAGCAGATTTATCATATGAAAACAAAATGTTACAAGATAATATAATAGAAGAGAATGGTAATAGGTATCTTTCACAGCTATGATTAATAGGTTAATTCTTGATTAAAGAATGATAGGGATGGTCATAACAGGCAAGATTGACAATTTTCATTATATAATCATGATGCCAAAAATTTTTTTGCATGAATTAAAGTCATGTAGACAAAATAAAAAGAGATGGCCAAGTGACAAAAAGTATTTGGATCAAATACCATCCATAAAGTTTGATATCCAACATCTGGGAAATTCAGACAAATATTTAATATCAAGAGCTATTCACTAATAGATAAGTACATAAAAGATGTGAGTAGTTGTTTTTAATTACAAATTATTAACATCTATAGGAAAATATCCAAATTACTGATAATTAGGGAAATTCAAGTTAAAACAACTCTGATGTTTTGCCTCACACTCTGCAAATGTGAAAACAATGACAAAAAATGGAAATAGTGTTGGAAGGGTTGTAGGAAGGTACCCCAAAGCAATGCTGGTGGAGCTGTGAATTGGTCCAACTGTTCAGGAAAATCACTTGGAATTATAAAAGAAAAGTGACTAAATATTTCTCTCTGATTCCATTACTTGACATATATCTCAAGGAGATCAAAGATGAAAAAAAAGAATGCACATATAAATACAAATATATTATAGAGACATAAATTATATGTATATATACATATATCCACATGTGCAATGTATATATATGCATACATACATTATATGTATGTGTGTATATGCGTATCTAGGTGTATATACATACATATAATGTATAATATAATAATTATATGTGTGTGTACATATACACATGTGTGTATGTGTGTATGCATGTATATGCATATATACACACACATATATATATATTCCATCAAAGCACTTTTTGTGGAAATAAGAAGTAGAAACAAAAGTAACAAAATATGGTTATATATATACATATATAAATTCCATTGAAGCACTTTTTGTGGATACAAGAAGTAGAAACAAAACGACCAACAGCATTTGGGAAGTGATTGAACAAAATATTGCATATTAATATAATAGAATATTGTGTAGTAAAATTATGAATATGAAAAACTCAGGGAAAAATAAGAAAACTTTTATAAATTGACACAAAATAGAATAAGCAGAAACAGAACAATTTACATCATAACTACATCAACGTAAATGAAAAAAAATCACTAAAAAGAAGTCTAACTCTGAATAACTAAAAAAGCAATAATAATCCTGGGGGAAAAAAAGGAACATGACAGATACTTTCCTCCTAGGGACAGCTAGGTAGAAAGAGTTGTAGATAGAGCACAGGGCTTGCAGTCAGGAAGATCAAATCCTCCCTTAGACATTTATTAGTTGTGTGACCCTAAGCAAGTCACTTAACTTCTATCTGCCTTATTTTCCCCATGTGCAAAATGGATATAATAATAGTACCTAATGCTTTGAGGGTCAAACATTAACACATGTAAAGCACTTTGCAAACCTTAAAGAACCATAAAAGTGCTAGCTATTATTATTATTATTATTATCAGTGGAAGAGAAGCAGGTAATTACTTGAGCAAAATGTTGCTTGTTAGACATGGTCTTTGATTTTATTAACCATTTTTCTTTATTATATGAGAAGGTTCAATTCCATTGGAGTCTGGTAGGATTTTGGTATCCAAGAACGACAGTCATGTAAAATAATAAAACAAATGTATCCAAAAATTTTAAAATAAAAGTAAGCTGTTATAAAAGAGGATGATTAGACTAAATGATCCCTAAAACTCCTAGCTCAAAGTTTCTATGAATCTCTTGAAGTTCACTTTATTTCTCTCTTTTACCTATTTTGAGCCATCAAGGTTACAAGCTCACGCCCACTGCCTCCTTAAGTTACTTTGTATTGGAGAAACACCAGGAAGGAGGTATTTTAGTCACCCAATTGGTGAATTTCAGAGAATCTATCTTTTATCTATAAGCTACCGGATTGGGAAAGGAAGGAGGCTTCAAGGCAACTCAATCAAACAATCACATATTTTGTTCCAGATGCACAGAGCAGAAGGAAGAGGAAGGGATAAAGAGAAGAAAGAGGAAGAGGAGGAAGAAAAAGTAGGAGTATTCATAGCCAGTGCCCTCAGGGGGCCTATATTCCATGTGAGAAATTGTGAAAAATACACATGAAGCAATCAAAGAATAATAAAAGGCACATGAAATTAAGTGCTAAACTCTTTGGTAAGGGCCAGAATTGCTACTAGAGTTCAGAGAAACTCGCCTAAAACCATTTTTCCTCACCATAAGCCTAGAAAATCATTAAAAAATAGAACCAGAGAAAGATTTGATGGAACTAAGCAAAGATCTATTGTGGGAGTAAGGGAACTCTTACCAATGCAGGTTCACACATCTTTGACTTTGTAAATAAGTCCAAGGGAGCTGCTTATGGCTGAGGAAGATTAAGGGATTTGTCCAATTTCACAGTACTAGAGAAGATCATTGGTGAGATTTGAACCCTACTCTTCCTGATCTCAAAACAGTACACACTACTACAGCATGTGTCTATACAAAAAGAGCTTATTATCAGGAAATTCCAATGGGTTCCCATCTTTCTTAGTTTAATTCAATTTGAGGAAGTAGAGATACTGGTTCTCATCTATGGTAGCCCTTAAACCCACTGGGAATATTAACAATTTAACAGCAATTATGAAATCTTATATATAGCCCACCAGCCAATAGGAGCTCTAGAAAGACTCCCCCCAGGGCCCCCAGAACGTTACCTGTATCTCTTATAGTCATCTTCATCTTTTTCCAAGCTGACCAGCTCATTGGGACAAGCCATATTGCCTAACAGGCTGAGATATTCCAGGGCAGGCGTTACTTCTGCCAGATGGTCCAACAGCCCCTCCAGATCTGTGATGTGTCAAAGAATTAAGGATCCTAGCCCAGGCAGGAGAAAGTCACAATTTGCTGTACCAACCTCAACCAACATATACAGAAGGAAAGTGCCAGAATTCACCATGGAGATGCCAGGAAGCTAGATATCAGAGCTATAACTAGAATAAGGTGAGTGGGGATTGGCTTCAGAGTTCCATCATCTATGGAGTATAATTTCTCCCTCTGGTTGTGGCCATATATCTTCCTTTCTTATACCAAAACATGGCACAACACCCAACCCCTACCCTCCAGGGTCTTCTCTCACTACTGCACCCCTCTTCTAGGCCTGTATTCCATTCTTCAACTCTCAGAGAGACGTAAAGATCAGTCTCTTTTATGATAACTTTCATGGTTGGACTGTTTTTTCTATCACATTGACACTACCACCTCCCAGCACAAACTTTTTTTTTTCCACAAGCAAAATAATTCTCTATTAGGCTTATGAATATGCAATGAAATGCTGCTTCTTTAGTTCTGATGGTCTCGACAGGACCTAAGAAATACCCATGGATACCTCTGGCAGGTATAGGGCATAGGCAGAAGATAAACAAGAGTTAAGGAACAGGGAGAGGAAAAGGGAGTTAGTGAGATCAAGTCATCTTTGATCAATTGAGAACTTTCTTTGTATCCCAAGCACTTAGCACAATACCTAGTATATAGTAAGAGCTTAATAAATGTTATTTGCATTTATATGGCTAACACTGTAAGGAACAGAATATCATGAGATATGAAAAGGAGAAAGAAATGAGAGGGAGGAAATAGAAAAACTGCAAAGAAGAGAGCGAGTGAATAATTACCACCAACAATGACTACATGGGCCCTTCAGTGACATCCCTTGCTATTGTACATCACAGAGATAAGTTTCACAGTATACTGAAGGTCAAAAAAAAAACCCTAATTATTTCAGAGATAGGCTGTATATTTCAAGGGGCAGCCAGGAGGCAGAGTAGATAGAGAGCCAGGAGTCACGAAGATCTGAATTAAAATCTGGCCTCAGGCACTTACTAGCTGTGTGACCCTGGACAAGTCACTTATCTCTATTTACTTCAGTTTCCTCATCTGTAAAATGATCTGGAGAAGGAAATGGCAAACCATTCCAGAATCTTTGGCCAAGACAATACCCAATGGGCTCATGACTGAAACAACTGAATAACAAATGGGTATTTCACTATCCACTTGTCTTTTCCCAACATCACCTATTTCCAGAGCCTTTATGATAAAAGGAAAATACAACTCAAAATTGAACTTTACATAAGCTGACATCCCCATGAGCAAGAATGGCCAAGGCAATGCCAGAAAGGAATGAAAGACAGTGAGTTTATCACCTGTCCATATCTCCTTATCCACAACATCTAATCAGGGATCAATTGGTTGTGTGTGTGTGTGTGTGTGTGTGTGTGTGTGTGTGTGTGTGTATCCATTCTCTCTCCATCCCCTTTTCTCCATTCATACCTCCCACAATTACTACCCTAGCTCAAGCCTTCATCATTTCCTGCCTTAATCAATGCAGCAAGCTCCCAAATGAACTCTGGGTTTCCAGTTTCTCTCTTCTCTGATTCATCCATCCACCTGCAAAACTAATATTCCTATAGCCCAAGTCAACAACATCATCACTATGCCTATAGGATAAAATAAAATTAGCTCATCTTGGAATTTAAGGCCCTGTACAATCTGACTGCAGCTCACTTTTCAAGATTTATCTCATGTATCTCCCCTTTACATGGTCTCTATTTGAGATACACTGGTCTACTTGCTGTTCTCTCACTTCGGTATTCCATCTTCTCTCTCTACCGAGAATGGGATACTTCATAATGCCTAGAATGCACTCCTTCCTCGCTTCCACATTTTAGAATCTGTAATAAATTAAATTCTGTATTTTATTCCAGCATCATAATTCGCTCAAGGTTCAGCTGAGACTGTACCCTCTATAGAAGGTCTTTCTTTCTTTCTTTCTTTCTTTCTTTCTTTCTTTCTTTCTTTCTTTTTTTAGTGAGGCAATTGGGGTTAAGTGACTTGCCCAGGGTCACACAGCTAGTAAGTGTTAAGTGTCTGAGGCCGGATTTGAACCCAGGTACTCCTGACTCCAGGGCCGGTGTTCTATCCACTGCGCCATATAGAAGGTCTTTCTTGAACCCTCTAGGTTGGTGTTCTCTCCTCAATTTTCCCCACATTTAATTATATGTTTGTTCATTTTGGGGGGGCAGGGCAATGGGGGTTAAGTGACTTGCCCAGGGTCACACAGCTAGTAAGAGTCAAGTGTCTGAGGCCAGATATGAACTCAGGTCTTCCTGAATCCAGGGCCGGTGCTTTATTCACTGCACCACCTAGCTGCCCCAATTATATGTTTACATGCTATTTTACCTTGTAGGATATTAGCTTCTCGAGAATGAGGACTTTTTAAATTCACTTTTGTCTTTTTATCTCCAAAGCCTCACATATAATAGGGATAAATAAATGCCTGTTGGACCAAATTTAATTGATGATGTCAATAGGAACAGATGTAGATTTAGGGCGTAGCCTTTCAGAAAGTTGTGACTTGAAAAGTATGGTTAATGAGATCACTGAGCTAGAGAAACTGCTTAATAATTTTAAACAGAAGTTCAGACACCAAGCTTACTTCAAGAATCCTATTAGCATTGTTAACAAATGAAGTTGGATAGAGCACCGGCCCTGGAGTCAGGAGTACCTGAGTTCAAATCCGGCCTCAGACACTTAACACTTACTAGCTGTGTGACCCTGGGCAAGTCACTTAACCCCAATTGCCTCACTAAAAACAAAACAAAACAAAAAAAACAAATGAAGTAAACATGACAAGTAGTCTGCTTTTTTTTTCTTGGAATGAAACAAGGGCCCTGAATCTTTGCTCTTTGTCTTGCCACTCATGGTGTCTATTCACATTGTTATTTTAAAAGTAACAAATACCTGTGGTCAAGGCTATTCACTCTTCTATTAACACCAGGCCTCAAAGTCCTTTCTCTCTTCATGAAGTCCTCTCAAAGTTCTGGGCATGGTATATCTCCTGGACAAGTCTTTCACCTGGGCTCTCAGGATCTGCCCTTCTTCACAGCTCACTTCTCAACTTCCAAGACTGGTTGTCTTCAGGGTTTGAATGGCTCTTTTCTATGCTGCCAGGGGCTCTTCTCTTCAAAGATGCTTCTAGGTTCAAGTGACTACTTCTCTGGATATGTGCCTAGAGAATGGTTGTCTTTATACCTTTAAGTGTGCCTTAAACTCTCTCAAACTGATTTTCCCATGGTTAGACAGAGTGTCTCATCCTGGGCAGGAAAATCTGCAGCTACATGCCATAGCCAATGGGGAAGGAATTCTCTCTTGCTTCCCCCCATCCCCAGGGATTTGCTCTCAAGGATTAGGTTCTTCTTTTACTATTGGATCCTACCAGAACTGCCTTGAAGTATCTCCAGGTTCTTGCTATTTAAATCCTGGAAGGGCATAGCCAATTTTTGATCCTTCAATAGTGTTATTTGATTTGACTCAATCAATGAAAGTTGATGAGTGTTGATCCCTTGTTAACACTATATGCCATATTTTCTGTAATTATATCCTGTGACCAAATCAACCTCTGGGAGAGGGGTTTCATTACCATTTTACAAATGTGGAAATTGAGGCCCAGAGAAATTAAATAACTGGCCCAAGATCACACAAAATAAGTCATACAGTGGCAAATGGAATGAAATTTTCCAGTCTCCTATTGCAGGTCACATTTACTACAACACAAACCTAAAATGTATGCTATCTTACTCTAGAGGAATTTCCAATAGAACACAGAAAAATATTTTTAAAATCACATTGTATAATGAAGTAAGCATTTATGTTATCTGTTATATAGATACTAGAAATGTGACATAATGAGACTAAATGCTCCTAGGTAACTCGTTGAAATTAAATTAACTCCAAGGTCCCTTTTCAGCACTTATTTTATATGAGGCTGTTAGTACATAGGGAAAAAAACCAGAAAATCAATCATGTCCTCAGTCGAAAAGATAAGTTAAAATTATGATAGTACAGCTCTAATCTTTAATTTCAAAGGCTAAATGTTGGTTTAAATTATGCTATATAACATTACTGAAAGGTTTCCATACAAAAATAATGACTGAGCTTGGGGACAGGTGAGGAAAAATGTTAGAAATTTACATCCAAATAACATTATACATGTTTATATATGTGAAGGATATACTATTTATGATAGATAAGGTATACACACTCCCTTCACTAGTACAGGACATAATCTTTTTATACCTTTGGTTGGTTGAACCTGAACATGTCCTCTCTGGCAAGGCTTTAGAGCACCCAATCTTTCTGCCATGCTCCAGTAGGCATTAGGGTAGGACTTTGTATTCCTAGCAGTTTGCACAGTAGCTGGCACATTGTAAGCACTTGATGAATGCTCGTTGACTTGACTATTGACCATTAATAAATTAAATTGCATATTTTACTTCAGCCTCATAATTTCCTCCATGCCAGGAAGATAGGAAAATGCACACTATATTTCAAGGGAGTAGATTTTAAAAGATTCAGAAAGGTACTTCGGATCCCATTCACTATGTTTCTATAGAGAATGTCAGCCCAGGAGAAATGGATGGTATTGACAAAGAAATTCTGAAGACATAAAGAAAAACAATTTCAATGAGAAGGAAAATGGGAGATCATCTAGAAACCAATACTAATATATAGAGAACTCACCAAACAACTGGAATTTTAAGAAGACATGTACAGAAGATAGAAGCAAAGACAGATAAGCATATTCTTTTTTTTTAATGACAAGTGTTTTATGAAGTGTCAGAAATTCTAAGTTCAGAAAACAGACTAATGAAGAAAATTAAGAACAGTAAAATGATTGTTTTAGCTATTTTGAGGAAAAGGAAAACATCGAAGAAAAGATAGAGCCACTGTTGGGGTGTGTGGAATATAATGAAAGAGAGAGGACAAAGCTATTCCATTATTTTGCTTCTATTTTATTTTGAACTTCTGTTTAAAATTATTAAACAGTTTCTCTAACTCAGTGATCTCATTAACCATACTTTTCAAGTCACAATTTTCTGAAATTTTTCTTTGGAAGGCAAGGAAGAAAAAAATGGATAATAGGGCATTGATAGCCAAGATAAATAAGATAAAAAAAACATGACTAGCTTTCCTTGATTTTAAGTGACCTCGCTAAAATAAATTACAAAACTTAAATTAATATGTGATTTCTGAGCCACTGTTAATGACCTTTGAAAGATCATGTAGATATATTTACAACTTCTCTATGCCTTAATATGTGGTTTATTGTTGTAAAAATGACATGTGGTGCTGAATTATATGTAGATTCTTTAGCGGTCCCATCCAAAAAGAATCATGAATCTTTTAGATCTAATTTCTCCATTTTTTCCCTTTTGTTTATCTTTCTCTTAGAGCTGTTCAATACTGAGAGAAGTCCACTAAAATTTCCTAATATCTGTGTGTTACCATGTTTTTATAATTAATTTCCTTTTCCTTTCATTAATTTAATAACTGTCACTTCATGCATGTTGGCTCATTGTCATTTCTTTTTTTTTTTACTGATATTGTGAATCTTTACTTTTTTGCTTTATTTGATAGCATGATTGAAACTACTGCTTTTTAAAAAAATTACATGAAGTATAATATTTTTCTAGTCTGGAATTTTGATTATATGTAATTTTGTTTCTTTTAGATGTATTTCTTGTAAATAAAAGATATCAGTGTTTTGCTTTCTTATCCAGCCTGCCACTCTCTTTTATTTTATTGGATTGTTCTGTCCCTTTACAATTAAAATAATCAGCATTAGGTTTCTGTTTGAACCCCACTCCCACTTCTTTCTTGAATAGTGCTTTTATATACTATTTTTCCCCTTTCTCTTTTAATTCAGTACTTTGTCCCCATAATAATTTTGCTTTAATATACTTTATGCAACCCTATTTCCACACGTTCTTCTTTCCTCCCTCTTACCCATTTGTCAAACTTTTCTCTAGTTTGGGGACTTTATTTTAAGCATTGATTTATTTTCTTTTTCTGATTATATGTCTATTTCTTCCCCTCCTTTACCCATATTCTTTCTGTCCTCTCAGTTAAGTGGCTAATTCAAACTTCCCTCTCCTTTCTTCCCCTCTTAACTTCTTTTGCTTGTAATTTTTCTCTGCCTTCAACTATGGATACCTTTATCTTCTTTTATCTCTTTTTAATTGTTTAATCTCTGTGTCTATTATGATTTTTTTCTTTCTCTTTCTTCTTTTCCCTCCCTCTCCTTTTTCCATCCTGTTTCTCCTCTAATTCCTTCACTCTCCCTTCAATATTAATGGGGGTGGGTAGCTCATCAAGACCCTTCTGATCAATTGATTCCTCCTCCCCTCCAATCATAGAAAGTAAATGATAGATAATACTGACAGAGAAGTATTAAGGTAAAGAAGTATAAATAAGGGTTTTAATTCTTTATCTCCTTTGGGAGGAGTAAAAAAGTTATTGGAGTAAACTTGATGGAATAGGATAGCAGCTTGCCTTTGGTTGGCCAAATATTGTTCACTCCCCTCTTGACCCTTGAAAAGCAAGCTTGCCAATTCTGGAGTCAGCTGAGTAGAACTCTGAAGAGCGTGACCCAAGGCAGCAAAGAAGGGAGCAAAGTCGTGAACTCTTAAGAGGAGACCACTTTTTGCCTTTTCCCTCATCTTCCCTCCATATCAGGTGTGGTACTTTGTAGCCAGAGCTATCCACTCAATAAGAGACAGTAGACAGGGGCAGCTAGGTGGTGCAGTGGATAGAGCACCGGCCCTGAAGTCAGGAGTACCTGAGTTCAAATCCGGCGTCAGACACTTAACACTAGCTGTGTGACCCTGGGCAAGTCACTTAACCCCAATTGCCTCACTTTAAAAAAAAAAAAAAAGAAAAAAAAGAAACAGTAGATACCAGAAAGACCTCAGTGGAAATGAGTTGAGGCAAGGGACAGCCTTAAAGGGTGTGACTCATTGCATCAGAGAAAAAAAGCCAGCTATGGATTTGATAGAGAATTACAGAGGCCCATAACATAGTGACCTACCCAAAATATGCACTGAATTCATTGTGGGTCACCATGAGGACACCATGAAAAGAGAAAGGATATAGGGCCCTTTAGTAGTAGAAGCATCAGTTGCCTTAGTGACGTATGTTCCTTATTCGTATCTTACTATAAGTATAAGCTATATAAATGAATCTTCTTCACACTGAAACTATTGTAGAGTATGTTTTAGCGTTATGGGAGAAATGTATTATATCTACTCTTTGTTTACCAGTATAGTAAGAACCTTTGTATTAAACTCATTGTGTCTACTATCTGACCATTAAAGGTGAGTACAAAAGTTTTGGTTGTAGGAGTGTGTACCCATGAACCTTAGGTAGATCGCTCCTGGGGTATCCAACCTTCAAGTGCAAATTGGAGGGTTAGCCCTGGGAGACATACTAAAGAAGACCTATGTTAACATATACATGTGGATATATATTGACATCAGTTTATAATTTTGTTGGTGTAGGGAAACTCCCGCTATGAAAATACCCTCCCATAATGCAGATCAATACCTTGGCTGTGTAATGATTGGAATGATGCCACCTACTGGAGACTTACTATAGGAAAGCTACACCATGAAGAGAATGCTTCAGAGGGCAAGGCCATGTGGCTTTTCCTTGGCGTCAGGAAGTGACGTTTGCTCATGGATGCTGTCTATCAAGGCTACCACCCAATCAACTTGAGGAGCCTCCTATTTTCTGGGAGGGGACAGGAAGAAGGAAAGAGGGCCTGCGTAGAGAGCTCTGTCTCTTTTTGGTTCCTGACTTGATGGTGGTGGTGGTGGTGGCAGAGGACTTCACAGGAAATTTGAGGAAAGATAGGAATGCCAGGCTGTTGGAATTCTGTTCTCAATCTTTCTCTTTCTATCTTTCAATAAACCCTTAAAAACCTAAACTCGTTTTATCAGTGACTTTAGTCAGTTTCCCCCAAAACTGGGGGAACAGATTAGAACTCACATTTAGAATCTTAAATTACACGGTTGTAACTAGAAGACCTGGACAGTCCATTTGGACACTGTGTGCTTATATGATTTACCTTTAGTCACACAGCTATTTTGTGACAAAGACTTGGTTGTGTTAAACCAAGGTATTTCTGACTCCAAGAAGAGCCTTCTACCTATTGTGTCACACTGCTATCTACCCATCTATTAAATTGTGAGCTCCTTGAGGGAAGATACTATTTTTTTGGCCTTTTTTGTAACTGCAGTATTTAGCACAGTGCCTAGAACATAGTAGGCACTTAAGAATTGTTTACTGATTGATTGATCCATGAATCCTCTATCTTGTATTTGTGAACTTGATTTTTTAATCCAAGTGCAAGGATTTTCTAGCTTAATTTCCCAAAAAGTGTCACACTGGAAGAGATAACAAATTGATGTGATATGGACTAAATTTGTCACCATTATTATGACAATCTATTCTCATCATTAATGACAGTGTAACCATCATATATGTATTATCATAGTCCAATGCCCAATGCATTATAAGAGGAAATGGTAATTATGAGCAATATTTAATAGATTCAAGATGATATGTTGGGTCAGTCCAAATACACATGACAGAAATATGTGCTTGAGGTGACACAATTTTAAAGGTGCTTGGGGATCCAAGTTCAAGACATTTCACAAAAGGGAAGATTCTGAAAACATAGAAAATAACAGTCCATGTTATACCCCCCCCAAAAAAAGGAACTGAGCAGACATATACATTTTTCTCCTTTCTATTATAAGAAAGGGCCACATGTATATGAAGGGTAATCTTGAAGAATATATGAAAAGGAAGCAGGTGGGTTCTTGTTCTATATAGAAGAACATATATTCTTAGTCACTTAGCTGAGTGAATAGAATAGAGATCCTACTATGTTTGTTGTTTATGGGATTCTTAAAAAGTGCTTGACTTGGTGGAGCCAATTATAGTATCATACATGCAAGTAAGATCAGCAAGGCACAGAGGAAAGTGAACTAACTCAGGAGCACTAATTTCTCTGATTCATATGACTAATGTGAGGTTGGGTAAGTCCTTTAAATTTCTCAAGCCTCAGTTTCCTCATCTGTAAAACAAGGGGTTGGACTAAATTGTCCCTTGAATCTAGCTCTATATTAGTATCCCTGTGTGCTTCTGTGGTCATAAAAGATTCCTCAAATGTTACAACCACAATTGTATTGTTTAAAAAATTTTATGATTTTCAGGATCAAACAAGGCATGAAGCAGGGAACCATATGCTCATCACTGGTAACCACCTGTGTCATGGAGGATAGCCTACACAAAGTCCAAACAGAAGAGCCATTTCTTAGAGATGGTGAGATGTTCCTGGTTCAGGTGGGATAGGGCTGACTGGAATGCTACAGGACCACTTCAATAAGTTCCATGGACATTCACAAAAGAGATAAGTCTAACAATCCACACAGGAAAAAACAAATGGATGAATCATGAATATTTCCCAAATTATAACATGCAACTGAATAGAAAGCCCCCTGGCACATTTCAAATGAATAAACTAGTTCCATACTTGAATAGAAGAATGGGAAATGATTGTGTAGCACTTTCAATTACCACATAGGCAAAAGCTTACCTGCGGTGCATTATGGAATACCACATTGTCAGATGAATCAAAATTCCAGTTACCCTAAGGGCAATGGTAAGATGGCTGCAACAATTCAATTCAATAAACATTTATTAAGCACCTACTATACCACGAATTGTGCTAAGTGCTGAAGACACAAAACACTGATGACTTGTAAGCAAAATGGAACATAAACAACTTCATCAAAGAAGGGTATTTGGGAAGAAGTACTAGATTCAGAATAAGAGGCCCAGAGTTGAAATCCATCATATCCACTATGGCCTTGGGCAAATCATTTACCCACTTTGAAGGCTCTCTTCCTGATTCATAAAAGGAGTCAGTTGAATTTGATCAACTCTAAGGATCCTTCAACTCTGAATCTATTATCCCAAGAGGAAGTGTGGAACAAGACAAACATTGTTGCATTTGTATCTATGAAATATTAAAAGACCTAGAAGCAGCTCTCCTGCACACTGGGCAGATCCTTTGTGAACATTTTTTGTAGGTCATGGGCAAGTGATACAAAGGATGAGAAAGTATGGATAGGCTGCAATTTGGGTCAGGGCAGGGAATAATACCCATATTAAGGAGATAAAAGTATAAGGGTAGACAATGATCTCAACTACAGATTAAATATATATAAAATGAAGTAAAAACAAAGGCTAAAAAAAGTGTTTAAAATAGCAGGAGGGGCTAGGTGGTGCAGTGGATAGAACACTGGCCCTGGATTCAGGAGGACCTGAGTTCAAATCCGTCCTCAGCCACTTAACACTTACTAGCTGTGTGACCCTGGGCAAGTGACTTAACCCCAATTGCCTCACCAAAAAAAAAAAAAAACAAAATAGCAGGGGGGGGGGTAGTATTAGACTAGGAGCCACTAGCGACTCATGGTGACCTTGGGGCAAACCACTTGGCTTCCTCCTGCCTCAGTTTCCTCCTTTGTAAAATGAAGAGATTGGCCTAGATATTCCCTATGTTTTATTTTGTTTCATTTTTTTCCCACCTCAAAACCACTGCATTCTGTGATCTTTGGGTATAAATAATAAGCAGGGCCATGGGAGCAGTGGATTTTGAGCCTTCCTGTCTGTCTCTCCATCTGAGCTCAGACTCTAAGGTCTCCAGACCACATCCCAGGCTGGGAGAATAGGTATAATGCGTTCATTTCACAGGAAAACATGAGGCATGGAGCAAAGTTAGCTTTAACCATCTCTGCTCACAGACACCCCCAGGGAGACAGGAGAGCTCCACCATCAAGGGCTCCTTCTCCTCTGAAGTCCCTTTCCTTGGTCAAGAACCTCTCCAGTCTCCTCCCCCACCCCCCACACCCCCACCACCACCTTCCTCATTCTGGGAAAGCCCCCAGGAGTCAAAGGGATGAAAAAGTTTGCTCTGCGTCACTACCCAGCATGCGCCACTAGAGGTCGCCCTGCAACACATCCCTAAGCAAACATCCCTGCTTCTTCCAAGCTGTGCAGTGTGACATTATTTTCTTTCTCTATTTTTATCTATTAAAAAGATTTCTCCACAGCCATAACTTAGATCCCCCACACTAAAATGGAGCAACAGGAAGATATAATGGTGCATTTCATTTATGAATGACCTATAATAAATTACTCTGAAGTGTCCCGAGTGCCGAGACAGAACGCTTTGTCTGCCCGTGGCCCGTATTTCACATACTTTAATTTAGCTGACACATAAAACCCATCTGACATTTCGAAGGCATTTTGGGGGTGGGGGGTGGACGAGGGGTAGACAGTAGTGCAAAGGATATTTGGTTCTTGTTGAGCGTTAAGGTATGGAGCCTGGGTAACCCTGGCAACGCAAGGTCGTTTCCAAGAAGGTTGTTGTCCAAGATCAGCTCCTCCAGCCGCGTGAATGCGCTCAGTCCTTCCAGTGACCTGCAGTGACAAAGGCACCAGGAAAAATGATCCGCCACTAAATCAGAGAGGCCATTATGAGCCGAAATAAATATTTTAACCTTCCCTTTCAGGACTGGGAATAGTTTGGGCTTGGTGCCTGTCAGGCGAGTGAATGACAAGAATTAGTAGAGGGAGTGGGGGAGCAGGGGGGGCCCCCTCTGGCACCTCACCACATCCTTCACGCATTGCCAGCATGAAGAATGAGGGTCACTTAGTGAGTAGCCAGAATCCCAAACAAAGGCCTTCAGATACGGCCTGCAGGATAAATTTGTCAATGTCTTGTGCCTTCAGGCACCCAGCCTCGCCTGACCCTAACCTCCATTCCCAAGATAAATAACTCTGTCACAGTTCACCTTCATTCCCTGGACACAAATTTAAGTTGTCATCCATCATTCCTGCCCAGAAATATCATACCCCTCTAACAATAATAAATACAACTTCAGCTATCATTGCAGAGCAGTTCCCCTCTGTACAATCATAGGAAATGGTAGGGAGGGCTCCCCTTCGCTTTCTTTGCACTCTCCATCCCACCCCCATCCCCCTCCCCTCTTTTTGCCTCTCCTTCTGTTGTGTTTTCATTTTAATCATCACTTCATTTGCTTGGGCCCAGTGTCTCGCTTTAGACGCCAGGCCTCTGCAGGATTGCAGAATCCCTCCAGCCTGAGATGTTGGGGGTGGGAATGGGAAGTGGGGGGGTATTGAAGAGGGGAGGTAGGGGTGAAACTCTTTAAAGTGAGTGGCCTTTCCTGGTGTCAGCTGGAGTTTCAATTAATAGAAAGCAGATCTCTCTCTCTCTCTCTCTCTCTCTCTCTCTCTCTCTCTCTCTCTCTCTCCCTCTCCCTCTCAATCTCTCCTTTTTTTTCAGAAAATAAAGTTTAGAACCCCAAAAGGTGCCTCGATGCTGTAAATAAACAGAGATCTATGGCAATGAATCAACCAGTTCAGAAAATCCATTATAGTTGAAAGTTAACTCTTAATTTCACTGGTTTAAATGGGGGGGTAGCATATGCTGCTGCATGTTCACACACACACACACACACACACACACACACACACACACACTTGCACATTCATCAAAGAAGGCTGCCTGATCTAGGGAGCTTATACACAGACCCATATTCACAGCTCATTCACCTACCAGACTCCTAGAGATATGCTGAGATTGCACAGCCAGACAGCTGATGCACTAGGCCGACCAGAGGGAAGATTATCATTGTATCTCCTGGCTGTTTTATAAAATGTGATGAATAAGGCAGATGCAGTCTGTACTATTTATTCATTTTCTGAGGCCACTTACACTAAAGAGGTTTTCCCACATGAACACACATGTGCCTTTTTGCATAGAGGATTTTCCCAGGCATGGATGAGGACCCTGGACTGGAAGCACTACCAAAACCCAGAATCTGAGATTTCAAACAAGTGGTCAGGTAGTAATTACTCCCCACAAAGTCCCCAGGGTTTACAGCTTCCATGCTGCCTTGCAAATATGGCCTGCAAATGGATACTGTTCATGAGGAAATAGAGCAGACTTCAGAGTTATCAGACCTAGGTTCAAATCCTGCCTCTGTTGGCCTGTTTCCTCATCTGTAAAATGAAAGGTTTGACCAATAGCAAAGGCCACTTTATTTCTTATGGGACCTTTGTGTTTCATTTTCTTCATCCACAGAAGGAGGGTGTTAGACTAGATAATGCTGGAGCTCCCTTCTAATTATCTATAATTCTATCAGAGCCTGTCCCCGAGAGTCAGTCCCTATGTCATTTAATTCCAAGTTCCCCACAATCAGAGTTTGTATTGCTTCTTGTGGATATGGGGTGGGGAGGAGGGAGGGAAAGAAGGCTTGACCCATTTGCTTTATTACACACATATCCTACTCCTTCTCAGGGTCTGGAAAGGAAAAGCAAAACTTCCGAAATGCTAGCCAAGGAGGCTTCAGATCTTTGCAGCCCTCAACTCTCCTTCTCCTGGCACAGCGACCCAAAGGGAAGGGCCCAGCAAATCCATCAGAACTGGCGAGTCCAGACCAGGCTGGGCCAATCTCCCTCCAGTGAACCCAACCTCAGGGCTCCCTCAGGTCCTGCAGGCTCTTCCCATCAGTGGTTAATAAGGGATAATCTCTGGTGCTCAGTTTTCAGCATTAGGCCTCTGCCGGCCAAGGGGAGTTCAGGCCACCTCCCTGTCAGCACCACTGAGCCTTATGGGACGCTAATAAGTCCTTTGTGCAGAAACATCAGTTGGGCTCTGGTCAATGTCAGCGGCAAAATACACATTGTCCCTGAGTTATGTTATGCAAATATAATACTCTTATCATGAGAATCGGCAACTGGCCAGGAGATGAAAGCTGGACCCCAAAGTGCTGCAGAGAACTATAAAGCAAGATGACAAAGCATGGAGAGGGACAAAGCCCTGGGAACACTAGAGGGAGCTGCCTGGTGAAACAGCCATTCTTTCCCCTGAGCCCAGGCAGGAGGAGCACAATGGTGGGGAGAGCTTTCAGAGAGGGGTTGGGAAAATTGGACTCAAATCCCTTTACACCTGTCTGGTTTGGAGCCTTTTTGCCATGTAATGTTATTAGCTGCTCAGTTAAAAGGGAGCTGTGTTACACGGGGGGTTGCTTATTAATTGTTGTTTTCATGTCATCAGCGCAGTTCGAGCTTAGTGATTTAATCAGCTAAATTCTGAGCCTGGGGACTGGGGGCAGGGGAGGCAGGAGGAGGCAGGCAGGGGAAAGGGGGATGGCGGGGCAGAGAGGGGAAGATGAGATTGTTGCAGCCTGGATGGAGCACAGAGAGGCAATTAACAAATTTAAGCCTGTGGGTCCTAAGAGGGAAAGGGGAAGGACGATGCCTTGGAGGTCCCCTTGTCTGTTTTTGCCTTTTGGGTTAATATCCCTTCATGAGATATTTGGGGATGGAGATGGATGACAATGAATGGAAGTGTAGGAAAGAAAATGCTTCAAGGTTATACCATAGTCACACACAGGTATACAGGGAATAATATATTTGTATGTGTATGTAGCACTACAAACATATGTATGCATTATATATAATTTCTATATAATATACATGCATATAATATATGTAATTTTATATGATATACATGTGCGTATATATGTATATATATATATACATATATATAATTTCTCTGAAGATAACTAAGGGACAGATGATAAAGAAACACACATACAAATTTTCTCAGTTATCATTCAGTCTTCTTAATGTCAAAATGCACATGAGATATACCCATTGATGATATTTAAGAACTGGCCTGCTGGTTCAAGAGAATATTGATGTTTATTTTACTCTTACTTGATCTAAAGTGAGAAAGAAATACAAGGAGTGGAGGATGAGGGGAGGGAGGCACCTCTCTATCTGCCACTTTCCTGGAATGGTGATGGGGAGAGATCTAACTCTACAACTGGGATGGGGGTGGGGAGACACACTCATCACTGTGGCTGGCTGGGGTCCGGCCAGCTATAGCGGGGTCCTCCCACCCTCAGGAAATAAAAGTGTGCTGGTCAGAATGGAAAGGCCCAGCGTCAGACAGGTAGAGGGCTCTGGAAATCTCATAAACACCGCTGAAATACATTGGCAGGTTGCTTTCTTCTGCGTTCTAATGACACAAGAGCCGCCCATTATCTCACCCACAGGTACCATCTCAGTTACCTAGTCCCAGAGCTCCAGCTTGGCTCCCACAGGAGCCCCAACTGCTGCCAGGAGACTTCGACCGCAATTTCTAAAGTCACATCAGAATGACAAAAACATCACAAGGCATTCGGCTCCAGCTGATTCAAATGGAGAGAACTTTTAAGTTTCCACTGTAATTAACCCTATCCTCGTTAAGATAATTATGATCAAGCTCCCTGTCACAGCTAATATCACAGCATCATTGCCTGTGGCTCACACTTTGCCCTCATTAGCTTACAAAAACAGCGACACTAAACAGACAACAGACTTCCTTGCAGAGAGGAGACAAGCCAGCCATGGAGCAGGCACTGGGGGACCATTTCCAGTGTGAGGCAGAGAGAGGACCCTTTCCTGCCTGCCTCCAACCCCCTCCACTCATCAGCTGGGCTGACTTGGTTCTCCTTCTAAATTTCAACTCCACAAGAATAAAGAGTATGTGAGAACCTAGGGGAATGGATTGTGATGGGCACTACCTTTGGCAAGGGTTTGAAGGAAGATGATGAGCAACTGATGCTGGCCTTGTCTTATAACCCTCCCTACCCCACCACCCCCTTCCCTTGAGTCTACTTTGACTGGGATCATGGAGCTTTGGAGAAACAGACCAGCCAGGGTGGGATGCCTTAGGAATGGAAGGAAGGAAGGAAGGAAGGAAGGAAGGAAGGAAGGAAGGAAGGAAGGAAGGAAGGAAGGAAGGAAGGAAGGAAGGAAGGAAGGAAGGAAGGAAGGAAGGAAGGAAGGAAGGGAGAGGGAGAGGGAGAGAGAGAGGGAGAGAGGGAGAGAGAGAGAGAGAGAGAGAGAGAGAGAGAGAGAGAGAGAGAGAGAGAGAGAGAGAGAGAGAGAGAAATGGGGGGAAAAGTGGCTGAAACTCAATGATCTTGTGGTTCCTTGGTTCTGAAACAACAAATTTGTCTCCTAAAAAGTCTTTTCTGGGAAGAATTTGACCTCTTGCCCAGGGTCAGCCAACAAAAACTGGCGCCATTTCTGTTTGTTTGCCATATGCAGGGAGGAGGCAAGAAGAAGGGGCAGCTAGCGGCTGCATGGCAAGGAAACATGCTTTGGGCCTCTCCTGAAACACCTGGAGCAACAAGTTAAAGGGAGATGAGTCCATCCATGCTGCTAAAAATAAGAGCAAATACACAGCAAAACAGAACAAAAACAAGCTATATATACATATGTAGCTTTTTTAAATTTTGTTTTTATATATAGTATATATATATATATATATATATATATATATATATAAACTAACTAAAAATCTTGAGAAAACCAGGGGGCCACAGAAACATTAGGAGAAGGAGCCCACACTCTTCTTTCTAAACTCTTCTTGAACAACAAAGCTCATCTTTTCATCATTCCTCACCGCTTCACAGGAGTCAGTTCTATTTCCCAAGCTAAACTTTAAAGATAATGCCCATCTTATATTTATTTAGGTGGCACACGGGATAGAGCACCAGACTAAAATCAGTAAGATTTTAGTTCAAATCTAGCCTCAGGCACTTATTAGATGTGTGAACCTGAGCAAGTCCCTTAATCTCTATTTGTTTCAGTTTCCTCCTCTGTAAAATGGAGATGAAGATAGCATCAACATCCCAGGGTCATGGTGAGGATAAAATAAAATAATAACTGTTGATCCAAGACAATTTCAAAGAATTCATGATGAAAAATGAAGAGATAAAATTGATGAACTCTGAGTGCAAATGGAAGTATAATTTTTTCACTTTATTTTTCTTGCTTTTATTTTTTGCAGCATGACAATATAGGAATATGTTTTGCATGATTTCACATGTATAACTGATATATTTCTAGCCTTTTTAATGGGTGGGAGAGGGGATAAAGGGAGGAAGAGAATTTGGAACTCAAAATTTTTTTAAATGAATATTATAAATAAATAATTTTAGAAAATAAATTCATAATTGTAAAGCACTTAGCACAGTGCAAAGCACATAGTAGATACTATAAAAAGTTAAATATGATTATTATGTCTTTATGGTGTTTACAAAGGAGTTTTTTAAATAATGTGATTGATAAAAAAAATCAGTTCACAATTTTCATTTAAGGCTTTACAGTTTATAGGCTTTTTAACTCTACATACATTTGGCCCCTGATTTTCACAATACCCCATTAAGGAAGACAGTGCAGGCATTATCATACCCATTTTATGGATAGAGGAAATGAAGCACATCATTCTACTAAAATTGTCCTTTCCAGAATTACCAATTACCTTTTAGTTGTCAAATCTAATTGTTTTTTTCAGTACTTATCCTTCTTGACCTCTCTACAGCCTTGAACACTGTTGATCACCACCTTCTGATACTCTTCCGTCTAGATTTTCTGATACTCTTCCCTCTAGATTTTCTGATACTCTTCCGTCTAAGATTTTCATGTTGTGTTTCTCTCCCAGTTATCCTCCCACCTGTCTGACCACTCTTTCTCAGTCTCCTTCACTGAATTGTCATATGTATGTCAAGACTTCATCCTGGGTCTTCTTCCCTTTTCCAGATATACTATCTCATCCAGTGATCTCACCAATTCCCATTGGGAATCAATCATCAATTCTGTACAAATGATTCCCATATCCATATAGTATGTCTCAAAAATCTTCGTGCAGTTTTAAGCTATTAAAGCCTAAAACCCTATAAAAGGTAACTGTATCAAACACTGTTCTTTATCCTGATCATGTAACCTTTGGTCTCCACTATAATGAAGGCGGCTTCTTCTTCTTCTTCCTCCTCCTCCTCCTTCTTTTTGGTGAGGCAATTGGGGTTAACTGACTTGCCCAGGGTCACACAGCTAGTAAGTGTCAAGCGTCTGAGGTCTCATTTGAACTCAAGTCCTCCTGACTCCAGGGCCAGTGCTCTATCCACTGCGCCACCTAGCTGCCCCATGAAGGCTTCTTTTAATGAATTAAAACTATTAAAACTTTAAACTGCACTAAGACTTTGGGGACACACTGTATTATATAGACCTGAGCTTGTTTTTTGAGCTTCAGTGCCATACTACCAACTTCTTTTCAGATATTGCAAATGATGCAGATTGAAACACGCTTTTCCTATATTTGTTCTCATTTTTTTTCTTTTTTCAGGTTTTCCCCCATTGTTCTGATTCTTCTTTCACAACATGACTAATGCAGAAATATTTTTAATGGGATTGTACATATATAACCTATATCGGATCCCTTTCTGTCTTGGGGAGAGAGGATGGAAGGGAGGGAGGGAGAAAAATTAGGAATTAAAAATCTTTTGAAAACAGATACTACAAATTTCCCATACATATCTCAAACTCAACTCAACCTCCACTCATCTTCCTAACTTGCCCATCCCAGTCACCCACACACCTTGGTTAAGTCTTCATTTCCTCACTCACCCTCAACCTGTATATTCAATCGGTTGTCAAATCTTGTCATTCCTACCTTGATTAACAATCTCCCTTGTATGCATTCCATTCTGAACTCTCCATAGCTACCGCGACCCTGAGGCAGGCCCCCATCAGCTCTCATTTGGACTCCTGCAATAATAGAATTCTGGGGGGTGGGTCTCCCTGCCTTCAGTCTCTCCCTACTTCTCACTCTATCTTCCCCTCATCTGCCAAAGTGATCTTCCTAAAGCACAGGTCCAGGCATGTCAACCCCCTAATTCAATAAATGTCACTGACTCCTATTACCCCAATGATCAAATAGGGTCCTCTGTTTACCATTTAAAGCCCTTCACATTGTACCTACTCCCTCTGGTTCCAGGCTTCTGGTACTTAATTGTCCTCCAGGATTCAGCTGTGCTGGACTATGTGCTGTTCCTAGACAAGAAACTGAATGCTGACACTTGGTGTCTTTACTCAATCTATTCCCCATGCCTGGAATGCAGCTCCTCCTCACCTTCCCCTCTTAGCTTCCCTGGCTAAAATTCCACCTTTTTTCGGCCTTTCCTGTTCCCCTTTGCCCTAATGCCTTACTTCTGAGATCACATTCCTTCTACCCTGTATATATTGATAAGGGTTCATAGTTATTTACCAATTTCCCTCATTAGAATCTAAGATCCTTGAGGGCAGAGATAATGGCCCCCCCTTTCTTTCTCTCCCCAGTGTTTAATAAATGCTTGTTGACTGACTAAAATGGCTTGCCCAAAGTCTAACAGATGGTGATTATGATGATAGCTAACATTTATATAGCATGTACTATGTATGTGCCAGACGCTGTCCCTAGCATTTTGTTTGTTTGTTTTTTAGTGAGGCAATTGGGGTTAAGTGACTTGCCTAGGGTCACACAGCTAGTAAGTGTTAAGTGTCTGAGGCCAGATTTGAACTCAGGTCCTCCTGACTCCAGGGCCGGTGGTCTATCCACTGCGCCACCTAGCTGCCCCCTGTCCCTAGCATTTTATAGTTACTATCTCATTTATCTTCACAACAACCTTGGGAGGTAGGTGCTATTGTTATCCCATTTTAAGGTTGAGGAAACAGGAAAACAGAGATTAAGTGACCTTCCCAGGTTCACACAGCTAGGAAGTATCTGAGGCCAATTTGAATTCATTCCACCATGACCAGGTTGCCAAACAACTGGGGAGGTCATTCTTCTTCCCACTTTATAGATGAAATGCCTGTAGGTCAGAAAAATTAAATGATTGGCCAAGGCCACATGACTAGGAAGTGATAAAGCAGAACCAGAGCACGGGATCATTTAACCTCTGGGGCACCACTATACATACCTAGTAAACTCCTCAGCAAGCTCTTTGAATATTCTCTTTCTTTTCCTGGGACTGGCACTTTGCACACAACAGGCATTCAGTACATTTTTATCGGTTGACCCCCTGACTTGTTATTTTAATGAATAGTCTTTATTTTTTTACTTTTTGAGGGGCAACGAGGGTTAAGTAACTTGCTCAAGGTCACACAGCTAGTAAGTGTCAAGTGCCTGAGTCCAGATTTGAACTCAGGTCCTCCTGAATACAGGGCCAGTGCTTGATCCACTGCGCCACCTAGCTGCCCCCCCCATATTACTTTCTAAAGCTATTTCATCTATTGCTTTTTTTTCCCTGTAAAAGGCTAAGTTCCCTGAGGGCAAGGACCTTGTCTGATACCTCTTTGTAGCCCTCCCTACATCCACATAACACAGTACCTTGAATATGAAAGGCTCTCTGAGGAAAGTGGTCAGGAAGGGAACAGAGTAGCCCTTGGGGAGGCCTCTAGAAATTGCAGAATCTGAAAACTTCTTCTGGCACATATTTCTCACATAGACATGGCCTATCTTCATACGAGGTGCCTCTAGAAATTCTCAAAGACACCACAGCCACCTCCACTTTATCTCAGAGTCTTCTCACTCTTACACTCCAAAGGGGGCTGTGGCTGAGAATTCCTGTGAAGTGACTGCCCCACATCAAACGCTTTTCCTTCCCACAGCCTTGCTTCTCCACTCTAATGAAGGCTTAGTTAACATATTCTAAGAGTGAATTCCAAATGATCAGATTATGCCTATGGAAAATGGTAACCCTAGATTTTCCAAAATCTTTCAGCCTATACAGACTGAATATCAGATCTACATGCTTATTCATTTCTTTTCCTCTCGGTCCAGACTTATACTTTCACTTAGTGTGGAAAATTCTCTACTGATTTGACTTCTAGTAAACACTGGAAGGTCAAGTCCAAGGCCAGTTCTCTATCCAATGCTCAATGCTGCATCACTGCCATGCTCAGAGACTGATAAAATCTTAGATTTCAAAGGAGAGATCTTAGACACGACCATCTAGTCCAAACCCTTGATTTTATGCATGAGGAAACTGAGGTCCATAACATTTATAGCATGTTATATAGCATGTACTATGCTATATAACATTTATGGTACTTGTCTGAAGATCATATAGCTATCAAAAAGAGAGCATGAAGTAAAATTAAGGCATGAGATATTCTTTGTTGACTCCTGTATGGACTCACTGATCCATGGTCATCTGCGACTAGTGGAGGCCTACTATATATATATATATATATATATATATATATATATATATATATATATATATATATATATATATATATATATATATATCTTGGGCAAGTCCTTTGCTTGGATAAAGAACTAAGCCTGAACTGTACAAGAAGAGCTCAAACTAGATCAAAGTTTAGAAATTCCATAATGTTTTTAATGATTCTAAGATGTGAGCTGCCACAGAACTCTCTTTTTGCCAACAACATTTTCTCAGTCATACTTTATGCCTCCAAATCATATGATACCACAATCTCAGAAGAATCAAAATTTCAAGGGACACAAAGGGCAGTGGAAAGACATGTGGTGGTCAAAATAAACTTGAGGAGATTCTCAACAATGATTTGCCCTTGTTTATTGAATTGAGGTGTGATCAAGAAGTGGCATAAAGAATGTTTGCCAGCTATATAGTATGAGTGAGAACCAACAAATGGTCATGCCAATGTTGCAGTAGTATCCTCAAATGAGATAGTAAATGAGAAGTAAAGCACTTAGCACAATGACCAGAACATAGTAGGGTCTAAAGGAATACTTGTTCCCTGACCCTTCCTTTCCTCCTCAAAATAGTCAATCAAGCAATCTACCAATAGTAGTAGGCTTCCACCAGTCACAGATAAGAACTTGAATGCCATAGATGAGAGACAGCAAGATGCCCAGCTTGGTTGGAACAGAAAATGTGGAAAGGGCAAGACTATATATAATAGGGCTGAAAAGTAGAACACAGCCAGATTGCAAAGGGCTTTAAATGCCAAACAGAGGCATTTCTATTGGATGCTAGCAGTAACTGGAAGCCACTAGAGTTTTGTAAGCTGGGGAGTGACATCAGCAGAAAGTAGAGTTGGGCTTTCTGGGGGTTTTTTTGTGATCTCCCTGGCTCAGTCTATATAATTCAAGTATAAAGAGATCAACATTTGACTAATTGAGTATGAGTCTCTCTATATCTGTGTGTTGATGATGGGGGTATGCTAAGATGAACCAGTCCACTTAGTGGTTTTCCCCATGCATCTCTTATGCATTTATCACAATGTACTACAGTCAACATAAGTAAAAAACATGGACCCTGACCTATAGCAACTTTCATCCTAATTGAGAAGCTATGCATCACCTTTCCCCTCCCCCCCAAAAAGGCATACTTTTTTTTTTTTTCAGGGCAATGAGTGTTAAGTGACTTGCCCAGGATCACACAACTAGTAAGTGTCATGTGTCTGAGATCAGATTTGAACTCAGCTCCTCCTGAATCCAGGGCCAGTTCTCTACCCACTGTGCAACCTAGCTGCCCCCTAAAAGGCAGACTTTAAGCTTCTGCCTGCTGTCACTATTTTCATGTAATTAACACATTTATCAAACACCTATATACAAAGAATTGTGCTAGGTGCTATAAGACACAAGGCCAAAATGAAAAAAAAAAATCTGTACCCTCAAGGAAGCAATAATAATTTACAGACAAATCAGTAAATATACAGTAATTTTAAGAGCTGGACCAAGGAAGAAGTTTCCCATTGGAGGTAACACCTCAGCTAAGCCTTGATCCAAATATCCTAGAAGACAGGTGGGAAGAGAGCACATTCTAGGCATTCCAGCTGTACCAATTCTCAAAGTAATCAATTGATATTATTTCTTCAGTGCCAACTACAGGCCCTGGACTTCAGGAGAAATATAAACATAGTCCTGCCCTTAATGAGTTTATAATCTAAATGGGAAAGTAAATAAAAATAAATGGAGCAGCAATGGGCACAGGACAGGGCTTGTATGGTATATATTGTAAAGGATTTCAGGAATTCAGAAGAGAGGGAGAATTGAAGAAGTTAGTAAAAGACAATTGAGAAGAAAGGGCATTCTAATTCTACATGGGGACAACTACATGAACACAAGCAGAGTAAGTATAGTGTGTTCACATTTATGACAACTTATATCTAGTCAAATGTCAGCCCCTTTGAAGGCAGACTATTTCACAATCACCTTTGTATCCCTAACATCTAGCAGTGCTTCACACACACTGGGTGTTTAATAAAGTTTTTCAGAATTGAATTACCCAACTGACAACCAGATCCCTTCCTATCGTTATTATTGATGTCAGCCATGCCATGTACCCTCATGGCAATTCAATTCAATGAGCGATTTCTCAATACCAACTCTTGACTTTTCCAATAGGGAATATGAATAAGACAAAATAATCTCTGTCCTCAAGAAGGTTACATTTTCCTGAATGAAAGTTGTAGCAGATATAGACATTTCATACTCATTTTTTATAGTTTGTAGTTCTTTATAGTTTGTCAAGCCTTTTACATATGTGATCTTACTGTCACCTTACCCTCTATCTTCATAGCCAGACATAGGAGAAAAAACTCAAATGAATATGGGCACAAAGAACAGGTGACAGGATCCTCTACCTTAGCTTTGAATAGGTTTTTGAATTATTTTGATTCATAACATTTTAATATACACATATCATATATGGATGGATGAGTGGTGTTTATGACTACCCCGAATCTTGTTGTTATTGTAGTTGTTTTAATAATCTAAAGATTCAGCTGCTTGGTACAGGATTCAAAATGGGGTCCCCCTACCCCTGAGGGGAGATAGAAGATTTTCTTTATATAAAAGGTTGTTTTTCCCCAGGGGAGATGAAAAGTTCATCTATAGAGCATGCAAATGCATCATTGGGTTGGAATGCAGGGGCAGGATAGATAAAAGTCTGAGCAGTCACTGGACAAACACATGTTGGGCCAAAATCACTACTTTCCACCATGTGAACTATTTACCTGAAAGAAAAGAGTCTCTCATCTACAGTGACCCGTCATCACTCTATGCAAAAAGGATTTTTAAAAACCCAAAGGGGCAGTATCTATTCACCATAGCCCTACAAGAAAAGGAGCTACTTATGTGACCAGGCCTCACAGTCTAGATGTGAGTGGATGAAGCCCTTGCCCCAGGGCTAGTCCTTGTAGAAGAGACCAGAAGCTACCTGGGAAGAGAAACCGGGGCCAGGAAGGCCAATAGACAGAGCTGGCTAGCTGATTCCTCAAGACCCCAATCAACCAAAGAAGACAAAAACATGTCATGTACCTCACACTACAAGGTAGTTTTACATCTCCCACAGTAAAAGACCTTAGAAATGGGATCGGTGCCAGAGGTGCTCTTTGACCATTTTTCTGCTCCCCAAACCATTCCTGAATCTCTGCTATCCAAACCTCAAGAGCCACAATTTTTTTCATCCCTGTTCTGCCTTCCATAGCCCACTGTGTCTTGTCTGAATCCTACCTTGTTGAAATGGAAACATCATGTGGCCCAATGCTGGCCTAATTGATTCCTTTTTCTTTTTTCCCAGGGCAATGAGGGTTAGGTAACTTGCCCAGGGTCACACAGCTAGTAAGTATCAAGTGTCTGAGGCTGGATTTGAACTCAGGTCCTTCTGAATCCATGGCCAGTGCTTTATCCATTATGCCACCTAGCTGTCCCCCTAATTGATTCCTTTTTATAAAAACCTTCATATTTCATTTTCAAGCAGTTAAACACTATGAAGTACAAATATAGAACCCAAAGAGAAACTTACATTTAGTTTGCATTGTTTACCAATGCTAAGAATTTGGATCATCTTGACAAGGGGATAGGAGAACTGTGTTTTGGTCTTATAGCTGCCATTAACCAATAAGGTCATCTTGGGCAAAGTGTTTCTTCTGTTGGATCCTCACTTTCTTCATCTGTAAAATGAGGGGTTTGAAGCTGCTGATTTCTAAGGTCCCTTTAAGCTCTAACATTCTAAGATCTTGGGAGAACATGGAAATATTTCATCAGAAGGCATTGCTGGACTGAATCAAATTTTAACCAGATCCCAAATCATTCTGTCATTTGACTAAAACTCAGATGGGATCATAGCTCCCAACCCCCACTTTTTATCAAGAAAAGAAAAGGCACAGGCCAGCATAAGGAAAGCTAATGATTTTGACAACAGGATGAAGAAGGAGGAGGGAATGAAGGCATGGGGCATTTATTATTTTTTTCCTTCCTTTTCATCTTTCACAACAACCCAAGCTAGGGAGTGACAAGCAAATTGACATGCTGCTCAGAGGGCAAAAGATAAATGTTTGATGAATTAGCCATTGGTGGAGAAGTGATGGGCTTCATATGTGCATAATGGCCCAGCAGACTTACCATTCAGATTGCCTGCCAAGATAAGGAGTCATAATGAATGGGCCTTGCAAAGCCCTGGCCAGAAAAAAGTTCAATGTGAATAGTTTTAATAAACTTAATATTAAAAAGAATGAAGGTGGGATGGAGGAGAGGCTAGCACCTTGGAGAGGTCAAGATGGCTGGCTAATGAACAAACTCTTTTCTGGGCTATCATTCATGGTTGAATAAAGGTACTCAAATTAGAAGAGGTCAAACACTAGTTTGCCTCTGGCTAATGCTTGTGTCCCCAAGGCAAGGGTCAAAAGGGGACGATAGTATTGATATGACTGAAAATTATTATGAACAGCTATAGTCCCTTATACTAATCACAAAATAATCCAATGAAGGTCCTTGATATAGTAGTGTCCTTCCAGATCCCCTAGTCAGTAAAACACAAGAGATTCTTATCTCCAGACCTTCCATGCCATATATGCCTTCAATTTTTTCTTCTCTCCCTCATTTCCTGACCAGCTAAACCCACTTGTCCTCTGTGATCTCAACACCATTCAGAGTATGTCACTTGAGTCCAATCAAGTCAACAAGATGGCATGTTCTCATTTGTTTTCTTTCCAGTAACAGCTATTTAACATAGAAGAGAAGAGGAAGAGGCCCAAACCTAATCCTATAATAATAGTAAGTCATGTGACCTTGGACAAGAAACTTTCTTGGCTCCAGTTACCTATAAAATGAAAAGGATGGCCCAGAAGGTCTCTAAAGACCTTTCCAACTCTAGTTTGCTGTGACTTGAAGAACCATGTTATCAGTGTTCCAAATGTCCTTTTTCCTTTGATAAATATGAAACTACAAAAGAGCCCTGATTGGCCAGGTATTCAAATAACCAACCACTTGGTGTTTCACCCAGAGTCTATTCCCTATTTCAACAGAAATGATTACATAAAAGATGGAGATTTCCCCTCCTGCTTCTATCTTTTTTCCCCTTGGGTTTGAATTTTCAATAAGGACAAAACTCATTACTAAAGAGCTCAGGAAGACTAGAGTTATTAAAGAAAATAAAGTTTTATGAGCAAGTCTCTCCTCTCTTCCTTCTCTCTTTCTCTCTTCTCTCTCTTCTCTCTCTTCTCTCTCTTCTCTCTCTTCTCTCTCTTCTCTCTCTTCTCTCTCTTCTCTCTCTTCTCTCTCTTCTCTCTCTTCTCTCTCTTCTCTCTCTTCTCTCTCTTCTCTCTCTTCTCTCTCTTCTCTCTCTTCTCTCTCTCTCTCTCTCTCTCTCTCTCTCTGTAAGTGAGAAAGTGAGTGAGAGAGGAAGCCAGAGAGGTATGGCTCAGGAGTACAGGGTGAATTATAGACTGCCGCTCAAGATTCACAGCTTTTCGTGGTAGGAGGTTAATATTCTCACATGTCATTAGGTCTGCTGGCTCTACTGATGGCTCATTGAATCAGGCAGCAAATTATTTCCTCATGCTACAGAGGACGGCGCACTTCAAAGGGAGAGAGCTGGGGTCAGGACGGCCCTCCAGTTCGATTAATGACTTGGGATCACCAGGGGTTGCGTATAAGTAAGAATGTGACTGAAGCTTTTGACAAAGCTAACTTTCTGAACAGCTTTGACCCAGGCTCCTTTTCTCTGTCCCATCTTTCTGCCTCTCCCCAAATCCAGCCACTAAATTTTATTTCTAACCCTGCAACCAAATGTCCAGGTTGGGCAGATGACCCATTTGGTTTGGTGTTCCCTTTCCTTTTCCATCTTTAGGAATCGTATCCATTCTCAAGCTCAAGTAAAATCTCACCTCTTCCACAAAGCTATCTGATCCTCATTGATCTCCCATAGAATCATCCATTTGGCCACCTGATGGGCCTGTTGAATAACTTAGAAATGTCCTAACTTGGCATTCAATATTTTCCATGCTCTGGTGCAAATTTAAATGCCCTACCTTTTCTTCTTCACACACATTGTCCTTCAGAAAAAGCACACTATTCACTGTTCCTTAAAAGGATCCTATGCTATGTTACCTTTGGTGCCTTTGCTTATACTGTTCCATGAAAATAAAATACCTTCCTCACCATCTTTACTTAAATGCTAATGAACTTTCAAGCACCAACTTAGATGGCATCTCCTCCATGTGCTGGTTTCTGTTGCAGTGAGCTCTTTGTCCTATGAAATCATCTAGAACTGTGTGCCTCTCTTTTAATATCCAACACAGTCTATCCTTTACTATATATCTGTATCCCCTAGAAGAGACTTATAGGAGCTGCCAGGGAGCACATCTTAGAATTGCTTGTAGATCCCCTACTCTTTCAATTTACACAAAAAGAAAGAGGTTACTTTTATGACACAGGGAAAGAACACTCAGACCAGAGACAGAAGTCATGGGTTTGAGTCTCATCTCTGTCCCTCAGTGCCTGTGTGATCTGGGCCAAGTCATGCCTCTCCCTGAGCCTCAACTTACTCATTTATCTAATGAGAGGGTTGGATCAGATGGCTTATAAGGTCCTTCAATGCTATAAGTCAGTGATCCCATGATCCTAAGTGCTATTCACCTCATAAATGTCTTTAAGTAATTACTATGATAGAACCTTGAACATAGTAGGCACTCAAAAACATCCTTGCTAAATAGAATCGATGAGATGCCGTTTCTTATTGTTCTCTCATTGGTTCATGTGTATATGTGTCTCCCCAACTAAACTTATAAGACCATTGATGACAAAAACCTTGTCTTCTATTTCTTTGTCACATGGTGTCTAAGGATGCATCCTAGGACACAATGGGGCTACCATCAAAAGTGCTGACCAGCAGATGTGTTGTTTCAAAACTGTATCCACTGGGGGCAGCTAGGTGGCGCAGTGGATAAAGCATTGGCCTTGAATTCAGGAGGACCTGAGTTCAAATCCAGCCTCAGACACTTGACACTTAACTAGCTATGTGACCCTGGGCAAGTCACTTAACCCCCATTGCCCTTAAAAAAAAAATTTTTTTTTAAATAAAAACTGTATCCACACCACAACCAGCCCACCCCTGAGTCTCACCCAGGGACCAGACACCCACAAGCTACTATCAGAAGAGAGCACTTGAAATGAGGAACTAGAAAGTCCTAAACAAAATTCCCTTTAGGCTTTTTTTTTTAGCAGTCAAAAAAATAACAACTTTCTTTTTATCTATCTATCTATCTATCTATCTATCTATCTATCTATCTTCAAATGCCAAATTCAAAAGGAATGAAAGAACTAAAAGAGTCTCCCATGAAGCCAAATGATAAAGGAAAGAAACCATGTACCCATCAAAAATGCAAAGTATCCCCAAATGTCTCAGTGCAATTGAAATGTTAATAGCTTTAAGGTTTTTTAGCTTAAAAGGACACTAAGAGGGGCAGCTAGGTGGCACAGTGGCCACTGGATTCAGGAGGACCTGAGTTCAAATCCAGCCTCAGACACTTGACACTTACTGGCTGTGTGACCTTGGGCAAGTCACTTAACCCTCATTGCTCCACCAAAAAAAAATACACTAAGACTTTTGGGACATGGCAGACAGAGAAATAGAGAGAGAGATGTATACACATACATATCTGTGTATATATGTGTGTAGACATATATAGATGTGGGGAGGAGTGGGGGAGAGAGACAGAGAAACAGAGATACAGAGATACAGAGAATAAAAGAGATTGAGAGAAACTGCATAGAGGTGTGGATTAGAGAACCAACATTAGAACCAGGAATATCTAGGTTCAAGACCCACCTCTGACATGTACTGGCTGCGTGACCCTGAGAAAATCACTCAACCTCACAGCACCCCAGTCTACTCTCTAAGACTGAAAATCACAGAGCTGTACTGGATGAGGAGTTCCCTATTTTGAGGGCGTGTCCTACACCAATGAAATAATGAATCTACACCGTATCCCCTGTGTTGGCAGAAGAATATTTTAATTTTGTCTTTGATATTACTAGGCAGCTGTTTGACGGCAACCCTCCTTTGGCACTATTTTAAAATATGTCAGGAGATATTTCCTAAAGGAATCCACAAGGAGAATTTCACATTCTCCTATCATATCATCTGTGTGTGTATATTGCAATGTTTTATATATATGTGTATGTACATATAGTCATTTTATGATATACCTATATGAATATATATAATATAGCATACATGCATATATAATATGTGTGCTTATATAATATTTTCATGCATGTAATTCTGTTATATTTATACATGTGTGTATAAATAGATGTGTGTATGCATGGTATATGCATAAATGAATTAATGAAATCTAATTGGATCATCCCAACAACATGGAAAGGTGGGTAGCATGATATTATTCCCATTTTACAGGTGAAGAAACCGAAGTCCAGAAGGGCAATAACTTCCCACAGTCAGACAAATAGTAGCAGTCAAGAAACCTGAGTCTAGAGCCTACCAAGTCAGGTCTCTTGACTGCCAGGCCAATGTTCCTTCTACTACATACAAGATGCCACTCACCTCTGTCAACCTATATTTGAAAGACCATATCTACACATTCATCCAAGACTTTCAAGTGAATAAGATGCAAAGTTCTATAGCCATATATTTCCCTCCCTTATTCTAAAGCTGAGCAACTAAGCTGGCTTCAGAGTCAAGGTCCAGGTCAGTGAAACAGCTAAAATGTAAAGCAATCTTGGGTCAGAAACTCTGTAAGAGCCATCCCGGCCTGGGAATGTTCTCTTGGAAATGTTGTTTATTCAAGGAATTCCTGTTTCTTTTTTTTTTTTGGAAGGGCAATGGGGGTTAAGTGACTTGCCCAGGGTCACACAGCTAGTATGTGTCAAGTGTCTGAGGCCAGATTTGAACTCAGGTCCTCCTGAATCCAGGGCCAGTGCTTTATCCACTGCACCAACTAGCTGCCCCTGGAATTCCTGGTTCCTTATGTATTTAAAACATTTTTTCTTCTCTTACTCTTTCCATCACCTTATCTTCTTTTCCTCACCTTGGCCTCTTAGAATGCAGAGTTTCCTCCAAAGGAAAGATCTGGTGTCATCTCCTAATCCAGATATTTCCTAATCTCCCATTTATTAGTACTTTCTCTCAACACTGTTTTGTATAACTGTGTGTGTGTGTGTGTGTGTGTGTGATATTTAGTAACCTTTATACAATATGTATCCTCTCAAAAGAATGTAAGATCCTTGAGGGGGAAAAAATGCTTCATTGTTATCCTTCTTTTCCTAGCTCCTAGCATCTGCCTTGACTTAATAAAGGCAGCTTAATTTATGTTGATTGTATTAAATTGAAAGTCTTGCTGAGTTCTCAAAATGATCTCTAAGTGTCTCAAACATACTCGGGTTTCACCATCTACTTTGAATTCTATTTACTAGACTATCTCAAGCTCCTATAATTAATGTTTTCTTCCTATAGATGAGAGTAGGTTAAGTGGAGATGATCTTTTTTTGTTGTGATTATTAGTTCTCCTACCTTATTGCCCTCACAACCATCTTGGTCTGATCTCTTCCTCAGCTTCTAGAAGTTTATAGCTAAATCTGGCTGGTCGAAATAGTGATCTCGAAAAACACCTCACAGTGACAGAGAGAGAAGGCACGGCTGTCAGTCTCCAGGAAGAGAGTAATGGAAGTTTCCTGGTTTCACAGGAGCAGACGAGATTGACAGGCTGTGTGACTTTGCCCGTCTCCAACGTCACTTGAAAAGAAAGTGACAGCCGGCAGACACATCAGGCAGAATGTGAGCTGTAGGCTTCTTGTTAGTGCTTTGGGGCTCTGCTCTCACTGGGGCTTGTTTGCACTGAAAGCCAGAGCGGCCTGAACAGGGGGAGCTGCCCCGCAGGGAACAATCCTGTACTAGGTCAGAGAACATATCTGTACTCTTGTTTCTCCACCTCCACAACACTCCTTACCTGAGTAGGTAGGGAAGAGAAATACACAGAGGGGTTACAATAGGCTACAGAAAGATAGACAGACAGACAGACAGCTAGAATAGGATAGGAGAGATGAAAGAAAGAAAGAAAGAAAGGAAGGAAGGAAGGAAGGAAGGAAGGAAGGAAGGAAGGAAGGAAGGAAGGAAGGAAGGAAGGAAGGAAGGAAGGAAGGAAGGAAGGAAGGAAGGAAGGAAGAAAAGAGAGATGGAAGGAAAGAAGGAAGGAAAGGAGGGAGAAAGGGAGAAAAGGGGGAGGGAAAGAAGGAAGGGAAGATGGAAGGAAGAAAAAGAAGGGAAAAGAGAAGAAAGAGAGAAGGGAGGGAGGGATGAAGGAAGGAAGGAAGGAAGGAAAAAAGAGGGGATAGAAAAGAAAGAGGATGCCTAGATGGATAGAAAGAAAAGAGAGGATAAATAGAATATTTAAGCATTTACTCTATGCAGGGAATGTTCTAAATTCTGGGATTACAATAAAGGCAAGCAAAAAAACCTTCCCTCAAGGAATTTACATTCTAATGAGGAAAAATAATAGATAAAAGGAAATTGGAAGGGTAAGAGGACAATACCCATTCAGGGGCAAGGCTGCAAGTGATAAGGTCAAAAGAAGTCCAGAAAGTTAAAATAGGAATGAAGTGAGAATTGCTGGGGCATCTCACGGAATCAGGGTCTGGGTTAGGGATTCATTAATCAGGAAAGAAGCATCTCCAGGCTGGGAAGACAGCTGGCAAGTAGGAGGAAAGGAAGTCAGCATAGGGAGTAGAGTTGGAGTATGGTGGACACAGAAGGTGAGAGATGATCACAGTAGGAGCGACTGGGGATGGTCATGAGGTCATAGAATCAGAGATTCAGAGCTGGAAGGGGCCTCAGGGGTCATCTAATCCAATTAGCTCATGAGACCCAGAGATGTTAAGAAACTTGCTTAAGGTCTCACAGGTAAGGGTCAGAGTGGGGATTTGAACTCAAGACTTCTGACTTGTACCACAAGGCCTGCCAATCCAGGATGTCTTAAACTAGGCTAGAATAAATGTGAGAATGGTAGACACTTGAAATCACAGAATCTCAGAGTTGGAACAGACCCAGAAGATCACCTAGCCCGAATCATAGCTGAAGCACACATCCTTCCTACAAGAGCCCCGACCCACAGACATACCACCTAAGGACAGTGAGAAGAACACATATGGGAAGTCAGGAAGACCTTGGTTCAGCTTCTATCTCCAACATTTAGCAGTTGTATGGCAATGGGCAAAACCATTTAACCTTTCTGAGCCTCACTTTATTTATCTGTAAAATGGGGCTGACAATACCCCTAGTATCTTCCCCATAGGGTTGTTGTGGGTCTAAATGAGATGATAATAAGTGAAGGACTTGACAAGCCTAAAAATGTTATGGTTTATTTTTATTATTATTAATAACACATGAGAAGATTGAGATGATAAGAATTATCTCTATTGATGAGGAATGAATACATTGCTTTCTCAAGTAGCTCATTCCCTTTATGCCTCTAATAAGGCGTTTTTTTTTCCCCTTACACTAAACCAAATATGTGTCTCCCCATTGTTCCTAGTATTGCCTCCCAGGACCAAGCAGCACAATTCTTCCATGTGAAAACACTTCAAATATTGGAAGACATAGATTGCATCTTCCCCTCACTCTTTTCTTCTCTAGATTAAAATTCTCCAGTGCCTTTAACTAATCCTTGGATGGCATGGTATTGACCTCCTCTCTTATTCTGGTAGCTTTCTCTGGGCACTTTCCAGCAATTCAAACATTGAAACAACAAATATTTACTGGACAAACACAATAAGAGATTCAAAGAAGATAGCTTAACTCTCATATACCCTGATTTTAAGTATAAGACATGGTTCTCTACCTTCAATGAGCTTTCCATCTAGTTCAGAAAGCAAGACTAACATATGTGAAAACTTAAAAAGAGAAAAGAAAGGATAAAGAATCAATCTCAGAAAACCAAATGTGGAAGTTTGCCCTTCTAAATGAATCAATAGATAAGCTCTATGATGGAATACTGGGACTATTTTGGTAACAAAAATAAGTACCGGGGGGCGGAGCCAAGATGGCGGAGAGGAAGCAGCAAGCTGCCTGAGCTCTCCTTCTGTTCCCTCAAAACGAACATTAAATCAAGCCTCTGGACGGATTCTGAAACTACAGAACCTGCAAAGAGACAGAGAGACACAGTCCTCCAACCAGAGATAATTTAGAAGACTTCAGGAAAAGGTCGGTCTGACTCGGGCAAAAGGGAGGCCCAGCGCAGGGCAGCAACCCAGCGCCGAGGGGGTCGGGGCAAGTCAGCAGGAGCTGCGGGCCACAGCCGAACAACTGAGGCTCCCGGAACCTGGTTCAAAAATCTGGTGGCCAAGAAGGACAGTGGAAAAACTTACCTGCACCGGCCGAGAGGGCCACGAACGGCGGGATCAGACGCCGGGGTCTGGCGCCTGGCTGGCCGAGCACAATCAGACAGGAAGTGCAGGACGGGGGATCTCCACACACCATAAAGGCCTCAGAGTAAAAGCCCGGTCACACAGCACCTATACACCTGCACAAGAAGCCCAAAACAGGGACCCTGGTGCCCCCAGAGCAGACCTCAACTTAAAGAATAAATAAATAAGCTGCAATAATGAGTAAGAAGCAAAAAAGAGCCCTCTCCATTGAGAGCTTCTGTATCAATAGGGAAGAAGCCAACACAAACTCAGATGAGGACAATAGCCTCAAATTGTCTACATCTGAAGCCTCACAAGGGAAGGTGAATTGGTCGCAAGAACAAAAAGCCTTCCTGGAAGAGCTCAAAAAGGATTTTAAAAATCAATTGCAAGAGGTAGAAGAAAAAATGGGGAGAGAAATGAAAGCAAAACAAAAAAACTATGAAAAAAGAATCAGCAGCTTAGAAAAGGAAGCTGAAGAAAACAAAGCCTTAAAAAATTCATTTGGCCAAATGGAAAAAAAGCTGCATAATCTCACTGAAGAAAACAATACCTTAAAAAATTCACTTAGCCAAACGGAAAAAAAGGTACATAATCTCACTGAAGAAAACAATACCTTAAAAAATTCACTTAGCCAAATGGAAAAAAAGGTGCATAATCTCACTGAAGAAAACAATGCCTTAAAAATTAAAGTGGGACAGTTGGAAGAAAAGGAATCCATGAGACAACAAGAATCAGTCAAGCAGAATAAAAAAAATGAAAAAATAGAAGAAAATGTGAAATACCTCATTGGAAAGACAACTGATCTGGAAAACAGATCGAGGAGAGACAATTTGAGAATCATTGGACTGCCTGAAAGCCATGACCAGAAAAAGAATCTAGATACCATATTCCAGGAAATTATTAAGGAGAACTGCCCTGATATCATAGAATCAGAGGATAAAATCATCATTGAAAGAATCCATCGATCACCTCCTGAAAGAGACCCCAAAAGGAAAACTCCAAGGAATATTGTAGCCAAATTCCAGAATTATCAGGTGAAGGAGAAAATACTCCAAGCAGCCAGAAAGAAGCAATTTAAATATCATGGAGCCACAGTCAGGATTGCTCAGGACCTGGCAGCTTCAACATTAAAGGACCGCAAGGCTTGGAATATGATATTCCGGAAGGCAAAGGAGATTGGATTGCAGCCGAGAATCTATTACCCAGCAAAAATGTGTATTTTCTTTCAGGGGAAAAGATGGACATTTAATGACATTGGGGACTTTCAATCTTTCCTGTTGAAAAGACCAGAACTGAATAGAAAATTTGATCTCAACATACAAGACTCAAGAGAAGTTTAAAAAGGTAAACAGAGGGGGAAAAAAAAAGTTACCCTATTAGGTTAAACTGTTTATATCCCTACACAGGAAGATAATACTCATAACTCTTAAGAACTGTAAATGTATTTGGGCAGAGAGAAGGACTTTATATAGAGGGTATAAATATAAATTGTCTTTGATGTGATGATACAAAAGAATTAAGGGGATAAAAAGGGAGTCTATGGGGAGGAGAGGAAAGGGGAGGTGGAATGGGATGAAATATATCATATGAAGAGGTGGAAAAAAACCTATTATAATAGAGGGAAAGAAAGGAGGGGGGAACATGGTTTCAACCCTATTCTCATTAGATTTGACTCAAAGAGGGAATAACATATACGTTCATTGGGATAAAGAAACTTAACTCACTCTTTTAGGGAAACAAAAGGGGAAGGGAAAGGGGGGGACTGAGAAGGGAGGACAAAAGCAAGGGAGAAAAGGGTAAAGAAAAGAGAGGGGGGTGATAAAAAGGGAGGGCAGATCGGGGGAGGCAGGGGTAAGAAGTAAAACGTCGGTGAGGAGGAATAGGGTGAAAGAAGGGGGGAAAAGTACAAAGGGGGTAAATAGAATGGAGGGGAATAGACAGTCAGTAATAATAACTGTGAATGTGAATGGGATGAACTCTGCTATAAAACGGAAGCGAATTGCAGAGTGGATTAAAAACCAGAACCCTACAATATGCTGTTTACAAGAAACACATTTGAAGCAGAGAGATACACACAGAGTAAAGGTAAAAGGCTGGAGCAGAATATATTATGCCTCAGCTAAAGTAAAAAAGGCAGGGGTAGCAATCCTTATCTCAGACAAAGTGCAGGCAAAAATAGATCTCATTAAAAGAGATAAGGAAGGAAATTACATCTTACTTAAAGGTACTATAGATAATGAAGTAATATCAATATTGAATATGTATGCGCCAAGTGGTATAGCATCCAAGTTCTTAGAGGAGAAGTTAAATGAGTTACAAGAGGAATTAGATAGTAATACTATACTAGTGGGGGATCTGAATCTCCCCCTCTCAGAATTAGATAAATCTAGCCAAAAAATAAATAAGAAAGAAGTGAAAGAGGTGAATAGATTACTAGAAAAGTTAGACATGATAGATGTCTGGAGAAAATTGAATGGGGATAGAAAGGAATATACCTTTTTCTCAGCAGTACATGGCACATTTTCAAAAATTGACCATGTATTAGGGCACAAAAACATCATAGTCAAATGTAGAAAGGCAGAAATAGTAAATGCATCCTTCTCAGATCATGATGCAATAAAAATTACATGTAAGAAAGAGCCAGGGAAAAGTAGAATGAAAATCAATTGGAAACTAAATAATTTCATTCTAAAGAATGAATGGGCCAAACAAGAAATCATAGAAACAATCAATAACTTTATCCAAGAGAATGACAATAGTGAGACAACATACCAAAATCTATGGGATGCAGCCAAAGCAGTGCTTAGGGGAAAATTTATAGCTCTAAATGCTTACATGAATAAGAAAGAGAAAGAGGAGATTAATGAATTGGGCATGCAACTTAAAAAGCTAGAAAAAGAACAAATTAGAAATCCCCAATTAGACACTAAATTAGAGATCCTGAAAATTAAAGGAGAAATCAATAAGATTGAAAGCAAAAAAACTATAGAATTAATCAATAAAACTAAGAGCTGGTTTTATGAAAAAACCAATAAAATAGATAAAATACTGGTTAATTTGATTAAAAAAAAGAAAGAAGAAAACCAAATTACCAGTATCAAGAATGAAAAGGGTGATGTTACCACCAATGAAGTGGAAATTAAAGCAATAATTAGGAAATATTTTGCCCAACTGTATGCCAATAAATTTGACAATCTAAATGAAATGGATGAATATTTACAAAAATACAAACTGCCCAGGTTAACTGAAGAGGAAATAAAATCCTTAAATAAACCCATATTAGAAAAAGAAATTGAACAAGCTATTAATGAACTCCCTAAGAAAAAATCCCCAGGGCCAGATGGGTTTACGGGTGAATTTTACCAAACATTTAAAGAACAATTAATTCCAATATTATACAAATTATTTGGAAAAATAGGTGAAGAAGGAGTTCTACCAAATTCGTTTTATGACACAAATATGGTGGTGATACCAAAACCAGGCAAAGCAAAAACAGAGAAAGAAAATTATAGACCAATCTCCCTAATGAATATTGATGCTAAAATCTTAAATAAGATATTAGCAAGGAGATTACAGCAAGTGATCACCAGGATAATACACTACGACCAGGTGGGATTTATACCAGGAATGCAGGGCTGGTTCAACATTAGGAAAACTATTAACATAATCAACCACATCAATAAGAAAACCAACCAAAATCATATGATTATCTCAATAGATGCAGAGAAAGCTTTTGACAAAGTACAGCACCCATTCCTAATAAAAACACTAGAGAGTTTAGGAATAGGGGGAGCTTTCCTTAGAATAATAAACAGTATCTACCTAAAGCCATCAGCAAGTATTATATGCAATGGAGATAAATTAGAGGCCTTCCCAATAAGATCAGGGGTGAAACAGGGATGTCCATTATCACCCCTATTATTTAATATTGTCCTAGAAATGTTAGCTTTAGCAATCAGAGAAGAGAAAGGAATTAAAGGAATTAGAATAGGCAAGGAGGAAACAAAACTATCACTCTTTGCAGATGATATGATGGTATACTTAAGGAATCCTCGAGAATCAAGTCAAAAATTACTTGAAACAATTAACAACTTTAGCAAAGTAGCAGGATATAAAATAAATCCACATAAATCATCAGCATTTCTATACATGACCAACAAAGTCCAGCAGCAAGAGATAGAAAGAGAAATTCCATTTAAAGTAACGGTAGGTAATATAAAATACTTGGGAGTCTACTTGCCAAGACAAACCCAGGAACTCTATGAACACAACTACCAAACACTCTTCACACAAATCAAATCAGATCTAAATAATTGGAAAGATATCAATTGCTCATGGATAGGCAGAGCTAATATAGTAAAAATGACAATACTGCCTAAATTAATTTACTTATTCAGTGCCATACCAATCAGGCTACCTAAAAATTATTTTATACAGCTAGAAAAAATAATAACAAAATTCATCTGGAAAAACAAAAAATCAAGAATATCCAGGGAAATAATGAAAAAAAATTCACAGGAAGGTGGGTTAGCGGTACCAAACCTGGAGCTTTACTATAAAGCGGCAGTCATCAAAACTATCTGGTACTGGCTAAAAAATAGAGTGGTAGATCAATGGAATAGGCTAGGCTCAGGAAATGCAGTAGTAAATGACACTAGTAATGTAGTGTTTGATAAACCCAATGACTCCAGCTTCTGGGATAGGAACTCAGTATTTGACAAAAACTGCTGGGAAAACTGGAAGATAGTATGGCAGAAATTAGGCTTAGACCAACATCTTACACCTTATACTAAAATAAGGTCAAAATGGATACATGATTTAGACATAAGAGGTGATACCATAGGTAAATTAGGAGAGAAAGGAATAGTGTACCTATCAGATCTTTGGAAAGGAGAACAGTTTTTGACCAAACATGAGATAGAGTATATTATAAAATGCAAAGTGGATGATTTTGATTATATTAAATTAAAAAATTTTTGTACAAACAGAAGCAATGCATCCAAAATTAGAAGGGAGGCAGAAAGCTGGGAAACAATTTTTGAGGCCAGTGCTTCTGATAAAGGCCTCATCTCTAAAATATATAGGGAATTAAATCAAATTTATAAGAATCCAAGTCATTCCCCAATTGAGAAATGGTCAAAGGATATGAACAGGCAGTTTTCTGATGAAGAAACCAAAGCTATCTATTCCCATATGAAAAAATGCTCTAAATCTCTAATGATTAGAGAGATGCAAATTAAAACAACTCTGAGGTACCACCTGACACCTATCAGATTGGCTAAAATGACAAAAAAGGAAGATAATAAATGTTGGAGAGGCTGTGGGAAAATTGGAACACTAATGCATTGTTGGTGGAGCTGTGAGCTGATCCAACCATTCTGGAGAGCAATGTGGAATTATGCCCAAAGGGCAATAAAGCTGTGCATACCCTTTGACCCAGCAATCCCACTTTTAGGTCTTTTGCCCAAAGAAATCATGGAAGGGGGAAAGGGACCCACATGTACAAAAATATTTATAGCTGCTCTTTACGTGGTAGCAAGGAATTGGAAGTTGAGGGGGTGCCCATCAATTGGGGAATGGCTGGACAAGTTGTGGTATATGAATACAATGGAATACTATTGTGCTGTAAGAAATGATGAGCAGGAAGAGTTCAGAGAAACCTGGAGGGTCTTACGTGAGCTGATGATGAGTGAGATGAGCAGAACCAGAAGAACATTGTACACAGTATCATCAACATTGAGTGTTGACCTACTGTGATGGACTATATTCTTCTCACCAATGCAATGGTACAGAAGAGTTCCAGGGAACTCATGATAGAAGAGGATCTCCAAATCCAAGAAAAAAAAAAGAAAGAAAGAACTGTGGAGTATAGATGCTGATTGAACCATATTATTTCTTTTGTTTTGGGTGCTGTTGTTTTTTTTTTCTATTTTGAGGTTTTGCATCACTGCTCTGATTCTTTCTCTTGTAACAGGATTAATGCAGGAATAGGATTAATGTTATTATGTGTATATATATATGTGTGTGTATATATATATATCTATATGTACATGTATAGATATATATAGATATAACCTATATCAGATTACCTGCTGTCTAGGGGAGGGGGGAGGGAGGGGAGGGAGGGAGAAAAATCTGAAATTGTAAAGCATGTATAAACAAAAGTTGAGAACTATCTTTACATGTAACGGAAAAAATAAAATATCTCAAAAAAAAAAAAAAAAAAAAAGTACCACAGTGATTATTGTTGGTACAGTTGGTACTGAGAAAGAAATTCTACGTTTTCTGGGAATTTGGTGGTCAGGCACATCTTCACATGTGCTCCCTCATTAAACCATAAGGTTGCTTCAAGGCTCCCTCCTAACTAGGTTGAGCAAAAGGCAACTTTTTGGACACAGAGTATTTTCCACATGCAAAACAATCAACGATCAGAAAATCCTAAAGTAAAAATAGCATAACATCCCATTAATTCAGAAGACAGAGTCCTAGAATACCTTTCTTTTTTTTTTTTTTAAAGTGAGGCAATTGGGGTTAAGTGACTTGCCCAGGGTCACACAGCTAGTACGCGTTAAGTGTCTGAGGCCGGATTTGAACTCAGGTACTCCTGACTTCAGGGCCGGTGCTCTATCCATTGCACCACCTAGCTGCCCCCCTAGAATACCTTTCTAAAATACAACTGTGAATTCTAGAAGTAAAAATATTCTCCTACCTCACAAAAGCACTATTACAAAGCCCATGCATGCATCCTGGTCCATTGAGGAAACCAGAGGCCTTCTTAAATTTTTATCAAAATGTGGTTCTAACAAGCTACGTTATCTGACCTTCCAGCCCACATCAAAAGAGCCAAAAAGCCTGCACAAAAACAACAGGTAAAGGGGACAGCTGATAGCTTGATATAAAGGTGGTGAAAGGGAACAGGAAAAAAAAAACAATTAAAAAGCAGACAGAACTAGCAAAGCATATAAGGATGTAGTCATTTAGTGTAGAAGTAAACAACCCCTTACTTAAGAGCCCCTAAAGGGATTAAATTAACATCATTTAAATGGATCATAAAGAGGGCTCTGAGTCTAAAAGAAAGTCTTATTTTTTAAAAATCAAAACGTCATTGAGTACCTATTGCATACAAGTCACTCTTCCAGATGCTAGAGGGGACAAAGAATTAGAAAAGTGACCCTGATCTCAAGAGTAATCTTGCTGGGGAAACAGGACACAAATGTGTGAAAAGTGCAATCACAATGCACGATTTAAATTGTACTTCAAGTCAATATAAGAGATATCTCAAAGAAGGGCAGGATTAATTATGGAACACCATAAATGGTCTAGGAATTCATGGGCAAGTGAGATCACTTTGGGCTGAAGAAGAACCACTGAGAAGGAAGAAGAGATATGATTTGGGTCTTTAAAAAATGAGGGAAAGTATAGTGTCATTGATAGAGCAATGGCTTCAGAGTTGGGAGATCTGGGTTCAAATTTCACCTCTGGCACACCCTTGAAGAAAAGGTGCTGACCTGCATTCATGGAGTGCATTTTCTTACCTGGGAGTTCCCTATATAAATGAAATCTCAGGTCTAGCCCCCATTACTATCACTTTAAAATGTTAAATGATGTTCAGTGCGTACTGTTTAAGCAAACCAGAAATACAAGATGCATTTTAGAAAGATTTCCATCAAAAATGGTTGATTAAAAAAAAAAAAGCTGTTGTGCTTTTAAAATTTCATGGAGTATCCATGGCAAAACATGAGCAACAATTTCCCATGGGAACAACACATGGGAAGCCAGACTAATCCAGGGAATCCTCACTTCATGAGGCCATTGATATATTATAGCATGTCTATACTTAAACATATGCTATTCAATAATATGGAAAATACGTTTTTCATTGATGCCCCATATATAAACAAGGCACTGCTAGATGGTCTTACTCAAGACCTCAGTGGCATCCTACTTCTAATTGACCCCAAATCTGCCAACCACAACTACCACCACTTTGTCCAATCATAAGAACAGATAGGCTTGAATTTTGGTCCAAACACAATGGGGGTGGGGAAGACTGGCAGAAGTTGTTACTGAATCTTCTACAGTCCCCATAGGGCACTGGAGTAGGTTCCAGGACTACTGAGCATAGAAAAAGCCTTGTGTGCCTTTTTCTGTGCCAAGGAAGGCATAGTAATGGTCCAAAAATGGCCCCTTAGACACTGCCTGATGAGAAAGAATTAGCTCAAGAGGATCATTCTAGGGTCTGGTTTCAGGTAGACTTATCCTATAGGCTGTTGTCTCCATGATGTCCTTATTTCTTTTGAAATTGTATGCCCTTTCTTAAGAATAAGGGCAGTAGGGGACCAGCTTGGTGGCGCAGTGGATAAAGCACTTGCTTTGGATTCAGGAGGACCTGAGTTCAAATCCAGTCTCAGACACTTGACACTTACTAGCTGTGTGATCACGGGTAAGTCACTTAACCCTCACTGCCCTGCAAAATAAATAAATAAATAAGGCCAGTGACTCAATCTTAAGTATTTCCCAATTTTTCAATTTGTGTGTTGCTATACAACTAGCCAATCCCATCCCTGTCTCAGAGGCAATTACATTTTTATAGAGTGTGGCCCCACCCCTATGCAGAGAAGACAGATATAAAGGCAGTATTAAGAGGAACCTACTCTTCCCTCCCAAGACACAAGTTTGTGTTTGACAAAGGGAAAATGAGGAATAGCAGAAAGAGGAAAAGAATGTAAGTCTTTTGAGAGCTGGTAATGTGTTTATTTTTGTTACTATTTGTATTCTCAGCACTTAGCATAGAGCCTGGCACAGGGTAAGCCTTTAATAAAAATGTTAATTGACTTGATTTGCCTTGAAGAGGAGAAAGGGGAGGATGAAGAACCAGAAATCTAAAATCGTTTTGCCCTGCAGTTGTTTTCAGACCATTGGCTGCTTGGTAGTCAAAGGGATATAACTGCTCTCCCTTCTTCCTCTCCTTCTCCACGCTGGTTCCCTGCTTACTCTACTTTTAAGTCACTGTCAGAGGGTCCAATAAATAGGAGCCCAGATTCTGTTATCCCAATGGCCCCAACTAAGCTCCACCCAACCCACTGAACTCCATTAAGTTTGTTACCCTGTCCCAAGCAGATAGAAGGACTCACTGGGCCCTGAGAGAATTCATTTCAATAATATCCATAACAAGGACAACAATAATCATTTAGTTTAGAATTTCATTTTCTTGGTGGAGAAAAAAGATATTTGGAAGAACCAGGGTGATGTGGGACTAGGAATATTTATCCGCAGCCTGCCCACCCACCCTTCACTCCTTCACCTCAGGAGATAACTGTACTTTGGCCTTATGGAGGAGGGTTAAAATTAAGTGCCCCCCAAATTAAATCATCTTATTATGTAATTGGAACTAGGCCTCAGGCTCCAGTAGTAAAGAAGGGATTAAGGCTTCAGCCACCTGGGCAGGCTTTCTCGTGGGTCCCATCACTACCCCCTTGCTCGTTTTTATAGCCAACAGATTAAAATGCGAGAGTGGCAATCTTTGATCTTTCACTTGCTGACACAAATCCTTTCAAGCCTCCAACATTTTCTGCTGAGGTAATTAGTACTAATTAAAAGGTTTCCAACAGTCTTTCCTCTGTTTTTTTTTTTCCTCCTCTTCCCTGTCCCCCACCTTCCTCCAAGAAATTGCTTGTACAAGTGCCTTCTATTCCTGAAACACAGGCATCCCTCACTTTATCTGACTTGGGCAGATTGAGTAGATTAGTGATTCCTTTATTCCAAACACAAAGCCAGACAACAGGGTTTTTGGTTTTTTTTGTTTTTTGTTTTGTTTTAAACTATCTCTCCTGACCTGTTGAGGGTTCAGTGCTTATATTCAGAAACAAACACCTCAGCTTGTATGGTAAGACAGTCCAATTATGTGCTAAGAAATGGTGTGTGGCTTGTAATAAAGGGGACCACTTAATGATGAAGTATTCCCCTCCAAACTAACAAGCACATCTTGCCTTGCTGCATAGGCCCACAAGTTGTACTTCTCTGAACAACTTATCTTGCTTTTCTCCTTCCCTTTAGGTAGGAGGATATGAGGGATTGAGGGAAGGGAATGAAGGAGTTACCTAAAATATAACTTAAAAGGTGAAAAGGGGAAGAACTGTTTTTCCTAATCATTTTTTAATCTAACTGAGGAAAGTGAGTTTAGGGGTGGAAATAAAAATGGGAAACCAAAGATAATTTCACAAATACAATAAAATGAATTTTCCTTCAACACTTTTTCTTCTTCTCCATGGGTTTTTTTTGTTTGTTTGTTTGTTTTTGTTTTTGTTTTGCAGGGCAATGGGGGTTAAGTGACTTGCCCAGGGTCAGTCACACAGCTAGTAAGTGTTAAGTGTCCGAGGCCAGATTTGAACCCAGGTACTCCTGCATCCAGGGCCAACGCTTTAACCACTGCACCATCTAGCTGCCCCCTCTCCATGGGTTTTTTAATTTATGTAGAAATAGAAAAGGGTTAGGGGCACACAGGTGATGCAGTGGATGGAGTACCAGGCCTGGAGTCAGAAAGACACATCTTCCTGAATTCAAATCTGGCCTCAGATATTTACTGTGTGATATTGGGCAATTCACTCAACCCTATTTGCCTCATTTTCCTTATCTGTAAAATGAGCCAGAGAAGGAAATGGCAAACTACTCCCAGTGCCTTGGGCCAAGAAAACCCCAAATGGGTTATGAAGATTCTGACACCACCAAAATGACCAAACAACAAGAGAAAATTAGATTATGGGGAATAGGCAGGGTTAACCTCTACTCCCAGCTCTGAGTCTCTTATCTCTACCTACTTATTCAGGATTATCATGCATTCCTCCTCTCCAAACATTCTAAAAGCCAGCCAAACTGGTCTTCCTCCCATACAACATGCATTTCTCATCTCTGTGCCTTTCTCTGGTCTCCAGGTTGTTATCAATACCCGATGAACTTTACTTACTTTTGCCATTAAGAATTCCTAGTTTTGGGGCAGCTAGGTAGTGCAGTGGATAAAGCATCAGCCCTGGATTCATAAGGGCCTGAGTTCAAATCCAGCCTGAGACACTTGACACTTACTAGCTGTGTGACCCTGGGTAAGTCACTTAACCCTCATTGCCCTAAAAAAATTTTTTTAAAAAAAAGAATTTCTAGTTTTCTTCAAAACTCAAGTCAAAAGTCACCTCCTGTAATCCCCTTAGCTACAAGCTATCCCTACAAATTACCTTGAATTTATTTTGTATACATTGGTATGTCAATTACTCATAAATATTAATTATATCCTTATGAGAGTAAATCATTCAATTAATAAACATTTATTAAGTGCTCCCTATTTACTAGATACCATGCTAAGCAGTTGTTGTCTTCTCATAAAGAATGTAAAACTCTTTGAGAGCAGAGATTATTCCATTTTGGTTTTGTATCCCTAACACCTAGCAGGGTACTTGGCCACAGAACTTAGTAAGTGCTTGTAAATTGATTGATCCCTACCAAATGGGGTTGAGAGCATGATTATAGGTCACTAGAGATGGAAGGGACCTTAGGGAGATCATCTAATATAACCCAATTATATTACAGCTGAGGAAACTGAGACTATGAGAGATTATCTGACTTTCTCAAGTTAGCAATGACAGTATTTAAACACAGGGATTCTAACGAAAAAAAAAGTGTTCTTTCTATACCATATTTCCTGGGAATCTCCATCTTGGACTTCACAAGCTCCATCAAGAAAGAGCTAGTATGGCTAAATAACAAGAAGGGGAAATCCCCTTTATGTAGCACTATATGCAATTAGAAAACACTAGATGCTTTCCAAATATATTTAGGAGCAAAGCAAGGATGCCCTCTTTACACACTGATATTTGACATAATTCTATAAATTCTAGCAATAGCAATTATAAGATAAAAAATTAAAGGCACAGAGTCATGTAATTGGAATCAAACCTAGTCCTATTTACGAATGACAGGAGTATTTACCTAGAAGATCCTGGAGAATAAGCAAAAAAAAAAAAAAAACCACTGAAGCAATTAATAGCTTCAGGAAAGTAGAAGGATACCAAATAAAACTGCAAAATCAAGAGTATTTCTATCTTGTAAAAATAAAATCTCAAAGGAAATAATAGAATGGAAATCCTATTAAAATAACTATAAAATTAATAAAAGATATGGGAGTCAATCTACCAAGGTATGCTGAAGATATGTATAGACATAATTACAAAATTTTCATAAAGAAATAAAGAACTGATATAACCGGTGGAATATTTAATGCTCATGAGTAGGCCATGTCAATTTAATAAAAACAATGGTGCCACCTAAGCTGATTTATAGATTTAATGCTATTCCAATCAAGTTATCAAGGGAAAACTTTATAGATCTAAACAAAATAACAAAATCCCTTTGGTTGGACAAAATTTAGTCAAATCAAACCAAATAGCATTTGTAAGATGCCTACTGTATACCAGGCACTATATAGTAAGTACTTCAAGAACAGGTGATATAGAATCTCAAAGAAAATAATAACAAAAGGTAAGAATCAAGGAGCAATAGCACTTACTGACCTCAAATTATTCTTTAAAGCCATAAACATTAAAACTTTTAGATATCGTTTGAAAAATGAAAAAAACACATCAATGGAATGATCTAGACAATGCAGAATTAGAAAGAGTTGACTTCAATAACTCAGTGTTCAATAAGCTTCAGAACAAAAATTCCTTCGAGTAGAACTCCTTACTTCATTAAAAAAAAGTTGCATAGTGTCACCTTGGCCAAGTTACTCAACTTCCTGTACCTCAGTTTCCTCATCTGTAAAATGAATGGATTGAACTACATACTTTCTAAGTTCCCTTCAAGCTCTGAATCTATAATCATGATATTAAAGTTGGCCCCAAATAAAAGATTATAAGAAGGAACCTCTCTCCCTTCTTTGTAGACATGGAGAATTATGGGTATTGAAGAGTACATAACAAGTCAAACTTCATTGATGCATGCCTTAGTTTTGCTGAACTTTTTTTTTCTCTTTTCTTTTCCTTTTTTAAGGAATGTCTCTTTGGAATGGAGAAGGGGGACATATTGAGAAATGTGGGTGTATCAAAAAAAGACATTCATTTTAAAATTATTTTTCTAATAGAATATTCATAAATATACATGGAAGTAGAGAGATGGTTCATTTGCCTACACTCATCTCATATCCCCTCCAAAGTAAAAGTCTCCTAATGTTTTGTACGAATTAACTATCAGTGAAACAGGAAAGGTCACAGACTACTTCTAACCCGTTAGCAATCCTTCTGAGGAATTGTGGAGTAGTGGCTAGAGTACTATACTTGGAGTCTGGAATTCTACATCAGCTCTTTTCTACCTGTGTGACAGTGGGTAAAGCACTTATTGCCTCCATAACTCAGTTTCCTCATTTGTAAAATGAAGGATAAAACTCAATGGTATTTAGGGTTCATTCTAATCCTAAGTGTATGATCCTCCCAAAGAAGGCTACTTTTCCCCCTAGATACTCTACTGTTTATTTCCACCTTGCTGCCTTTACCTTACTTACACCTAGCTATCTCTGCCATCCCAACTGTGTGAGAAATGAAAGTGGAAGGGACATTGGCTAGATGCTTCTCAGAGGAAAGACTTTCAGTCATATGTTAATGTGGTTTCAGACCACCTCCTTAGCTAAATCCCCACCTAGTCCAAAGGAGAATCTCTTTTGGTAGAGAGCCACAAAGGCTTGATGTAGAGTAGTACAAAGTAGATTGAAATTCCAACTTTTTTGCCTTTTTTGAAGGTTTTCATTTCATCCTGTACCCTCTGAGAAAAGCTAGGTATCAGCATATTGCACAGAGCTCCCAGCCTGAAGTCAAGAAGACTCATCTTCCTGAATTTAAATCTGACCTCAGATACTTACTAGGTATGTGACTGTGGGCAAATCTCTTAACCCTGCTTACCTCAGTTTTCTCATCTGTAAGATGAGCAGGAGAAGGAAATGGCAAACTTTCCAGTATATTTGCCAAGAAAATCCTAACATGGGGTCAGAAAGAGTAAGACATGACTGAAACAATGGAACAAGAGCCTTCTGAAAGGGTAAAAGCTACTCCAAACTGTCTATATCCACCTCAGGTCCATTTCTGTCTCACCACCTTCTCTCCATGTTTTTACTTTTACTCTTTTTAAATTTTGGGGGGGGTGGGGTGGGGCAGGGCAATGAGGGTTAAGTGACTTGCCCAGGGTCACACAGCTAGTAAGTGTCAAGTGTCTGAGGCTAGATTTGAACTTAGGTCTTCTTGAATCCAGGGCTGGTGCTTTATCCACTGCACCACCTAGCTGCCCCTTCACTTTTACTCTTCCCTCTTGTCTCCTTGCCTTTTGGCAAAAGAAAATATGGAAAAAGATGAAATTTTCAAAAAAGAGTAGCAATTGCTTAAGGCTACATGGTCATTTTCTAAGCCCTGTCAGAATATTTGTATACAAATTATCTCATTTAACTGGCCTCAAGGTGTTGTTAGCCACTTTTTGACAGATAGGGGAACTGAGGCTCAAATGAGATGACCTATGTGGCTTCTCAAAGCTAATTAGCAGTAGAGATGGCATGAGAAAGGTCTGCTGAGCCCTACTTTTAGTGTTTTCTATGTCTGGTCCCTTTGCCAACTAGGTATGAAAGATGTGAAATGTCCATACTGTTCTTAACACCTATGCCCCTTAGAAGCTTCAGGGCCAGCCTCTCAAGTGGGAAGACACAGTGTTCTTCTGCTTGCTCACTTTATATCCACTATGATAGCAGACAGGGTGGCCAGACCCTTTTCCTGGCTCTGTTTCTGGGGAAATTCTCCCATGGAATCCTCTGGATTCAGAATTCCTTATTAATTGGAGAGAACCATCCAGATTACAAGTGAAACTTATAGCTGAAACATTATAAAAAACAAGCTCAGTACCCAGGAAGAAATCTGAGAAGGAATTTCCCTTACACTGCCATCTTTGTAGAAGTGGAGGACTATGGATGTTGAATATTGTATATAATATCAGGCTATTTTATACATTGCTTAGTTTTACTAAGCTATTTTCCAAGCTTTTAAAAATTCTTAGTTATAAGGGATAGCTTTGTGGAATGAGGAGGAAGGAGAGAGATACATTGGAAAATATGGGTGATATAAAAATAAAAGCTATCAAAAATTTATTTTTAAAAATAAGGGAGAGAGATTTTTAGTCTACACACCAAGAGGATTCTAATAAGGAAGGTATAATAAATTGGACTTGGCACTCTTCATCCCTTAATTACCCCTCACCCCAGCTATTCTGGGCCCTTCTCACCCTGGAACATACCTGTATCTTGCTGCCCTGCCCCACTCCCTCCTCCCATTGGTGAGTTCTTACTGAAAGATTCCATTTTGGGAAGGGACCCAGGCTGGCCAACCTTCATTCTCCTCTTATCTCCGTTTCTAACTTTCTGAATTTTTCTTTCTGGAGAAAGAAGAAGAAAGGCAGGGAAGAAAAAGAGGAAGAGAAGGCGGGAAGGGAGGGAAATAAGAAGGAAGAAAAAAGAGAGAGAGACAGATACAGAGACAGAGGGACACAGAGTGACAGAGAGACTGAGAGAGACAGAAACAGAGACAGACAGACAGACAGAGATAGACCCAGAGACACAAAGAGAGACAGAGAGACAGAAAAGGAGAGATGGCAAGGTGGAATTAAATATACAGGATCAATTTTCACTTTCAGAGAGGAAATAGGAGGAAATAAATGCTGGCTTCTTTAAACAAAAAAACAAACAAAAAAAACCCTTCATATACTTCCATTTTGGTTCATCCCATCTAAAGTGCCAAAGGGGAAACCTCTTAGGATCAGCACAGTATGGTGAAAAGATTTAAGAGCCAGAAGACCTGAATTCAAATCCTAGCTCTGCTAAGTAGTTGTTCTATAACTTTTGGAAGGTCACATTCCCTCTCCATGCCTCAGCTTCTCATCTGTAAAATGAGGGAGTTGAAAGAGACACAGTCTAGTCTCTAAATCCTAATGCTCACTGACAGAAAAGGGGCACAGAACCCAATATCTAATTCATTTTCTTTCTTAATAGAAGAATTTCTCTCACGGGATCCCTACATAATCAGAAGCAGTGAGGGGCTCCCCCTAGTCCACCTCCCTCCATTAGACCCAACTCATTCAGCCTGGCCCTACAGTAAAAGTCATAAACACAGCCAGAGGTCGTGGAGGAGGGGAATCGGCTGAGTAGCTGATTTTGGTCGTCTGCTGCTAAGACATAATTATAACCAAGAGTGGATGGTAGAGCAAAAGGGGAGGGGGGGGCGGTTTGAGGAAATTACTTTTGAAAATTATGAAAAATACCTTGACGGCGTCTCTTTGAGACTCACATTTAGCTCTCGGGAAAAATTCTGCCAAAGGGTGCATTATGACAGGGGGAAGATGAAGTGAGGAAGGGGGGCCTGAAGGGGGGGGGGGGGAGGCGAAGAGGCAGCCGTCTGTCAGAACTGATGACTCTGCAGCTGAATATTCAGACTGGAATATTTACTGAGCCCGTTCAGGGAGATGCTCAAAAGGAAGAGCATCCAAAGGCGGACAGTCTGGCCAGAACGACCACAGAGAGACAAATGGAAAAGCTGACCAGGGGCCTCAGACCACCAAGACGTTAACACTCAGCTGCTCTCATGTTTGGGATGGTGATGATTTTGCCAATCATTCACCAAAGCCTGATTGCTACTGAATCCAAGGTCCCAGACTCAGATTGGATGTTAATGGTCACTGACCCAGATCAAACACTAACAGCCCCTAACCTAGGTTGGGAATAGGGGCATTCCAAACACACCAAGTCAGCTAAACTCTGGCCAACCCATCAAAACTAGCCAGCATTTGGAAATGTCATCAAATCCAGGTCAACTCATCTTTTCTTTACTTGAAAATAAAATGTCCCCTCTGCTCCAGACCATGTGACCAATGGGAGCTAAGGGATTCTCTCTCTCTCTCTCTCTCTCTCTCTCTCTCTCTCTCTCTCTCTCTCTCTCTCTGGAGGGTGGAGGGAGGGAGGGGGGGAAGGAGAGAGAGAGAGAATGCTCAGAATTTAGACTTATTTTTAGGAAGAGGAAACATTTCTGTGTTTGTGTGCATGCGTGCATGCACGCGCTTGGTAAGGGGTAAGAATCCACTTTAATGTAATTAAAACCAGTGACAGGTATTCAGGGGTTGGATGGGATGGACAATAAGCTCTGTGAAGTCAATTGCGTGATTCTCATCCATAGAGTATCAGATGTTTTCCTCTGCAGTAAGTGTTGACAACAGGTTCTCACAGAGGCCTGTTAATTCAGTTGTTTCTGAAGAGGAAAAGGACAGAGAGATCTGGAAACCCCAGTGGCCCCACCACTACCACCACATGCTGGCACCATGAGGAAGCTAGAGAAATAGTACAGGGGACATAGCAGGCACAACTTTGTGAGATGACAGGAAATCTGCAAGATTCCCCTGCACCCCAGACCAGGCACCACACTCAGGCCTCTTTGGGTGAGGCCAACTAGTGCTGACATCCACACTCTCTGTTCACCACGAGCATACACACTCGTTCTTTTTAGGTTGGAGGTGCCTGGCAATGACCCTTATTTATCTAACACCCCAAGACAGAAGGCAGCCTCAGCCTTGGAATGTGAGGCAATAGGAATTTTCTTCCAAAAGATGAGATAATGCAGTTTCAAGGTCAACTAGAGAAAGGGTTCACTAGGCCAAAAAAAAAAAAATGTGTTTCAATTGCTACAGATTGAACAGCTTACCCAATAAAGCCCTTCCAGCCTTCAGTCAATGGAAATGAAAACAATGGTTTCAAACTATTTTATTCTGTCTGTGGACAGGATTAGTAGATGAAGGCTCTCTCTTTTCTTTTCTTTTTCTTCCTCAAACTACAGTCCTCATTCCCGTTTTAAAAGAATCCCTTTTTTTAAAAAAAAGAATCCCTTTTATAAAGTCCACAGTGGGCTCTTTTCTGAACAGGCTCTCTGACACAAGTTTCCTTTGCTTTGTCAAAAAGAGCTTCCTTGGTCGGGCCAGGCCTACCCCCCTCACTGCTCCATACCAATTTGAAGCAAGTAGAAGGAATGAAACACTCTTTCTGCTTTTTAAGATTGTATAGGGATCCATCTATGAAAACTCACATTGTGCCAAAAGGTGTTGGGGTTCAGGGGGAGGATGCTGTCCCAGATGTACCCTTGGAAAACTCCAAACCAGAGGGAATGCCTCATCCTTGCCACTTACTAAAAATTGATTTTCAGATGAGAGTCTGAGAGACCTCCGAGTACCCAAACCGTCCAGAACACTAATCATTTAAGATGAAGTCATTTGCTGCCGTAAGCAGCACAAGGGTTAATGACCCAAAATAGAATAAATTACTACATTCAGATTCATCATTATCAGGGTTTTTTTTTTAAAAAATCATCTGAAAAGTGTCAATGAAGACTGCAACCCATCATTCAGATGAATGGGCCTCCTGGTAGTCCCTTTTGCTTACGTCTATAAATTCTTTCAGATTTCAGACTTTAATACCAATTAACATTTTTCATCCTCGAGTACCAGGGGGCTGTACTGAGTGGTTCTGTAGTAAATTAGTCTGAAAATGGCCTTAATTGTTATACAAGGAGATGTCCTCTTGATTTCCATTTGGGAGAAAAAGACCTTGCTGTCCAGAGCGCCTCCGTGTGCTGTCCTAGTGATGTCTCGCCTGGCTGAGATGAGAGAGGCCTGGGCAGCAGGGTGAGCTTCTCCAGCTAGAAGAACTACAGTAAATCTTCAAACCATTTACCCAAACAAAGGCCAGCCTGGGGAGAGGAACCTACCCGGGGAAGCAGATGAATAAGCAAGATCAATTATGGGGGATGGGCACTGACCTCGCCACCCTACACCATCCCACAGATTTCACACCAAATTGCCACAGATTGAAGTTGACATGTCTGGACTGAAAACACGGCTCTCCTGGAGGACACAGCTCTCCCTGTGCGGCTATACTGGAAGGAGGGAGAGAGGGAAGACATAGACAGAGCACAGAGGGAGGAGGCAATGGAGAGAAGAGGGAAGGGGGGGGGTGGGAGAGAGGGAGATTGGAGGTTGGTGAATGAAAAATCATGCATAATGGCCTTCAGTTTATTTTACAGAGAACAAAATGGTTCAATTTGAGCACTTCAACTGTTGGGATCCGGGAGCGTGAGATACAAACTGTACATCCAACAGAATAAAACAATGCATCCAAGTGGGATAAAAAAAATATGCTATAAATATATGTGTGGGATGTATACATACATGGACATTGCAAGCACATGCACAGATATGCAATATATCAAATATACCACGATACACGATGGATAGAATTTATCTACAGGGCACTAAGACTTCTGGGACACTACATGCATGAATGCATATACATGGGCATATGGATTGTATTCATGTTCATATGCATGTATTGTATTCATGTGTACATAGGTGTGTGCTTCCAGTATAGTGAATGTAACTATCTATATCTATGTGTGCACAAGTATGTACATGTATGCACATGTATATGGTTAATAGCTTACAACTGAACTAAGACTTTTGGGACACTCGTTACACAGAGAGAATGAGAACATCCAACATTCTTATACATAGCACACAAACATCAGAAGAACTAAGAAAGACAACACACCAAGGAGTACCAAGAACCTCTTTTAAAATTAAATATTGGGGCAGTTAGGTGGCACAGTGGATAAAGCACTGCCCCTGGATTCAGGAGGACCTGAGTTCAAATCCAGCCTCAGACACTTGACACTTGCTAGCTGTATGACCCTGGGCAAGTCACTTAATCTTCATTGCCCAACAATAAATAAATGAATAAACAAACAAAGGAAGGAAGGAAGGAAGGAAGGAAGGAAGGAAGGAAGGAAGGAAGGAAGGAAGGAAGGAAGGAAGGAAGGAAGGAAGGAAGGAAGAAATGTCTTTTCTGTGCTGTTCATGCTCTGAAAGTGCCACATCTTTTTATTTAGTTTTTGATAAAAGGAATCTTAGCTTATTTTTCAGCAAACACAGCATTATTATTTTTAAAGGACTGCTAATAATTCACACACCCCTCTTAAAAAAAAAAAAACAATTTACCCCACACTAAGAAAAAGTCATAGCCACCGACTAATAGAAGTAATTCAGAGTTCAATTAAAATTCAGGTTTTGGCCTTTCTAGCAGTCTATTTAAAGATTTTTTTTCCCCTCCCAGGTTGGTTATAGACAGATGATTATTAAATATTTATGTGTCTGTGAAAGGGGTCCCCCCGAGCTCAGCTTTGTTATGGGCAGGCCTTTTTTGCTGTTCTTGCTGAAGCTTCCCTTTTGTGGTTCCAATAAATGGTTAGTTTATTTGGGCTTCTTCACCACCTGGGTAGGCCTGAGGAAGCCTCTAGCTCTTGAAGCAGCCTCAGACATCTACAATACATCAGCAAGGATAAGGTCTCATCACTCACTTAGAAGGGATATTTTTAGAGGTTTTACTGTAAGAGTTCCCCCTGACTAGAATAACAACTTCTATTTGGATAACTCTTTATTGTTTATCAAGCACTTTTATACGTGTTATTTCCTTTGAGTTACAAAACTACCCTACGCTCCAGGAAGGCCAAGTATCACTCTCCTGATTTTATAAATGGAGACACAGTCTCAGGCAGGTGACATCACCTGTCCAAGGTCACATAGCTTTGAACTAAGTTGAAACTCTAAACCCAGCCTCCCAACTCCTGTGCCTAAGGAGAACGGGGCTTCTCCCTTGTTCTCCACCATTCAGTGTATTCAAAATCCAAACTGTCCTTCGAGGCCCATCCCAACTCCTCCATGAATTTTTAACCAATAAGAATGAGCAACCTTCTGAGGTAGAGTTCCACAGCTATGCATGTTAGGGCAGTGTCAAGATAACTACTTGTCCATATGACATACTGAATTGCTTGATTTCATAGGGAGGATTCAGGAGGGAAGGAAGAAACAAAAATTAGAACACAGAATTAGCTCAAAAACCTTAATCTCATCAGAGTGGGCTCAAAGAGGGAATAACATTCACAACCAATTGGGAGGAGTAATCCATTTAACCCTGCAGGAAAGTAGGAGGGGAAGAGGATAAGGAGGGAAGGATGAAAGAAGGGAGGGCAGAGCAGGAGAGGGGACAGTCAGAAATAAAATACTTTTGAGGAGGAATAGGGTAAAAGAAGATAGAAAATAGAGTAAATATCATGGGAAGGGAATAGGATGGAGGGAAATAGTTATGATGATTGACTAAAATGGCAAAATGTATGGTACATACTTTTCTGGGCTGTTGTGAAGAAAATCCTTTGTCAAGTTTAAGGTACTATATAAAAGTTATGATGAAACAAAATGCTATCAGAAAAGCCTGGAAAGACCTACATGAACTGAAGCAGAGTGAAATGCACTGTATACAAAAGAACAGCAATAGTGTAAGATGATCTGCTGGGAAGCATGTGGTTATTTTCAGCAAGGCAATAATACAATATAACCCTGAAGGACTTATGAAAATTGCAACCCATCTACAGAGAAAAAAGAACTGACGGTATCTGAAAACAGATGGAAACACATTCAACAATTTTTTTTCTTTGACAATTCCTTAATTTGAAGTTTTGTTTTTTAACTATTTTCCCTCAAAACCTAGCTAATGTGGGAATGTTTTTCATGACTACTTACGTATAACTTATATTGAATTGCTTGAGTTCCTGGGGGTGGGGGTGGGAAGGGAGGGAGGAAAAGAAGTTGGAACACAAAGTTTTTAAAAATTGAGTTTTTTTTAAAATTATATATGTATATATATTTAGTGAGGCAGTTGGGGTTAAGTGACTTGCCCAGGGTCACACAGCTAGTAAGTGTTAAGTGTCTGAGGCCAGATTTGAACTCAGGTACTCCTGACTCCAGGGCTGGTGCTCTATCCACTGCACCACCTAGCTTCCCCTATATATAAAATATATATTTTTAAAAAGATAACTACTTGTCCAGAAAGTCGAAGAGGGTATTTATGGTTCAGGTGGGTGGATTAAATAACTATTAGGGACCCTTCTAGCGCTGGAGTTCTATGACCCAAAGTTTTTGCTCACCATACCAACACACAATGATCTCACCCCCTCTGAACATCCTGAGCACTGATTTTTCTGGACCAAGAACCTGACATGAATTTCTTCCTTATATTGATAAGTATTATTGTTTGTCAGTCATGTCAGTCATGTCTGACTCTTCATGACCCCATGTGGGGTTTTCTTGGCAGAGATACTGGAATGCTCTGCCATTTGCTTCTCCAACTCATTTTATAGATGAAGAAACTGAGGAAAACAGGGAGAAATGACTTGTCTGGGGTCACACAGCTTGCAAGTGTCTGAGTACAGATTCAAACTCAGGAAGATGAATCTTCTTGACTCCATGGCCAGTGCTTTATCTACTTGGCCACCTAGCTGTCCCTCTTTGTGCCTAGCATATAAATATTCTACTGATACAATTTTAGTTTATTCTCTTTTACCTTCTGCAATTACAATTCAACCTACACATCAGTATTTGCGAGACTCTTTTCCTATCTCAAATACTTGCAGGGCTAAACTCAACCCAGTGGACACAACAGAAGATTTTTAGTATGACCCCTCTATCCCATGGCTTAGGGCAGTCCTAGGGATTGCAAAGAACTGTATTCCAGTGTTGTCCTATCTTACTCTCATGGTATGGTCACAGAAGATGATTGATGATGATAATGATAAATAACAACTATTATTTATACAAGGGCTTAACCTTTAGAAAGCATTTCCCTTGCATTATCCCAGTTAATCCTCAAAACAGCCCTAGGTTATAGGTATGAGTATTAAGTGGTGCTATTTTACAGATAAAGAATCTGAAGGTCAGTGAAGTGACATGATTCTCCAATGGTCACACAGCTAATAAAAGGCAGTATTTGGACCTAAATCTCTCCTGGTTCCAAGGTTCTCAAAGGAGAATGGCAGAAGGGGGACTGGTAATGGACAAGAAGGAGAAAAGTCCCATTCTTTCCCAAGAGCTTATCCAGCATAGTAAGCAGCGATCCACCCTATGATCTATCAAAATCTTAAATATTATCTGCTTTCAGTGTTCCCTAATTTGATAGATGAAACAAGAGTGAGAAAATAAAGGATAAGAACAAATAGGTGAATTGTTCATGTATCACAGTTAAGCCCCATACAGTGGCTAACTACCCAGAGACCCATAGGACCTCCCACCTCCAAGACCTCCTCACTACAGAATTTCTGCCATATGATGGGTGGTAAAAGCCCACTGCTGTAGTTGGTTCCCAGGAGACAATCAGCCTGACTCAGAGCCTTCCATTCCCTTCCTCATTTCTCCCCCAGTCCCTCTCAATAGCCCTCCCCTCAGACCAAGAACTCAGTGCTTTAAAGAATCACCACTCCCCCTTTCATTCAGCTAAAAATGTCCTTAAGTGCCTTGGACAGGTAAAAAAAGAAGAGGTTCCCTAAGAAGTCTTAGGGAAGTTATGAGGAAAGTCACCTACCCCCCCACAACTGCAGTCCATTGACAGCAGGGGACTTGGGACTTTTCAGAGTAGCCTTGCAATCAGGCAGCCTTACCCAGGGGGAGGCCAGGCCATTTGTGAGAAACAAAGATAACTACCAATGATCTTACTTCTTTGGTGGTCTCCTGAAGGAAGGCTAGGAAAACATATTTGGGTCACTCAGTGGATTGTAGTTTTTGATATGAAAGGCACTGAACCCTGAACCTTCCCCCATTCCAAACAGGAATGGGCCTCAAGGACCAATGGTCAGAGCTGGTACTCCTCTCAATTCCCTACAAGTAGCATTGGCATAAATAAGGAAAAGCAAATGAATACAAGAGAGAAAAAGAATGAAAGAATGAGAGGAGAAGAGAGGGGGGGGAGAGGAAGGAGGGAGGAAAGAAAAGTTGGAAGGGAGGAAGGAAGAAAGGAAGAAAGAAAGACAGAAGACAGACTGAAAGACTGAAAGAAATACTGAAATACTGAAAGATAGCTTGAAAGACAGACTGAAAGAAGGACTGAAATACAGACAGAAAGAGAGAGAGAGAAAGGAAGAAAGGAAGAAAGGAAAAAAGGAAGAGAAAGAATGAGTCATGGACCCTACCAGCAGCATCCATATTGCATAAGGGAGGGGGGGTGGGGGTGGGAAGTGTGCCATGTTGGAAATAACACCAAAACTCTGGGAACCAAGTCCTGGCTCTGATATTCTTGATCAATCAATAAATAAGCATTTAAGTGCCTACCATGTGCCAACCACTGTGCTAGGTGGGAGGGGGCACAGATTATACTACAGAGACATACTTCATTTAGTGATAGAGTATGACCACATGACAGAGAATCACAAGCCACATGAAGTTCCATCAGCGTCAGGTGGACTTGTGAGAGGGGTTCAGCTCTATTGTCAAGTCATTCACTTCTCTAGGCCTCAGTCTGGCTTGGAGGAGGGTTTGGATGAGATGACCTCTAACATCCCTCCCGGATCTAACAATACCTGCTTCATAGGATCTCAGTGCAAAGCTTCTCATCTAACTAAAACATCACAGCATCCCTGAAGAAGATGCCTGTTCCAAGGTGGCACTAGAATTGGAATACAGGAGGCAGGAAGTGGTTTCGAGGTCTAGGGTCACACAGTAGTGCTTCTGAGGGTGAGACAAGACACTGACATTCACACATTCTGTTGGAACACCTTCAACATGAACCCTCTGGACAGAATCAGAACTAGGAAGGTGAGATCAGGTTTTGATCCAAAACACTAAATGCAAAGGAAAACAAAAACATTTGCAATGCATCAGTAGTGTAGAAACGATATGTAGCACCTAGTTAGCACAAATGCTTACCTAAAACAGGATGCCTAATCAGGCCTGAGGTGCATTCTTCTCCTATATTCCCAAAGTGGTATTTCCCTTGGGAGGCTGATAGCTTCCCCAGAAGTGACCTCACATCACTATCCTAGGTTTCCACTTATTCTAATAGTGAAATGAAATCAACTTGGGAGAGAAGCCAGCAGATCTGAGTTCTTGATGGTGTGTTTTATTCCCACTTTGTCCAGGTGAGATTTGTGGTCCTTACCCTGGGCAAAAACCTTCCTAGCAACTCTGTCACTGATGTTCTATGGGGTGGCCTTCAGAGTCATCCAAATCAAGCCTTCCCCCTGCCCCCCTAGAAAGCTCTGTGGTTTGTTTCTTTTCCTCCATTCCAAAATTATAGAATGAAGGGTCCACCAGCTAGATTGTAGGAGCCTTCTGCATCTCCTCTCCCCTCCCCTCAACATAGAATGAGCAGGTAGGCTGTGTGGCAAGAAAGACATACTGAGGCAGAGGCAGGAAGAGGCAGAAGATGCACAGATCCGCGCAGGCGCAGAGGCCAACACACAAACACCAACTCGACAACAGCCTGGCAAAGGCTGACAAGCCTTCTACAGCAGAAGAGAAGCGATCTTCGTTCGCAAGATTTCACACATTCCCTGATTATTTCAAGAGGACTTTCAGTCTCAACTAATAGTCTCCCTTTTATCACTTGCCACATGTAAGGGCTCCTTATAATGTTGGAACTCTACATTCTTCCATCCCTCCTCTCTCCCCCAGCAAGCATGCGCGCGCGCACACACACACACACACACACACACACACACACACACACACACGCATGCACACACACACACACACACAACCAAAATAATTTTCTAAAACATTTTTAGCCTAAAATGTTCCCCTCGATTTTCAAAAATTATCTTCAAGAAAAGAGATTTCTTTCCATTTCAGTCCCACAACAAGGAGAATGTCAGCCAAGCTTTTTTTTTGACAGACAAATTATTGAATCAAAGAGAGAATGCCATTAAGCTCACAGGTTAGCAAGTGTCAGGAATGGTTTAAAGAGATATCCCATTTATCTTCCAAACATGCACGAAATGTCACTAATGTGTGTTTATCATGTATAATCAGACAAAGAAAATATCGAAATAAAGTACTCTAGCGTACAATAGAAATCTCCTTCCATCTCTCAAGATATCAGTGCTATTCAAATAGAATAATAATGATGAAGCCTCTCTCTTGAAAATGGAAATCAAGTGAAATGTAGATAGAAATGATTTTTTTTTGTAGTTGATGTACATTTCTAAAGTGCATTAACAGGAAATCCAGAACTTTTTAGGTCAATTATATTGTCAGTATTGTCAATGCCACTGAAATGAATACCTAAGCAAAGCCTATTCCTGCTGGAACCCAGCTCAAGAAGAAATCCCTGGATTGGGGGACTTGGCATCTCACCACGGAGATGTATTTGAAGCCTCACCTTTTTTTATAAGCTGTTCTTTCTTCTTTAAAAAAAAAGTCAGTCAAAAGGGTTCTATGTACCACATATCTCAACTTCTTGCAGAAAGCAAGAAAAAAGGGGGAAAAACTGGAGAAGCACCCGATCTGAAATCCTACCCCTTTTCCTCATCCACCCCTCAAACCCCATCTTTGAGAAGCTTATTTCTTTAAGCCGGGTATAACAGAAATAAAAACACCAATGCAGAAGTAAACCTTTGTCATATGAATTCCCAACATTCAGATGAAGGACTGGCAAAACAAAGTATCTTGGTATGCCTTTGGAGCCCCAATGGACATTTAGAAGACTGGTAAAGATAGGGCAAGAGTACATAGTCACATCCAAACTACAGGCTCTCAGAGGTCAGCAGAAGACTTGGGTTTGGGAACCCAGTGCCAAGAGTATAGTCACAATACCTTCCCTCCCTCACTCCAAGCAGCTCCTGATGCATTGCAACCATAGCTAAGCCATTGGATCACTGAGCTTCCATTTCCACATCTGTCAAGATGGTCCTGCTGGTCCCTCTAACATTCTGTGGTCCTATGGGTTTGCTATAGTACTGGGGAATATAATTTTGTATGCATTTTAATTTTAATTTTTTTTGTGAGGCAATTGGGGTTAAGTGACTTGCCCAGGGTCACACAGCTAGTGTTAAGTGTCTGAGGCCGGATTTGAACTCAGGTCCTCCTGAGTCCAAGGCCAGTGCTCTATCCACTGCACCACCTAGCTGCCCCCCATGGATTTTAAACTCAACAAAATAGTATCTTAATATTTTCACAGAAAGAAGCTCCACCTACTACTTTTCCATTCATTCTCTTAATATTTTTTAATATGGTATATCTTCTTTGACAGTAAGGACAATAGATTCCTTTGTCTTTGTAGCCATAGCTCGTAGCACAGTGCCTAGCATGAAGCAGGCACCAAATAAATGTTTGTTGATTGAATACCTACTACCTACAAGGCACTGCGATGAAAGAGTATACGAAGGGCCCATTATCTGCCCTCAAGGAGCATAAAGTCTCATTGGGGAGATGATAAACAGGCAGGCAGCTAAAGACCTACTATGTACCAGTTACTATGCTAAGTGCTAGGACACAAAGGAAGACCAAAAGACTGCTCCTGAACTCAAGGATCTCCCCTTAGGGCATTACAAAGTATAGGTATACCCTACATAATGATACTTTGAGCAGGACTGTTTTACAGTAGTGCCTGGAACATAGTAAGCACTTAATAAATGATTGTTGATGCACTATCAGTAATGCCATTAATATAATATACCAAATTCTGCTATAATGATAGGGAACCTCTCAAGAGGATCAGTCTGACAGGTCACCAGGGCTGTTAAACTCGGATGATTGGAGAAAGATGGACTGCTTAATCCATGAAAGCTTTGAACATGGAATATTAAAAGAACCAATCAACATCATAACTAATAAACCTTACAGTTCAATCCTTTAATTTTAAGAGACAAAGAAACTAAGGCCCATAGAGATAAAGCAACTTACCAAAGGTGATATAGCTGCAGAACTGGGGTTGGGGGTACAGCTGGAGGCCAGATCTCATGACTCCCAGTCTTATATTCTATATAGTAGACCAGCCTCTCTCTCTCAATATTCAAACTTCCAAGGGCTTACTGGGTTCCCACTATGTACACGATGTACAGGCAAAGTCATCAACAACCACAGATGAAAAGGATGAAGCACCAGAAGTTTTATGGGAAAAGAGCACCCATAGATGTAGTCACCCTCAGAGAATGGAGCAATGCTACTGCACAGGAGGTGATCCCACTTACTATCTTTGTGAGTAAGGGCAAGTCACTCAACCTCTCTGGGACTAAGGAAACTATTTTTTTGGGGGGGGGCAATGAGAGTCAAGTGACTTGTCCAGGTTCACACAGCTATAAGTATCAAGTGTCTGAGGCCAGATTTGAACTCAGGTCCTCCTGAATCCAGGGCCAGTGCTTTATCCACTGTGCCACCTAGCTGCCCCCCTAAGGTAACTATTTAAAGAATGTTTTACTAAGTCATAGAGGAATCTCAATCTGTATTGGTGGAGAGAGTTTCCTCACAGGGGATTTTCCAGGTTCATGTAATCACAGCTCCTTCCATTAGTTGAATATATGCCTCCATTATAAAAAATAGTAGAGTTCTTATTCTTATGATCTTGAATGAATTCCTTATTTAATAGAGTAAACTATGCTAACATCTTCCTGACAGAGAGGTGGTGGATTCAAGATGCAAGGGATGTATATTTTTAGACCTGGACAACGCGGGCATGTGTCTTGCTTGATGCTTCTGATATCTCTGGAACAGAGAAGGGGACAGGGTTGGATTTCCTAATTACCCACTGGGTAAGAGAGCCCTCCACTTAAAGGGGGAAAAAACATCAGGGGGGACCAGGAGCAGGTGAAGGTCATGAACTCACTATCCCAGCTCTGGTTCCCTTGTTTCATGTTCCTCAACCCCCATTGTGGGGGAGTATGAGGAGTATAAGTGAGAAAGGGAGATACATGAAGTTCTTTGCTCATGCAGAGATTACAGAGGGAGAGGGAGGGAACAGGGGTGTCAGAGATACCATTCAGGTACATTAGCAGTCAGGACTCATCATTACTGCCAGCTCCCGTGCCCCCAGATGCTAGAATCACTCCCTAATTGGACACAAAGATGAGAGGGCATTAAATCTCCTCAGCTGTGGATACAGATTGGGAATACCTACCTTCATATATCACTTTAATTCTCATACTCCCTAAATAGAAGTTCGGTCCAGAGGGCAACCCCAAAGCCTCTGGGGAATCTACACATGGAAGCTGTGAAGTACTGGGTGTCTCACCCACAGCAAATAACGTTTGCTTACAGAACTATCTGAAAAGGCAATAATGAGGATCTGTACACACCAACACACAAATACAGAACATGTCCCAAAAGTCTTAGTGTGGTTTTTGTTTTCGCTTTGTTTTGTTTTTGGTTGGGTTTGTTTTGTTTTTCTTTTTTGTTTTTTTGTTTTGTTTTGTTTTTCTTTTGCGGAGCAATGAGGAGTAAGTGACTTGCCCAGGGTCACACAACTAGTATGTGTCAAGTGTCTGAGGTCAGATTTGAACTCAAGTCCTCCTGAATCCAGGGCTGATGCTTTATTCACTGCACCACCTAGCTGCCCTTTAGTGTGGTTTTTAAACTTGAATTACTTTGAAACACCATAGATAATAGATAGATGATAGACCTGTAGCTATTAATGGATGAGAGGAAAGTAGATATGGAAACATTTCTTTATCTTGCCATGAATATCAGATGACTGTGCATGCTTCTATAGACATATGTGTGTTGTGATGTTTAAAATCTAATGTGGGTCCTAACCTGCCCTGCCCAGTTTTGGGGGGAAGCTGACTAAAATTACTGACAAATTCAGCAAGAGTTTGGGCTTTTAAATATTTATTAAAGTGTATTAGAAGTTAGTGAAGACAGAGAGGTTGAGAACAGATCCCTTATAGAATGGAAAACCTTCCCTTAGATCTATGTGGGATAGCATTAGCAGCCCATGTGAAATTCCACCACCACACCAAAGTTCCGGATGAAAAGAGCAATCCTCTGCCACTTCTCCCAGAAGCCCTCTGTGAAAAAGGAAGCAGGACCATCCACACACACAGCTCCAAGCTAATAGCTAATTGGCTGGGAGCACTGATTGAGATGACTAACAGGCTGGACTTCCGGACGCCAGGAAGTTTCTGGACACCAGGAAAAAGTACTTTCAACAGCAGAAAGCACATGTGAGGGGGTAAATCATAAATATCATTGCCATCATCCCTTTGACCTTCTTGGAATTAGAGGAAGCCATGCCCAGTCTGGGCCTTCCCAAATTGAAGGGTCCTTTGAAGGAAGAGCTTTGGGATTCCCACCCATAAGCATCTCAAACTCTCTGCCTTAGTATGAGAGTCATTTACCTGGCAAGCCAAATAACTGAATTCTCAGAAAAAGCAGGTGACACACAGGTCATCCTTCTCTGTGGACTTTATACTCATTTCTCCCTACAAGGAAATTAAATTATTTAGATAGTTTACATGTGGAATAAACAAGAATCCAAAGCCTTTTCAGATTCCCATAGTCAGTGGCCACAACCAGGTCATGCTAGTTCTCCCTCAGGTTGGACATCAAAAGCACCACAGTTAAAAAACTTAAATGTACCTTTAAAGTGAGAGATTTTTTTTCTTTAAAAAAAATAATTCAGGGGGGCATCTAGGTGGCATGGTGGATAGAGCACTGGCCCTGGATTCAGGAGGACCTGAGTTCAAATCTGGCCTCAGACACTTAACACTTACTAGCTGTGTGACCCTGGGCAAGTCACTTAACCCCAGTTGCCTTACAAAAAAAAATAATAATAATAATAATAATTCGGGTGCAGCTAGGTGGTGCAATGGATAAAGCACCAGCCCTGGATTTCAGAGTATCTGAGTTCAAATCTGGCCTCAGACACTTGACACTTACTAGCTGTGTGACCCTGGGCAAGTCACTTAACCCCCATGCCCCCGCAAAAAAAAAAAAAAAATTATTCATGGAGTCTTCAAGCTCAGTAATGATAGAATGATTTTGCTCATTCCTTCAATGCTTAAAAACAAAACGTTTTTGTTGTTGTTGGTTTTTTTTGCCTATGAGTACAAGGTCGGTTAGAAAAGCACACTGGGTTTTTCAAATTTTTTTAAAAATAAAAGCATCTGTTTTATGAAGATATAATAGCACAGTAAATAGGGAGCTGTCCTCAGGAGTCAGGAAGACTTGGGTTCAAATGCTACCTCTGACAATCCCTAGCTGTATAATCCTGGCAAGTCATTAAATCTCTCAATAATCCAAATAAATGGTGAAGACTATCAATTGCAGAGAAGGTCCAATGTGCATTGGCAGATATCATCTTCCATGAGTGTTCACTGTGCCAGAGAAATCACAGGTTTGGCCTAGTTATTTTCATTTGAATGGTGACTTAGTATAGTAAATAGAATACTGGATTTGGAATGAGGAATACCTAGGCTTCAATTCAGGAACACCTCTGAAATTTATTAGACACTACGGGCAAGACATTTAACATCTATGCAATTGGACAGCCACTTACTAATTACCTATTAAGTTATAGATGAATCATGATCAGCACTGATGGAGGGGGTTTACACACAGAGGACTCCCATGATTACAAGATCCATCACTTATTTGTGTAGCCACTTTTATTATAAATACACTTCACCTTGAAATACCCCCTATGTTTCCTACAATGGTGCAGTATACATCTTCTTCCTGAAATCCCTGGTGCTTTGTAATATGATGTGGTAGTCTAACCTTGGGTCACTAAAGTAGACTAGCAATAACCTGGTGATACTGAGGGTGATCTGCTTATGGCTAAAATGATATTATCCAACCCTGAGATTTTCTGGAGGCTCCCCAAACAAAGACCTATCCCTTGAACTGCAGCCCACTGAGGGTATTCTCCCCATGGCCAATGGAACCAAACTGGTATTCACTGAAATAAGTCAAAGCTTTGGGGGGAAAAGAATAAAATATCTCAGATGTTGAAAAAGTAATAATGTCTTGATTCAGGCATGTTTGACTTCATGCTATTAATGAATTCTGTAAAAAGTAAAGTTGGTAAAACAATATGATGGAGGACAGTTACCACTGATCATGTGGCATTATTGTGGGGTTTGGTTATTATGTTGGGATTTGGTATTAATCAATCTGTTTGGGGCAACATGATGGGCTGTATTTGTGTAGACCGTTATAAATTTTTCAAGGTAATTAATTATGAGACAGAAAGTGAAAGGCATCCATGGCATGGTGAATTGAGAGTTGGCCTTGAATGAAGAATGTCCTAGATTCAAGTCCCACCTCTAACCCATACTATGTGACCCTGGGATGAGTAACTTATATAGCTTCTCAGAACCCCTAGGGCTCATTTCCAATATTTTCTGAGGGTGTTACCAACCTGCATTGATAGGGGGAGTTTCTTCACTTTGGAGTTTCTTATGCCAATGAAACTACAGGTCCATTCCCTATTCCATCCCTATCCAATGTGTTTACTAATCTATTGTTTCATTTTAACCCAATTGCAGCCCCAAGAAGTGGGTAGCAGTTATATCTCTGCTCCCAATGCCTCCTTCCAACTGTAGCTTTGATAACAATAACCATATCTATACCTCCAGTTTGAGAAAGGGTGAGTCAGCCACTTGCCCTAAGATTTCTCCATCAAAAATACTCTTCCCTAGCCCGATTTTCCTATTCCCCTATTAGAATACAAACTCCTTGAAGACAGGAACTCATAAGGTTAAATTTGTATTCTCAGCACTTGGCAAAGTGCCTGAAACTTTTTCATTCATTTGTTCATCCCAAATTTAGGGATAAGGAAATTGAGAAGTTTATTTTCCCCCAAAAATTGGTTAGTCAGAAATCAAGCCAAAACCAAGACTTTGAAACTCATAACCCTTTCCAAATGAGAATCAACCATTTAAATTAGACCACAGCACAGAAGGTGTCTACTCCATCTAGGAGCAGAGAACCCTGACTAACCCAGCAGCACTGAACTCTCGAGAGTAGAGCCAAAGAGGCAGTACTGAGAGCAGGTGGTTCTCTCCCCTGAGATAAATAAGCCTTTTGTGAAGGCAGCTATGGGACACAGTGTGATTGCTCTGGAAGAAGTTGTGTATTATTTAGTAATGTGAACACTTCTCATTTCATTATGCTGCAAATAGGAATCATAGACAGGCTTCAACCTGCCCATGGTGGAAGATCTCTCTGGAGCTTCAGAGAGATTTCATATCCTCATCCCAAACTACACGGAGAAGGGAACATGGTAAAAGGCACAACACTCCAGCTCCCCAAAGTTGCAAGATTCCAACATACATACACATATATGGAGAAATGTTATAGAAAGTAAAATAGATCATGCAAATAAATAAAGAATAAATCAAAGAATAGGTATGAGGCAGCACTCAACTCTTTGCCTCTTGCAAATTTAAATGAATACTCCTTGAGAGCAAACTACAAAATGCTAACCTTGAAGTGTTGAGTGGCAGAAAGAATTATGGGTTATTGTACTGTCAAAATGCCAGACAGCTGTATGTTGAGTTACTGCGTTATTTAGACAATCAGAAACTTGGAAGCTAATGTGACATATTTTTTTTTTCAATGTGAAAGCTCCTGACATGCGTCACGATAATTTCTAAAGGGACAAAATGTTATATAAAAAACACAGTGCCTTTAGGAGATTGCTTCATAGGTAGAGCGACAGTGAATGGAGTTCTCCGTCTAAGTACAGATGATGGCAGGACACAACTAGTTCGACCTACCATGGGGAGCTGGGGTCATTTTTCTCCCTATCTCAGTGAGAACGTTCTGAGTGGTGGTCAGCACCATGGCCAGTGATTGCAGTGAAACTGAGTAGTAGGCTGATTCAGTAAGGAGGTGATATTTGGAAGAGTTGTTGTATCTAGCCTACAACCAGGTGCATTCTATGCATGTCTTTACCAGGAATATTTTAAGAAGGAGGAAGGACAGTTATCAGGATGGTAAATATATAATTAACTTCCTTGATTTTTGTGCCCCCAGGAAATTTAGATTGTTTGTAAATATAGAATAAGACCCACATGAGTATCTGAGCAGAAGAGAAGACACAAAGCATTGTATAGATTTTCCAAGGAAAAACTTCCCTGATGTGGCCCTTCCTCGCTGAAAGGGAGATTGTTGGGAGAGAGCATGTACGTCTTTGTTTCCCTGTCCCAGGTGTCTGATATCTTATGGCAAGATTTGACGTGATCCCCACCTGTCAAGAGGTCACTGTTCAACTAAAGATAGAGTCTGTGATGAGAAAAGTTTTCAGAAGAAGCTTAATATATATTTCTGATATGGCACTTGGCCTGAGACTCTACATTCATCACTATGCAGGCATTTTTGAGATTCCCATAATCACCAATCTCAGTCAGTAGTAATAAGTCTCATGAGTGTCTTCCTATGAGGCACTATTAAACATTCTTGAGTTCTTTGAAGCAATCATCAGCTCTTTAGTACAAACTATTCTGGGTGAAACTCCCAAATACAATATGAATATTTCCACCAACATCCCCGCCCCTCCCTCCCCCCACAACTTGCTGAGGTTTCTCCTATTCAGATATCCTGCCTACATTAGTACCATTATGGATGTCTCTTTGACTGTGGAGGGAGCAGTGGTCTCCATCACAGTATCAATATATGGGTATGGTTTTGACTCCAAAGAAATGCATTTTAGAATTGTTTGGCAGATATCAAATAAATTTTAGTTCCCAGGTCCACTTTCAACTTTCCCTCATCAATCTTTTGTGCCTTTTTTAAGGGGTGGATTTCCCAGGTGGTGGGGCAGGTTTGTTCTAATTTTGATCTTCACATGAAGTTACTTGGCTAAGTACTATTATCTGCATGATTATCTGCACAATTATCACTTCTGTCCCTAAATACCAGTGCAGGTCCCTATATACTATCATTTAAAGGGAAATATGAAAATTCTTCTGGGACAATTCTATTCTACATCATTTATTAAGTGTTTAATATGTGTCAGGCACTGTCCTGGGTGTTGGGCATCCAAAGACAAAAAGAAAAATAATCCCTGGACTCAAGGAACATACATTTAACAAGGGCAAAGGAGACTTTTTTTTTTTTTAGTGAGGCAATTGGGGTTAAGTGACTTGCCCAGGGTCACACAGCTAGTAAGTGTCAAGTGTCTGAGGCCGGATTTGAACTCAGGTACTCCTGAATCCAGGGCCGGTGCTTTAACCACTGCGCCATCTAGCTGCCCCCAAAGGAGACTTTTAAATGTTTGTGTGGGGCATGAAAGAACAGAATTAGACCAGTCTTATACACTTACCCTCAGTCAGCTAGGTTCCCCAAACAAAATCTATCCTCACATTCAAATCCATAGTCCCCAAATTAACTACTTGTTCTAAGATATTTCACTTTTACCAGCTCTGTTAAGAATTTTAAGTGGAGTCTGCCTGCTCTTCATCTTTTTTCCACCTTATTAATTTTTATTTTTATTTGACAGTTAACTTAAATGTTAAGATAATACTGTGTAACTTCACTAGTGAGAGCTGATATATAGCCATGGGGTAAGGCTGGTGGAGAGAGGAGTCCAGGGTGACTTCCAAGAGTCTTGCTATTTAGTTACTGTTGGGCACATGAAATAATGAGGGAGTCTAGCTTTATGCATTCCTAAAAACAATAAAAACTGCAGACATGGGAAATGATGGCAGATCACTGTTTTAATGCGGCATTGCACTATATGAACTTACATGCAGAAATGTCAGCTCGAGTTCCTTGAAACTCAGCAAGGCTAATACAGCCAAAGTCTAATAGAACTCCATGAACCTGTCCCCCAACAGCAGCATTATAAAAAGATTGATTTCCCCTTTGGCAGATGAACACAAAAATCTCACTATAGCTGAATCAAAACATTAGGGCCAGTCTGTTGTGCATCCTTGTTTCTATTTTATAAGTCATACTGGGATTTAATCACTTTCTGAAAAATATAGAAATGAACACTCATGGGGTTGATCCATCCCACTAACTCTCTACCCTGAAGTCATGTTTTATTTACACTGGAGCAAAGCACAGCAGGAACTTCTGCCCTGTATGGAAAGAGGGTGTGTAACATGTCCTGTGCAATGAACAAGTTTCAAACACACTGGTTTCCCCTCCCACTCCCCTCCGCTATACACACCCTCTTTCTTCCACTTTTAGGGCTGTTGAGAATTCAAAGGCAATCTTCACTTTACTTTTTTTTTTCTTTTCAGAATTTCATTAAGGGAATTTGAGAGACAGAGCTAACATTTCACTGGAGGATAAGAATTCACAAACACTTGGTTGAATCATAACAATAGGTCAAATCTAAGGAGATGAGTTTTAGTAGAACATCTTCACTTTCTGCTTTTTTTGTGAGGCAATGAGGCTCAAGTGACTTGCCCAGGGTCACACAACTAGTAAGTGTCAAGTGTCTGAGGCTGGATTTGAACTTAGGTCTTCCTGAATCCAGGGCTGGTGCTTTATCTACTGCACCACCTAGCTGCCCCCACATCTTCACTTTCCAATAGCAACATGCCAACATTCAGTGTTTCCCCTACCAGGATTAGGATATCTCTCATGCCCAAGATCAGTGTTATTACAGTGTTATAATGTGGACATGAAAGATATTTAAAGGCTTTGCCACAGACACAACTTCAGAACCTGAAGCATCATCCTCTTTAGCAGGAATTACCAGAAAGTAGAAAACATAACATGGTGAAGATGAAGGCTCCCCCAGTTTCAGAGTTGTAAAGAACCTTGGAGGTAGTCTGGCCCAACATGTACTTGAGCAGAAGCAGTAACAGTGTCAATAGCAATATGTACAAATACTCTCATTTATGTAATGTTTACAACAACCCTTTGAACTAGGTAGTGACAGTATTATCTTAGCCATTTGACAGGTGAGGAACTGGAGGCTCAGTAAAATGACTATGGCTTTGACATTCAGGAATGTTATCAACCACTCTTAAAATCCATTTATATTTCCTGCCAGTATCACTTCATGGTGTAATAAGTTCCATAAGTTTATTACCAGTCTATGGAGGTGGACCTCCTCTTATTTGTTCTACCCTTACTTCACTCAAGTTTTAAAAGATACTCCTTTCAGGGGCAGCTAGGTGGCGCAGTGGATGGAGCGCCGGCCCTAGATTCAGGAGTACCTGAGTTCGGGTCCAGCCTTGGACATTTGACACGTACTGGCTGTGTGGCCCCGGGCAAGTCACTTAACCCCCATTGCCCTGCAAAAGCAAAAAAACAAACAAACAAACAAGATACTCCTTTCATCCTAGCATCTCAGAATTTAGTAAACAAATTTCCATTCACTTTATCTAAGTAATTCTAATATTGAAATCAATCTTGTCCCTGCCACCCCAAGCATCACATTTTCAGTAAAAATCCCAGTGGTTTGAGGGTGTCCCATCCTCTGTCTACTAGAGTTTCCTTTATCTCGCCGTTTCCAGCTTTATTATCTTATTTGAGGTATGATGCCTAGAATTCCCCCTAAGTCCATGTTGGGGAGCCTTCTCTCTGCTAATTTCTACTATATAAACCTTTTGCCTTTCTCTTTTTTCTATTTCTACTTCCTTCCTCATCTACTTTCCTATTGCCTTTATTTTCCCATTGAATTTTTTTCTCCCATTTTCTTTCTTTCATGACCATGCCTCTTATGCTTATTATATAGGAAATCTCAGGGTTTGACTAAAGTAACTTAATCAGAGAAAACACAAGTCCCCAGCCCTATCTCCACACACATATATAACATGACTTAGAGGATCATAGAATATAGACTTAGAAGGGGCTTTAAAAATATCTAGTCTAACCCTCTCACCAGTTCTAAAATCAATTTTATTGATCAGTCTTTTGTTTTTATATCACCTTCATTTTGCAATGCAAAGAAAGGAGGGAGGTATCTTCACCATATCTCTAATTTCAGGGTAGCTTGGACATTATAATTTCACAGCATTCAGCTTCAATTATTATTTTTTCCATTTCCATTGTCATAGTCATTATCTACATTGTTTACTGTTTGTGTTTGCTTCTGCTTACTTTACTTTGCATCAACTCTGTCTTTCCAAACTTCCCTGTATTCTTCATAATCATAATTTGTTATAGAACTATAGCATTCTATTACATTCATGTACCAAGATCATTTAGCTTTTCCCCAATTGAAAGGATCCTACTATTCTCAGTTCTGTGATAATATAGAAAGTCATGCTGAAATATTTGGGGGTATATAGAGCCTCTATTATTTAGTTCATTAGGAATATATGCTTAGCAGAGTCTGTGAGACAAAGGGTATGGAATTTTAGGCATTTTTCTCCATAATTCCAACTTTCTTCCCAGAATACATAGAATAATTCACAATTTTGCCAACAGTAGGTTAGTATGCTCATCTTTCTACATTTCCCCCAACATTCACTATTTCCAACTTTTGTCATCTTTGCTAATTTGCTACCTGTGAGGTAAAACCTCATAGTCAATTTGATATACGTTTCCTTTCATTAATGACTCAGCACATTCACATTTTGGTTGACAGTTTGCAATTCTTCTTTTGTGAATTGTCTGTTCATATTCTTTGACCATTTATTTACCATGGAACAATTTCTGGTCATATTGTTCTGTTAGTTGCCTATAAATCATGGATATCCAATACAAATATTTCTCTAGTTGATAACTTTCTTTTACATTGTTCTTGCAAAAACTTTTTAATGTCGTGTAATAAAAATCGTTGATTTTGTCTTTTGTAATCACTCTTTTACCTAATACATTTAGGAATTCACCATCTATCTATAGATGTGCAAGGCAGCTTGTGGGATTCTGTTCTAATTTTTTATAACATGATTTTTCATATTCAGGTAATAATATACTTAGAAATTATTGCCAAACCACATCCCAAGATTTTACAGGAGGCAATCAGAGGACAAGAAATGTCAAAAGATCCATGCAAGGTCACACAGTTTACAAATAACAAAACAGAGACTCTAAATCCAATGCTTCTCCTGCTATTCTATAAAATACATCATAGCAGTACCTTCTCCAAATGACCTACTTAAAACATTTTTTAAAAACAAATGGGGGGGGGGGGCGTAGGTAGGTGGTGCAGTGATAGAGCACCGGCCCTAGCTTAAGGAGGACTTGAGTTCAAATCCAGCCTCAGACACTTGACACTATTAGCTGTGTGACCCTGGGCAAGTCCCTTAACCCCAACTATCTCACCAAAAAAAAACCCAAAAAACAAATGGACAGAAATTCTCATCCGTATTTCCTTCTTATTTGATCACCTTGAGTCTCCCAAGCATATGGTTATAATATGCAAAATCATAAATGTAGAATCAGAGAAAAGCAAAATTAGGAAAGATCTCAGAGTTAATTTAGTTCAGTAGTTCCTACTTAGTAGTTCACAAACTATAGGGCAGTCCAAAGGCGTCTTGCTACAAAGTCTTTAGTAATAATTGAAGTAGCAAATAATCATCCAATGATGATACAAATATTTTTCCTCTGTGATAACAAGGATGTACATTCTTGAAGCATTATAGGGGGGTTTTCTATAGATATTTGAAATCATCATGATCATGTACCCAATAATTTTGGTCTTTGTGTAATCACTATATCACATTCTGACCACTTCTGACTAAGTGCAACATACTTTTGGAGTTCCTCAACTGGTTATCAAATTGTTTCCAAACCAGCACATGGGTTCAACATTTGAGAAAAAAACTGATTCTCAATGACTGGTTAGATGTGCACATCCTTATTTGTTTCTGCATACCACACCAAAGTTATTTCCCTCATTCCCCTCTGTTACCCTGTCATAGTGCCTCATCAGCTCTGTAATTGTGTTAGCAAGATGTTATGAACATTTGTGTTCCTGAAGTAGAAATTTTAGGGTGCTGAAAACTATTATCATTGGGGTTGTGCTTTACAAGCCATCTTGAGACCATTATGGATCATCACAAATGTTCTGCAGAAATTGAACTTTTATTGTCCCTCATTGTAATATTTAGGATTTTTTCCTATTTAAATTTATCCTTGGCTTATGTTACTATTTTTCTATCTGGTAGATTTTCAAATGAACTGTTTATCAACACTTGTCAGAAGTTCAATAGAGTTCTTATGATTCTATAGCCAGATCTTTCTTTGAGATTCTTTCCTTACAAAAATTAATTACACATAAACATTTTTAAATAAAGCAATATATACAACTGAACTTTAAGTACACTTGTCATTTAATATAAAGCTCAAAAAATAAATATATTGTAGGTGGAGCCCAAATGGTGAAATAAAAAGAAGCAATAGAGGTAAACACCCTTCCATGGACAGGTCTATAAAATGCAACAGACCAAATCCTGATGGAGAAATCCAGAAAAAGTGAAAATGCTTCCTTTGTTTGGCCCAAATAAGTATATAGAGAGAGACCAAGAGATCTACTGACTCTGGAAACAGAATGGGGTCAGAAGCACACTACGAGCAGAGTATTCCAATACCTAAGGAGAGGCTGCACACCATTGTAAAAGGCAGTTCTAGACCCATTTGGCCCACACTGGGGTACTGCAAAAGGGGCAGGTGCAAATTGTCAGCCTTGTTGCCCACAACCCAGGACCTGGTCACAAATCCAGAGTGGAGTGAGAAGCATATTAATATTGTGCAGTGGTCAGAGAACCAAAAAGGAGGAAATTCAAAAACCAAAAGCAGGAGTGGTGTGGCTCAGACTTCAGGTGCAAAGCAAGGACTCACTTCCAGCATTTAGACCAACCAATAGAGGAATAACCAAAGCAGAAAACCCAGATCCTACATTTCTGCCACTGTGAACCAACAGAACTTTCTAGGTGGATTGTAGGGGTAAAGTCTAGTAGTAATCTATGCTTGCATAGACCCAAACTCAAGTCAAGAACCTGAAGGATGGGTGTGTGGGGAGATCAGACTTTGCCCTAGATAAGTGTAAAGCTTGCAATGAAAGCTTAAAAGCTCCCAGTATGTCCCTTAGATCCCAGAATAACAGAACACTCAATAACACAAGAAAGCAACAACAGGACCAGCCTAGACATTCTCTTCCGAAGTGTAACAGCCCATACCTAACATCAGGTCCAAAGCCAGGAAGTAGGTTGGAAGAATGAGTAAACAAGCAAGCAAACAAACAAAAAGAACCATATCATAGTGAGCTATTATGGTGGCAAGGATGTTCATGACATAAACAGAAGTTCAAAAATTGCTCCAAAATATCTATAAGCAATCAAGAATCATTAGACTATCTAAACATGACCAAAAAATGAGCCTACATGTCCTATTTCAAGAAATCTTAAGAAAATGGTCCAGCTCTCTCAAAGTAAATATAGAAAAAATTCACCAGTCATTTCTTTTTTTTTTCCTTTTTTTTTGGGGGGGGCAATGAGGTTTAAGTGACTTGCCCAGGGTCACACAGCTTGTAAGTGTCAAGTGTCTGGGGTCAAATTTGAACTCATGTCTTGCTGAATCCAGGGCCAGTGCTTTATCCACTGTGCCACCTAGCTGCCTCCTACAATATTTTTTGTTTGTTTGTTTTTTGTTTTATTTTTTTTTACTGAGGCAATTGGGTTTAAGTGACTTGCCCAGGGTCACACAGCTAGTAAGTGTTAAGTGTCTGAGGCCGGATCTGAAGTCAGGTCATCCTGACTCCAGGGCCGGTGCTCTATCCACTGCGCCACTGAGCTGTCCCCTACAATATTTTTTAAAAGAAAAATAAATATATTTTAACTACCTACTGATTTTCATCACTGGTTAGTGGATAAAAATTTTTTTTTTAATTCCATCTTGCCGCAAGAAAACTTGCAAAATTTTTCTACTATTTTCTAATTACATATTTGGGTGAACAATCATTTTTACATTATTTTGTTTTAAATCAAAATACAAAAATAAACTGAATGTTGAACTGAATTTAAAACTGTTTGTCTGGTGTTGAGCCAAACATTGCAAATCTTCGTTCAAACAAAAAAGTCCAACACTAAAATTAAATTTATATATCATTAGTATATTATGTTAAATATCTTCAAAGTTTCATTAAAATGTCTTATTTCATTAAAATATTATTTTTATTTTTCAACAAAATTTATAGAATAAAGAAATTCAATATGAAGTCTTGTAGAATATATTAAGTATATGAGGTTTTGCTGGATTGTTTAATTTAATTTGTATAGCATGTCCCACATAAAATATTTGGAATTAGTTTATAATTAGTTTTATAATTTTTTATTCAGAGTTTTCATAATTATATGTAGAATAAAATTTTATATTTCATAATTTTATGAAATACATTTTAATTTGGCATTTTGGGGGGCAAAATTTATCATTGCAGTTAGTATAAGCAGTGAATGAATAAATCTAAATAAATATTATGAGTAGTATATTAAATCTTCCTGGAGATTCATGGCATTTTTTTAATTAAAAGGAATTTATAGAAGGAAAAATAAGCTTGAAGACCCCTAATTTAGTCCAACCCATATCTGACCCCAAAGCCTTGCCACATTTCCATCAAATGGACATTAAGCTTTCACCTGAAGACCTCTAGTGAAAAGGACCTTAACTGCCTCCCATTCTACTTTTGTTTTTTCATTTTTATCTATCTATCTATCTATCTATCTATCTATCTATCTATCTATCTATCTATCTATCTATCTATCTATCTATTTATTTTGAGTGAGGCAATTGGGATTAAGTAACTTGCCCAGGGTCACACAGCTAGTAAGTGTTAAGTGTCTGAGGCTCGATTTGAACTCAGGTCCTCCTGAATCCAGGGCCGGTACTCTATCCACTATGCCACCTAGATGCCCTTCCATTCTACTTTTAGACATTTCCAACTGTTAGAAAGTTTTTTCTCTTCCATTGAGACAAAATTGGCTTCTCTGCAACTACCAACTTTTACTAGTTCTTCCATAACTGCTCTCCAACATGAAAGCTTTTCTGATCATTGAAAGCTATCTTGTCACCCCAAAGGTTTCCCTCCTCCAGGCTAAAAATCCACATTTCTTTCAACTCATCTTCATATGGCACCATCACAAAAAGCTTGCCCTTCCTTGGTCACTCTCCATCTTATCAATCTTCTTTCAAACTACCCAGAGCCAAAAAATAATAGTGCAGACACAGTCTGGCCATAGTGGTCCAGCATCACACTGCCATCATTGGTCAATTCTCCTTCCAAATGTCACTTGGGCCTAAAGAAATGATTAACTCCTGTCTTGTTATCAGAGAGAAACAATAATTTTAGTATCCAAATATTCAATTCCTTAAAGATGGCAGTCCAGCTTCCTTTTTACCAGTTTCTGGGTGGCATGGGAAAAGACAATATGAAAGCTTTTGAGAAATAGAATCACTAGGCAGTCAGATTTTTAAAACTGATTGGGGACTGGAACTGCCTTCTAAACACAAGAGCATTTTATTATGCTGATAACACACCTCTCTCACTAATTCTTTGCAGTGATGAACAACATTGCTATTCATCATCATTCAACATTTCCCTAGTGACCTCACGCATACAGTGTTGCGCACGATGTTATTTGGAGTTTGCCCGAGGAACTTTTGACTCCTGGAAGGTTACACACTAATCCAGATGGGATGAAAAGCGGGATGCTATCAAATACACAGATTTATGTTCCCAGATGAAAACTGAACCCCAAATAAAGACCGATGTGCTAAGCAGGATTTGTTCCCACTTCCCAATATTTCTAGCAGCTGCCTGCTTTTCTTTCCAAAGTGCCTCCCTTCCCCAACGCTCTTTCAAGTGACTCTTATTCTTATGTCTATCCACCCACCTCATCTCTGCCAGGGGATTAAAATATATTTTCCATATCTCTCACCAACCTTTTCTGTACTACATGACAGCATTATCCTTTTTTTTTCTATCATATACCATCATCACGCCAAAGGCCAGAGAGAGAGAGATTCAACAGATGGCCAGAGAGATAAATCCAGCTCTACACTTGAACGTTAATTTGACATCACTGATCTTCATCCACTCTACGCTTAAGCCAAACTTGCTCACTTGGTATTTCATAGCCAAACTCTGTGTCTTTTACAGACACAAAGCCTGCCTGTCCTTTGGTTTCCTTGTCATCTCTTCACCTCTCCCTAGCTTCCTTCAATGCTGCCTCCAATCAAAAGTCTTTCTTGAAACTCCACTTGTTAGTGGAGCCACTCTCTGGCTCCTCAAATTCTAGATGCACCCATGTATTGGCAAACCGTAGCATTATAAAAATGTTTAAACATATTAGACAGACAAGGAGGATGGAAGGGAGGAGAGAGGACCCCAAAAAGAGCCTTGAGAAACAACCACTTGGAGTAGTCTCAAGGAGGGTGATACACGAATGAAAGAGACAGACAAGCCAACAGACAGGTAGGAGAACTAAGAATGAGTAGTATCATGGAAGGTAAAAGAGGAGAAAATCCTTAGAAAAGAGGCATGGTCAACTGCAAAAAATACTGAAGAAAGGACGAGAAGGGTGAAGATTGAGAAAAAGTGAGAATCCCTTCACTTAGGAACTGCCACATTGTGAGATCATCATTCTTTTCCTTATCAACACTACAAGTGGGGATAAAACAAACAATTTATTGGGTAGAAAATTATTCCACTGACCATCGTGGTTCCAGTTCTTTCCCCAAAATAAATCCCTTCTTTAAACTTCCTGTATAGAGATGATATTTCACATTTTCATCCACTTAACCAATTGTTAAAAGGTGATAGTTGTGCGCCAGGCACTGCACTAAATACTAAGCCTATAAAAATACACTTCCTGCCCGTAAGGAGTTTATAGTCTATTGGATTTTATATTTCGCACAGTATACCTTCCAATATTACAACTACATTGTGAATTATCTCCATTTTACAGATTAGTAAACTGAAGCCCAGGGAAGTCAGGAAACGTGCTTAAAACAACACTCCTCCTCCTTAGTCACTGAGCTGGAACTAGAATTTCCGTTTCCTGAAACAGTCACAAGTTTCTTTTCATTAGCCTCCCAGTGTACCCAACAACAGCATAATGTAGCCAAGATAAATACGAGAGAGCTTCCTATCCTGTATACTAAATTGTAAGAAGGATCTATACATCTATGATAGCCTAACTCCACTGTTTGCAGCCCCCAGCATCCTCAGGCATTTCCCAAACATATAGTTCACCAACCTGGGCCATTTCCTCTTTATTATCTACACAAATATTCTTAATTATTTCTCCTCCAACCCAAAGTACTTATTTCTTATTTATGGGTGTAAATATAAAGCAAGCAGAGATCATATTTCACAGGCAGCTGTTCCAGTGGCATCCAGAGCCTTCCAAATTCAAGAAGCAGGAAGGCTGATTCTCTGCCCATTTCACTATAAAGGGGTTTACCATAAATATTAGAATTTGAACTCCACCCAAGTAATGCATTAATAGATACTCAACCATTAATAATTTCTGTACTTTTTCACAAATGGGCAAAGTCCAATAAATAAACTATAGCTCTTTCATGGTAGAGCAGGGTTCACAAGTACCAAGGATCTTTCAAAGACAAACTACTAGCAGGGGCTGCCAAGAGGTAAGATTCATAATGAAACCACAAATTCTGGGGACCCATTTTTTACTGTCTGCCATGGCAAGTATCTAAAATTAAATGCTAAGCAGAAATCCATCCTGGGATCTGACACACGGCAGTTTAGGTAAACAATCTCTGAAATTAAAAAGAGATTCCATATAATAAATAAGTTCATCCATGGATCTCTCTGATGACAGACACCTTTCCCTGATAAATCCAAACCCATTCTAGCCCCCAGAAGCCTTTCTAAAGTAGACCAGATTATTCATCTAAAATATTTCATCTTGTCTCTCCAGTCTTGACAAATGTGGGTAATTGATACCTCCTCAAGCATCACCACATCAAAACTAAAGGCTGCTTGACTAATTACACCAAAGTGCTGGCGAAAAAGATAGGCCTACCTTTCTACTAGGTAGAGGAGGCCTGAGAACAAATAGGGGTTTCACTCTCTGTGCCCCAATATTTGCACACCTTCAAATCTACAAAGCTTTTCCAAGGAAACACTCATTCCACCTCCCATTCTTTGGAGAAGGTGTACAATACTTGAATTCACATCCTAAAATTTTAGCATGATCAGATGTAGAGTCTTTGAGGAAACACTGGGCTAGGAGGAGCATGATAAGAGAAGAGCTTAGTTCTTTCTCTTTTTATCCCCCCCCCCAAAAAAAAAGGTTAGGAAGTAGCAGCCGAGGTAAGTGTGTGGGCAGGGAGATCAGACTGGCTGACCTCTTAAGAAGTCAAAGAATGAATGCTGAACCCTTCAAGAAATCCCAAACTCCCTGGCCTGGTCACTTTTTATGCATAACATAGTTTGGAATATTGGAAGGTATGGTGATAAAGGAAGTGTAGAATATAAAATTTTGTTGTTTAGTCATTTTCAGTTGTGTCCGACTCTTCATGACCCCTTCTGGGTTTTCCTTGACAAAGATACTGGAGTGGTTTGCCATTTCCTTCTCCAGAATAAAATTATCTTTGGCCAAATTCTACATCTTTAGAGAAGTCAATGAAGTTAATACTAAGGCTCATGCTTACATGCCTGGGGATCATCTCTTTATTAAAAAAAGGCAGCCCAACATAGTGATAAAGTGCTAGTCTTGGAGCCAAGAATATATATGAGTTAAAATTCTGGCCTCTAACAATTACTAGCTACATGAAGATGAGTGAGGTATTTAACCTAAGACTCAGTTTCTTTAACTATAAAAGGGGAATAATAAGACACAAAGTACTTCCCTCATACAGTGCCTCAAATTGTGAGGTTCAAATAAAATAATGTACATAATAAAGTAATTTGCAAACTTTAAAGTATGACACAAACACCAACTAATATTAGAAGTCTGAATAGAATTTTTTCTTTCTTACCTGGGGCAAAACCATTTTCTGTGTGTTTCTGAAGTCATTTTTTTGGGGGGTGTTAGCATGCACAGAAGACTCTAGATGCAGTCATACTGAGAGGGGGTTCCCAGACTCATCACCTCAGTCTCTTGTTCTCTCTTGAAGCTTGCTTCCCACCCACCCCCATTAAGACAGCTAGGTATTGGGGCAGCTAGGTGGTGCAGTAGATAAAGCACTGGTCCTGGATTCAGGAGTACCTGAGTTCAAATCCGGCCTCAGTCACTTGACACTTACTAGCTGTGTGACCCTGGGCAAGTCACTTAACCCCCATTGCCCTGAAAAAAAAAAGACAGCTAGGTATCAAAGTGGATAGGAAGCTGGGCCTCCAACACTTAATAGCTATGAGAGCCTTGGCAAGTTATATCATCTCTGTCTGCCTCAGTTTCTCCATCTGTAAAAGGGTTGAAATGACAGCACCTACCTCTTAAGATTGTCATGAGGATCGAAGGAGATATCCGTAAAATACTTAGTATGGTGCCTGAAACATGGTAGGCAAGATATAAATGTTTATTCTCCTTTCTCCCTTCCCCTCACTAAACCCAAAGAGTAGTGAGCCAGTGGAGGAATGCAGGGTGCAAGGATGATAGACAATAAAGGCTGTTTCAAAAGGAAGAATACCCCCTCAGATGTCAGATCTTTGAGTCAAAACCCCAGCTATCCCAACCTAGTTCTTGTCACTACTGGTATTATTAATAAAAAATAGGGGAATTTTTTTTTCCAAGAAAGGCAAGCTTCATCAGGGGATAGAGATGATATTTTATCCAGATGAAGAACAGCTTTGCCTCTTGCTTCAGAACAGAAAATGACTCTGAGGTCATTCCATTAGTGATCACAGCAGCTTTTAAATGAAACACATATAACCCTAATCCAATTAATGAAAGTATCCTGCAATTCTCACCCGGGCTAATGCTGAATGAAGGCTTCAACCCTGCCCATTGAGTACCTCCTTGTGCTCTTTTTCAAATCTGAGGAGCATCATATAATGAATGAATGAAGGAAATTATCACTCAGCATTCCTTAGCTGACATCATTTGGCCAAGTGTCCATCACAGTGCGGTTCTGACCAGTCAGAATTCCTCTTCAAGTATGCCCTTGTCCCTCCACCAAGGCTCTGGGTAAGATGGGTACATAATAACTCCTCCCCCTCACCATCATTGGCACAAATATTCATGATCATTTATAAAGTATCCAGTGAGATCAGGAGTAGGTTGTAGAAGAGATCAGCTACTAATGCAGTCTTGTTTCCCCACTTCCCTCCACCTTGTGGCCCCTGATCCATATTCTACCTTTCTCCCTGATAGGGGCTTAAGACTTGACAAGAATCCTGTAACCTTCTTGATGCTTTCTTTTCAGTATATGGAGGTAATCCTTTTGGCCTTCCTAAAAAGCTCAGTTTCTCCCATCCTGGCTTTATTTGTTTGCTCCTCACTAAAGCAGGGAGGTTCTCTTATCGTGTTAGGTTCCTGCTCTGAAGTATGAAGGGGCTTGGAGAAGATGATCACTGGATCTGAAGTCAGACAAGACCTAGGTTCAAATCTTATTTCATGACCCTTATTATCCTCATCCTTAAAATAAATAGAATAATACCTTTGGTAATTACCTCCTATGATTAGTGTAAGGATTAAACTGTAATTTAATATATGTAAATCCCTTAAAAACATTTTTAGCATCTCTATGTCATCTAACAGGGCAGCTGGGTGGCACAGAGAATGGAGCACTGGTCCTGGAGTCTAAAAGATTCATCTCCCTGAATTAAAATCTGGCCTTTAGACACATACTAGCTTTGTGACCTTGGACGAGTCACTTAACCCTGTTTCCTAATCTATAAAATGAGCTGGAGAAGGAAATGGAAAACCACTCCAGTAGCTTTGCCAAGAAAACCCCAAATGGGGTCACAAAGAGTCAGACAGGACTGAAATGAGTGAACTAAATGTTACTTTACATTGTTCCAGTCATAAAATGCTGGATCTCTAAGGTTCACTTTACTCATAGTCCTTCGGTAGCTTTCTGCCTTCTGAACTTGCTTGAGTCCTGTTAAATTAGTATTTCATCCATTACAATGGAAATAATTAGCGATGATGATGGTGGTGGTGATGATGAAGATTAAGATGATGATGTTGTAGTAGTAGTAGTAGTAAAAAAAGCTGGATTTGGAGACAAAGAACTTGGGTTCAAATCCTGGCTCTGCCATTGAATGCCTGTGGCAGCATGGGTGAGTCATTTAGCTTCACTCAGCTTCACTCTCCTCATCTGTGAAATGGGGATGATAATCGCTGCACATGCCTTACAGAAGTTTTGTGAAGAACTAATGAAATCACAGGTTTGCAAAGAATATGGATCAAACACACTGGTGAGAGCATACCTGTAGCAGGCATTCCCATTGTTTGAATCCAGCCTCTGCTACTTACTGCCCCAGGTGGTCTAGCACAATTTAGTTCACCTGAGGCTGGCTGGCAACTTTTATAGAGCTAGCCTCTAAGCCTGGAAGACCTGAGTTCAAGTAGAAGTAGCTAGGGGGCACCTTAGTGCATAGAGCACTGGGCCTAGAGTCAAGAAGATCTGAGTTCAAGTAGAAGGAGGTATAGGGGGAGCCATAGTGCATAGAGCACTGGGTCTGGAGTCAAGAAGACCCGAGTTCAAATTTGATCCTCAGATGCTAACTGTGTGACCATGGGCAAGGCATTTGACCTCTGTTTGCCTCAGTTTCCTCAGTGGCAAAATAAGAATGTTAATAGCATCCACCTTGCAGGGTTGTTGTGAGGATCAAATGAAATAAAATAGGAGGCAGCTAGGTGGCGCAGTGGATAAAATCATTGGCCTTAGATTTATGAGGCTCTGAGTTCAAATCTGACCTCAGAGACTTGACACTTACTAGCTGTGTGACCCTAGGCAAGTCACTTAACCCTCACTGCCCCACAAAAAAAAAAACAAAAACAAAAACAAAACAAAACAAAACAAAAAAAACAAAACAAATGAGATAAAGTAAAGCACTTAGCACACAGTAGACACTTAATAAATACTTAATAAATACCTTCCCTTCTTCTTCAAGTTCTGCCTCTGATGCATACTATCTATGGGAACCTGGGGTAAAAACACTTTAATTTTTCAGTGCAATTGGCAACTCTCTAAAACTATAAGTTACATCTAAGTTTTTAATTTACATTGATAAAGGGAATTCTCTCACCTAGAATTTCCTTTACAGGTCCAGCTCATATTCTCTGGGCCTCAGCTTTTTGATCTGTAAAATGGAGAAGCTGACCCTAAATGAGGCTCCTATGTTCCTGTGATGTTTGGGTATAACCAGTAAGGTTAAACGTACTACATTGGAAGGTAATCTTTTCCTACAATGATTTCTCCAGTGAAATCATTCCCAGATGCTCTCTTCATCTTGGCCATTCCCCTGCAGAAGCATAACTCTGAAGTGCCACTACAAGGCTGATCAGCTTCCAAGGATACCCAGAGCGTGAAGGATTGATGGTAAACCAATGTGGCACCAACCAACTGTATACCAGAGTCTCTAAATGATACTAAAAGTCTTAGGGGATTTATTCAATGTCCATTAATTGGGGAATGACTAAATAAGTTATGGTATAGAGATTCAATAGAATATTATTGTGCCATAAGAAATGAAGGGGATGATTTCAGAGAAATTTAGGAACCCTCCTGTGAACTGATGGAGAGTAAAGTGAACAGAACCAAGAGAATAATTCATATAATTACAAAACATTGTGCAAATGAATAATTTGAACAACTTGGGAACTATGATCAATGCCATGATTCCATAGGACTGATGATAAAACCTGCTACCCAACTGCTGACATAGAGGGAATGGGGACAAGATGCAGAATGAGGAGCACATTTTTTTTAGTCCTGGCTGATGTAGGGATTCATTTTGCTTAACTAGGTATGTTTGTCATGAGGATTTTGTTTCCCAATTGAAAGGCAGGGAGGACATAAGAGAGAAGGAAAAGAAATGTTTGGTTTTTGTTTGTTTGTTTGTTTGGTTTTTGCAGGACAATGAGGTTAAGTGACTTGCCCAGGGTCACACAGCTATTAAGTGTCAAGTGTCTGAGGCTGGATTTGAACTCAGGTCCTCCTGAATCTAGGGCTGGTGCTTTATCCCCTGCTCCACCTAGATGCCCCCAGAAATGGTTGTTAATTAGAAAAAATAATTTAAAAAGAGGAATTTAATCTATCTTCTTATGGCAAGCTCTCATCTCAATCTTTCATTTTTTGCATCTACATTTCCCCTCCCTGGCTCCATTTTTACCATCTTTTCTTGTACAGTTCAACTCAACAAGCATTTGTGAAGCCCTTAGCACATATGTCAGGTGCTCAGGGTACATAGGAAAAAATGCACACAGTCTCTGGCTTCCAAAAGTTTAGATTTAACTGGTGGAAGGGGTAGAATATACCATGCCTATGAATAAGCATGATACAGAATACCATAGGGAGAGATGGGAGCAAAATGAACAGACAAAATGTTCCAGAGATATTTGAGGACAGAGAGAACCCTGTCAACTAGGGAGACTGGTAAAGGTTACACAGAAGTGATGACATCTGAGGTGACCCTTGAAGAAAGATAAGGGATGTGAAAGACAGAAATGAGGAGGGAATTCGCTCCAGCCATGAAGTGAATAGCCTGTGGGAATGACATGTTGAGTTTGGGGAACAGCTGGTAGGCCAATTTGGCTAATGCAAGAGGAAACATCCTTAGGGTCCCTGAGAAACAATGTACCTATTGATTGCCCATCATCCTCCCTGCTAATTAAAATGTGCCTCTTCCCCTAGAAGCATCATGCTGCTGGTCACAGGTGTCCCAGTTGTTCTGAAACATTGTGTCGCTCAGCCAGTCTGCTCCAGGACTTTCTTGTCCAAAAGGTCATGGGACCTGTTACAGCATAAATAATTGTATCTCCTCAGGATGAGAACCAGAGCTGCACCAGAAGCTATTAGTGGCAGCCTCACTACTACTCCTTACCTCCCTATGCCCACCTTCCATCTGTCCCTCTCTCTAACCTTCCTCTTATCTCTCCTCTGCTTTTCTTTCTCATGACCTTTTTTTCACTATATATTTGGAGTCAAGGGGAAAAGGGGGACTGAAAAAAGCATTTATTAGGTCCTTGCTTTGTGTTAAACATTATGCCAAGTTCTGGGGATATAAAAAGAAAAACAGGATGGTCCCTGCCCTCAAGAATTGGGATTCTAGGGGGCAGCTAGGTGGTGTAGTGGATGAAGCACTGGCCCCAGATTCAGGAGAACCTGAGTTCAAATCTGGCCTCAGACACTTGACATGTACTAGCTGTGTGACCCTGAGCAAGTCACTTAACCCTCATTGCCCCACCAAAAAAAAAAAAAAAAAGAATTGGGATTCTAATTAGATCAAACAATGAAGGGAGAAGGCCATGGCTTCAGATCCTGACCTTCAAACATGGCACCTCTATGGTCTTGGGCAGTCTTATCACCTCACCTTATCTCCTCATTTTAGTAAAAAGCTCTGGAATTAGAATCAGAGCACCTGGGTTCAAATACCTCAGCCATGAACTAGTTTTGTGATCCTGGGCAAGTCACTTAACCTCCATGAACCTCAGTTTCCTTATATGTAAAACGGCACCTACCTCATAGAGTTGATGGGATGGACCAACAAAGTAACCATTGGCTTGCAGAGAGTCAAGGCCTCTGCCCTAAGTGGGAGGGCAAGGGCCTAAGAGAATACTCTCCCTAGATGTGCCAGTACAATTCATGCAAGCCTATGGAGAATTTATGTAAAGTGCTTTGCAAACCTTAATGCACTCTATTAATGCCAATTATTACTAGTCTTATATTTCCTTCTCCCCTGCTTATATGTTACAAGTTTAACACTTGCTACCAGAAAAACACAGACGAGTCCACAGGCCTATATTTTCACTTCACACCTACAGGAACACAATGCTCTCCCAAGTGACTTATCCAAAATATTTTCCAAATGCATCTGAGGGAATCATAAAGGCATATATCCACGGGGCCAGATCCCCCATGTCTGTCCAGTCTCATAGAGAGTTATGCTGGAATGATAACAACTCACCCTTTTCACATTTTTAATACAAAGGGCTTTCTAATGTCTTGACTAAAATGACTATCCAGCAGAAAGACCTCAGTTAACAACAACAACAACAACACCAACTAACATTATGTAATTGTACTTTCAGGTTTGCAAAGTTCTTTATAAATATTATTTCAATCTGTCCTCACAACAATGCTGGGAGGTAGAAGCTATTATCCTTATTTACATACAAGGAAATCATGGCACAGAGATATTGAATGATTTATTCTGGACAAATGAGAGTCTGCAGCTGAATCTGAACTCAGGACTTTCTGACTCTAAGTAGGAAGCTCTATTTACTGTGCCAATAGATATGGGCCACACCTGCCTGGAAGAATGAGAAAGTCCATGCGCTCATCTCATTCTCTTCCTCCTCTCAAATATGGTGATTAAAAAGATAAGGCTTGGAAAACACTGGAGCAGCCAATTTCCCAACATGTTAACTTTCCAGGGAGGTGGGCTAATGGTTTATTTCACCTTCAATTTCCTGTACAAACAAGGTCCATTGGTTAGAAGTCCATGTACCCCCATGACTGGCCTGGGAGAGCCATTTGGTCAATCCATGGGGTAATGAACATGGCTATATTTTATATTTCCTCCCTCCTCAATGAGGGAAGGCAAGTAAGGACCATGAGTGTTCAATCACACTGAATGAAGGATGTACTGATGTCTTCCCTCCTCATGTCCCCCCGTGTAAAAATCTCTACCCTTGGACAGTGACTAACAACAGTGCTTGTTCTAACAGCAGGACCATCAGGCCTATCCTACTGGCATGGGGGCAGGCCTGGTGAAGAATGGCAAGTCCCAGCTTTTACAATCCTTGACCATTTCTTCTCTGCTCGGCAGGAGACATCATCACTGCCAGGCAAGCTCAGCCCAGCCTGGGCTGTTGACACTTCCTCCTTCTGCTCCCTCCCCCTCCTTCTCTTCTTCCTCCTCTTCCAACTCATTGATTTGGATCTAGTCCCTGGCCAGGGCCATGCTTCTCCATATTGGACAACATGCAGCTTTACCTCCAGTCATGAACATTAGTGTATCAGTCACACACAGGGTGCTTTGTATATTCCTTCCTTCTCAATGTCATTATGATAAGTGGGGTTAACACTAGGAAAAACTGTGAAACCAGACGTACTATCCTCTGGCACCTACTCTTTGGACAGCCCAGTTTTCCTTATTAAAACCCCTTCCTGACCATCTGTGCTCTCTTGCTTCTGTCTTCCTAGTTACTCAGGGTCCTACTCTGCTATTACACCTCAACTTCCCTTATCTACCCAGCATTCCCATTCTGTCAAAACATACCTGTCCTATGTCCCCACCTCTCACAGATCTATTGTGTGCTAGGCAATAAGAGTCAATTGGGTCTATGAATACATTTTAATGGATAATGATATATTTAAAATATTAGCTTCCATATTCAAATTTTCACAGGGGCTTCCTGTAAACATTGACTTAACTCAAAGGGGTGACTTGAATGGGTACGATTTTAGGCCATCTGACAGAATTCTGAACATGTGGGATGGTGATGAGCTTAAGTAATTGCTCAAGTGACCACCAATTCTGCCTTCAAGCTCATTGGCTAAGTTTTCCATAAATGGATATGTGAAAGTATTCAGTCCAAGATAGAGTTTAAAAAATACTTTAAATATATTTTATTGTCTCTCTTATGTAAGTTTAAAAAAACCACAACTCTTGATTTTATCAGTACAGGTAATTTCCAGTGACAAAGCTCTCTTTTCCTATTCAGATCAGCAGCTACTCTAGAATATATAGTCTTAGAATGATCTCTGAGGCAGAGAGGTTAAGTCACTTGCTCAGTCAGTGTATATTAGATGCAAGACTTAAAGCCAGGTCTTCATAACTGTCAAATTAGCTTTCTATTCACTCTGCTGCTCAACCTGCAGTAGGGTAATCAATAGCTCCAAAATGCTCATTTATCTGGTAAAAGTTGCATGTTTAACATCTTTATCAATGACTGACAGCATAGTATAGGATACACAGCTGATGTCAGAGCCAAAAAGAATGGAGTTCAAGTCCTGCCATCGATACATATGTGTCACCCTAGGCAAGACACTTAGCCTATCCATGTACTAGACAACTCACCAAGGCTGTAAGTTGGATAGAGGGTGTTAACTTACCTTAGTAAAGGAAATGTCCTTCTCTGGGCATTTTCCTATAGCAATGAAAGCCTAGATCCTCTACTGATTCCTATTTTATCAAGGGCTAGAATGAAAGTATATATGGGATGTTTATCCAATTTACAAATTAACATGAGTTGAGGACGGATAGAAAATACGATGGGTGGAAAAATTAATATCCAAAAAGATCACTTCAAAATTGCAATTATATCTAATAGGATGAAAATTAGTAGGAATAAATGTCAAGTCCAACCTGGATTCAAATAATCAACTGCAAGAGTAAAATATGAGAATGCCATGACTAGACAGGTTGGATGACAGGCATACAAGGGTTTTTATGGACTGCAAGCTCAACATGAATCAACAGTGTGACATGGCCACCAGAAAAGATAATATAATCTTATAATATAAGAGAGTCAAAGTATTCAAAACAAGTGAGATGCTACTCTGCTATATTATGTCCTGATCGGACCATATCTAGACTTCTGTGCTCAGTTGTGGGCACCACAACTGAAGAAGGGTATTGACAAATAGAAGTATGTTAGTTAAAAGAAGCGGAGTTTTTTGGCCTAGACTAGACTTAGTGGGGGATATGATAGTTGTCTTAAAGTATCTATAGGACTCTCATGTAAAGGAGAGATCAGACTTCTGCTTGACCCCAAAGGGAAGAAACAGGAACATCAGGAGGAAGTTGCAAAAAGGTAAAGTCCCAAACAGAATCCCTTAGGAGGCCATGGGTTTCTCATCAATGAATAACATTAGCAAAGAACTTCCACAGAGTTTGGAAGGAGCATGACATAGGTGGGAAACTGGGGAGACTGGTAAAAAGCACCACGTGGAGAGAGGAATTTCACACACCAGGACAGGAAAGTCAGGCCTTGGATTCCATGCTAGCAATTAGTGCAAAACTGGGGAATCATGTTCACTATTTGTTATTACTAGGAGTTATGACCATGTATGGGGGAAATGAAGCATCAGCTCTAAAAGACATTAGCAAAGCCAAATGAAAGCTGAGCCAACTGTGAGCCAATATTGAAAGGAGAAGATTAAGGTGAGAGAAGAAGAGGAAGATGAGGAAAAGGAATAAAAAAGAGGAGAAGGAAAAGAAGAAAGAGGAGGAAGAAGGGGAGAAGGAGGAGAAGCAGGAGGAAAAGGGAAAAGAGAGGGAAGAAGAGGAAGAGGAAGAGGATGAAAAGAACTGAACCTGATAGCCTCATTCAAGATTACAGAGAAAGCCTGATAGAGTAGACCACCATCCAGATAAACTGTCCAGTGATCATCTGTAGCAAGTTGCAGAAGGACAGTACTTCTACCTATCTCAACATCTTAAAGGAACCTGATATGATGACCTGGAGCTCCTGATATCCAGCAAGAAAGGAACACATAAACAAACCTCAACAGAAAAGTCAACTAATTAGACCAACTCCCAAAGGCCTGGTGCCTTGGTCAAATATACCCCAAATGGGGCCTTCCTCTCCTGAACAGACAGGATCTGTAGCATGAGATACACAGCAAAACACCTATGTGAGTGATGAAGCATTTGAATGATGATTTTGGCAGCAGCAACATTCAAATCTTCTAGCCTGGAGTGTGAAGACATGCCAACCTAAACAGCCATTCTTGTTGGGTTTGCTAGACATATTTCCATTAAAAAAGAGCCAGGGGGCGGGGGCAGCTAGGTGGTGCAGTGGATAAAGCACCATCCCTGGATTCAGGAGGACCTGAGTTCAAATCCGACGTCAGACACTTGACATTTACTAGCTGTGTGACCCTGAGCAAGTCACTTAACCCTCATTTCCCCACCAAAAAAAAAAAAAAGAGCCAAGGGGAAAGGCAGAGGGAACCACTTTGAAAACTTATACAACATCTCTTTGTATAAGGAGGAGGACACAACCTCAGATATCAACCAATTAATCAACCCATTATAGAATGGGCCACAGAGATTCATTATATCACTTAGTGTAATGTAAGATTAAGAGTAGGGATTATTTTTATATCCCCCAGAGCCTAACACCATGTCTGGCACCTTGTAGATGCTTAATAAATGCTCATCAATTCCCTTTTGATGATCCCCCTAGGACTTACCAAAGTCATCATGGTAAAAGTGGATCCATGGAGGCAGCTAGGTGGTGCAGTGGATAAAACACTGGCCCTGGATCCAGGAGGACCTGAGTTCAAATCTGGCCTCAGGCATTTAACACTTACTAGCTGTGTCACCCTGGGCAAGTCACTTAACCCTCATTGCCCAGCAAAAATAAATAAATAAATAATAAAAATAAAAGTGGATCCATGGATGTCAGGCATTGCACCACAAGCGCAGTCAGAGTTAGCAGGCAGGTAATTATATACAGAACAAGTGGAGAGAATGCTGGACTTAAGCACTTCCTTTAAAAATTCAGCTCAGGGGCAGCTAGGTGGCGCAGTGGATAGAGCACCAGCCCTGGAGTCAGGAGGACCTGAGTTCAAATCCGGCCTCAGATACTTAACACTTACTAGCTGTGTGACCCTGGGCAAGTCACTTAACCCCAATTGCCTCACTTAAAAAATAAAATAAAATAAAAATTCAGCTCAAATACCACTTTCTACATAAGGCCTTTCTGATCTTTCCAGCTGCTAATGTCCTTCCTCCCCAATTATGCAGAGCTTGTTGGGCATATTTTAATAGATGCTTATATATGTGATGCTCCATTGTCTGAGGAAATGCAAGCTCCTTGAGGGGAGGGCAAATTTCATTTTTGTTTTTGTATTTCTACTATGTAGTGCAGTGGCTGGCTTAGAGAAAACATTGGCTAAAGTGCTTATTGATTGATTGATTGGGTTCAAATCCCATGTTTGACATTTACTATCTAACTATGGGCAAATTCATTTCACTCACCTAACCTTTCTAATTCTAACACAAATCTGTAAAATGGAGCTTATTTTCTAATCCTAACACATAAAGCTGGGTTAATATTATTTGTAATGCATTCCTCACTAGATTGTTGTGAAGCTAAAATAAGATAGTGCATTTAAACTATTTTATAAATTTTAAAGAATCACATCAACGTCAGGCAAACTTTACCATCTTTGCCTTTTTGCAGAGGCCCTGTCCTGCCCTACACCCTATGTGTGCATATATATATGTGAGCATGGGGAGGTGGGGGCAAGAAGAGGGGAGTGGTGAAAGGGAATTAAAAGCTGGCCAGTAACAGAGCTCATTGATCCCCAACATCTCTATTCCTAAAGCCAAACCCCAAAGAATTACATAGAGCATTACTGCTAAGTCAGAGACTTGAGAAGTCATCCTGGTGAACAGAGGACCCCAACAAGGGAAAATCCCAAGTTATTAGGAATTGGGATATAGTTGAAAGAATCCTGTGCTTAGAATCAGGATTTTAATCTGAGTCTGGTCTCTTCCGCTTACTTGATTGTGGCCTAAAGCAAGTCATTTCTCCTCTCTGGGCTTTATTTTCTTCCTCTATAAACCAAGGGGGTTCAATGTATGCATTTCTAGCTCAAACATCCTTTGACACTTTGGGGAGATACCTTAAATGGACAAAGCTGAAACCAACACTTCTCCAATGACCTCAGAAACAGGTATGTTTTTTTGTACTGTAACACTCATAATTTCTGGTGCAGTCTCATGTTGCCTATGTTTAAATAAGAGGATGACAGAACTTACAACTATATGAGCCCTTAGAGATCATCTGGCCCAAACTCCTCCTCTCACAGATAAGGAGGCTGAAATGCACAGAGGTGCCGGGCACAATGAGAAGAGTATTGAATCCAGAGTGGGAGGTCCACAGCTCAAATCACAACTCTGCTATTTTGTATACATGGGACTTTGGGCAAATCATGGAAATTCTCTGGGTTTTAATTTTCTCCTCTAAAATGAGGGGATTGGAATAGATGACCGGTAAGAGCCCTTTTAGTTCTAAACTTATGAACCTAGAACTTAAGTGATTTCCCAAAGGTCATGGAGGGAGGGAGGAGAAAGGAAGGAAGGAAGGAAGGAAGGAAGGAAGGAAGGAAGGAAGGAAGGAAGGAAGGAAGGAAGGAAGGAAGGAAGGAAGAAAAATGAAAGAAAGAAAGAAAGAAGGGAGGGCAGGAGAGAGGGAGGGAGAGTAGAAAGAAAAAAGGAAGTAAAGAAAAGGAGTAAAGGAAGGAAAAAGAAAAGGAAAGATTTTTAAATTGTCAGAGCTAGTAGACTTAAGTGGGAGAAATCATGTTAAGACTAGATAATTATTCATTGAGTAATAATAAAAGAATCACAGCAAGTTTCTAAATAAAGAAAATTAGCTTGTACCTTTTAAATGTATAGATAATACAAGAACTTGAAAACTCTGGAACTCTCTGACATTCAAAAATGTCCATAAGTATTCTACTTTTTGGAATTGTAATATTAACTTGAGCTGCCAACTTGCAGTACTTCATGATAAATCGATTTCTCCAACTTAGTCTTTATTTATTTTTAGACACATGGGTTACACTGAATAGATCTGTTAGCAAAGGGTTAATATTTGGAACAGTATTGACTAGTTTCAGACTGGTTGCTAAGCAACAATTCTCCTGTCCCCCAATGGTCTGGGAGGAAGGGGAGAAAGCAGAAAATGAGAAATGTTGGGAAAAAAGAAAAGTGAAATTCAATGGATCATAAGGTACCATTTATAGGAAGAGTAAAAGAGGAAATAATTCTCGCAGGATGTAGTAAGACATCAGTTGCTTTATGACATCACAAGAGTAACACATTGGCCTCTAGCACCGCAGACATAGAAAATGGTACAAGATGAATTTTTCCCAGACTCCCTGCATTGATGAGACTTCTGTTGAATCCGTGCTTAGCAGGGTGCTTCCATAAAAGAGAGTAAGCTTTCCTATTGGACAGGGCATTGAAACAAAAATGAAAATTTAAAAACTCCCACAAGACCAAGAAACCAACCAAACTGAGTCCAAAATGGGAAGCAATCCATTGTTCTAAGCCACAAAGGTCCTTCCAAGGTGCAAGGAGGGCACCGTGGAAATGACTGAGAGATGGCATTGTCAGGCAGAGACAAGCTGAACAGCTGGGAATACTCACTGAGCAACCATGTAACTTCTTGGGGTGGGTTTTCCCCCCCAAAGCATCAGCCTTGGGCTCCCTTTCTATCATGGCATCACAAGAAAGCAGCAACAAACACCACAGGAAAAGCTGCATGGTTTTTGTTGGAGGTTTTTATTGCTCTTTAAGGGAACTTGGTGATCCATAACTGCACTTCTACTAAACCCTTAAAGCCAAAGCCAACTCCCGATACCTTTGGTCAGTTTCCAGGTCTGAGATGGTGCCATTTGAAGGGAATTCAAAAGGCTCTCTTCCCCCTAACACATCTTCTCTGCCGGCCAACCATGGCCTGAAATCTTCAATATTAATAGTCACTTCTTTGAATTAAGGTTCTCTCTCCAGAACTCTCCCATTCAAATGAAAATATACCAAATTGTAGGGGCAACATATTAACTCACTAATCTATATTATCCAAGATTTGTGTTAGATTTGTGCCGTGAAGGGAAAAGACACTAGAGAGATAAGTGTTGATGGGATAGATGTAGTTAAAAAAAAAAACTATAGAGGAAGAGGCCTTGGCCTAGTTGGTGGGAACAGAGGATGGCCAGGAAGGAGCCATCCACCAGAGTAAGAATTCTGAGCACTGAGAGAGGCTGCCAAGAGAGAGGAGCAGAACGACCAAGAGGGAAATAAGGCAGGCAATAAAGTTTTGGCTGACTGTATGTGATCTTATTTGGAGCTGACCCAGGTCAAGTGTGACCTTAGTCCTCTAATCCACTCCCTAGTAAATGAAAAATATGAGGATACTGCTACTGACACAATGTTGATAGGATATGAGCCTTTCTCTTAGTGGTATATATCCTACTAACAGAAGGCAACCCAGAGAACCTCATCTCAGAGAGCCCCTTGTCCCACTGGCTCCACCAGGAGTTGGCCTGAGTACATGATCACTTCCTCTGTAGTCAATAAAATGAAAACCAGGTCACCTGATTCTTAGTGGTTGTGGTATCTTTAATGGCCAAAATGAGATACTGTCATAGATGCTTGGTCACCGCATCTCATCCCAGAAGAGACTTTAGAACTGTACAAAGGCTAGGGGGAAAATATTGCCAGAATATCATCCCAAATCTTTATGAGAGATATCAAAAAACAACATTGCTGCCAATGTCAAGGCAAGAGTCTGCACACTACCCCCATACTAAGGCAGGAAGAAGGAGAAATACAAGAAGGTCAGATGGAAGGAAGACAAGAAGGACAGAAAGAAGGAGAAAGAAAGAAAGAAAGAAAGAAAGAAAGAAAGAAAGAAAGAAAGAAAGAAAGAAAGAAAGAAAGAAAGAAAGAAAGAAAGAAAGAAAGAAAGAAAGAAAGAAAAGGAAGGGAGGGAGGGAAGGAGGGAAGAAAGAAAAAAGGAAGGAAGGAAAAAGAAAAGAAAGAAAGGAAGAAAAAGAAAAAAGTAAGAAGATTAAGAGAAGAAAAAGAAAGACAAGGAAGGAAACAAAAAAGAAAGAGAGGGAGAGAAGGAGGAAGACAAATAGAGAAAGAAAAAGGCAAAATTGGGACGGAACATAAGAAAGAACAAGAAAAAAATGGAGATGCAACTGAGTCATGTCAAACATTGGTGCTTGCAGTCAATTTTTTACTGCCATGAAATCCAGTTCAGCAGCTCCGGAGCCTCTGGATGGAAGAGGGTACATGGCTCCCAATAGCCATTAGAGAGTTAACTAATATTTCCAAGGGCTGGCACATGTTCAGTCAAAAACCTGGCCAACTGCCTGTTGTTTACTGAAGCTAGGGAAGAAGCATCTGCAACATTACGAAAAGCATATTGTAAAAGGCAACACATGCAAATTAAACCTCTTGAGCTATGAGTAAATTGCTGGGAAAATTTATAACTCATTTAATAAAACTTGAAGTAAATACATAGCCCTGCTCCCAGGGAAAACAAAATATTTCCCACAATTCTCTCTTCAAAAAAAGGATCATCGAGCCAGACGGCTCCAATATCAAATATAAATAGTAACTGTGGCACTGAATGAGAATCATTTCAGATCCCTGGGTAGTTCCTATGTATGCAGGCATTCCAGAATCCCAGATTGTTAGGGCCAAAAGGGACCTAAGCAATCAGCCAGCCCAACCCCCTCATTTGACAGAGGCATCATTCTGCCCCTAGCAAAGTTAAACAGCTTGCCCAAGGTCACAGAGTTAGTAAGTGGGAAGGTTGAGACTTGAATTCAGGTCTTCAAACTTCAAGCTCACTCTTCTTTCTACTATGTCCTTGTTTCCTCCTTTCTTTGGGTTCCATTCCAAAAAGCACAAAATCAACTTAAGTTCAGTCCAGGGAAAGTTCTACATGCATTAAGACAGTTCTGTTGACCCTTTTAAAAAGCCACATGTTAAAGATAAACTTGACATTCCTTTGAAACCCCACCTCCCCAAATGAACAAACACATACTTAATGAATGTCTATCATGGCAAAAAGGCAGAATAATGTGATGGTTGGAGGAAGAGAGAAGGGGGAAACACAGTACAACATAAGAATTCTCTGGATTTGGACTCAGAGGATTAGATTCCATTTCCAGCCCTGCCATGGGGTGGGTCTGAGTTGGTCGATTTTTCTTCATTTACAAAATGAGGGGGTAGGAACAGAAAGAGATGACCTTTAAGGCAACCCTCAGCTATGATCCTCTGATGGGTGCTGCTAGGCTTCTAGTCAGGATGACCTGGGGTCAAATGTCACATATGACACTTATGAGCTGCATGATCTTGGGCATGTCATTTAACTTCTTGGTACTTGAACACTAATTTACTAAGTCAAAGTTAGGTCGCTGAAATCGTAGGATCATAAGATCAAAGATCCAGAGCTGGAAGGAACCTCAGAGGTCAAGACCTAGAATGTCAAACACAAGTAGAGAACTGGATCCCAGGCCCATAGGTCACAAGGTTGACACCTTTGAGCTAGACCAACTCTCTCATTTTAGAAATGAAGAAAAAGAGACACAGTGATATTAGATGAGTTTCCCAATGGGACATAGATAGTAAACATGAGTGTTTAAGAGTGTTTGAACCCAGGTCTTATATCTCCAGAGTCATCTACCGTAGGGCAAGGAGTTTCCACGCTGAGAGTTTACATATAAATAAATAAATATGTGGGTATATACACATATACATATGTGTATGTGTGTTTTAACATATGTATATATGCATAAATATATGTGTGTGTGTGTGTCATTGGAAGAGGAGTAGTATGGCATGGTGAATATAGTGTTGGTTCAAGAAGACCTGAATTCAAATCCTGATTTTTACCATAGCTATAGAACCACAGACAAGTCACTACCTCTGTGAGATTTGGACAACTCTCTGGGACACTTGCTAAGTTTGATTTTGTTTAGAAGTGCTGAGAAACAGCTTCAGGTGTGTCTAGTTTCAGAACATAGTGTCAAGAAAGAGTTAATAGTTATCGAGACTCTAGATGTTGTCTTAAGTTGTTGTCAGTCAATAAGCATTTTTAGGTGCCTGCTATATGTGAGGTGCTGTTCAAAGTTCTGGAGATACAAAGAAAGGGAAAAGACAGTCCCTGCTCTCAAAGATGTCATAGAGGAGAGAAGGTGACCTCTGAAGTCCATGATAGTCCTGAAACTTGGAGGTTTTCTATTTAGGGCATTCTTTCTATAGAAAGCACAAAACTTTTCTCCCATCTCTCTTTTGTTCTAGGATGGGTACAACATCACTATCATATTCTGTCTTCCAGCCATAAATAGCCATCACTTCTCTTCATAAACTAAGTCTTTCAATTCCTCAACAGACCCAAGTCCCAGTCTCGCCTTCACAGTCTCAAGAACAATGGAAGGAAAGGGGAAAAAATCAATTAATTGAAAATAGGGGGATGAATCTTTGAAACAAAGGACCATCCTCCACCAGGTATGGTCAGCTTCCTTAGGATGCCATTCCAGCTGGAGGCTTATTGTTACCATCATTGTCCTTATTGTTGTTAGCTAGCATTTATATAGCACTTTAAGGTTTCCAAAGTGTTTTTGTTTTTTGGTGTTGTTTTTTTTTCAAATATTCTCATTTTATTCTTCTTCTCCTTCTCTGATCGCAGAACCAGATCTGCAGGGACAAAGAGAAGGACCAATGGAAATGCACGTGTGCCCAGCTGCTCTGGCTGCAATTGTAAAAATGGGGACTCGGGAATTGTGGGGTAGAGGAACTTTCTTAACTACTGACAATTCCTCTAAGAAAAAATACAGAACAAGGCTGTTTTTGACGCAATGCTCCAGGCCTCTCTCCAATCTCTCATCTATTTGGACATCACTCAGACCCATCAGAATCCCGAGACTGCTGTCTGCTGACTGACAACAGAAAGAAAAATTTAGAGGTGTGAGTGAAATGACAGAGCTGTCAGGGCTGCCTCCAAAATGACTCTCTTCTTAAAGAAAAGAGAGATAACAGGGGAGGGGGGGCAGAAGGAAGAAGAGAAAGAAGAAAATACACAGAGAGCTATGATGGTTTTGTCATTGCAACGAGGAGGGGCTTCTTAAAACTTATAAGGTAACATTTTACAGTGTGTGTGGAGAGGGATGTTGCCCCTAATTTCAGTTCTGAGCACTTAAGATAATAATATAATTATAAGAAGGGAAGGGGTCGGGGGAGTATTGTTTGGTTGTTGCTGTTTGGGTGAATTCTCTATCTTTGGATGAATTTCTTCCTTCTGATCCTACAAACAGAAACATGGCTAAATCTTGTACAGAGGTCAGGGGAGAGATGGAGGAAGGGATGGACAACCTCAAACTAGAATTCAAATTCATTTATTTTCCATTAATAGAGGACCATAGATGGCATCTTGGTATAAGAAAGGACATTCCTTTCAGTCAAGGATGATCTGGGTTCAAGTCTTGCCCCTATGACATCTTTCTTAGTGCCTGAAACAATTCTCTAAGATTCTAAATGGTAGACTACTTGCTGATTTGGGGCAGGGCAATGAGGGTTAAGTGACTTGCCCAAGATCACAAAGCTAGTAAATGTCAAGTGTCTGAGGTCACATTTGAACTCAGGTTCTTCTGAATTCAGGGCTGGTGCTTTATCCACTGCACCACCTAGCTGGCCCACCACTTGCTGATTTGAAAGGGAAGAAGGGGTTTCCACACCCAGAGTTCTCCACATTGATGAAATCACTGGTTTCAACTAAAAGAAACAGATAGAATAACAGGCAGAAGTGGAGATAAAGATGCAGAAAGAAGGCCACACCTTGAAAACAAGACCTATGTTTTTAAAGGGGCTAAGGACCTGAGCTATTATATCCTATTAGTTACAGTGACACCCTCCCCTACCCTCTAGTCCTGGGTTTCTGTGATTCCAGTATGTCAAAGTCCCATGCTTTTCCAAAGTTCAGGAAATATGCTAGAAGATGAGGCCAGCCACAGATCTGACTTGCTTCCCGCCCCCCACCCCCACCCCTGCCTTAGCATCTGACTTCCATCTCCCTTTGGTCCTTTCCAACATCATGTTTCTTTCTCTGCCACACCAACCACGACAATCTTGCTATTTGTGAAGCAAACCACTTTCCCAAGTTAAATGCAGAGTGTGCCTCTAAATCAGCACCTCTTTAAACAACAGAGAGATTGTTAGCAAACAAGATCACATTTCAAAGGTTCCCATTTCGATGCTGCGATCCCTAACTTTATAATACACCAGAGAAAAAACAGATTTCAAATCTCACCCACAGGTCAAGCACAAGCCAGAGAAGAATGCCTTTATGAAGATAATGCCTCGGAAAACCAATAATTCTAATAGCAAATAAAAGAGCAGAGCCTAAGAGATTTCAAGGAAATTGCTGTTTGAGTATTTTTCCAAAGTCGTCTAGGACTGAACCAGACCAGACTAGGAAACCCCATCCGAGCTTGTAAAATGCTCTGGAAAAACCACAAGCCTCCACTAGATTGCTGATTGATGTAACACTTGGATTAGAAATCCACTGCATGAAATACAATTTCCAGAAAGGAAAAGGGAGTTCTTGATGAGCCCAGTGAAGGAGTGATAAAAGCTTCACTCAAGGCCTCCACTTTAGTATCAGATTGTGGGAAACTTTCATTGAAACAGCCCAACTGAGTCCATTAGCCATCCATCCACAAGTACTGAATAAACCCTTAACACCTCAACTAAGAGAAGGCAAAATAATCAGCCTGGACCTTCCAGGGGGGAAATGGGACCGAAAGGAAAGCTTCAGAGGGATTGGTTATCCAAAGCTACATGAAAAAAAACAGTACCCCCAAACTGACTCACTGCCATGATTTGAAAAAAGTGGGCAATTGCTGTTCCCTACCATTAAAGAAAGAAAGAAATGAATCTATTCTTCTTAGGGTTTTATCCAAACCCAAGGGGATACCAGATCTAGGAGAACTAATTGTAGAGATTGTTAATAGATCACTCACAGCAACATAGTGAATGGAAAGAATACAGAACGGGGAGTTGGGTGACGAAGGTTCTAATCCTTGAGGCTTATGACCTTGGGAAAGGAATTGAACCTCCCTGGGTCTTAATTTCTTCATCTATAAAACAGGGATTATATTAATCTTACAGAGTTGTATGGCTCAAAAAAAAAGATGATATATGAAAGCTCTTTAAAATCCATGAAAGATCATATTAATTTACAATATTGTTATTTACAAGTACTTCCATGATTCTTTTTTTTTTTCAGCGCAATGAGGGTTAAGTGACTTGCCCAGGGTGACAAGTCAAGTGTCTGAGGCTAGCTTTGAACTCAGGTCCTCCTGAATCCAGGGCCAGTGCTTTATCCACTGAGTCCCCTTACTTCCATGATTCTATGAGCTCAGAAGTGGCTGGAAGGATACTTGCTCTCTCTGATTTGGGACTGGAGGATTATAACTAGGCAGCTACGTTGGCCAAGGGCAGCAACCTGTACCATTATTCTTGTTTCCTGTTATTTCTTCACACACCTTTCTTCATATGTCTATAACCCCTCTCTTCACCGGGATATTGATTCCCATTCTATTTACAGCCCTCACTTCCTAAGGATAAAGTAGTGTTGTTCAGTCATTTCAGTCATGTCTGGCTCTTCATGACTTACATTTGAAGTTTTCTTAGCAAAGCTCCTGGAGCGGTTTGCCATTTCCTTCTAGAGCTCTATTTGCAGCTGAGGAAACTGGGGCAAACACGGGTAAGTGACTTGCTCAGGGTCTAAGGCTAGATTTGAACTCAGGAAGATGAGTCTTGCTGACTCCAGGCCCAGACATTTCTATCTACTACATGACCTAGGTGCCAAGGATAAAGTAAAGTTTCATCTAATTCAACATACCCAAAGCAGGGGTTTCTTTTATGACATTTTCAAGAAGTGATCATCCAGCTGCTTCTTTTTAAAGAATTGCAGAAATGGGAAGTCTGGGGCAAACTTTGGGATGGCCAAAGGGGTTAGGAAGTTTTTGTTTTTGTTTTTATGTGGACCGCTATTCTCTAGAGCTAGAGTGACACCCTCCCCTCCCCTCTAACCATGGGTTTCTGCGACCCCTCCGGGGTCACACAGAACAAGTTGAATCTCTTTTCAGTCTATCAACAAGCATTTATGAAATGCTTTCTGTGTTCTAGGTACTGTGTTAAGTGTCCGGGAGCCAAAGAAAGGGAAAAAGTATAGTCCCTACCCTTAGGGAGATCAAATTCTCATTGGGGAGACAACATGCCAAAACGTATAAATACCAGATATGTAGAGTAGAAGGGAGGGAATCTCACTAACTTTGGGAGGTCTGGGTCAGGAAAGATCTCTGGCAGAAGGAGTGTATGTTTTGGAGAGTTAGTTGTTTACCATCATACCCCTGACTATAACAAACAGCACAACAGTAGCATTGTAATTTGCAATTAAACAATTCTATTCAATCAACTTTCATTAAACACCTACTGCATTCAGAATGCTAGGAACTGAGGAAGACACAAAGTTTAGACAGGACGTGCTCCCTGCCCACTGGGAGTTTATAGGTTAAAAAATACGAAGTAATACATGCATTAAAAGGTACTAGCAAAGTATTATATGAAGAAACGTAATTGCCAATAAAAAGTATCAGGGAAGACTTCATTTGAGTTGGCTCTTAAAGAAGAGGTTGGAAGCCCTCAATTTACAAAGCTGTTTTTTATAGGTTGTTTAGTATCCAATAAAAGACTCTTCAGTGGAAACAATGCTCTTACTTGGTGGTTAGGTAAATTCCTTCATTAGCCCTCTAAAGTCTTTCTAACCCTTTATGTAGTTAAATTGTAGATGGAATGACATGGATCTTCTTGCTACCCTTTAGATTGAAATATTTAAAGAAATTGGAGCATGTTTCTGAAGATGCTGAAGATTCCTGAAGATTCTGGAGTTGATTTAAAGTTCCTTTCGAGAATGCAAAATAAACATGGCAAATCTGTGTGCTGTAAGCATAAGCTTGGGAACATCTATAGTCTGATGTTGCTTAAAACCACATAAGGTCCACTTTGAATAGCTGAGCTGCTTCAGACAGCAAATCACCTGCATAAGCACCAGAGGTAGAGAAAGGACAGGCTTCCCCAATTGCCAATAAAATGGGGGCTCCTTGAAGGCAGATATTATCTTCATGTATCCCTTTGTATTCCCAGTGTCTAAAACAGTCCTTGGCACATGGGATGGGCTTGATAAATGCCTGCTTGTCTTATTGCATCAATACCATGAATCAGGGCTGAACCACAGTCCATCTCTTCACATAAAAGTCTCAGAACGATGGGGGTGAAGGAGCAGGGAAGAAGAGATGATGAGATCTTCAGTTACTATAGAGACAGTCAAGATCCAGGGAGGGCATGAGCCATTTGGTGTTAAGAACTATTCCTTATTTAGTCTTTCTATCTCTCCGGAAAGGGGAAGCATGGTATAGTGGATAGAGTGCTGGGCTTAGATTCAGAAAATCCTGGATTCAAATCTCACCTCTGAAACATACTTACTGTGTGCCTGGCATATCA